>NC_136060.1:172267452-172867452 GCF_964261635.1 Lissotriton helveticus
TCACTGTGAACACACCTCAATGCGTACAAGCGCGTTATGCGCAGTTTTCTTATTTGCACGCGCCGTAAATTATTTATAACATCGAATTGAACGGAGGCGCTCCTGTTGCCCGCCGTGTCTGCAGGCGCTGCGTTTGTTCGTGGAATCCAAGCAGGACCCCGTAGGTGAGGGCTCCAGCCGTCCTGCTGCAGGTAGGGGCTTCTCCCTGGGGAGAAAAATAATAATACTGATATATTTTATATAGCGCTTGTTAATGCAGTGTGCTGTGTCCAAGCGCTGTGAATAGCATATTTCGAGGAGGTTTGCCAACCTCACACAGATGATAGACATGGTTGGCTTTGCTGGTGATCTCGGCGTCTAGCGCCTACGAGCAGTGCTGGGGCCCGCCGAGGCGCGATCATCAATGTAACTGCCCAGGGACAGTGCGCCTCTCTTGGACGCTCGCCCATTGCACCCCGAGTCTGCGTTTCCACAAAAGCTCCTATATATTTCACCAAGTGGAACCTGACTCCAGGAGGAGAGCGGGGCTGGGGGGCTGGGGCGGCAAAGGCTGCCGTTTCCAGTTCACTATTGAACACGCGTCATTCGTGCTTTTAATGATTTCGAGATGCGTGTTATATCTGAGGAGGGTTGAAAGGTTTACCAGAGGTTGTCACGGACGCCACTAGAGCGGCGTGCGTGCCTGAGCCCGAAGCCGCCGGCGGACAGTACCGGAAGCCACGAGCATAAACTATCTGAGAACCGGGGTAACGCTGCTCCTTGAAAAATGTCCTACATTTTTTCATGACGCGGATGCGCCTAGATGCCGGAGACTGCAGCGCCTTTCCCCTGGTCTAGGTGCAGTCATACAACCAAACCCGTTGTCATAGATAACATATATATGTGTGTGTGTGTTAACTATGACAACTGGTCTAGTTGTAAATGTATACATACACACACACTTGATTGCAGTCAGACGAACCCTGAAAAGTGACCCCATAGCGGTTTTTCAAGCAGGCCATTCAGGTCCCAACCCATCTCCCACATTTTCAACATTGCTAATCCTGGAGAATTAAAATGGACGTAATGTTTCCCCAATTCGTGTTCTGCTGCCCCAGTAGCGCTTAGAAACGTGCTGCGCTCCGGCGTAAGGAGTCCTTTATAAATCGTTACAGTTCAGGACAGTGCTCGCGCTGGAAGCGGCTAGAGGCGCGATGGTGGTTCTGTGAATTTGTGAATTTGTGCTGGTATTTGTAGAGCGCGGCGGTCGCTCCGGAAGGAGCATCATGGCGCTATCCAGGCTGACCCTTCCCCAACATCACCGACTTGCAACAAACACAATATCTTGTTTGCGTTACAGATTTTTTTTTGTTTAGTTGTAAAGCGCCTTCTTGTTCTCTCGAGGGCGTCTTCCCGCTACACGCCATTTAGCAAACCCAAACCAAGTTCCATAGAAAATATTCATTTTATTTCCTGGACCGAAGCTGATGGCCCAAAAATATGGGAAAAGCCCTGGATCTTGGACCTGCCTGCTCTTTCCTTGTGAGGTATGAAGGGTGCGACGTGTTCCTGTTTCACGAGTCTCCAGAGAGAGACGGGGATGAAGGAGGGGAGAGAGGTGTGATTGAGAGAATACACTGGGAGAAGGGCAAGAGACAGAATGATGGGCCGAAGGCTAGGGCGTTATACATAAAGCAATGAAAAAAGAAAGGGAGGCGGGATGAGAAGGAATTGAGGAAAGAAGGAAGGAGAGAGGACGTGGATGAAAGGAATAGCGAGATCATAGAAGGGAATACATAGTGAAAGGAAGGAAGAATATACGGAAGAAAGGAAGAGGGAATGGAAAAGTATACGGGAGGAGAAAGAGAAGAACGAAAGAATGAAAGAGAGAACGAAAGAATACAAATATTGAATGAGTGACAGAATATGGTCCCGAAGTATGGATCAAGAAGGAAGGAAGGGCGGTGTGGATGAATTAAGGAATGTAGGAAGAAAGGGGTGATTGAGCACCTTGCAGTGGGCCCTTCCTAGGGGAATCGATCACCCGAACCCTGGGCTCGGGAGGAAGGCGACAGGAATGTGCTCCGGACGGGGTGGGGGGCTCAGGGGCATACAAAGGTCCCCAAGTGACAGGCCGGCCAGGACGCGGACAGGCGAGGGGTCTTCAAAGGACGCACAGAAAGGGGGCGGGACGCCTTTCTGAACCGGGCATGGATGAAAAGCCCCCAAAGCAAACAGGCGAAGAAAGCGATTATTCCCGGAAAAAAAAGAGGGCGTCAGAGGGGAAAATGGAAGAAAGCGGACAGGGGAAAAAATAAAGAGACAAGCTCATGAATGCGCAGCCTTTGGTGTGAGGAGAAATGTGACAAGGACATGAGGCAGGTTGTAGAGGCGTCGAGCGCCCCCCGGGAACACAGAGGGACCTGCTCCGCGGGCAGCCAGCACCTGAACGCACTCACCCGCAAAACAAAAGAGCCCCGCTCTGGGCAGTGTTCCCTTCACCTCACTTCACCTCACCCATAGAACCAACGAAACCCGCGCTGGGACAATGTGCATCTCACCTCACCCATAGAACCAACGGAACCCGCGCTGTAGCATCTCACCTCACCCATAGAACCAACCAAACCTGCGCTGGGGCAATGCGCATCTCACCTCACCCATAGAACCAACGTAACCTGTGCTGGGGCAATGCGCATCTCACCTCACCCATAGAACCAACGAAACCCGCATCTCACCTCACCCATAGAACCAACGAAACCTGCGCTAGAGCAAATGACCTCACCTCACCCATAGAACCAACGAAACCTGTGCTGGGGCAATGAGCATCTCACCTCACCCATAGAACCAACAAAACCCGCATCTCACCTCACCCATAGAACCAACAAAACCCACGCTAGAGCAAATGACCTCACCTCACCCATAGAACCAACAAAACCAGCAGCTCTGGGGCAATGTACATCTCACCTCACCCATAGAACCAACGAAACCAGCTCTGGGGCAATGTGCATCTCACCTAACCCATAGAACCAACCAAACCTGCGCTGGGGCAATGCGCATCTTACCTCACCCATAGAACCATAGAAAACAGCTCTGTGGCAATGCGCTTCTTACCTCACCCATAGAACCAACGAAACCCGCGCTGGGACAATGTGCATCTCACCTTACTCATAGAACCAACGGAACCCGCGCTGTAGCATCTCACCTCACCCATAGAACCAACCAAACCTGCGCTGGGGCAATGCGCATCTCACCTCACCCATAGAACCAACGTAACCTGTGCTGGGGCAATGCGCATCTCACCTCACCCATAGAACCAACGAAACCCGCATCTCACCTCACCCATAGAACCAACGAAACCCGCGCTAGAGCAAATGACCTCACCTCACCCATAGAACCAACAAAACCTGTGCTGGGGCAATGAGCATCTCACCTCACCCATAGAACCAACAAAACCCGCATCTCACCTCACCCATAGAACCAACGAAACCTACGCTAGAGCAAATGACCTCACCTCACCCATAGAACCAACAAAACCAGCTCTGGGGCAATGTACATCTCACCTCACCCATAGAACCAACAAAATCAGCTCTGGGGCAATGTGCATCTCACCTAACCCATAGAACCAACCAAACCTGCGCTGGGGCAATGCGCATCTTACCTCACCCATAGAACCATAGAAAACAGCTCTGTGGCAATGCGCATCTTACCTCACCCATAGAACCAACGAAACCCACGCTGGAGCAAATCACCTCACCTCACCCATAGAACCAACGAAACCAGCTCTGGGGCAATGTGCATCTCACCTCACCCATAGAACCAACGAAACCAGCTCTGGGGCTATGCGCATCTCACCTCACCCATAGAACCAACGAAACCTGCGCTGGGGCAATGCGCATCTTACCTCACCCATAGAACCAACGAAACCCGCATCTCACCTCACCCATAGAACCAACGAAACCCACGCTAGAGCAAATGACCTCACCTCACCCATAGAACCAACAAAACCAGCTCTGGGGCAATGTACATCTCACCTCACCCATAGAACCAACGAAACCAGCTCTGGGGCAATGTGCATCTCACCTAACCCATAGAACCAACCAAACCTGCGCTGGGGCAATGCGCATCTCACCTCACTCATAGAACCATAGAAAACAGCTCTGTGGCAATGCGCATCTTACCTCACCCATAGAACCAACGAAACCCACGCTGGAGCAAATCACCTCACCTCACCCATAGAACCAACGAAACCAGCTCTGGGGCAATGTGCATCTCACCTCACCCATAGAACCAACGAAACCAGCTCTGGGGCTATGCGCATCTCACCTCACCCATAGAACCAACGAAACCTGCGCTGGGGCAATGCGCATCTCACCTCACCCATAGAACCAACGAAACCCACGTTGGAGCAAATCACCTCACCTCACCCATAGAACCAACGAAACCAGCTCTGGGGCAATGTGCATCTCACCTCACCCATAGAACCAACGAAACCAGCTCTGGGGCTATGCGCATCTCACCTCACCCATAGAACCAACGAAACCTGCGCTGGGGCAATGCGCATCTCACCTCACCAATAGAGCCAACGAAACCTGCGCTGGGGCAATGCGCATATCACCTCACCCATAGAACCAACGAAACCCGCATCTCATCTCACCCATAGAACCAACGAAACCCACGCTAGAGCAAATGACCTCACCTCACCCATAGAACCAACAAAACCAGCTCTGGGGCAATGTACATCTCACCTCACCCATAGAACCAACGAAACCAGCTCTGGGGCAATGTGCATCTCACCTAACCCATAGAACCAACCAAACCTGCGCTGGGGCAATGCGCATCTCACCTCACTCATAGAACCATAGAAACCAGCTCTGTGGCAATGCGCATCTTACCTCACCCATAGAACCAACAAAACCCCCGCTGGAGCAAATCACCTCACCTCACCCATAGAACCAACGAAACCAGCTCTGGGGCAATGTGCATCTCACCTCACCCATAGAACCAACGAAACCAGCTCTGGGGCTATGTGCATCTCACCTCACCCATAGAACCAACCAAACCTGCGCTGGGGCAATTTGCATCTCACCTCACCCATGGAACCAACGAAACCCGCGCAGGAGCTGGAGCAAGTTACCTCACCTCACCCATAGAACCAACAAAACCCGCGCTGGGGCAATGCGCATCTCACCTCACTCACAGAACCATAGAAACCAGCTATGGGGCAATGCGCATCTCACCTCACTCACAGAATCATAGAAACCAGCTGTGGGGCAATGCGCATCTCACCTCACCCATAGTACCAACTAAACCCGCGCTGGGGCTGGAGCAACTCACCTCACCCATAGAACCAACGAAGCCCGCACAGGAGCAACTAACTTCTCCTCACCCATAGAACCAACCAAACCTGCGCTGGGGCAAAGCGCATCTCACCTCACCCATAGAACCAACCAACCCTGCGCTGGAGCAACTCACCTCACCCATAGAAACCAACAAAACCTGTGCTGGGGAAATGCTCATCTCACCTCACTCACAGATCCATAGAAACAGCTCTGGGGCAATGCGCATCTCACATCACCCATAGAACCAACTAAACCAGCGCTGGGGCTGCAGCATCTCACCTCACCCATAGAACTAACCAAACCTGCGCTGGGGCAATGCACATTTCACCTCACCCATAGAACCAACTAAACCAGCGCTGGGGCTGGAGCATCTCACCTCACCTCACCTCACCCATAGAACCAACCAAACCTGCGCTGGGGCAATGTGCATCTCACCTCACCCATAGAACCAACAGAACCCACGCTGGGGCTGGAGCAAGTCAACTCATCTTACCCATAGAACCAATGAAACCCGTGCTGGAGCAACTCACCTCACCTCACCCATAGAACCAACGAAACCTGCGCTGGGGCAATGCACATCTCACCTCACTCACAGAACCATAGAAACTAGCTTTGAGGCAATGCACATCTCACCTCACCTCACACATAGAACCAACAAAACCTGCGCTGGGGCAATGCGCATCTCACTTCACCTCACCCATACAACCAATTAAACCTGTCCAGGGTCAATGCGCATCTCACCTCAACTCACCCATAGAAACAACGAAACCTGCGCTGGGGCATCTCACCTAACCCACAGAACCATAGAAACCAGCTCTGGGGCACTGCGCATCTCACTTCACCTCTCACATGGAACCAACTAAACCTGCGCTGGGGCTGGAGCAGCTCACCTCACCCATAGAACCCACAAAACCCGCGCTGGAGCATCTCACCTCACCCACAGAACCATAGAAACCAGCTTTGGGGCAATGCGCATCTCACCTCACCTCACCCATAGAAACCAACAAAACCCGCGCTGGGGCAATGCGCATCTCACTTCACCTCACCCATAGAACCAATTAAACCTGTCCAGGGTCAATGCGCATCTCATCTCACCTCACCCATAGAAACAACGAAACCTGCGCTGGGGCATCTTACCTAACCCACAGAACCATAGAAACCAGCTCTGGGGCAATGCGCATCTCACTTCACCTCTCATATGGAACCAACAAAACCTGCGCTGGGGCAATGCGCATCTCCCTTCACCTCTCACATAGAACCAACGAAACCTGCACTGGGGCTGCAGCAGCTCACCTCACCCATAGAACCAACAAAACCCGCGCTGGAGCATCTCACCTTACCCACAGAACCATAGAAACCGACTCTGGGGCAATGTGCATCTCACCTCACCTCACGCATAGAACCAACAAAACCTGTGCTGGGGCAATGCGCATCTCACCTCACCCATAGAACCAACGAAACCTGTCCTGGGTCAATGCGCATCTCACCTCACCTCACCTCACCCATAGACCCAACGAAACCTGCGCTGGGGCAAAGCGCATCTCATCTCACCTCACCCATAGAACCAATGAATCCTGCGCTGGGTAAATGTGCATCTCACCTCACCTCACCTCACCCACAGAACCAATTAAACCAACGGAACAGGAGGAGGAATCGCCATTGTCCACAGGAACACTCTCAGAGTATCGACCAACACCGATAACACCCTCAGTACTGCCGAACACCTGCAATTCCAGATCCACATCGATCCCAACACCACCCTCAGAGGAACCCTCGTCTATATACCCCCGGACGCTGGCCACAGTTCAGCGACTCCATCGCCGACTTCGTCAGTACACACGCCCTCGCCTCCACAGACTACATCCTCCTCGGGGACCTGAACTTCCACCTCAAGAACAACAACGACACCAACTCCACCACCCTGATTGCCAACCTTGCCAACCTCGGTCTCAGACAGCTCGTCACAACACCCACCCACTCTGCTGGCCACATGATTGACCCCATCTTCTCCGCAAGCTCCCACGTCTCCTTCAGCCACACCACCGAACTCCATTGGACCGACCATCGCTGCATCCACTTCACCTTCCGGAAACCCACCATGCACCACCGCACCCAACAGATCCCTCGCCACTGCTGGAGCAAAGTGACCGAAGACCAGCTAACCACCGCCCTCGCCCAGAGCCCACCCACCCACCGACCCCGCCACAGCCACCCACAACCTCAGACAGTGGATCGACGACTGCGCCAACACCCTCTCCCCAATCAAGAAACCCTCCAACAGACACACCAGCAAGAAAGCCAGCTGGTTCAACGAGGACCTTCAGGCCTCCAAGCAAACTTGCAAATAACTAGAGAAGAAATGGCACCGTGAACCGACACCAGACAACTACGCAGCCCACAAGAACGCAACCCACAGACACCATCACCACATCAGATCTGCCAAAAGGGCTTCCTTCAAAGACCGCCTAGACTCCCTTGCCACCTTCTCCCATCCCAAGATCGCAGACATCCACGAAAGCTTCAACGTCACGACCGCCCCGACAGCCACTGAGACCTCCGTCCCCTCGGCCACCATCCGCACCGATCCCCTGCTCCACTGGACCAACATAAGCGACGACGACACCATCAAAATCATGAACACCATCCACTCCGGATCGCCATCAGACCCATGCCCTCACCACATCGTCAACAAAGCCAGCACCACCATCGCACCCAAATCCGGAAAGCCATCAACATCTCCTTCAAAACAGCGACCTTCCCGGAGAGCTGGAAGCACGCCAAGATCACTGCCTTACTCAAAAAACCCAAGGCTGACCCTAAGGACCTCAAGAACTTCCGGCCCATCTCCCTGCTCCCGTTCCCGGCGAAAGTCATCGAGAAGACCATCAACAGACAACTGACCCGCTACCTCAAGGAGAACAGCATCCTGGATCTGTCCCAGTCCGGATTCCGCAGCAACCACAGCACCAAAACTGCTCTCATTGCCGCCACCGATGACATCAGGGCCCTGCTGGACAATGGCGAAACCGCTGCCCTCATCCTCCTGGACCTGTCAGCCGCCTTCAACACTGTCTGCCACCACACCCTACTCACATGCCTCCACGATGCTGGGATTCGAGACAAGGCTCTGGAATTGACCACCTCCTTCCTCTCCGGCAGAACCCAGAGCATACGCCTCCCCCCTTTCGTCTCCGAAGCTACCGAGATCATCTGCAGCGTACCCCAGGGCTCATCCCTTAGCCCGACACTGTTCAATATCTACATAGCACCACTCACCCACATTGCCCGACTACATGACCACAACATCATTTCCTACGCCGACACCCAGCTGATCCTATCCCTCACCAATGAACCCCTCACCGCCAAAACCAACCTCCATGAAGGAATGAAAGCCGTCGCCGAGTGGATGAAGAACAGCCGTCTGGAGCTAAACTCGGACAAGAATGAAGTCCTCATCCTCGGCTCCACCTCCTTGTCCTGTTACGACACCTGGTGGCCGACCGCACTGGGAACAGCACCAACACCCACCGACCACGTACGCAACCTGGGGTTCATCCTCGACTCTACTCTCTCCATGAGAAAGCAGGTCAATGCCGTCTCGTCCTCCTGCTTCAACACCCTCTGCATGCTCCTCAAGATCTACATGTGGATCCCCCCTGAAACAAGAAAAACGGTCACCCTGGCCCTCGTCAGCAGCAGGTTGGACTACGGAAACGCCCTCTATGCAGGAACCTCGGCCAAACTCCTAAAGCGACTACAACGTATTCAGAACACCTCTGCACACCTGATCCTCAACATCCCTCACCGCAGCCACATCACAGCCCACCTGAGAGACCTGCACTGGCTCCCCGTCAGCAAGAGGATCACCTTCAAGCTCCTCACCCACGCACACAAGGCACTCCACAACACCAGACCAGCATACCTCAACAGATGACGTAGTTTCCACACCCTCAGCTGCCAGCTCCACTTTGCCGACCTCGCCCTCGCCACCCTCCCCCGCATCCGAAGAGCAACCTCCGGCAGCAGATCGTTCTCCCACCTCGCCACCAAGACCTGGAACACCCTCCCCATCCTCCTACGGCAGACCCAGGACCTGCTAGCCATCAGAAGACTACTCAAGACCTGGCTATTCGGGAAGTAGCATCATTCCCCCTCCCCCCAGCGCCTTGAGACCCTCACGGGTGAGTAGTGTGCTTTACAAATGTTCTGATTGATTGATTGATTGAAACCCGCGCTGGAGCTGGAGCAACTCACCTCACTTCATCCATAGAACCAACGAAACCTGTGCTGGGGCAATGCGCATCTCACCTCACCCATAGAGCCAATAAAACCCACGCTGGGGCTGGAGCAACTCACCTCACCTCTTCCATAGAACCAACGAAAACTGCGCTGGGGCAATGCGCATCTCACCTCACCCACAGAACAATAGAAACCAGCTCTCGGGCAATGCGCATCTCACCTCACTCACAGAACCATATAAACCAGCTCTGGGGCAATGTGCATCTCACCTCACTCACAGAACCATGGAAACCAGCTCTGGGTCAATGCGTATTTTACCTCATCTCACCCACAAAACCATAAAAAAATCCAACTCTGGGGCAATGCGCATCTCACCTCACCTCACCCATAGAACCAATGAAACCTGCGCTGGGTAAATGTGCACCCCACCTCACTTCACCCATAGAACCAACGAAACCTGTGCTGGGGCAATGCGCATCTCACCGCACCTCATACATAGAACCAACAAAACCTGCGCTGGGTAAATGCACATCTCACCTCACCTATAGAACCAATGAAACCCGCTGGGGCTGGAGCAACTCACCTCACCTCATCCATAGAACCAACAAAACCTGCGCTGGGGCAATGCGCATCTCACTTCACCTCACCCATAGACCACAGAAACCAGCTCTGGGCCAATGCGCATCTCACCTCACTCACAGAACCATAGAACCCAGCTCTGGAGCAATGCGCCGCTCACCTCACCCACAGAACCATAGAAACCAGCTCTAGGGTAATGAACATATCACCTCACTCACAGAACCATAGAAACCAGCTCTGGGGCAATTCACATCTCACCTCACCTCACCCATAGAACCAAGAAAACATACGCTGGGGAAATGCGCACATCACCTCACTCATTGAACTATTGAAACCTGCTCTGGGACAATGTGCATCTCACCTCACCCACAGAACCATTGAAACCAGCTCTGGGGCAATGCGCATTTCACCTCACCCACAGAACCATGGAAAGCAGCTCTGGGGCAATGAGCAACTCACCTTCCCGCAAAACCATAGGAACCAGCTTTGGGGCAAAGCGCATCTCCCCTCACTCACAGAACTATAGAAACCAGCTATGAGGCAATGCATATCTCACCTCACCCGAAGGACGATAGAAACCTCACCCGCAGGACTATAGAACCCAGCTCTGGGGCAATGCGCATCTCACCTCCCCTGGAGAACCATAGAAACCACATCTGCGGCAATTCCCATCTCACCTCACCTCACCCATTGAACATAGAAACGTGCACTGGGGCAATGCGCATCTCACCTCACCCGCAGAACTATAGAAACCAGCTCTGGGGCAATGCACATCTCACCTCACCTCGCCCATTGATTCATAGAAACCAGATCTGGGGCAATGCACATCTCACCTCCCCTGGAGAACCATCAACTGGACATTGTTCTACTCCTCAATACGGATAAGCCCGATATTCTACTCATTACCGAAACGTGGCTTACCCACGATTCTTTGCTGGATGTTCTTGCAGCTCTCCCCTCTGACTATTACATACTGTCAGCGAACCGGTCTCCCGGGAAGTTGGGGGGCAGTGTTGTAGCCATCATCCATAAGGACCATAAGTTTACGACTCTATTTTCTCTGATTCTGTCAGATACAGAAAATCTCGTAGTCAAAATCGACACAGACAATGGGACCATGGTGCTGGCACTTATTTACTGTCCCCCTTATGCAATGCCCACCTTCCCGGTCTCACTAAGCGATCAACTGGCTGGATTAGTTGTTAATTTTGCCAAGGTGTTGTTGGTCGGGGACTTAAATTATTGGTTCGATGATTTAGCGGGAGGGCCCCAGGCTATTGAACTCTCTGAGCTCCTGTCTCATTTGAACTTTACTCAACATGTCCGGACCCCTACTCACGAAAAAGGACACATTTTGGACGAAATCTGGTCCTATAATGTACCTTTGTCTATCCGGACGGCAACCCCATGCATCTGGTCAGACCATTATTTAATTCAGTTTTCCCTGAACTCTGCACGGCCATTCAAAAGCCTCCATCCCAGTGGGAGGGGTAACTAGGAAATGGAGATCATTGAATAATCAAGATTTTATGAACTCCCTGACCAATTCAATCCTGGCTCCCAGCCATAATAATAACCTCATGGAAAAAAAAATCTCTGATTGGCTCTTGGCAGCCTGTAATGAACATGTACCGCTCACCAAATTCTCCCTTGCCCGTCGTGCAGATGCTCACAGATGGTTTTAGGCTGACCTAAAGAAACAAAAATTGGAATTGCGTCAACATGAGAGGAAATGGAGACATGGGTACTCTGATGAAGACAGGGTGTTATACACGACTGCCCGCAGGAATTATAAGAACACTATACTAACCACTAAGGCAGCATTTTGTTCTGAGAAAATCTTAAATGCTCATAATAAATCAAAGGAAATCTTTAAGGTGGTGAACGACCTCTGCAAACATGAAAGAACGTCTCTTCCCCAAGTCCCAACGCAAGAGCTTTGCAACTCGCTTAATGACTTCTTTATGGATAAAATAGTCACCATAAAAGAAAGCATACTGGAAAGGCCTAGTATGGTCTCTATAGAGGATACCCCTAGGAACCTCTCTGAATTGGATGCTATTCCCCCGATTGACCATCCTAGGCTAGTTGAATTGATGACTCGGGTGAAATCTAGCTCACCAAATGACTGTTGTCCCCCTTACGTCCCAAAGGACGTCTTCTCGGCATTACCACTTTGTATACTTCCCCTTCTTAATGAGTCACTAGCACAAGGTAGGGTTCCCATTACTTTAAAAAATGCAACGCTGGTTCCGCTCATCAAAAAACCTGGGGCCGAGCCTGCCAATATTTCTAATTACCGGCCTATATCCCTCCTCCCATTTGGAGCAAAGATCCTGGAAGCTCACGTGGCTAGATGTATTTCCAACTTCATCGAATCATCGGACTACCTGGAGCCTAATCAAGCCGGTTTTCGTCCGGCGCACTCAACTGAGGCCGTGATTCTTGCAGTCCTGGACACTATGAGATCTAACGCTGATAGGGGTATCCATCAGGCTCTAGTGCTCCTGGACTTGTCGGCGGCGTTTGACTCGGTTGATCATACCATCTTATTACACCGTGTCGAACAGGCTGGTCTGCGGGGCTCCGCTCTCAGCTGGGTGAACTCTTTCCTGATCGACCGCACTCAGGCAGTCAGGCTCGGGAATTTTACTGTGCCCAAATTGGTCACTACCTGCGGTGTCCCGCAAGGCTCGTCACTGTCTCCTCTCCTGTTTAATTTATATCTCAAACCCCTCTTACACTCTAAAAAACAGGAAGGTCACTACTTTTAATTACGCCGACGGCCTGCAGCTAATATTCTCACTGGACTCCCCGGACTCTGTCACGGAATTCCAGGCCACCATGTTGCACATCCAGCGGTGGATGGAGTTGAACCATCTAAAACTTAACCCAGGGAAGACAGAGCTGGTACTCCCGGGCAAAAGTGCGGCCAGTTGGGGCCCCCACTTCTGGCCGTCAACAATGGGGTCACCTCCCTCTCCCTCTCCTTTGGTGAAAAGCCTCGGGATCACCATTAACTCAGAGCTCTCTCTTAAAGGTCAGGTGGGAGCTGTGATCTCTCCCAGCTTCCATCAACTGCGCGAAAAAAAAAAAAAAATTGCCCATCTGCTTACCCACTCTGCGCTTATACAAGTGATGCTCGCCCTGGTTTTGTCCCGATTAGATTTCTCCAACTCTATCTACCTAGGACTACCCATAGTTCTGTCTATGCGCCTACAAATTGTCCAAAATCAAGCGGCCAGACTCATCTTTAAACATCGTAATTGGAGATCGGCAAGAACATTGCTGGCCGCCCTCCACTGGTTACCCATGGCCCAACGGGTGATATTTAAAGTAGGATGTCTGGCTTTTAAGGCCCTGCACGTGCTTCTCACCTCCCCTAGAGAACTATAGAAACAAGGTCTGGGGCAATGCACATCTCACCTCAACCGCAGAATAACAGAAACCAGCTATGTGGAATGTGTATCTCACCTCACTCACAGAACCAAAGAAAGCCAGTCTGGGTTTTGTCCATCTCATATTCACAAAGCAAAATACCCCACTTTAGGGCAAAGTGCTTAATCACAAAGCAGAGGGATCTGCTCTGCGGCAAGCGCACCTTACATCACTCCCAAATAAAGGCAATGTGCATCTCACAGCACACAGGTAGAGCGGAAAACAAATCAAAACCCTCTGGGGAAATGTGAACCTCACATCAGTCACAACATATAACATACCGCTGTGGGGTATAATGTGCTCCTCACAACACTCGCAAAATAAGCCTACTCAGGCAGGGAGCATCTCCCTCACTCACAACACAAAGTAAACGTTATGCAGGCAGTGTGCACTTCACCTTACTGACAAATAGATCACAAGGACCCACCTCTGGGGCAATGCACAGGTCACGGGACGAAGTGCGCCCCACATCACTCGATCACAAGGTCCAGAGAACCCTTCTAGGGTAGCACTTAGCACAGGAGTGCCCCGCTAGGTAAGTGTGCCTCTCACACCTCTTAAAAATACAGCAAAGGAACCTTTTCTTGTCACAGCGTGCCTCCAAGGGCAGTCCGCGCCAGCCTGACCCCCTTCAATCACAAGCAGAGAAAAAGAATCCGCCTATGGACTCTGTGCTCTACACGTCACACACGAAGCATAAAGACACCTCGATCTGGAGCAGTGCGCCCCTCACTCCAATAACCCAGCTCTGTGGGCAGTGTGCCCTCACACCACTCACAAATCCAAGAACACCTCGCATAGAGCAGTGGACCTCAGAGCATACCAACACCTCACTCACTCACAAACTCAAGAACACCCAGCTCAGGGATGTGGAACTCAGAGCACACCAACACCTCACTCACTCACAAACTCAAGGACACCCAGCTCAGGGGAGTGGAACTCAGAGCCCACCAACACCTCACTCACTTACTCACTCACAAACTCAAGAACACCTAGCTCAAGGGTGTGGAACTCAGAGCACAGGAACACCTCACTCACTTACTCACTCACTCACAAACTCAAGAACACCCAGGTCAGGGAGTGGACCTCAGAGCCCACCAACACCTCACTCACTCACAAACTCAAGGACACCTAGCTCAGGGGTGTGGAACTCAGAGCCCACCAACACCTCACTCACAAACTCAAGGACATCCAGCTCAGGGGAGTGGGAACTCAGAACACACCATCACCTCACTCACTTACTCACTCACAAACCCAAGGACACCCCACTCAGAGGAGCGCACCTCAGCGCACAGCAACACTTCACTAACCAAAGGACACCCCACTGAGGGGAGCGCACCTCAGAGCACAGCAACACCAAACACTCACTCACAAACCCAAGGACACCCTGCTCAGGGGAGTGGACCTTAGAGCGCTGCAACACCTCACTCACTCACAAACTCAAGGACACTTCGCTCAGGGGAGTGGTCCTCAGAGCACAGCAACACCTCACTCACTCACTCACAAACCCAAGGACACCCCACTCAGGGGAGTGGTCTTCAGAGCACACCTTCACCTCACGCACTCACTCACAAACTCAAAGACACCCAGCTCAGAGGAGCGGACCTCAGAGCACAGCAACTCCTCACTCACTCACAAACTCAATGACACCCTTCTCAGGGGAGCGGACCTTAGAGCGCTGCCACACCTCACTCACTCACAAACTCAAGAACACCTAGCTCAGGGGTGTGGAACTCAGAGCACACCAACACCTCACTCACAAACTGAAGAACACCCAGGTCAGGGAGTGGACCTCAGAGCACACCAACACCTCACTCACTCACAAACCCAAGGACACCCCGCTCAGGGGAGTGGAACTCAGAGCACACCAACACCTCACTCACAAACCCAAAGACACCCCGCTCAGCGGAGCGTACCTCAGAGCACAGCAACACTTCACTAACCAAAGGACACCCCGCTGAGGGGAGCGCACCTCAGAGCACAACAACACCTAATACTCACTCACAAACCCAAGGACACCCTGCTCAGGGGAGTAGACGTTAGAGAGCTGCAACACCTCACTCGCTCACAAACTCAAGGACACCTCGCTCAGGGGAGTGGTCCTCAGAGCACACCTACACCTCACTCACTCACTCACAAACTCAAAGACACCCAGCTCAGAGGAGCGGACCTCAGAGCACAGGAACACCTCACTCACTCACTCTCAAACCCAAGGACATCCCACTCAGGGGAGTGGTCCTCAGAGCACACCTACACCTCACTCACTCACTCACAAACTCAAAGACACCCAGCTCAGAGGAGCAGACCTCAGAGCACAGCAACACCTCACTCACTCACAAACTCAAGGACACCTCGCTCAGGGGAGTGGTCCTCAGAGCACAGCAACACCTCACTCACTCATTCACAAACCCAAGGACACCCCGCTCAGAGGAGCAGACCTCAGAGCACAGCAAAACCTAACACTCATTCACAAAACCAAGGACACCCCGCTCAGGGGAGCAGACCTCAGAGCACAGCAACACCTCGCAATCCAAAGGACACCCTGCTCAAGAGAGCGGACCTCAGAGCACAGCAACACCTCAAAATCCAAAGGACACCCCACTGAGGGGAGGGGACAACAGAGCACAGCAACAACTTGTTAACTAACCAAAGGACACCCCGCTCAGTGGAGCGGACATCAGAGCAAAGCAACACCTCACTCACAAACCAAGAACTCCCCGCTCAGGGGAGCGCACCTCAGAGCACAGCAACACATCGCTCACAAACTAAAGGTTATTTCAGTCAGGGGAGTGGACCTCAGAGTGCAGCAACACCTCACTCACTCACTCACAAACCCAAGGACACCCCGCTTAGGTGAGTGGACCTCAGAGCACAGCATCACTTCACTCCTTCACAAACTCAAGGAGTCCCCGCTCAGGGGGGTGGTCCCCAGAGCACAGCAACACCTCGCAATCCAAAGGACACCCTGTTCAAGGGAGAGGACCTCAGAGCACAGCAACACCTCAAAATCCAAAGGACACCCCACTGAGGAGAGGGGACATCAGAGCACAGCAACAACTCGTTCACTAACCAAAGGACACCCCTGTCAGGGGAGCGAAGCTCACAGCACAACAGCACCTCACTCACAATCAATAGGACTTCCCGCTCAGGGGAGCACACGTCAGAGCACAGAGTTACCTCACTTACAAACCAAAGGACAGCCCACTCAGGAGAGTAGATCTCAGAGCACAGCAACACCCTTACTCACAAACCAAAGAAAACCCTACTCAGGAGAGTGGACCTCAAAGCACACAGTCACCTCACTCTCAAACCAAAAAAAAAACCCCACTTGTGGGAGTGGATCTCATAGCACATCAACACCCTTACTTACAAACCAAAGAAAACTCCACTCAGTGGAGTGGACTTTAGAGCACAGCAACAACTCGTTCACTAACCAAAGGACACCCCCCTCAGGGGACCGCACCTCAGAGCGCAGCAACACATCGCTCACAAACTAAAGGACGCCTCACTCAGGGGAGTGGATCTTTGAGCACAGCATCACCTCACTCACAAAGCAAAAGACTCACCACTCAGAGGAGTAGACATCAGAGCACAGTCACCTCACCCACAAACACAAGGCCACTCTGCTCAGGGGGCGAACCTCACAGCACAGCAATACCCTTACTCACAAAGCAAAGGCAACCCACTCATTGGAGAAGGTCTTAGAGAACGTCACCTCACTCAGAATACAAAGGACACCCCTCTCAGGGGAGTGAACCTCAGAGTACAGAGTTACCTCACTCACAAACCAAAGGACAGCCCACTCAGGAGAGTAGATCTCAGAACACAGCAACACCCTTACTCACAAACCAAATAAAACCCTACTACGAGAGTGGACCTCAGAGTCACTTCACTCACAAACCAAAGAAAACCCCACTCATGGGAGTGGATCTCATAGCAGAGCAACACCCTTACTTACAAACCAAAGAAAACCCCACTCAGGGGAGTGGAGTTTGGAGCACAGCAACACCCTCACTCACAACGCAAAGGCAAGCCACTCATTGGAGAAGGCCTTAGAGAACGTCACCTCACTCAGAATACAAAGGACCACCCTCTCAGGGGAGTGAACCTCAGAGTACAGAGTTACCTCACTCACAAACCAAAGGACAGCCCACTCAGGAGAGTAGATCTCATAGCACAGAGTCACCTCACTCACAAACTAAAGAAAACCCTACTCAGGAGAGTGGGCCTCAGAGCACAGAGTCACTTCACTCACAAACCAAAGAAAACCCCACTCATGGGAGTGGATCTCATAGCAGAGCAACACCCTTACTTACAAACCAAAGAAAACCCCACTCAGGGGAGTGGAGTTCGGAGCACAGCAACACCCTCACTCACAAACCAAAGGACACCCCACACAGGGGAGTGGATCTCATAGCACAGAGTCACCTCACTCACAAACCAAAGGACACCCCACTCAGGGGAGTGGACCTCAGAGCACAGAGTCACCTCACTCACAAACCAAAGGACACCCCACTCAGGGGAGTGGACCTCAGAGCACAGAGTCACCTCACTCACAAACCAAAGAAAACCCCACTCATGGGGGTGGATCTCATAGCACAGCAACATCCTTACTAACAAACCAAAGGGCACCCCACTCAGGGGAGTGGACATCAGGGCACATAGTCACCTCACTCACAAATCAAAGGACACCCCACTCAGGAGAGTAGATCTCAGAGCACAGCAACACCCTTACTCACAAACCAAAGGACACCCCACTCAGGGGAGTGGGCCTTAGAGAAGATCACCTTACTCACAATTAGTCACCTCACTCACAAACCAAAGGACACCCCACTCAGGGGAGTGGACCTCAGAGCACAGAGTCACTTCACTCACAAACCAAAGAAAACCGCAATCATGGGAGGGGGTCTCATAGCACAGCAACACCCTTACTAACAAACCAAATAAAACCCCACTCAGGGGAGTGGATCTCATAGCACAGAGTCTCCTCACTCACAAACCAAAGGACAGCCCACTCAGGGGAGTGGACCTCAGAACACAGAGTCTCCCCACTCACAAACCAAAGGAAGCCCACTCAGGAGAGTAGATCTCAGAGCACAGCAACATCCTTACTAACGAACCAAAGGACACCCCACTCAGGGGAGTGGGCCTTAGAGAAGATCACCTTACTCACAATTAGAGCAAAGCGACCCTGCCCTGAACAGTGGGGGGAAGAGGGGAGCGGGGGCAGTACTTCACCCCCAGTACCAGGAATAGCCCACTCCAGGGGCGGGATGGGGGGCAGCGGGGGCCCTGGCACACTTCACCCACAGCCTTATATCCGTGAGACTCGTGGTTTGAATTACAAGTTGCACATGTGTGTTCACATTGATTGCCATAATATATGGTTCGTCGGGCGAGTGTGAATGAAGAGAGCGCCTAGAGGGTGTGGGCGGGAGATGGTACGCAGCGTGAGAGGAACGACAGGACCAGACGATTAAAAACAACAACAACAAAAGACAAAAGCCTGTGCTCGGGTTTGTTCTTCATCGGATTACGTAGTAGCCTTTTTAAAATCGAGTATTGTCGAATATAGAAATGTTCAGCAGCGCCTGCATAATGCAATGAACGTAAAGCGCCCGTAAATGTATAGTGATAATTATAACAACAATAATAACTTGTATTATTATTAGTGTTATTATTATTTGTATTATTGCTATTATTATTATTTGTTCTAATATGGAGGTCAATTAAAGAAAATGCTAATTCGAATAAGTAGAACTAATTGTGTGCTTGTTACAAAATAAAAAATGGTGCGCTTGTTACAAAATAAAGAATGGTGTGCTTGTTACAAAATTAAAAACAATCCAATCAAACACTGATAAATAAAATATAGATCTATTTAATTTCACCCCAAAAAGACAATGGCCGAGATAAAAGTGTTCGATGACGCAGCAGCTTCAAGCTGCGGTTATTATTATTATTATTCATAATAATAGAGTGAGGGGGGCGCCCGTTGGGTCGTTGTTGAAAAATGAACGCAAACAGCCCTCCTCCTATCCCCCCCCCCCAAAAAAAAAAAAACCACGAGCGCCGCATCCGAGGCTGTATATACCTTAAAAAATGTTTAAAAAGAAGGGACCAGAACTAGTATATTTTTCGGTTGAAAAAGCAGTGCGCAGCGTCTGTGATGTGAGTGGATTCCGACAAAGGGGAGGTGTGGAGTGGGGTTTTGGGGGGGCGGGTGGGTGGTAAGAAAGAGAGAATAGTGAGAAAGGAAAGAAAAGTCGCGAAGAAGGGAGAAGAGAGAATAACGAGTGAAGTGCGAACCGGGAGGAAGGAGACAAGGGGACGGCAAAGAAAGGGGAAGAAGAGAAAGGAAGAAACAATACGGAGGAAGGAAACGAAGGGGAGGAATCGATAACGAGGGAAGAGATAACGGGGAAGATGAAATAGGGTGGAGAACGAATGAATATACAATAAGGAGGAAGGAGAGTAGGGAATAACGAGGGAATACAGAACGGGGAAGATGGACGGGGGCGGAAGAAGGATGGAAGAGGTATTTCGGGAAGAAGGAAACGAAGGAGGACGGAGAGGAGGGGAGAAAGGAATGAAAGGGAAAAATAATGGGGAGAAAACGAGGAAGGAGAGGATGAGAGAACCGTATAAGAAGTAATAAATAAGAAGGAAATGAAGTGGAAGGGAAGAAAGAGCATGAGGAAGAAAGAAAGAAACAAACAAAGAACGAAAGAAAGTAGAAAGATAAGGGATGCGGAGAAAATAAGGAACAGATAGAAGAAAAATGGGAAAGGGGAAAGAAGGGAAGGAAGGAGATGAGATATGAAGAAAAGAAAAGATGGAACTAAGGAAGAATGGAAGAGAGGGGGCATATTGAAATAACAGAAAAAGAAAGACATATAAGGATGGTGATTGCGGAGATGATAGCGCCGAATAAACGAAAGAGGGCCCTTCTAAAGACTCGAAGAAAAAGAAATTAAATGCGAAAGGAGAAAATTGGAACATAAAGGCAGAATAAAAAGATGGTAACATCTGGGAATAAAGAACGAAATAAAAAACAGAGTGAAATATAAGGCCGCTATACAGGGGAAAAATAAGTACGTAATAAAACGAAAGGGTGGTGACAAAAAGAATAATACGATCTAAAGAACGGAAAAAAACAAAGAACCGAATAAAAAATAAGCGCCGAATGGGGGAATATGGAAATGAAAAGAGCGGAAGAAGGAGTAAAGGCAAGGATGTAAACGGAACGAAAGAATGGGAGGGTTGAGGGTGCAGAATGATACAATTTACGGAAAGGGTAAACAGAGAAAGGACGGGTTAAATGGAAAGAAGAGAGGGCGAATTTTGGAAATAAAAATGTATTATAATATGATAGAAGGAAAAAGAAGAAAGAAATTTAATAGTAAGGATGCATGCGTAATATGAAGTTACACAATAGTGACACCTGTTACAAAGACTAGTGACGTCAGAAATACGGTATGACTTTATCTATTGAAACCAGCTAGTAATTAAAGAAGGAAAGACGGCGATTATAAAATGGAAAAGAAAGGTAAAAAATAGAAACAAAGGGGTGGAGGGGCAGAATAAAAAACGATTACAGTAAAAAAAATATTTAATGTGACAATAGAAGAAAGGAGACGGAGGGAAAAAAGAAGGAGAAATTAAAAGTAAGGAAAAGACAATGGATATCTGAAACACAAAAATACAATACAGCAAAAAAGAAAATGAAGATCAAAATTCAAGAATGGAATAAAACGATAAGGTGAGAATGGGGTAAAAAAAATAACACAGGACACGATAAGGTGGGATGTAACCAGTAAAGGTAAAATAAGGACTTTAATGACAAAAGATGAAAGGCGTGAAAAAAAAGTGGGCGAAAGAAGAGCCAAAGGTAAAGGGAGAGATCAAATGATAAAAGGCAGGACGGCAAACAAAGGATAATGGATGGCCCGAAATCTAGAGTGAATGAACAGAAAGAGAATACAAAAAAAGCAAGGATACATACATAAAATCTGAATACATAAAAATAAGAAAATACCATCGAAGACAGGAGAACGAGGGAAAATCGAAAACGAAAGGGAATTGGGGGCGTAACAATGCGGTAATAAGATAGGGGCGCGAATCAAACAGGCTCAAATAAAAACGTAAACGGGCTCCGGAAAATATTAACAGCGGGCCAAGATGACCCCCCTGCCCGCGTTTCCCATCGGCACCTTTCTGCTCGGAAAGGTGCAAGAGTCCTTCCTTCACTTCTTGGTTCACCCTGCCCAGGCTGCCCTCCCCCTCTCTAATGCCACGCAGAGCCAGCGTCGCTCGCTTGGGAGACACCACAAAACGTTCAGCGCCCTATTAAAGCCCCCTCCCCTTGTGTGGTACCGGCGTGAAGAATGTGCGTCGCTCCCTCTTGGGCTCTGTAAATGCACGTGTTTTTATCATTGTCTCTATTATTTTGGGGTTATAACATTTTTTTATTTTTACTTTGTAAATAGTCATTGGCATATGCTGTAAAAGGATCGTCTCCCCCCATACAATTGCCATTGCTGGATATATCTGAAGCTGCCCCCTGTCAGGTGCGAGCCGTTCATCCAGTCATGTCTTATATGCTGAGATACTTCCGGGTTAATTCACCTGCTCCTGGGGCCTTATTTATGAAGGCCTTGCGCCACCGGTGCGTCACTTTTTCCCATTTTAAAATTGGCGCACCGGCGGCGCAAGGCCTTCATAAATAAGGAATCCTAGTGCACCTGCGCGTCACGTAAAGAAATACCGATGGAGCCTGCATAGACTTTCATCTTCTCGAGGTCGATAAGTGAAAAACATGTCCATATTATTGTTAGTTCTCGACCTAGTGGGTCTACTTCTCCTATGTATTTATTAGAGCGCCGAGACACATTGTGTATGAGTTTGTGTTTTAGTAAAGCACTGTGGGCGACTTCTCGGATACCTCTAAGCGCCTTGTAGGTGACAGCAGTGCACGTGTAAAAGACAAGCAATCAACCAGTTAGAGGTGAAATCACTGGATTCCACCCGGAACTCTCAGTAGAAAAACCCCAGAGATACAAAGGCTG
The DNA here is from genome assembly GCF_964261635.1 of Lissotriton helveticus. Classification (NCBI taxonomy): domain Eukaryota; kingdom Metazoa; phylum Chordata; class Amphibia; order Caudata; family Salamandridae; genus Lissotriton; species Lissotriton helveticus. The sequence continues at coordinate 172,290,095 of NC_136060.1, forward strand.
CACAATCATGAAGGCAGCACACCTTCTCAGCATTTTATTTGTACTGTTTAATAATTATCGCCGTCTCTAATAATCACATACACTTGTAAAATAATAATAATTATTGCCGTCAGTATTGACGTTGAGAATAGTAAAAACAGCAATAATTATCTTCCGGAGTGATGCACACATCGGAATAGTAATAACGCTATTCAAAGTAATAATGCATTATTATTAAATGTATTTTAGTACTGTCAATAATGATGATATGTTACATATTCAGGTACATACGTTGTACTCGTTTATCATTGTTATTACTAATATATTTAGCACACCCGTGTCCTGGCAAGCATCCTTTTTGGCCACAGTAGTGCAGCTTTTCTCGTACCAATTTCGAATTTTCCAAGACTTTTGAAGTCTGAAAGGGGACAGAACTGTGCTGCTCTGTCCCTTGGACTGCCAATGCAGGGGGCTGGACCTGACATGGGGTCTTTCGCAGCCAGAAAACACAAAAGTGTCTGGTGTAAACACTCATCAGCAAAGAGGCCAGATATTAACATGATAAAGTATTTACTGGTCAAATCCAATATCAACTAATCTGCTGCGCCCAACCGCCAAAGTAGCAAAACATGAGAAATTAATTGCAGCCAATTAATAATTAATCCGGTTTTAACATCTTCATTATGGGCTGTCGGAGAAGGGGTGGCCCTGGTAACCTCCAGAGGGGATGAAAAGGACCGGGCAGTTATTGCTCCTTCCGGCAGCAGAGATGAGCCAGAGGCGGCCGCGCCTCACAGGGCGCTAACGGGCACATGCTGATGCGCCGGGATTCTGCCCTGTCATTCACTCTAACAAAGTGAACATTTATTGCATACATATTAAAAATTATCCCGTCCCAGGGCCAGCCCGGGGGCTGGTGTTATTGGAGGCCTCCCAGAGGTGAACTCCCCCGGGTTGGTAGCGAGAGGCATTTGTGTCGTATTATTAGCACTATTTATTGCCTATTCCCCTTGGAAAATGTTTCAACATTTCCCCCGGCTAGGCGCTAAATTGAGCTGTTATTTGGACACCACAAACAGTTTGAGGAAGCGCTGGGCGTGATGTTCATGAAACCGCGGGCAGCCCAAATAAACGATATATCTCGGCAGATTTGGGCCTGGCGGGGGCGCTGGGACAGATGACGCCTCTGTGACTGGGCCCTGACCCCCGCCATCGGACCCAACATGAGCTTCACATCCTGCTATCTCTGGCTTCATAAACAGACTCTTCGGGGTTCACAGACACCCCTTTGTGCACCTCGGATCCCGAAATAGGAAGAGGGCTTGGGGAGTCCACGCAAAATGGCGCCTTTGTGTCCACGGGAGGATGAGGGGGCGGCTGGCAGGAGGCTGATGATTAGTTTGGGTCATTAACCTGTCAAAAAATGAACACTGTCCCAATAATAGAGTCTTTAGGGAGAGTTATGGGGTTCGGGTACGGACGAGACAGCAACGGAGGGCAAACAAGGGGAAAACAACCGGAAGTGCCCCTGAGCTGAGATTCTACTTGGATATGAAGTGGATGGCGGGAAAGCGACGCAGAGACTCTCTTAGACACATGCGTTGCCTAAAAAGAGGTTAGAGGGGCCGCTGAGTTGTCAGGTTCAGGTGCCTGGCGTTTATGTGTGGTGGAAAAGTAATACCGTGAGTGGGGCTCTGCTTCGTGTTGCACGGCACGTGGTAGGGGAATATTTCATTTACCAAATCCCCATTTCCAGCATTTGCCGTATTTAACTATGTAGTTGCTGTGCTTCTAAAGCGCCACTTGCTGCCCCCACGCCTCTTCGGAGCGCTGGACTGGTCAAGCTATGGCTGTGGGCTGAGGTCAGATATTCTGAGTTACTCTCCTGTAAATTTCAGCTCCGCTGTCGCCAGCCGGTGTGAACAGTTCAGCTGTGGGTGGATGAATGGAGTGCAAGTTCTGGATTCAGGCTCGTGGTCAGCGCATTCCATCATTTTAGGCCCCGATCTTACACTTGCCTGCGTCTGTTTCCTCCTGCGAAACCCTTTTTTGGCAGATGGGTACGTGGATGTGGGCAGCCATTTAATCCTGGCTCGTGTGGCAGCGCAACTTTCTACACATATATTCAGGTATTTTCTAGTGGCGCTTATGTATGGTGTATGTAAAGTGCTTAGAAGCAGGCCCAGGATAGCAGCATAACCCAAAATGATGACCCCCTTGCAGAATGTGAAGAGGGACCCCTAGTCTCCCATAGCTCACAGGTCGATATTTATTGGCATTGGGCTGATGGTGGCCCTCAGCAGATATATGGGGGCTCTGAAGTGTTGGGAGTCCCCCTCCTCTGCAGGGGGCCTGCCTTACGCCCATTGCTTAAGGACTTTGGCGGGAGGTTCCACGTGGTCATTTCCCGTAGGCCCGCCCCGGCCATGCTTATCCCCTCTTTTAAGGTGCTTCTGCATTACATTAAGTGACTACGTGTGCATTTATAATTGTAATGACTAAATGTGCACAACAACCCTAGCTAAAACATCAATGTAATAAAATTAGAAATGGCAGATGAAACACTAAATATCAAGGACATACTTCAAATACTTTCATCTTTTTCGTCTTGTAGCTCACACATACACAACAAATATATATTGCCAGACAGGCACACACAGAGTTACGCAAACATACAGACACACTAACATATGCACACATGCAAATACTTCTACGCACGCGCACCACGCGGAACTCCCACGCAGGCGCGTCACACACGCACACCCTGCCAGGGCATGGCGTCCACTCTTAGCTTCCTTCTTTTAACAGCAGACTTTTGTTAAGCTCCTAGACCCAGGCCCCGGTTGGCGCCGAGCCCTGACAGCCCCCGCCATGCCCCGCAGTGAGGGCCACGGGGACAATAGCAGCCCCGGGGCAGGGCTAACTGGCCAGAGATGGATGGAGCTGCCCGTGTCAGACCGGGAGCGGCGTCTGCACTACGGCCAGGCCTGACCTCCACTCACCGCGCCCGCTGGGCCCAGGCCTCGGCGCTCTGCGCTGCAATTTGCTGCATTTAGCTTACAATAACCCTCACTGACATAAATAACCAGCACGCTGTGTCTGGAGCTGCTTGACCCCGTGAACTGTCCCTAAAACACTCAGATATTGATCCAAATTGCAGTTTCGTGGCTTTCCTTCAAAGATGCAGGCATCCGCCTCTGTGTGAGCTGTCACCTTCGCCTGACACCGTGCAGCAGGGATGCGGTCAGTGTGCCGGCCTGTGGTGCAGCTGGAGACAGGGGTTGGACACACTTGGGCACTGTTTCATTAAGTTATGTTGTGTTGTATGTATTCAATGCCATTTCCAGGATTGTTGGGGCCCAGGGCAAGACATATTTAGAGAACTTTGTTCAAAAGACATGTTTAAATCTGTCACCTGTTTACAGGTAATGCAAGTTCTCTCCTGTCCGTATGAAACAATTTTGAATTATATGTCAAACTTTAAAAAACAAATACATACGAAGACAATCAAAAGCTCAACCTGCCAGTGACCTGCTCGATGTTTGGTGGACTGGTGCATAATATTAAAATAAGACATGCACAAAGAACTTGTAATTGTAGCTTTAATTTCGAATATTCGTGCTCATTGCTCTGAGGATTTTCACCATTCCATTGGGGGAAATCTGAGAATTGTCTCCTGCATTCCCTTTCCCTGCGTTTTACCAAAAACAGAGGGGTTGCAGATCGTCCATTAATTACCATTGTTGACTTTAGTGTCATTCTCATTTGCCTGCTTCCTATTTGCTGGCTTATCTTGTCAATCTTGTGTCTGTCCATCCCCTGGAGCATTGCCAATTTACTTGTGCCCTTCCACTACTAACTTTTAGGGAACTGCTTTTTCCTTTTGCCTTAAACACTTCACAAGAATGCATGTATTTTCTAGCTGCCACCCTAATGTGCTTCTCTTCCCATTTCCGTGCTCTGAGTTACTATTTCTCACCTATGTGCTTCACCCCCACCCATCTCTGTGATGCGCCCACTCTCGTGAGCTTCTCCCCATCACACTACTTTCTTGCTTTCTCCCTCACCAGGTCCACATTGTTCTCTATCTCGCCTGTTTACTTTCGTCCCAGTGCTACTCGTTGCTTAATCTCATACCCATTTGAGAACGGTAAAGAAGGAGACAGAGGAGTAAAGAAGGGTGAGCAAGGTGGGGTAAGATATGATATATTGAACAATAGGTGATTTAGAGAAAGAAAGTCAGAAAAAAGGTGGCGAATGGTTAGGTAGTGATAGGTAGAGAGAGAGAGAGTTAGAGGTAGGCAGGGAGAGTGATAGAGGTTGAGATATTTATTTATTTATGCGTTTTTATATAGCGTGGTCTTTACCCGAAGGTGTCAGAGCGCTTCACAATAGGAACAGAACTGATACATGAGAACATTACAAGTGAACAAATTACAAAAGCAAACGTTACATTACATGAGGCAAAAGTGACATGTGTGCAGGTTACAAAAGCGTACAAAGTACAAGTAGAGGTATAATACTGCAATAAATGGAGGACACTCAAAAACAAGAACAAACGTTACGTAGGCAATGGTGGCACTTGTGCAAGTATCGAAAGCAAACAAAATGTAAGAGGTAGCAAACAGTGTGTTACAAGAGAAAAGTGACGTGTGCATGTTACAAAAGAGTACCAAATACAGGTAGAAGTATAATACTGCAATAAATGGCAGACTCTCAAACCACAAGAACACACTGGGAAGGCACTTCTATAGTCATGGAGAATAGAAATTTTCTATACTAAAAGGTCTTCCTTCAGATAATAGAGAGGGCATGAATTAACTTTGGAAGTGTCTTTGAAGGAGGAGAACTTTGAGGTCAGTTTTGAAGGCCTGGGAGGAGGTGGTGGTCCGGAGCTGAGGCGGAAGTGAGTTCCAGATTCTCACTGCGTTGCCTGAAAAGGATTGGGCCATCGATCTTTCCTTCTTGAAAGTGGGAGGTTCAAGCAGTAGATTTTCCGCATTTCGTGATGGTCTAGAGCCTCCAGAGAGTTTCAGTTTATTCGCCAGGTAGCGAGGAGAGGAGGAGCGCAAGACTTTGTGGGTAATGCAGGCAGTCTTGTAGATAGATCTTGCCTCGATGGGAAGCCAGCGGAGGGTGGATAACATGGGAGTGATGTGGTCGCTTCTTTTGGCCCCATAAATGAAACAAGCTGCTGAATGCAGAACAAACTTAAGGGGGGACAGGTGGGATTTGGGGAGGCCAGTAAGAAGAGAATTGCAGTAGTCCAGTCTGGAGAGGACCAGCGATTGGACCAGGGTTTTAAGGTCATGCTCCGGGAAGAAGCGACGAATCCCCCAAAGAAGGCGCAGTTGACTGTCCAAGTCACTTTATCAGGGACCCCCTAGCACATTTGGGCTCTTGGTAATTGCTCACGTAGCCCAGGCCTTAAAACGTCTCTATATGTATTTATATAGCAATCATTCTACCACTGTTATTGCCTTGCAACCCCAATTGTGGTTGGTGCCTCCCCTTTCTCTGGTTTAAAGGTGTTCACACTTAGTCAAGCTTTCGCACGTTGTACTAAATATTGCTGGTATGTAGACCTGCCTTGAGTTGTTGGGCGTAGCCAAGGTGCTTACGCTGTTAGTCTGTTATTTGACTTTTGCATTGACTTTTAGGTTGCTATATGACACAGTATTTGGTGGTGCAGTGGGGTTCTTATATCCAGTTGCTGGTTTATCAGATTATGTTGGGAGGGTGCTATGAGTTCTCTTTAGATGTACTCTTGTATGACCACATTTGAGGATGATGTGGGAGAATGCTGTTGTGAGTATGCTGATAGCCACCTGACAGTTTTATCTGTGCAGTGCTAAATGTGTTGGAAGTGTTTTGTCTAAATATGCTGATTTGGAAGATTGGATGTGTGTTTTTCTTAGCATTACAGTGAGCGTATTGGACTAAAATGACAAGCATTTTTGCATACTAAAATTCAATCCAGGTGCTCAAAAGCCATCTGCAGGTGTCATTCTCAGATCCTAATTTGTGGAAATTTATGTCTGCAGCTGGTGCTTTATATGATGGAATCTATGTTAATTTGGTGAAGTTTCATAGTTATAGTTTGAGGTGTAGTTCAGGAACATGGCTGTTCCAAGGGGAGAGGCAGCCTCAGACATTTTGAGAAGGCAGTTATCAGTGAGATTCTAAATAATGCATATGGGACAAAGGTCCTACCAAATTAGTAATCTCTGGTTTTATCTGCGTAGAGGCAGGCCGCAAATTTATTTATTCAACTTGTAGAGCGCACTATCACCTTGCAGGCATCCTCGCGCTAAGCGACTCAAAGGCAGGGGTGACTCAGAAACATGGTCAGGCATCTAGTTCTTGGGGAACTGTCAGGTTTTTACACTTTTCCTGAAGGGAAGGAGCTCCCTAATTTGCCTGATCTCCCAAGGGAGTCTGTTCCACAATTTTGCCGCTACCACCCCAAAAGATCTACCCCCTGACCTGACTTTCCTAAATCTTGGTACATTCACCAGTCTCGCCGATGAAGAGCGAAGCATTCTTGTAAGGGGTGTACCAATCAATTTTTTTTCGCATAAGCACAGGCCGCTTTCCTATGAAGGGCTTTAAAGACAAGGCAGAGAGATTTAAATTGCACTCTCTGTCTCAAAGGGAGCTAGTGAAGTTCTGCCAAAGCTGCAGATGCAGAGGATCTTCTAGGCAGCTCTAAGACTAACTTGGCAGCTGCTGACTGGATCCTTTGTAGTCTGTCCAGCAGGAAGTTTGGGGAATCAAGCAAAAGGGCATTACAGTAGTCGAGCCTACTGAGAATCGTACACCTTGCCACTTGGGCACGCGCCTGAGAAGGTAATAACGGGAAGATTTTGCGAAGGGACCTAATGATCGCAAAGCAGGAGACTGTCGTTTTTGTAACCTGAGCTTCTAAAGTAAGCTTGTTGTCAAACATAATGCCCAGATTACGGACAGTTTTTACAGGCCGAACTGTGGTCGAAGTTCCAGGGGGCCAGAAATTGCCGGGAAGGAGATGAGGGATCCTGTTCGCGGCACATAAGATCACCGCTGTCTTTCCTGCATTAACTTGTAAAGAATTATCCTGCAGCCAGCAGGCCGTGTCCCGCAAACAGTTGTGAAACACCTCCACTGATGTCGAGTCCTCTCCCCCAAAAGAGAGGATCAGCTGTGTGTCATCTGCATATTTTATAATATCGATATTATGTGTCTTGATGACCGCAATCAATGGTTTTAAATAAATGTTAAATAAAATAGTGTTAATTGCTGATCCCTGGGGTACACCATGCAACACGTTGGAGAAGGCAGATAGGGGGGGGGGCACCGCCTGCTGTCTATCCTGCAAAAAAGAAAGAAACCATCGTAAGGCACAGCCTTTCACCCCGGCCTCACTCAATCTTCTCACCAGGATTTCATGATTCACCGTATCAAAGGCGGCAGAAAGGTTGAGCAGGATCAATGCTGCTGCCTGTCCCCTGTCTGCCCGCCTCTGAAGCTCATCCATAATGGTCACCAGAGCCGTCTCGGTCCCATGAGCCGGCCGAAATCCAAACTGAACCTCCTCGAACAGATTGTGTTGTTCCAGGTGCATAGAAAGAGTGATACTAACAGCACGTTCCACAATTTTAGCTGGGAATGGCAGCAAAGAAATAGGCCTGTAATTTTTTGAACATTCAGGATCAAGAGATGGCTTCTTCAATAAAGGGGACACTAAGGCTTGCTTACCCTGTGGGGGGACTACAGCACTTGCTAGCGACTGATTACAGATCAGGCGAAGAGTAGGGAACAATTCTTCCTCATACTCCTTCCAGATCTTGTGTGGTACTGGGTCCAGGGGTGGGCCAGAGGAGATACCCTGTGCCAATCTACTGAAGTCCTCTACCATTAAAAGCATTAACTCAGATAGGTGTTCAGGAACCTGACAAACAGGGCCATTATCCACACCCTCCGAGTCACACACCGCAGGAGCACCATTGCTCCTAGCCTCAGAGACTATGTTCCCAGCTGCTTGCTGACCACCCTCGAGATCATCAATAATCAGCAAATAGTGGGTGCCCATTGACTCCCAACTTATTACAACCTGTCTGTAATTTTACGATGTGACCTTTGAACCAAAAGGTGTCATTGCAAAATTCCTATTCACATGGGTTCGCAAAATGACCTAATTAATTATTAGTATTTAGCAGCGCTAATGCAATGAAAAAGCTGAGTGGTCTTTGAAAGAGACGTGTCCAAAGAAGGTAAATTAGGAATCCTTTCCAGGAGGTGTGACCGATGCAATTAAGAGCGTGGCTTAAAACAGGTAAACTAAAATCCCGTGCTTCACACAGCGTGTCACCTGACCTGTATTTGGGTCCTCTCTGTAAGTTTTCTGTTATTTCATTCATACAACACAACAGCGCTCATACACCTAAAATAATCCAGCCCTATTGACTTTGATAATGCTTGTTAGCAGTATCAAATAAATGAGTAACACAAAGGATTTGGTTGTTAGCAATAAGAGCTGAAATGTTATCATTCTGGAAATACGAGATTGTAAATTAAACATTACCAAAGTCTGTGTAAGGCATAGCGGTCTCAGAGTGTCTAAATCACTCCCTCTCTCCCTTTCACACCATGTTCCCCTGGAGTGTCTCACTCAGTTACTCATTTATCCCCCTTTCCTTCTTCATATACTTCCTTTTCTCTCATCCACATCACCATTCCCCCACACAATCAACCCACCCACTCACCTGTAAACATTGGATTTTCTTTTCCTGTGGCACTCTCCATATTTCGACAGCTGGGTATCTCATCCACACATTTTCCCTTAAGTACAATTGGCACATACTTGACTGTCACACTGTGTGCTCTCCGATAAGTCAAGGATTGGGCGAGCATGTAGTCTGAGCGCAAGTATGACCCACCGACAAGTACTGCCATCAGCCTTAATTCCAGAACTCAGAATTGTGCTCTACCACATGTGTATAGTCTGAGCTCACCCAGACACCTGGAGATTACTCAATTCAAATTATGCATAGTATGTAGTTGCATGAACATAAATCAGAAACACAACATCTGTTAAAGGCAAATACCCTTAGGGAATGCAAGATGAAGACAAATTTGACTAATGTAAATGGGGGCTCCATCTTTGGCAATGCTTTAATGTTTTTTGCAGTCTTTACAAGTGTTCTTGCTTTTAAAGTTAATGGCATGGAACTAAGGCCCAAGTGAGACCTGTTTCAAAGTCAATTTATAATGACTGCTGGGTCTGACACTTTGCAGGAGCCGCCCCACTAAAAGCATGGGTAATTCGGCAGAAAAATAACTATGATTGGCCGCAAATGCAGGGATTGATGTCTGCAAGGGACAGCAGTCCTCTGTCCCTGCATTTGAATTGTCAACATTGTTAAGTTAGCATGAGCTTCGCTGCCATGATGCTGCTTTTGCACATGTTACTACATGACTTAGTTTTTGCAAGACTCTGTTTGGGCCTTTCACATGAGCTGCTTTTGTGTTCTCTGCCTTTCCTGGAGTTTAGGCTACGATGTGCAAAGTTGAAACAATGCCCCTTGTTATTCTGTTCTAGTCAGTCCCTAGCACCTAGACATAACATACTAGACACAGCTGCAGTACTGAAGACTCGTGCTTTGATATTACGTTGTTGCATGTTGTTTTAACTCACTTGGAAAAATCCATTCCATGGAGAAGAGTTTGGCTTTTCCTATGAAGTAAACTTTACATCCAGACTTTAAGGTATGGGGTCTGCTGTCAAAGCCCAGAGGTCGTCCTTTTTATAAAATAAACTTCTTCAGGTCAAGGGGAGGGTGGTCAGGCTTAAAGGCCCATATTTCCAGAGTCTTTATATAAAATGACTTCTCCCTTTGCATTCTATGTAATTGTAACAATGCTAACTGTGCTGAGTTCATGAATTGTACTGCTAGTAGTAGTGGCACATATTCTGTATTGTAGAGCATGATAGTTAAAATAAATATTTTGAACTATTTCCGTGACTCTGACTATTCTCATTGTGGACAAGTACGAGTGAGTGAGCGAAAGAGTACGCCCTGATACTGCGATTCCTGAGAGAGTCAGGAGTGTTGTGTTCTGGGTTGTCTAATCATTTGTAGCTCCGTGATCTTTGGAGGAGAATGAATGAGACACTATAGCTAGTCGGTTTGGGATTTTGAGTACTGATGTGGTAGGTTGGTACACCCCTATTCACTGAGGTCCTGTTTTCCTGCACATAGTTCTGTGTATGTGCAGAATCCCTGCAACAATATCTCTCCTCCCCTTGTTAGGAAAGATATTGGAGACACATGGCAACAAACAGATCATTACCTGCTTGGAGAGCAACAGCTTACTCGACATCTCCCAATCAGACTTTAGACCATCCCATAGCACTGAGACTACTCTTCTTCCTTTAGCAGACTCCATTAGACTCACCCTAGATGATCGACAGCCAGATTCAACTGGGTCTATCCGCCGCATTCAACACCATCTCACTCTCAATTCTGGTGCAGCATCTCCAACAGATAGGCATCTAGGGGGTCAGTATTGGACTGGTTGGTCGATTTTCTTAACAACAGGGTTCAAACTATTTCTATAGTTACATCCCATTCCAGAACCATATCACTAAACAAAGTTGTCCCTTAGGGCTCTTCCCTAATCCCTACACTTTTCAATATCTATGTAGCCCCATTGGCCCAACTTAATACATTTTACGGGTTTGAGACATTTTAAATGCAGATGACACACAATTGGTCATCTCATTTGGACAAGGCATAGAGAGTATCAAACAAAAATTCCTCACCTGCATGAAAGAGATTGCTACTTGGATGTCCCTTAATTGCCTCCAGTTTAACACAGGAAAAACAGAAATTATACTGTTTGGCAAAGTTCAGATTATATGGAAGGACAACTGGTGGCCAGAAGAATTGGGCTCCTTCCAACGGCCCACTAGAACACCAAAACATCTAGGCATAATCTTAGATGATCAACTCTCAGTGCAAGACCAGATCGCCTCTGTGGCACATGCTTTGGCACCATGCGTTTAGTCAAAAAAATCTTTAGGTGACTACCATTGAACTCACGAAAGACACTCATCCAGGCGCTAATTGTCACACGTCTGGACTATTGAAATGCTTTCTTTTGTGCCTCCGGTGAATTCCTTCTGTCCAAATTACAAGTGGTCCAAAATACAGCAGCACATATGGTTAATAACCTACCCCCAATAACTCCCTCAGCTCCCATACTTAAAGATCTACACTGGCTTCCCATTCGAACGAGATTACTACTTAAATTGCTCTGCCTGACATACAAGTCTCTTTCAGGGTCAGGGACAACATACCGAAGCAATAAGCTCACCCTCTATATTCCAAGTAGAAACCTCCAATCTAGCTATTTTTCCTTTTTTCACATATCAAAAAGCAGTGGGGCGACGCTCTTCTGCCTTGGCGGAGGAGCCGCCACTGATCCATTCCCAAGAAAATATCTACAGTCTATCCAGCCTTCATTTTCAGTATTCCCGTCTGCTCTTCTGCAAACATTATTGGAATCCTTGCATTCTGGGTCTTTCAAGATGACATGATCCCAGGGGCAGTGTGTAACGCTCTGAACCCCTACCCAAGGAATGTCACTAAAACAAGGAAATTCCCCTGGATAATGAACCCTGGCAGGATCTGAACTGGGCACACCTTCTTCAGATACATGCAGGTTGGCTGGAAAATGTTGAACGATTCATTGGAAGAGGCCATCTATTGGTCTAGTTATCTCCTGTGTCTCACATTCCAAGGTATGTAGCACTCCTCCCAGCCTTAATACCAGCAAGCCAAGTGTAATTGTTCCTTCCCAGAAAGATATTTCATACTGCATCAAGGAGCCAGTTACTGCCACTGGAGGAGGGAGGGCCCTGCAGAATTGAATGCAGTACTGTCCAGGCATTAGGTATAGACAAACCCATTTTTATTAAATCAACTATGCAGTAGCAAAATCCATGTTTACTTGAGATTAGATGTCGGGTAAATATTACAATGATGCATGGATTATTTATGTAGCCCTTTTCTAACATGACGTGTACATTATGACTTCTGTTTTCAAGTAAGCTTTTACCAAAGGAAAAGGCTGTCACAGCCTATGATGGTAAAAAGAGCTGATGTAGCCTGTCACTGCAGGGACACATTAATCAAAATATTAGCCATGTCCCACTTTTGTACATTCAGCACCGAGTACTTGCGGGCTGCAAGGTACTACGTGTTAGTGTCTTAGCTAATAGAAAAAGTATGTTATTAAACAGTTGATGTTGTTGCACCAAGGATATTGTGCTGGATAACTAAACACATAAGGTCTCATAGGCGAGACCTATTGGCTATGCCAATGCTTGTTTTGTTATGGTGGGGCATAAATAACAGGAGGCTGAAGCTTGGGAAATAGTACCTGTGTAACAGTTTGTGTGATAGTGAGTTATTTTGTTAATGAGAGAGTTAGTTAGTTAGTTAGTAAGAGAGTTAGTGAGTGAGTGAAAGAGTGAGTTAGTGAGAGAGAAAGTTAGTTAGTGAGAGGGGAGAGAGAGTTAGAGAGTTAGTGAGAGAGAGAGTTATTTAGTGGGAGAGAGAGATAGAGAGTTAGTTATTGAGAGAGAGAGTCTAAGAGAGAGAGAGAGTTAGAGAGTTAGTTTGGAGAGAGAGAGTCAGTGAGAGAGAGTTTGAATTAGTGTTTTTAAAGAGAGTTAGATAGTGAGAGAGTTAGTGAGAGGGATTGAGATAGTTAGTTAGTGAAACAGTAAGTTAAATAGTGAAATAGTGAGTTAGTGAGAGAGAGAGTTAGAGGGCAAATAACCAGACAGAAGGAGAGGAGGGAGCAGTGCATCAGTGGAGCAGGACAGGGGGAGAACAGGGGAGCAAGTCAGGATAAGAGGGATCTGAGGACATAGCAACATCGGGGCAGATGGGGTGGGATCTTAGGGGCAGTTTACCAGAGGAGAGTGAAGGGCAGAAGTGGGGCAGAAGTGGAGAGGGCATGGTAGTAGTGGAGTAGAAGAGAAGAGGAAGAAGAAGAAGAAGATGGAGGAGGAAGGGGAGGAGAGGAGGAGGAGAGGAGAGAGGAGATGAGAGGAGCAGTATTTAGGAGACATGATGACGGTGGAGCAAGGCAGCAGGAGGAGGGGGTTGGGGCAAACAATCGGGGATGGTCAAGCAGGGAAGGAGAGAGTGGAGGAGATGGAAAGGGTGGCTAATGGGGAGGGGGAAATGAAGTGGGGGATCAATGGAACACGAACAACTATTTAAATGGGTGCAAGCAAAAGGGAATGACAGCTGGGAAGCCTCTCAAATAAGAGCCAGGGGTAGTTAGAGTGGGGTGAGGGCCAGAAAGAAGAGAAAACTCCTCAATTTGGTGCAAGAGAGCCGTGAGCAGGGAGACACGAGCATGGGAACTCTAGGAAGGGAGCAAAATAAGTGAGCCAAGATCACTCTGCAAATAAATTAGGGCTGAGCTGAGACCACTCCTCAAATAACTCAAAGAGAGAAAAAAAGCCTCTGTCCAAATAAATGAAAGTCGAGATAGCGGAATGGGAAAGTCCACCCCTGAAATGGGACAGCGAGGCGGGGTCTCAAATCGAGGAGAAGATAAGGCAGGATCATCTCCACAAGTAAACAGGAGGACGGCGGGGAATGCTCCTTTAGATGACGCCTTTAAATGATGGGAGGAGGGTGCAGATGGGTGAAGAGGGGAAGGTGCAAATGAAGTGATTGGGAAAGAGACAACGAAAGACAAACGGGGAAAGTGGTGTCTGGTGTTTTTGAGTCTGGGTGGTGGAAAAATGCTTTATGTGAAACATAGCTGAAGAGGGTGGTTGGTGAGCAGGTGGGGCGGCGGGGGGTATTCTCTAGTGTAAAAGGGGAGGGCAGATGGTGGTGCAGTGCAGGGATACATTGTGTGAGGTTCCATGCAGTGGCTGCGCCACGTGGTGGGATTATTAGGAGGTGGCCGGTTGCAAGGCTGGTGGGCATTGGTGGAGTGATGATGCATTGTGTGAAATGCAGCTCTAGTGAGAGGGGAGCGGCGCTTGTCTCCTGGAGGTGAGAAGAGGGTGGGGCCTGCAGCTTCTCTGTCAGCATGGCCTCCAGCAACTAGAACGGTCAGGAACCCTGTCCTACTTCACACCAAGGTGTGCACCAATCTGTGTCGTAGTGTCTCGTGATGGGTACAGGGCTGCATTAGTGTGTTCTGGATCCCTGCAGGGAGTGGTCTTCAGTGGAGCAGCTGCCGTCATATGGGACAGTTGTGTGTAACCCTGTCTTGTGGCCAGAATATCCTTTCCGTCCTGCAGCCTCTTTCCAAAACCTCAGTTATGTTCAGTTAGTAGCAAGGTGACGTGGTCTTGTTTACTCCAAGCAAGGTCCATGTGTGTTGCAAGCGTCTTGGCATCTCATCATGATTTTGCCTCCTTAGCTCCAAAAAATAAGCATTGATGCATTTCTTGTGTGCAATTTTTAAGATGCACACGTAGTACCAGCATACATAATATATAGGTCGTGCGCATGTCTATTCGTACATGATAATAAAGGGTGTGCAGTGTAGTTTAACCATAATAATAAAGGGTGTGCACATGCAGTCGTACTATACATAACAATCATTTTACAGGGTGTGTACCTATAGCCTCCCTGTACACATACCATCGTTATATAATTTACTAATCTCCATTTGTGCATCACATTGCAGAGATCAATCTCTCCTTACCCCGCCACATCTGTATGGTGCCATTTGCTGACACTGCAAACATAATCTGAACGTTTCGAACAGTGCTGCTCCCTACTTCTTTCTTTAACTCGGCCCTTAAGGGTATTCTGGACGTCGTATCTCCAGAAAGAGAAAGATTGAGCTTCAGCAGCAGCACTAAAAACTGAAAGTTGTTCAGCAGAAACTTTATGAAGAGGGATACAAGGAATTACCTTCTAGAAGGGGCTGCAATATGTAAGATCAAACTTTAAATTCCACAGGGAGGGACTGTCTATAGAGTAGAGGAAGTGGGCATATGCTAGCGTTGGCGAGTGTTCAGAAAGGTTTCCGCAAGGCTCTAGCAGTGGACCATATCAGCTACCATTGTAGCAGGATCTATGGGGGCAGGTTCAGGAACAGTGCCCAAATGCTAGGGAAGTATAGATATTATAGTGCTGGACAATACTAGAGCAGGGGTGTACAACATTGGTCCAAGAGGGTGCAGTCCATGCCATATCATTAGAATAGCCTTTATGTTAGTAAGGTCCATTTAGATTAACTTTATGTACATTTGTTTTCGGTGGGCATCCAGACAATCTGGAATAGATCTAGACCTACATGGTCATTGCTGAACTAGAGCATCGGGTGTTGTAGCAGGACAAATGGGCAGGACAAAAGCGACTGCTGCTTTGTTTTTACTTAAAATTGAATTTTTATTTTGATTGCATTACCTGCCGGTTTTTACCCTGTGTCACTATTTAAACATCTGTGGTGCTGTTCTGTGCACTCGTGGCAAACCGAGCACTGGAGGCAGCTCTCCTCCGGAGGTAACGCCATCTTGGGTCGGGAGACGGACGAGCAGTCTAGTGCTCCGCCCCTCCCGCCCTTTCCTCCTTAAAACTCGTGCATTTCCACACTTGCCGCTGACTGCTAGTGCGAGTGTGAGTGTGTTAACGTCCTGAGGCGGAAAGCCGGGACCGTGCATTTTAAACACTGCGACTGCTGCTTTGTTTTTACTTAAAATTGAATTTTTATTTTGATTGCATTACCTGCCGGTTTTTACCCTGTGTCACTATTTAAACATCTGTGGTGCTGTTCTGTGCACTCGTGGCAAACCGAGCACTGGAGGCAGCTCTCCTCCGGAGGTAACGCCATCTTGGGTCGGGAGACGGGCGAGCAGTCTAGTGCTCCGCCCCTCCCGCCCTTTCCTCCTTAAATGGCCCCCCTCACTAGGAAGCGCAGCGGGCGCGCCGGCGGCGCGCCAAAGGCGAGCCCGTCTGCGCCCGTCCGCGCCGGACCCGCGCCTAGGGCCAGTCCCCCTGCTTCGCACAGCTTCCATCCCACCTCCAAACATCTATACGATAGAGATACGCTGTGGGCTCTAAACAAAAAGCCCGCAACAGAGGGCTGCGAAGTAAGGAAACCAGGACGGAAAGCCCAATTTCATCTCCCGTACTGCGCCAACTGTCGGCAAACCCTGCCCAAATTTCTCTGGCAACCTATTGCATCCCAAAACAACCATAAATCCATCCCGCCGATGGGAAAAAAAACCTCGGTCAAATGCCTGCTGCTTAACACAAGATCCCTGGTCAAACATAGTTTGGAGATAGCAGAAGCTATCCAAGAGGAGGACATTAAGATTGCATTTATCACGGAGTCATGGACTGATGCAGCATCAGGGCCAGATATAGTCAAAGCAACCCCCCAGGACTACGTGTGCCACACCCAAAACAGGGACAAAAGAAGAGGGGGAGGTTTAGCGATCATTTATCATAACAGCATCAGAGGATCTTTTCAACCCGGTCCCGCCGGCCTTAATGAATCGCTGCTTTTCAACCTCACGCTCTCAGATCATCAATCCTTTAGTGGCGGTCTGATCTATAGACCCCCAGGTGGGAAAGCCCAATTTTTCACAGGATTAAATAGGGCACTCGAAGCTGCAGCATCTGCCCAAATGTTCACCCTTCTGGGCGATTTTAACTTTCACTTGGAATGTGACGCTGACATAAATTCCCGGGAGCTAATCGACCTACTAGGGGGGATTGATATGACGCAACGGGTATCTGACCCTACTCACAAAGCAGGACATACCCTAGACGGGATTTTTACAAATCATCCCAACCTAAAAGTTACATCGGTTCTTCCAGTATCATGGTCGGACCACTTTGCAATTTACTTCACCATATCTCTCATCACCCCTATGAAACCTCGTAATACCAAAAACGCCCCGAGACAGGTCAGAAAATGGAAGGACATCAAAGGGGACAAGCTGGAAAATACGCTAGCAAACTCCCTGACCCCGCTCCCTGACAATGTAGAGGAAGCGGCCATGTCCTATACAGCCTGGCTGGACCAAGCCTACTCGCTCTTGGCCCCCCTAAAACTACCTATTCCACCCGGGCTTCTCCAGCAGCTCCCTGGTTTACAGAACAAATCAGGGAACACAAAACACGGTGTAAAAAATTGGAGAGAATCTGGCGAACAAACTATAGCGAGGCAGACAAACAAACTCTTAATTTGGAACAAAGAAGCTACAGAGAAAGAATTTTGCAAGCAAAAAAGGCTTTCCTTTCTAAACAGATAAGGGAAGCCAGCAACACCTCCAAAAAATTGTTTCAAACGGTTTCGCTTCTAGCCGATCCCAAAGCCACAGTAATTCCCCCCAGTCTTCCGCTCTGTGAAAACCTGGCTAGCTTTTTTCGAGAAAAGGTAGAAAACATCTTCTTTTCATTAGACAGTCGAGTCATGACACCCCCCTCGAGGGAGGGCCTGGAGATCCTAGGCCCTTCAGCCAGACTTCAACAATTCCAGCCCATCACTGAAAAGGAAGTGGTTACGCGCCTTTTAAAAATAAAATCAGGCTCGCCTCATGACCCCTGTCCCACTGGCATAGCCAAACTAGCCCCAGACGCCATTGCAAGTGGACTTACTCCACTTTTCAATCAGATGCTGGAGAAAGGAGAATATCCCTCCATATGGAAGCGAGCATCCATCCTGCCTTTACTAAAAAAAAACAACCAAGACGTCACCAATTTGAATAACTATCGACCGATAGCTCGACTTCCACTCCCCGCAAAAATTATCGAAGGCAGCCTTAATTCACAACTTAGCGCCTTTTTAAACACAGGGGATTACCTCGACCCTTCACAACACGGGTTTAGGGCGGAGCATAGCACCGAATCCGCCCTGATTAAATCAGTGGAAGACATCAGGCAGGTGATGGACGCAGGAGGCAGAGCGGCCCTGATCCTGCTGGATCTCTCCGCGGCCTTTGATACGGTCCACCACAAACGGTTGGTGGACCGGCTGAGGGCCTGTGGAATCCAGGGAAAGGCACTTATTATCTTACAGGCCTTCCTGGCCGACAGAACCCAGGTAGTGGCCCTAGGAGACTACGAATCCCACCCGTTTGTGCTGCCATGTGGAGTCCCTCAGGGGTCTTCGCTCAGCCCTACCCTTTTTAATGTTTATGTTGCATCCCTAGCCCCGGTGATACGTTCATTTGGCTTTCAGCTCACAGCATATGCAGACGACACTCAGATAGTGGTGTCACTCTTACCAGGAAAGGTTGAAAATACAGCAGACAGATTTAAAAACTGCATGCGTGAGGTGGACTGCTGGATGGCACAAAACTGCCTAAAACTTAATTCCACGAAGACAAAGGTTTTGCTCTTCGGAGCCACGGATAACTTCTGGTCCCCGAGCTGGTGGCCAGATGAAATGGGTCCTCTCCCCTCCCCGGTGGACAAAGTAAAAAACCTGGGCATTCTTGTGGACAATTCCCTGTCCTTTAAACCCCAGGTTAACACACTCTCCTCCTCCTTGCATTATGTTCTTAAAACCATCAGAAAAATTCTTCCCTATGTGGAGAGGGAACATAGGAAAACCATTGTTACAGGTCTAGTCCTCTCCCGCTTAGACTATTGTAACAGTCTGATGCTAAACGCCCAGCAGAGCGTCCTTAATAAACTCCAACTACTACAGAACGCAGCTGCCCGCCTGATCACTGACACTCCCAAATTTGCATCTATCAGTCAGGACTTGGTGACTCTACACTGGCTACCTGTCCGCAAGCGAATTGTCTTTAAGGCATTATGCATGGTTTTTAAAGCCCTACATGAAATGGGCCCCAGATATATGAAACTGCTCTTTCGATGGTATACACCGACAAGAACACTGAGATCAGGGGAACAGGCCCTGGTCACGGTCCCCAGAACTAAAAGAGCTCGCTGGGGAGGCAGGAGTTTCTCCCTTGGGGCTGCCGAAGCCTGGAATAAACTTCCGCTCAGGCTTAGACAATCCCAGGACCTGATGGTGTTCAGGAGAGAGCTCAAAACCTGGCTCTTTACCCACTAAACCCATCTACTCATTCCAACACCGGCAGTCAGCGCCAGGACACCTCCGGGTAACAGAGCGCTCTACAAATGTGAAAATAAAATAAATAAATAAAATATGCACACTGAATCTCCTGGCTGCACACTGCCTCTCCTGGATCAGAGCAGGCCATCACACTGCCTCCGACTCTCCTTTGGGTGTACAGTGCTGTGTAAAGGCCTCCTCTCTAGGTTGTGTCCGCCTGGCTTTAGTGCTCTGGAGAACCAAGAATGCAACAAACCCACGCAGAAATGAGGCCTTATGCCGTGCGAGACCCTGTACCGCTATTTATAACTGTGATCGAATCGCTATTCTGCCCTAGTGCTGGACACGGACATACACGATTTAGCCAGCAGTTTATAAACGAACTGGTCCGATGACATTAACCTGTTGCACGCTGATGACGGAACCGCTCCGTCATCAGCTGCGGTGGCGCTGTGCTGATGACGGAGCGGTTCTGTCATGGCCCTGCCGCCGCGCCTGCGCGGCGTGGATTCCGCGCCTGCGCTGGGCGTTCTATTGAGCGGGCGGGGCCATGACGGAACCGCTCCGTCATCAGCACAGCTCAACCGCGGCTGGTGACGGAGCGGTTCCATCACCAGCATGCGGCCGCCACACGGCCGCCCCGCCCCCTTAGCACTGCGGCGGAATAGCCGCCGCAGTGAAGGGGTTAAATGTAGGTAAATGTAAACAAAAAGCTGAACAAACATACGCGTTCTAGACAACATGTCTTAATCTAGATAACATTTACAAGTGCAGGCGCCCATGGTTATCACACAATAATGAAAAAGTGATAGGATGCTGTATGTACCAAAGATATAGGAGGGGACCGATTCAGCTGAAAACACTAGTCCAAATTGTTTTTCGCCTCCTCAAAGCAGCTGATTGGTTACATACAAGGCAACGTGCCTTGTTGTCGTGATTTACAGCCCTGGTTTTTAGAAACATGGCCCATGGTCTCACGGGAGTCATACTGGCAACCCGTGAAGCCTGAAGATAGCTCGGTGGGCTGGAGTGCCTGCTGCAGAGGTGCTGTTGGTTCGACTCCCTCAGAACCAAACTCGGCTTTCATCCTTTTGAGATCACTGTAGGGCACATACCAGCGGGCGCGAATGATGTGCATTTTTCAAGCGCCAAGAGGGCGGTGAGTGTTATAACAATGGGCAGTGTTATCAGTGTTAAAACTCACTTTCATTGTGTAATCCTGTCAATATTAGGATGTGATTTCGGACTACAATTCTTCGCCAGGGAGATGGTGCAACGACCATGGAGACATCTCAAGCTTGAGGGAGGGTTTAACTTTAGTGAGGAGTTTAGTCATGGCCACGAGCTTCACAGACAATAAGCATTTAAATGTGCCTGCGCGGGAATTCCAAGCAGGGTGCTGGTGCGATCAATTACTGAGCACAAAAAGGCGTGTGGTTGGCCAGGGGGTGAGATTTGTATGTTTAAAGGGTAATTAACAGATTTGCCAGGGGGGTGAGAGGGCAGGGGTGAAGGCAAGCACGGCCGGAAGTCCATGGACAGACTTTACCTTGCGGGAGCTAGCAGCAAGGCGTGATAATTGCAAACAGATGGTGCCACACATGCACGAGGGCTCATTGGGAACAGTACATGCACGAGTTTCCCAAAGAGCCCTGAGCGATTCCAACAGGTCATCTCCTAAGCACCGCTTGCGCGCTGCGTAGGCTAGACCTAAAAACATGCTAGCCAATCTAGTTCCACAAAAGCAAAAATCTGTTGACACCAGGCAAATAAGCAAATTATGTGTACCCTCCCTTTTCTGGGATCTATCTCATCCTGTATTTTTCTCAAATATGATATTCTTTTTATTATTGCTTTGTGTTCTCTGCTCTCTGTAAATTTGTAGAGTGCTCTGATAATCGCAAGGGTCATGTTCGCGCTGTAAAAAAACCTTCATGGCTGTTCCCCATCCGTCCCAATAGTTTTTCACACCCATCTCATGCACCTGCAGTTAGTGCCACAAAAGGCTGGGACAAGTGTGTGAAATGGTTGGGAAAACTAATGGGATTTTCATCCTAGAAAAAAAAAACAGTGAGTGCAGATTTGTGCCACACTTACTCAAGCCGATTGAGCTCCTTGCATACAATCTAGAGACCGGTGAGTATGCATGGAAATATATGGTTTGCTTGCATACTCATGGGTATAGCTTACATAAAGTTGGAAATTTACTCAAATCATAGCTAGAAGGTACTGATAATAGACTTTCCTTTTCCAAAACATTTTGTTTATGGATTGGGCCTATATTGCTTAGTTGTCTCAGGAAGGAGGAAACTCCGGCAAGGGTCAAGATAGGGCACAGCGGCAAAATAAGATTCATGGTTGATGGGCACTTGATAATCCCCGGACTTACCACAGTGTGGTTAGCTTTGAATTGAGCTTTACCATTTTACATCTGAAGACAGAGATTAAAATATCCCAAGGTATGTACATTTAAGTCTACCATAAGGAACAGCAGGGATCATGGGCGTCCGCAGAAATTTTTCCAGGGGGGGCAAAATGTTAACGTCATCACCATCCTCCGACATGATGTGTGTCAGGTAGGGTGGAGGAAACACTGGGGCACAGGAGGGGCCATGGGGGGCAGAAAGCAGGCCGCATATGATCTCATACACCATAGGGTTGTTGTGCCACAGCCATCTTTCTTTTGTGGCACCCCAAAATCCATACCCACCCTGGTCTCTAAAATGACCCCCTAGCACCCCAAAACCCATACCCACTCTGAATCCTAAACTTACCCATGTTCCCCCAAAACTCATACCCGCCTTGAACCCTAAAATTACCCCCCTGGCACCCATAACCCATACCCGCCCTGACCCCTAAAATTGTCCCCCTTGCACCCCAAAATCCAAACCCACCCTGAACCCTAACATTACCCCCCTAGCCCCCCATAACTCCTACCCGCCCCGGCCCCTAAAATTTACCCCCTTGTACCCCAAAACCCATACCCACCCTGAACCCTAAAATGACCCCTAGTACCCCAAAACCCATACCCACCCTGAACCCCGAAATGACCCCCTAGTACCCCAAAACCCATACCCATCCTGAAACCTTAAATTTCCCCTGCCCCCAAAACTCATACCCACCCTGAACCCTTAAATTACCCCTGACCCCAAAACTCATACCTGTCCTGAACCCTAAAATTCCCCCCCGGCACCCATAACCCATACCCACCCTGACCCCTAATATTGTTCCCCTAGCACCCCAAAACCCATACCCGCCCGAACCCTAAAATTACCCCTAGCACCCGAAAACCCATACCTACCCTGAACCCTAAAATTACCCCTGCCCACCCCAAACTCATTACCACCCTGAACACTAAAATTATCCCCTGGCACCCCGAAACCCATACCCACCCTGAACCCTAAATTTACCCCTGCCCCCCCAAAACTCATACCCGCCCTGAAACCTAAAATTAAACCCTGGCACCCCAAAACTCATAACCACCCTGAAACCGAAAATTAACCCCTGGCAACCCAACACCCATACCCACCCTCAAATGACCCCCCTCCCCCTTAAAACCCATACTTTACTAGAACCCTAAAATTACCCCCTAGCACCCCAAAACTCATACCCACTCTGAACCCTAAAATTACCTCCTGGCATCCCAAAACCCATACCCACCCTGAACCCTAAAATTATCCCTGGCACCCCAAAACCCATACCCACCCTGAACCCTAAAATTACCTCACTGGCACCCCAAAAGCTGAACATTACGGGGCAGATTTTCAAGCCCCTTGTGCCACTTTTGCATCACTTTTAACATAGGAAAAGTGTCGCAAAAGTGGCACAAGGGGCTTGTAAATCTGCCCCTACAAGCTTACACTACATTTGCATATTCAGAGGGGACTGTCCTCCTTGACGTTTCCATCCATGTAAGTCTACAACACCGTTCACTTAGAGTAACCTAGATATGCAGGCAGTAGTCAATGCTGGTGATGCTGTAGAATGCATTAAAGTTACTGGAACTTACTTAAAAACTGCTGCCTGCTCTTCTGATACTATTTGGTGGAGTCGGCCTGATCAGCACCACTGTCGTCCTGGCATCCAGCCCCCCCTGAAGGTCTCACTGTGTAGATAGATGTGGGTCAAATGTCTCCTGGTTTTTCCTTGCCTGGGCCTCCTCTGCTTCTTTGTCGGTGCCCTTAGATGCAAAAAGAGACAGATCCATGGCCCTGCTCACCATTCATCTGGTGAGCAGCGCCATGGATGTGTATTCCATACAAGTGCACAGACAGCAGGGGGAAAGGGTTGGCAGTTCAGGTGACGCTTTTCTTTGTCAAGTAATTCCTGCTGGCATCATAGCCAGGGTTTGCTGTCTGTGCACTTGTATGGAATACACATCTTTACAAGTGCACAGACAGCAAACCCTGGGCTATGACGCCAGCAATAAATTCCTATACAAAAGAAAAGCGTCACCTGCCCTGGCCGTCCCTTACCCCCTGCTGTGCACATCTTCCTACTTCCACCCCATGATGAGGCAGCTAGAAGTCCGGCTGAGACAGCTTCCCGGGCACACACACAGCAGCACTGATTACTTCACAGGTCTTTAAAAGACCATTTACTTGTTAATGAGACTTTGTTGTGTTTTCACCCCTTTTTAGGGCTCGCCTGCTGATGCGCTTCAGCGCATAGCTGGCGAAGCTCTATAGGGGCTTATCCAGTGTTTATCCACTGGCGATTCCACTGGCGATTCCTTCAAGTGCATGTGCTTTTTAGGTCATTGCGCTTGCGCAAGCCCTAAAAAGCGCGTGCACAATGCCACCAGCCGCCTGCCTGCCTGCCTCGCATTACCACATCAAAGGCAGCCCTCCGAGCGCATTTCTCACCCCCTAATTATTCACGGCCGGCCGGCAGGCACATCAAAGGCTGCTGCTGCCGTGACTCGCATTTCTCCTCCCTCCTCCCCTATCACTGCCCAGGCCGGCCGTACTTTCTCTTTACAAGGGCGCCCATTCCTGAATCACTTGAAATCTCTCCACATTATTTGCATTTTGTTAATTAAAAAAATTAACTTCAACACAGCGTTGCACATTTTTCTCGACTTCGGAAGGATGAGTCCCAATCTCATTTGTACAAAGTGTTGTAATGGGATTATTGGAGAGTTAGAGAAACGTGCTCACAAGTTACATTTTTATGCAAATCATCTGAGTAAATAAACAATAGCATGGTGCCGTTTGCGTCCTTGACTTGATCTGGTTTTTATTTTTATTTTGCTATTATTCTCACAAAGGCTAAGAAGGTCTGCCTACTTTAGTATTAAGTGCTATACGTCGCATAAGCAACAGCTAACCATTCACTCACCCACGCAACGCCACTCACCCATGCAACGCCACTCACCCACGCAACGCCACTCACCCACGCAACGCCACTCACACACGCAACGCCACTCACACACGCAACGCCACTCACACACGCAACGCCACACACACACGCAACGCCACACACACACGCAACGCCACACACACATGCAACGCCACTCACACATGCAACGCCACTCACACATGCAACGCCACTCACACATGCAACGCCACTCACACACGCAACGCCACTCAACCACGCAACGCCACTCAGCCACGCAACGCCACTCAGCCACGCAACGCCACTCAGCCACGCAACGCCACTCAGCCACGCAACGCCACTCAGCCACGCAACGCCACTCAGCCACGCAACGCCACACACACACGCAACGCCACACACACACGCAACGCCACACACACACGCAACGCCACACACACACGCAACGCCACACACACATGCAACGCCACTCACACATGCAACGCCACTCACACATGCAACGCCACTCACACATGCAACGCCACTCAACCACGCAACGCCACTCAACCACGCAACGCCACTCAACCACGCAACGCCACTCAACCACGCAACGCCACTCACCCACGCAACGCCACTCACCCACGCAACGCCACTCACCCACGCAACGCCACACACCCACGCAACGCCACACACACACGCAACGCCACACACACACGCAACGCCACACACACACGCAACGCCACTCACACACGCAACGCCACTCACACACGCAACGCCACTCACACACGCAACGCCACTCACACACGCAACGCCACTCACCCACGCAACGCCACTCACCCACGCAACGCCACTCACCCACGCAACGCCACTCACCCACGCAACGCCACTCACCCACGCAACGCCACTCACCCACGCAACGCCACTCACCCACGCAACGCCACTCACCCACGCAACGCCACACACCCACGCAACGCCACACACACATGCAACGCCACACACACACGCAACGCCACACACACACGCAACGCCACACACACACGCAACGCCACACACACACGCAACGCCACACACACACGCAACGCCACTCACCCACGCAACGCCACTCACCCACGCAACGCCACTCACCCACGCAACGCCACTCACCCACGCAACGCCACTCACCCACGCAACGCCACTCACCCACGCAACGCCACTCACCCACGCAACGCCACTCAGCCACGCAACGCCACTCAGCCACGCAACGCCGCTCAGCCACGCAACGCCGCTCAGCCACGCAACGCCGCTCAGCCACGCAACGCCGCTCAGCCACGCAACGCCGCTCACCCACGCAACGCCACTCACCCACGCAACGCCACTCACCCACGCAACGCCACTCACCCACGCAACGCCACTCATCCACGCAACGCCACTCATCCACGCAACGCCACTCATCTATATGCAAAACGAAAAATGTCAAACTCTTCTATTGCGAGACCTATTGCATTTTCAATGCTTGTTGGAGTTGGCGTGAGGTTTAAAAGAGGAGGTGAACGAGGGATTGAAGACGCCGCGTGGTGATATGGATTGGTGTTTGGATTGGATGGAAGAGATAAGCAAGTTCCTCTGGGGAGGGCCATAATGACTTGCTTGAGTGCCTTAATGACTTGCTTCGTTGCTTGGTGCCATTAGATTTTTGGCTCACAGTAGGGGGTATTTTAATTCTCTGGTTACTCCCTTGGTACGAACTCTCTCTTATAGGGCAGTACAACGCTGCTTTGTTTACATTTGGTCATTTAACGCTCACACATTAACTTAGTAACAAACTGTGAGGCACTAGTAACAATGAGGCGTTGTCAGTAGTCCCTGACTCCGGTGGTTTCAGTGACAATGGCAGTACTTGATACAGGGATTGCTTAGTTACCCCTTGAAGCAAGGAGGTAATCGGTAATTCAGTGAGTTCGCAGCAGTACCTGGCTCTAGTAGTGTTAGTGACCGTGTCAGTACTTGTCACTCTGATTCCCTTGGTACCCCTGAGATCCAGAGGCCCTGAAGAGCTGGTCTGACTGAGGCCTCTGCTGTTTTCTGGGACTGTGGCCCTGTCTGAGCTCAGGGTGTAAGTTCCACCAGAGGTGGGAGGGAGGTGCAGTGAGTGTCTGTGTAGTCAGGTTTGCAGCAGACACCAGTGCTTAGTATGATACTTCAAGGTACTTTAACGCTGCCCTGCTGGGTCAGGGTCGTGAAGGGATCTGACTCAGTCCTGGTGAGTGGCGGTGCAGGGACATAGTTGGTCCTGCAGACAAGTGACCAACGCATTGTCTCACAGCTTGTCGCATTTAGGGTGTTAACTGAGTGACTGACCAAGGCACCAGGTTGGGAAAAGTCCGTCTCAACCCTGCCCTGCTGCAAAACCTTACACTGCCCTGTAAGTACATGTCTAGCTGAACCAACAGGCCACTGTGTTTACTGAATCACTCATCCCCAGTGGGGCATCAACCTTGCCATGGATGTGGGGGGCGGGCTGTCACTCAGCGTTTTCTCAACCACAGCTTCGCCTCTGTGGTGAAAGTGTTATCCAGATGAAAGTTGGGCGGTCGTAGTGACACTTTGTACCAATTATGCCCATGGCTAAATTAGCCCAGTGGCTGCCCATCCACCTTTCATGGTTTAGGCCACAGAACAAGGGGTTTGGCAGTGAGCACCTGCATGGGGGCAAGCTGGCACTGGTGCCAAATACACCTGTCGGATATGTAAGGGCCTGCGCCAGGCTTTTGTTGATAGCTATATGGCAAAGACACGCGGTTGGGCTGAGAAGTAGTCCGTCAGCCTCGTGGAGACTTCACTACTACAGGCGCTATACTTTAAGGTTCGCGTTTCATTGGCCCTGGAAGACTGACGGGCTGGGTGGTCCCTGCTGGGATTCTACCCCGTGCACTGCATCCGCTCAAGAACCAGTGTAGTGGTGCTTGGGAACGTCCTGAGCTATCTAACCAGACACAAACATTCATTTAAAACAGCAATCCTTATTGAAAGCTGGCCAGGCAGATGCTACAGATAAACTCTTCTAAAAAAGAGCTCGGAAAAGCCCCCCACGCACCACCTCCAAGAGCAGTAACATATAAATCCTTTTCTGTCTTTGCTCGTGAAAGGCTACCCATGGCAGAGGGCAGTGTATGCCTAAGAAAAGCAGTGCTTTAAGCTCCACTAGAACACTCTCCAAACACACAGAAAGAGCAAGTGTGATGATTCTCTCATGCACCTCTCTACATTGGCCATCTGACCCCAGAGTCACACGTGTAGACATTAATTTTTTAACCCTGGCCTGCCAATTTACCCATTTCCGTAGGCGTCCTCAGTGGGGGCAAGGAGGGGCACTCCAGGGGGGCAAGCACCCCTCCTTGCCCCCCCTGCGGACGCCCAGGGATTTACATGAAAGTCTGAGGTCCAGGACAGCCATAGGCTCAGTCAGCTTTGTCTACTCAAAGCCTGCCATCACACAGCACACTTACCACCCTCTCCCTAGCACAAATCGAGATGACATTTGAGCATATCGTCACGTGTCAGCAGTATAAATATTCTTATCTGTACTTTCTGGATAGCCTGGAAGGGAGGCCCGGCTGCTAGTACAATATTTTAAATCAACTGCAAGCATGCTCACCAGCCTGGTATTCAGCACACTTAGGGCGAGCAGGGTGGTAGCAGAGTGTCAAAAAACAGATCGAGGTATTTCTGTTAATGAATCACGGGTTTCCAGCTAGCTGGATCAATGGCTTAGCTCAGTGGTTCCCAAAAATTTGACTCCTGAGGACCCCTATTGAGTCACTACTGGAAGCCGGGGACCCCCAAGCAATTTGTACAATTTAAATTTCAAACATTTACACAGCCATCCGCAAAAAAATAAACAAATAAGTGCACACCAAACAAATACTCGAATTACTAAAGATTTTATTATTTTATATTGAAAAAATGTGCAAAAATCGAAAACATTTAATGGGAAGGTTGGTACTACATCTTGACTAACTTTTCAATGTTTGGTTTTATTTTGCGGTATGAGGCTCCTACTCCTCCCATGGCCGGACTGGAAACCCAAAGCAGCCCTGGCAAATGTTGTCAGACTAGTCCCTGTACGGTGCACACCAAGTGCAGTGAGTGAGGCTGATCATTACAAAGGGCGCTTTGGGGGACGCTCCCCGTAAGAACATTAGGGAAAAAGGATACATTCTACAACACATTTGTCATTATATATTGAAATATTTAAGCTTTCAAAGCATAGTAGATGAAGACCTTACTGGGCACCCGGATATGACAATCTTTGTTGGGGCTCTTCAATGATTCCTTCACTATCACCCTTCAACGGTACCTCTTATCTCTTCATTGACCCTCTGTCAAATGTATTTCATTTGTTTCATAGCACCTCTCACACCACTGTAGGGTGTCATAGCACTTTTCACCACATACATAAAGAAACAATGAATCATACATGTGTAAGTCAGTGTATAGAGAATGTTACATTAGGTAAAGAGGACTTCAAGGTGTATGATTCACATGTCATACATACTGGTAGGCTTTCCTTAAGAGTGCTTGCTCTGGAGAAGTACAAACTTAGGATTCAGAACATAACACAATGTTTAGCATTGACTTTAATAATAAGAATGTATTTATATCCAAGCAAACCTTTTTTAGCAGCATCAGGATAATGAAAGACTGGGAAAAAACATAACTTACTAACTTGTACCATGCAGTTTGCATGCAGCTCTTTGATGGCAGTTCATAGCACACTATCTTAGATTACGATTGTAACTTATGAACTTCATAGTGTCAACAGAATTTCAATGACAAAAGCAGTTAATCACGGAGCTATGCACATAAAATATTGTTTTTGAAATGCATCGTACACGTTCTTTGAAGCAGGCATATATACCCTCTGCGCTACCTTAGATGACTCAAAGCTGACACTGGACAAAACTCCCATATCTGACCAGAAAGTACATTAATCACCGGAGTTATCTTGACACTTTTATTATTGCCAGAAAATTGCTCACTATACAATAAACTTTGCAGTGCTTTTACAACTGCTACCTGTGGACCCCCTGGGAATGTGTCACGGACCCCTGGGGGTCCACAGACCACAGTTTGGGAATCACTGGCCTAGTTTATGCTTCCAGTTTAGGGTCACTCACTGGCTAAAACGTGACGATTTCTTTGGTACTCTCAGAGGATAGAGCTGGGGTTATCTGGGATATAACATTCCACCCAATGGCAGGTCCCCACATGGCAGTTCACAAGGTCAACAGACACGTTTTTAGGCCTGAATCGATAAACCTACCTTGGGGATAAAATGCTCCACATTAACCCCAGAAATAACCTGTATCCAGTACAGCTGGTGGACCACACGTCTGTTGATATCCCCTTCAGCACCACCCCAGGTTTCCACTTAGCTTACTGCCCCACATAAATTTGGCTGTACCTTCTAACAATTCATTTTCCCTGTGCCCCATTCCATTAAAAAAGGAAAATATTAAAATGCCCCCACGGCTCCTAGCACAGATACTGCTGTTAAAGAGAAAGAAGTCCCCAAGCCTGAAGCCACAAGTGCAGAAAATTCAGAGGAGGCGACAATTCCTCTATCTAGCACTGGGACAAAGCCAGTTCTGTGGGCTCCTTGGAGGATGGTCAGGCATATCTTCACGCAAATCAAAGAAATGCGCTTAAGAATCAGCAATCTTTTTGTGGCGAACGAAAATCTCATTGCAAGGAAGATTGAAAAAAAGGGACTCCAGGAAGGGTTACATGGCCATTTTTCCTTCCCATCACGCAGTGGTTTTGTGTGCTCCCTGCCATGGGTGTTTAGGGCTATTTATAACCTGTCCTTTCCAAAGGGGCAATCAGTGAATAACGTCTTTGACCTAAAGAGCCTCTGCTGCGCACCATGCTTCCCTCGACAATATAGAGGCAAGGCTGAGGGTGCTGGCAAAGGCACCTTCCTAGCGAAGGGTGATACTATACCAGCTTTTGGGTATCTGATGGTGCATCTAGACGAATTTAGATCAGCTTTTAATATGTAGGTTACGCCTTTTTGAGACAAATGTGCTCCCAGGGTAAGGGTCGGGTTGTGTGCATGCTTTGAAATAAATGAGGTGTTTTTAGGCTCCAGTGAGAGTCATCCATTACCTGGACAATTTTTTGTTCTTGTGCCGCCATGGAACAGGAATATGCCTATAAGCTGGCAATGTTTTTTGTTGTGATTGTATGAAGCTTTCAGGTGTTCCACTCGCATATGTGCAAACCTCAGAATTCACAACTCCAATAAAATATTAGGGTAAAGATTTGACTTCGGTTGAGGATCTCTGTTTTGTGCCCATTGTCAAGGTTGGTATCTCTATTGAGGTTCCTCTCCAGTTAAAGGAGGTGACATCACACCAGCAGCAGGTTCATCACGGTCAGATGAATTTTGCACAAGACTTATTCTCAAAGAGTGGCCTTTGTGAGATCTAACTCTTGTCATTGTGGGGCTTGGTGGTCAACCATCACAACACTAGGCTTATAGCTGGTGTGAGGAATTTATTTTTGTATCCAGCGCTGCTTTCTTGGTGATTTCAATGGGGAAAACAGCTATTACAACATGGTTATAACCATGCGATGCGATACAAATCTATTACCACGCACAAACCTTTACCACGCATGCCCTGATGACAGATATGCCTTTACCACGCATGACTTTACAAAGAATTTCATTCTAAAAGCATGAAGGATAAAGGCATATTTATTTATTCATTTATAAGGTTTTGTATAGCGCAAACAAGACCCAAGCGGGTATCAGAGTGCTTCATATTTAGGGTAGGTAGGATACAGTAGTAAGATAAAAAGAAAAAAAGAAAAAAAAACATTTGTTGCATATATGTGCATAGCATGTTAAAACTGGGAATCCCAGTTGTACTACTATGTAGTAGTCAATCAGAGCATCAAAATAGAGGGCAGGTTGGTAAACAGTAGAGCTAAGGCCTTTTGAGGCTGAAACTTGTTAATTAGGATTATTTTCACTTCCTTTTTGAAAGAATCGGTGGATGAGATTCGACGGACGTCCGGTGGAAGAGAGTCCCAGATCTTCAGGGCAATGCCTGAGAAAGCTCTGTGACTCGTTCTCTATTTGTGGACAATCGGTGGTTTCAGAAGCAGTGAACTTGCACTTTGGGACTGTCTGCAACCCCCTGATAATTCTAGCTTTTGAGTCAGATAAATGGGGGGTCTTGAAATGTAGGGCTTTGTGAGTCATGCAGGCAATATTAAGCTGTATTCATATGGGTGGTAATAGCTATGTAGCTATGGCATCGCAAAAAAACCCAACAAATATTATACTATAAAATATACTATATATATATATATATTTATATATATATATATTCCACCTCGGTTTTGGCAAATTCACTTCAGCCACTCACAGCGGTGGGCCGGGACGGGCTCGCCAAACCCAATAATCCAACAGATTTCGTTTTAACGGCATGCAACACAAAACGATGTCCAGGCCACAGTCATTTGATTAAGCGTGCTTTTATTCAAGCAGCAAACTCGACGCGTTTCAGAGATCAAGTCTCCTTTCTCACGAGTGCATATATATATATATATATGTATTCATAGAAAGAATCACGTTTCAGGGACGTTTATAGTCTGACATTTCACTCGTACAAAACCAGAGACATTCTGCTGTTATAGTTAGCTGAGTTAACTATACCTCGTGCCCCCGCAAAGCACTGCTGATGACGTCACATATTACATCACTCATGACATGGTCAGTGACATCACTGATGACATCACTGATGACATCATCCAGTGACTGAGTGTTTCTAAAAAGTTTAAGAATGTTATATATATACACCCACCAAGGTTTATTGAAAAATGAGTGGGTCTATGAGTGTCTGAATGGATGATTTAGTGGGTACGTTACTGACTATATAAGTGAGTGATTAAACGTGTCTTAGTGAATGCATGGGTGAATGACTAATCTGTGTGAATGTCTATATCAGTCTGTCAGTTAGTGTGTAAGTGGCTGCATGGGTAGGTGAGTAGGTACATGAGTGTCTATGATTGGTTGTCTGATTACCTCTATGGGTACCTGAGTGTCTGTGTGGGTGGGTGGGGGTGTGTGTGACTCCCACCATGGATGTGTGAGTGGGTGATTCAGTGGGTGTATGGATTCATTGAGTGCATCTGCGAGGGGCTGTATGGGTGAGTGAGTGTGTGTATGGCTGTGTTGGTGAGTGAACAGCTGTCTCAGTGTGTGAACCTCTTGGTCCTCAGGGTCGACCTGACGCCAGTGAGAACAGCCACGGAGAGAAACCAACAGCACACAAAGTGCCCAGCTGCCTACTGGGTTCCCCATGTGAGTGAGACAGAGGTAAGGGATTAGTTCGCCAGCTCCTAAGCAACGTGTGCAAGAATTACAAACACCCAGACAACAACGAGGTATAGAACGGTTAGGCTGTTTAATGTATCATCAGAGAAAGAGCACACATCCAGGAAATGAACAAGAAAGAAAAGTCAACGATACCCTTCACCGGTCAGCAACTCCTTGCGGAACCCCTCCTCGCCCGACAATGCCGAGCGAACTGTAGGGACCAACCGTCCTCCGCAAGAGCACCCGTCCAGGTAGCTCACCAACGGAGGACACTGTGCAAAGTAGCGGCCGAAAATGCCACTCGAGTTCCGCTTGCTGGGGTAGGGTGAGAGTCAGGCTGCGGGGTTGTTAAAGCAGCGGTTATCGTCACCGCTTAGAACCCCTTAGTGGTTCTATGGGGGCTTACCTGCTCGGGAGGGCTGCTCACCATCAGTGCCGCTCGTTCAAACCCCCTGAGGTAGCCGGCAGGCAGGCACTGGGGCCAAACAAGGCAGGGTGGATGGCTCCGCGAATGTTGCGGGCGAAAATCGTCCTAGAAGCTCTCAAGGTTCCAAGGTGGTGTAAGGGAGACAAGCGCTAGCCTCGCGCTTCTCCCGGGGTAAACTAGACTCCGCTAGCATCCGGCAATATCCGACACCGCTCCTGACTGGCGGCCGCCATTTATGCCGTGAACGGCCTGCGCATGCGTCGCGCACGGCCTTCTGGGTAGTGTAGTTCTTTTCGGTGCGGCGGTGACGCTGCCTGCTCCGCGCGCCACCGGTCGAAAGGTGCAGGCTTGAGAAGGCGGCTGTTGCAACCCCTGTTCGGTGCGCCTTGCGTCCGGGTGACTGAACCAGGTACGGGGGGGGGTCTTGGGGTGGGATTCCAGTAGTTCTCTATCCGCCGTGTAGTAGTCGGCTCTGCGGTCGAACACCTTAATGAACTCCTCCCTGAATGCTTCCCAGTCGTGCAGGAGAGCATCGTCTCGGCTCACAAAAGGCACAGCCCACTGAGCAGCGTCTCCTGCCAAGTAGGAGATCATGAAAGCGACCTTGGCTTGGTTGGTGGGGAACGACTTGGGCTTGCACGAGAAATGTAACGCCACTTGCGTCAGAAACACCTGCACTTTGTTTGACTCCCCGGTAAAGCGT
The DNA here is from genome assembly GCF_964261635.1 of Lissotriton helveticus. Taxonomy (NCBI): domain Eukaryota; kingdom Metazoa; phylum Chordata; class Amphibia; order Caudata; family Salamandridae; genus Lissotriton; species Lissotriton helveticus. The sequence goes on from NC_136060.1 coordinate 172,323,953, forward strand.
TCCGGCGTTCCCAGTGGGATGGAAACCGGCATCTCCACTACTACTGCCGCCGGTGAGGCGGTGTGTGCAGCCCCTGCACCAAAAGGGTTCCTCTGGCTCCCATCCAACCGCACCCTAAGGTCAGCGGTTTCCTGCCGTGAAGCATCCAGCTCGTCTCTGACCGCACCAAAGCCACCAGGATATCCTCCATCGTGGCCATTGCGTCGTCAAACCGACCAGGTAGACGATTGATTATAGGTCGGATATTTTGTGAACCTCTTGGTCCTCAGGGTCGACCTGACGCCAGTGAGAACAGCCACGGAGAGAAACCAACAGCACACAAAGTGCCCAGCTGCCTACTGGGTTCCCCGTGTGAGTGAGACAGAGGTAAGGGATTAGTTTGCCAGCTCCTAAGAAACGTGTGCAACAAGTACAAACACCCAGACAACAACGAGGTATAGAACGGTTAGGCTGTTTAATGTATCATCAGAGAAAGAGCACACATCCAGGAAATAAACAAGAAAGAAAAGTCAACGATACCCTTCACCGGTCAGCAACTCCTTGCAGAACCCCTCCTCGGCCGACAATGCCGAGCGAACCGTAGGGACCAACCGTCCTCCGCAAGAGCACCCGTCCAGGTAGCTCACCAACGGAGGACACTGTGCAAAGTAGCGGCCGAAAATGCCGCTCGAGTTCCGCTTGCTCCGATAGGGTGAGAGTCAGGCTGCGGGGTTGTTGAACAAGCGGTTATCGTCACCGCTTAGAACCCCTTAGTGGTTCTATGGGGGCTTGCCTGCTCGGGAGGGCTGCTCACAGTCAGTGCTGCTCGTTCAAACACCCTGAGGTAGCTGGCAGGCAGGCACTGGGGCCAAACAAGGCAGGGCAGATGGCTCCGTGAACGTTGCGGGCGAAAATTGTCCTAGAAGCTCTCAAGGTTCCAAGGTGGTGTAAGGGAGACAAACGCTAGCCTCGCGCTTCTCCCGCAGTAAACTAGACTCCGCTAGCGTCCGGCAATATCCACCGCCGCTCCTGACTGGCGGATGCCATTTATGCTGTGAACGGCCTGCGCATGCGTCGCGCACGGCCTTCTGGGTAGTGTAGTTCTTTGCGGCGCGGCGGTGACGCTGCCTGCTCTGCACGCCGCCGGTCGAAAGGTGCAGGCTCGGGAAGGCGGCTGTTGCAACCCCTGTTCGGTGCGCCTTGCGTCCGGGTGACTGAACCAGGTACGGAGGGGGTCTTGGGGTGCGAACCTGACACAGTGGTATATGTGTGAAAGGTAGTATATGTGAGTGTTGGAGTATATAAGTGACTATATATGAGAGTGAGTAATTGTGAGAGTGGTTGTATGGATGAGTGTGTGCCTGTGTCAGTGATTGTATTAGAGAGTAAGTATGTGTTAGTATTTGTATGAATAAGTAAGGTGATGTGTGTATAACTGTACAGGTGAGTAAATGGCAGTGTGATTGAGTCTTTGGGTCACTGACTAGGTGTGTAAGTATCTCTGTGGGTGAGTGGTGGTATGTGAGTGTCTGTATGGGTGTATGAGTGCATATATCAGTGGCTGTATTGATGAGTGACTGCATGTATGAGTGACTATGGTTGAGTGAGTGGATATGTGTAGACCTATGAATCAGTGAGTGGGTATGTACTAACTGGTATTGGTGTATATATGGTTTCGTGTATGATAGTCTGTATTTTAGAGTGGGTGTATGAAAGGTTATATTAGGGCGTGAGGAAGTGGATGATGTCATCAGTGATGTCAATGACCATGTCATGAGTGATCTAATATGTGACATCATCAGAAATGCATTGCAGGTGTGCGAGTAATAGTTAGGTCAGCTAACAATAACGGCCGAATTTCTCTGATTTTGTATAAGTGAAATGTCAGATTATCTATTCTGTGTTTTTTTCAGTGAATTTCTAAGGTTTTTTAATGCTAATTACTAACTATAACGTCCCTGAAACCTATGTTTTTTTCAGTGAATTTCTGAGTTTTTTTAAATGCTAATTTCTAACTATAACGTAGTAGTCGTATTTGCAGAGTGGGGCAGAGAGGGGGCTAGGCCTCCGACGAGCACTCAGGAATTCCACTGCGTAGGACTTACAGGAGCTACCAGGAGGGCTTCTTGGCCCCCAATGTCCTTCAGGAGTACGGTAGACTTCATCCCTAAACCTGTAGTGTGCCAGGAGGCGTGTTTGCAGAGTGGTGGAGAAAGGGGGTGTGTGGCCTCCGAAGACCTCTTAGCAATCCCACTGTGTGGGACTTACTGGAGGTAACAGGAGGGTTAGTTGGCCCCCTAAGACAACCTTAGGGCTAACTACCCCTCCTATTCCATCCAGTTAGTCCCACATAGCAGCATTGGTAAGTTCTCATAGCAGGCCAGGCTCCCTTTGCCCACCAATCTGCAAACACACTCCCGGCGTGCTCTTGGATGGTGATTAAAGTCCCCTTCTCTGCTGGGGGTCCTTGGGGGTCAACTAGCCGACCTAATACCCACAGTAAGCCCCAGATAGTGGGATTGCTGAGAGGTGAACACAGGCCACGCCCCTTTCTCCACCACTCTGCAAATGCGCCTCCTGGTGCACCCTTGGTTGGGGATGAAGTCCCCTTGTCTCCTGAGGGTCCCTGGGGGCCAACTAGCCCTCCTGTTATCGCTAGTAAGCCCCACACAGCTGGATTGCTGAGAGCATTCCATGGCCACGCCCCTTTTTTACACCACTCTCCAAACGTGCCTCTTTGGGCACTGCTGCTCGGGGGATGAAGTACACTTTAGTCCTGAGGTCCTCAGGACGCAAGAGGACCTCATCACTGTACCTGCAGTGCACCAAGAGGCATATTTGCAGAGTGGTGTAAAGAGGGGTGCGGCCTCGGACTACCTCTCTGCAATTCCACTGTGTGTGGCTTATTGGAGGTACCGGTGGGCTAGTTGGCCCCTAAAGACCCTTCGGATTCAACCCAGAAGGCGTGTTTGCAGAGTGGTGCAGGGAGGGGGCGTGGCCTGTGTCCACCTCTCAGCAATCTACATTTAAAGGAGGGGGCCACACGGCCCCCTTCCTGATGCCTTTTTGGGCCCAGGAACTCCATCTCATGCAGCTTTGCCTCTTTTTGTACTTACATTTTTTTTTTTTGCCGGGGCCCCTTCTTTTGGCCACTTTTGACCCCGGGGACCCCATACTCCAGGGCCTGACCTCAAGTTGACGACCACAGGGGGGAGCCCCAATGCCCCCGTGGTCCCTGTCTGCTCCCCGCCTCCAGCGGGAGCCAGCATTGCTTTTGGACAAAGGGAGCAGCAAACATGCAGCTCCCTTTACCTAAAAGCCCAAAAGCAAAAGCCCAAATCTGCTTTGCTTTATGGAAGTGAGAGCAGTTTTTCTCCATTGGAAAGTGAGCACCCCGGGACATTGCTGGAGCCCCCTCCCAACTTGTACATATCTCCAGGGAGGTGGTGGTCCCCGGCCTGAGGGTTCGAACCAGACCCCCATATTAGAATAACGTTTGCCCCGGGGTGGTGCTGGTCCCTGGGCAGTGTGGGGGGGCTTGAGCCCCCCTCACATAATTTTTAAAGCTAGCCTTGGGGAGGTGGCGGTCCCCAGGACTGCGGGGGGCGCGAGGCCCCCCTGCATTTAAACATTGAAGCCCCAGGGTGGTGGCAGTCCCCGGGTTGGGGGGCCTGCGAGGCCCCCACCCATTATTTTGGAATGCCCCAGGGAGGTGGTGGTCCCCGGGCCTGCGCGCCCCCTGCATATATTGTCCACATTGCCCCCAGGACCTGGCCCACCTGGGGGCTTATTAAAACGAAGCGCAGGACACCACGCTTCTTTTTTTGTTTTTTTTCAGCAGGACTCACATAAGGTCTGCGAGTCCCACCAATGTTTTTAATGCTTTTTTGGGCCCTGGGGGTCCTTATGGGACCCCTGAGCAGGCCTAGGGGGTCAGGGTGTTTCTACTCTGATCCCTTTTCTTCCTTTTTAACCTTTTTTCTTGTAAATCAGTTCAACCGAGTCACAAGGTGGCTGCCAACGCTTTCTGGTTTAAAGTGTTGGCAGCCACTCAGAGTCAAGCTCATGGTCGGGATGGTTCGCGGATCCACCGCGGTCACCAGATATCGATATTTTTAATGTTTTAATTTCTCAGGAACTACTGAACGGATTTATACCATTTAAAGAAAAGAGTGCTCTCTGTACAAACAGCTACCTCTATGCCAAATGTGGTGTAATTCCGTTCAGCAGTTCAGGCTGTAGTGGCGTCAAAAGTTTCCTATGGAAATGAACATGAAGAAAACGTGTTTTGGTATTCCCCTTTTTTCTTGGCCCCTGCTTGACAAATCACCCCAAAACTTTCAAGACAGGAGCTGACCGGTGTGCCCCATTAGTTTAGAAAATTTCGTGAAGATTCGTCAATCGGCGCAAAAGTTATTGGCCAAAGAAAAACGCTTTTGGAATAGAAACATGGTCCTAACTATAACTACCTACTGCGGACCACGGTAGGCAAGGCGGCTTCCCCGAAACGCGTAGGGTTTTTTCTTTGGCTTTAAATGCGGAAATAAACTTTCATCTATAAGCAGACTTCTGGATTGGTGACATTATTACTACGTGGAGTACATTCGCACTTTGTTGTACGGTGAGGCATTTGGATAACCGGGCTACCTCTGACCCGGAGTTGCACCTCGGCAAGGAGTGTCCCGGCTTTCTCGGAGGCCACACCGAAGGTTCCTGAAGTGGATGTCAGAGACCCACAAACCATCGCGGACTCATTCGAGTCGCCCATTGGAGGGCTCATATGTTTAAGTGGGAGGTGTGGCCTCTATGCCAAAATGACTGTCGCGCCGCTGAAGAGTGCAATGAGCACGAAACGCGTCCGGCGTGAATCGACAGGCATGCTGTACACTGGATCCGCCTGCCGATCCGGCTTTTACCTCATGAAGGTTGCTGCAGTGGATGTCAGAGTGCATGTCCAACAGGTGGGAACCTTGGAGCTTTGATATATATATATATATATATATATATATATATATATATATATACACACACATATATATATATATATATATATCCACTGGTTTGGCTCCCATTCATGGACCCCTGGCGATCTCCTCCCGGTGCGTGACTCATCAACAGAGCCAAGTGGAACAATATTCCCACAACCTTCTCTCTCCAAGAAGAATTGGTCCGCACTCACAATGCCCGATGTTTCCACAATTTCTTTATTTCTTATTTACAGCAAGGCTTCCGTTTCAAACAGAAATACTTATTCTGTTTGAATCGGAAGCCTTGCTGTAAATAAGAAATAAAGAAATTGTGGAAACATCGGGCATTGTGAGTGCGGACCAATTCTTCTTGGAGAGAGAAGGTTGTGGGAATATATATATATATATATATATATATATATATATATATATATATATACACACACACACATATATATAAATATATTTACTATAAAAAAAATACAGCCCTCCCCCACCTACCGCTGTTTACTTAAAGCTGCTCTACGGTCACGGTCCGGTCTTCGGTCGCACTGCTCTCCAGTTTTTAGGCCTCAGGGGTAGTCCCGGGGTAATAGGGTTATAGGGATGGGTGGGCCCGGGAGTTGGGCGTAGGACTCAAGGACAAGATGTTTTTAAGGCTCCAGAATCAAGGAGGTTGTCACGGGGTGGGTATTAGAGCTCAGACCTGAGTGCGGGACATTTTAAAGAACTCTATGGCAGTGGACTACGGAGCTGGTCTGCACCAGCAGCTGAGCCACGGAGAGCGTGTCCTGGGGCCTGCGGCCGGCCTTTTGGTTCTTGTGACAACCGGCCAATGGGCCTCCTGGGATACGCCTGCGCACCATTTAATCCAGCGAACCCTGGTGTGGTATCTCCTGGCCCCGGACTGTGTGTTTGCCCATTGGGGCGGGACTGAGAGGACTCACGGCCAGCCTCCACATTCCTGATGGTGCTGCTTATCCACCACTCATTCATCTGGTTACTGGCCCCTTGCAACGTGGCGCACTGAGGGGTACATGGAGGCCCCCAGACGTTCACCACACTGCAGCTAACAAGGTAGCCCTGCACACTGGGCCTGCAGAGCCCTGCTGGTGTCGCACATTACCACATGCCGATTTTGGTGCACCTATATGCCTCTACCAACCATGGCTCTACAACGAAAATGTCATTGTAAAGTCATGTGTGGTAAAGGGATATGCATTGTAAAAAAAACATAGTAAATACCTGCGTGGTAATAACACATGCACTGTATTGACACCGTAGTAAAGGCATGCGTGGTAATTGCATGCATGGTACCATCATATCAATGGTACTGTGATTTGAAGTGCACACTTGTCACTGAGTACTGAGTTGGACAAGGCACTGAATGTAGCAGATGAATTTTGAACTATCTTTGTAGGCATGTTGTTACAGAAGAATGCTTTAAGTCCTATACGATTAGGAATGTTACATTTTTGGAATTACTCCAAATCATCGTGTCAATGGGCATAATGGCAGGGCATCTGAAAGGTAGATCCGTATTCTGTCTAGTCATCACACATCGTAGGTGGAGGCCCCTAAATTCCAATGGGCATGAGTCCCAACCAGGCAATCAGAGTTACTGAGCTCAAATTGTGATACTGAGAGACTTTTATATCTGGTGTCCAGGGACGTTCTTAATTTGCAAAATAATGAGTGGTGGTTTCCAAAGAGCTGCTCAGAAGCCCTTGGTCTGCACTATTAAATGTCAGCACGCCGAATAACAAGGTTGTGTAGTCCTGATTCCCCCTCAGCCCTCTTTAACCCACTGCCAGACACCACCTGCCCCTTTATCTCACTCTTGCAGGTTCCTGCTTTCTCCCTTGTCATGGTTTTTCCATCTTTCGCTTCTTCCTTTTTTCCCGGTTGTTTTTTTCCCTCTTGTACTCTCTGGAAATGTCTAATGAGGAAAAACAAGTCCTTGATGGTAATCTGGGAAGGGCCTTGACAGCCATCAAGTCACAGATGCACTTCTGGAAAACGCTCCCTCTGACGGTCACAGGCAGGGTAGCATTGTCTAAGATGGTGATCCTTCCCCGTCTCCTGCACTACTTTGCCAACCTGCCACTATATGTTCCAGTGTCCTTCTTTAACACACTCACTAGGCTACTTAGGGACTTCCTCTGGGGAAACGAGCGACACAGGATGGCATTAGCAAAATTGTATCTGCCCACTGATCAGGGGGGCCTTGTCGCACCTTGTTTTGAGCACTACTATTTATCTGCACAACTGCAGTGGATAGCCCGCTGGCTCGCAGACAGATGCCGCGAAGACACTGCTACCACTCTACCCCCTCACTCTCTGGACCACATCACAAAACGTTTTCATCCAACTACTAAAGCCGCAACGCCGACACCGCTCCTCTTGGCGGTGGTGTATAAATGCTACTGTTGAAGTTTGTATCTAACCAGAACACTGGTCCCCTATGCGCCGGCCATAACACTGGACGACTCTCTGTGCGGGCCTGGTGTGCTCACGCCTCTCGAACTAACGGAATGGCACAAAGCGGATATACAGACTCTGGGGGATCTGTATAGAGATGGCACACTCATACCATATGACTCCCTGGTCGAGGAGATGGGATTGCCACCGGGGCAATTCCTGAGGCACTGCTCGCTGATCGCTATGCTCACCTCTCGATGGGGGGACATGACCCCGGAGCTGAGCCAACACCTCACCATACAGTACCTTCATGTCATGGGACGTGGCAGACACCTGGTTTGCTGGTTTGCGGTGTCCCTCCGTACACATACGGCGATAAGTCTGGACCCACTCCGCCGTAAATGGGAAACAGACCTAAAGCGACAACTGGCAGACAGGGAATGGGACAAGATAATAAAGAGCCCAGTACGTATGCCCAGAAACATGAGGTTCAGACAAATACAACTGTTCATTATCCACAGAGCATACCTTGCACCTGAGATGATCAATAGGTACTTCCACCGCACAGATGTGGTGTGGCCTCGTTGCACCGAAACAGGGGCTGGATTGGTAAACATGTTGTGGGGCTGCTGCAAAATACATACATATTGGTGGACAGTTGGTGGGCTCCTGCACAAATGTACAGGCCGAGACATACCCTTTGAATGGCCCGTTTACTTGTCACACCAATTCCGCTGAACTCCGGCCACGAAGGTCATATCTCGGTTTCTTGACCTGGGAATGGTGGTGGCTAAGCAACTTCTGACTAAGAGGTGGAAAGCTCAAGACCCGCCACATATACAGGCATTGAGGTACTCACTCCTAGCGTGGACCAAAGCAGAGGGAATTGCCATTCTATGGGAGGAAACGCTGGGGCTCCGGAAGGAACCCATAGCGTCGCAATGGGAGGGACTTCTCTGGGCCTTGAAAAAAACAGAGGGAAGTGGTCGTGAGGGACAACCCGAGACTGAGGGAGGCATGTCAGCAATGTGCGACAAGCCATCCGTTAGCAGGGCTATGGTATGCCAGACATATGCACATACATACTCTGCCTCTTGAAGTGGATGTCGCTAAAGGCAATAAATGGCGACAGCTGTCTAGCAGATGTGGGGGAGATATGGGGGTAGCGGGATGATTACACAAACGTCGGTTTCTGTTGCTGTTACCGTTTCTTTTTAGTACTGTTGCTTCTAGCTTCTAGCATCTGTTCAATTGTCCAAGTTGTATGATCTGAAAGAACTCTGTACAGCATTCTACTGGAATCGCCTCACTGTAGTATGATGACTTTTACCCCTGACGAAATGGACTACTGTAGAGGCTCATTTCTTTCTGGACTAAAACTACCATTGACATGCATGTTATGATTAATATGAGTTCAACTGTAATATTTTCCTGATATTGGTGGATGGTTCAACATATGGTCAGTCTGATGCAATGTAATTTGTCTTTCATGAAGATGTATATTAAAAACGAATAAAAACAGATTTAAACAATAAAAATATGAGGAAAAATAAGTCCTGGTACCGAAAAATGAGTGCCGATAGCCCCCACGGGCAACCACCAGCTCAAATTAAGCACTGGCCTGGGGCTTGCCTTACCACTGTTCCCAAAACTAACCTCACGTACACCTCTTTAGCACTTGACCCTCAGGATAGCTTGGCAGGCTGGTCTGATGCGTACTAAAGGACGGGGTATTGACTAGAGACTCAGAACAGCAGATGAGAACAATCAACAGCAGATGAGAACAATCAAGACATCAATATCTAGATAGTGCTCTAACATGAAATTAAATGAAAAAGTACTTTAATAACACCTTCTGGCTAAGTACTGCAAAAGGAATCTAGAGGGCAAAAATCTAAGTCATTGTCAGGAGAAACCTAGGGCGTTGACCAGTTTCAACTCTATAGTACTCCTGATTCTTTTTACAGACAGTGGTAAATTCTGAGCGATTACAAGAAAGGGGTGCCTCCCTGGCTCTCGAGTACAGTCTCCTCTTACTGCTAAGAGTTGTAGCCACATCAACAATACTATTGGCAAGGGGGGGGGGTTGCTATGAAGATTATTGCTCTGGAGTCTGTGATGGTTCTCAGGTCCTCACACTCTTAGTGCGCAATGTACTTTTCGAGTCTTGTGTTTTGGTCTTCTTCTGCTTTCGGTCCTGTCCAGGTGTGCGCTAGCACACAGTCCCTGTAGAGGTCTCAATCACTCCATTATGGTTCTTCCTGCCCAACAACGTCCTTCAGTGATGCTGCTGTGTGCTGGCGTGTACCTTCAAAGGGCAGCACAGCCAGAGGATGGCACCAGTAACAATAAGTTGAGCTAGCTGGGGGGAGGGTAAATCTTCCTCTTGGGTCTTCGTTTGGCTCAAAGTGTAACCCCGCCACCCAAATAAATGAATAGCCCAATGAATAGCCCACCCATGGTTGCAACCATGATTGCAACCATGATCTTGGCAGGGTTATAGAGTACATCTGCTGAATGCAATTATGATTTACTTTAGAGCCAAATCGTCACATGTGGATTTGTTGCTTGAGATGAAACTACCAAACACGTTGTGATTTGTCCTTAGTGTCAAGTTGTCACAGGTGCTCCTTGTTGGCATCCATCATTAGTAGCCACCAGTGCTTAATTATGACCTGTGGTTCTGGAGCTCGGCACCGGCACATAATTGCCAACACCAGCACTTATGACAGGTGCCACATGATGGTGCTGTTTGTGTAACGTCAAGATAAGCAGAATATTTGTTTATAAATTCAATAAACATTAAAAACAACCAATAACTGCCTCGAAATGCATTCTTATAGTTTTGGGGGCCTCTAAAAGAGTGAACTGTTACTCTTGTAGCTGTGTGATTGTTAGTAGTTGTGTAGGTAGTATCATTGGCAGTGCTGGCGGTGGCTATGGGTAGTGCAAACTACAGTGGCCTCCTGACGACGGCCCTGGCACGTATTTATTATTTTTTGCAAATTAATCACCGATAGCCACTCTTTCTCTCTCAGGTTATCTCTCGCTGCCCGTGGACAGATCTGGAGGAAGCAAAGGTGCCCTTATGCAAACAGAGAGCTGGCACACAAGTTGCATCGGTCTGGAGAATGCTGAAGGGGGACTGAGGTCCCACGACCTTATTACATGGCCTGACATTGCAGATCATTCCCTGTGCTAAGTTCATATCAAGGACACCAAAGGGCAAGCTAGTGTAGTACCTACAATCAGGGTTATGGAAGATTGACGTCAGTGCTGCTCCTCGCTAAGGGCTGGGTGATCTTCTTGAGGATGTTCCTCAAGCTGTAAAAACTTACCTCTTCTGATTGTAATTGCAATTATATAGAGCTCACTACCCCTGACGAGGCGTTGAAGCACTCTTCAGCAAGTAGTACTCTATTCTGGTACCCAAAAAGGATTAGCGGTGGATTAGAATAGGGAAATATAAATTGTCAATTTGAGCGGTGGACATGTAAGACTGTTAGTTTGATTAAATAGGTTGAAAGAGGAATAGAGAAGGAAAGAGTCATAAACTGTTATTAGGGAGATTTTAGTAGTAAAATGAAGTTTGGGATGAGTAAAAAAAGGGATACAAGAGGGAAGAATCTAGAAAGTGTTATTTGGGAGATTATAGTAGTAAAATGAGGGTTGGGGTGAGTCAAGGAGGGAAAGAGGAGGGAAGAGTCAAGAAACGGTTATAAGGAAGATCATTATAGTAGAATGAGGTTTGGGATGAGTCAAAGATTGGAGATAAAGGATATATTGAATGAGGTATGTGGTGAGACATAGAGTAGTGCACTGGAGAGAGTTGAAGTATTTTTTTTCTATGGGGGAGTAAAGAAATATATATACACATACTTTACTTCATAGAAATGGTATATATTTATAAGGAAAATAATAAACAGATGTAAAGTTGTAATGTATAAAGTATTTTTGAGTATTTTTTTAGTTTTATATGTTCCTCAATATTTCAGTAGTGAAGCTATGATCATATTTACACATTGTGATAGATAAAGTATAATACAACAAAGACCCATAAGCATCAAATCAAATAACTTATAGGAAAACTATGCAGTGACTTATATACATGTTAAGCATAAAATTATATATATAATATATCTTTTTCGAACCATATGTAACATATACGATGTTTAACAAGAGCATCTCGGAAGGAGGCATAACTGGGCTTCGGTTCCGGGCTTATCATGGGTTGGAACCTGTGATTCCCCCCTATTATATGGTCTACCTTACATTTGTGTGACTGAATGAATTTTGCTACCTGGACTTATCTTGGTTACGTTTTTTTTCACTAACGTGAAGCATACTTTGCTTTTATATTAATTAGAGTGGACAGGATTTGCCAAATTCCTTTGCTGGTTTCATCCATCACAGACACCCTGATGCTATATGTTCGGAGTGCCTCATAGATGCCCTGAAAAAGTCCATTTGTTTGGACGAATCGTGTCAGCAGTTCATTTCAACTCGATCTGTTTAATATTTTGAATAAATTAAAAATTTGAAGAAAAAACTTTGGGCACGGATCTTATAATTTGCTGTGTGGATGCTTACTTTTTAGTAGTTACCTTTTGCTCTTGTTAAACATTGTTAATTCCAGTACTGGACTGCACTGTAACAGTGGGTGTGATTACTGTGTGCACACACAATTTTGGGTATTTCCCAATATATGGATAATAACTAGGGATAGCAGGTCAGGTGCTAGTTTTTGTAGGGTTCCACTGTCCTAGCTTGTATAAATTAATAAGTAATATATACATTTGTTAAGCAAACCTAAACAATATCAATATAGTTTTATTCCATAATAGTATATATATTCGTACAAAGAGATGCAGATATCTAATACATACATATAATCAAGTCATACATGTTTACATACACAGACATATGCTGTACATTTGTGTTTAAGCATGGTGGTTATGTAGGAAAAAGCCAACTGTAGAGCAGTCTTCTGAAGATAAGATAGTTGTCTGTGGATTTAGTGTTTAGGGGTAATGAATTCCATAGCTTGACTGCTTGAACAGAGAAAGATGCATCATCCATTGTATGCTGGGGTTTTGAGGCAAGGTGCCAATCTAGAGCAGAGGTTCCTTTGTTGATGTATTTGGTGATTTTATTCCTGATGAAACGTGGTCCTGTTCCATGTATTGGTTTATAGGTGATACAAAGCAGCCTGAAGGTGGCTCTCTGGCAACCGGTAACCAATGTAGGGCCCTGAAGGCAGTGAAGGAAGTGACCCAACTAGGGTCACCCGGGTCACTCTCGACCTCCTCTTGCCTTCCAGTAATGAAGAGTCGATGACCCAGTAGAGAATACAAGCAAACTAGTTTATTGACAAAATACACTGCAGTGGAGTCCAGTCTGGCCAGCCTCCTATTATGGCTGACGAGGGACTGCCTCTAACAAGCATAAAGTTACATTATGTAGGTTGCGGAGCCCACAAAGACCCGCCTATTATGGAAAAGTACTGGTCGCTGTCGTAATACACCGGGGGCACAGAACATAAGTTTCCATTCAGCAGCCTGGTACAAGCTATCTACTCTCCAAGGTCGTCTGGCCCGTCCTCCCCTCTAGACAGGTGGGAGAAGGCCTCTATGTAACAGAAAAGACATGCGTTAATGAGCAAGTTTCAACATTGGAGAAACAAAACTTACCAAGAACCATTTCTTGTAAATGAGCAAGTAACAGTTTCGATTATAATGCATAATGGCGTCTTCGAGAACTAAAATGGTGGCACAAATGTCAACCTAACTAACGCAACATCTGCATCTACTGATTGCGTCTACACACAATATGCAAATATAATGTATTAGCTATATAATTGCTAACATACTATTCGGAAAAAAAAAAAGATGACAATGTTACGTTTCAATTCTGCCAGCAGGGAAGATGTACGTTTGTGGCTTTACATGTTGGCAGGCGTGGCCCATGCAGGTAAGAGCAGTGGGGCGGTGGTGGGGGGAGTCGACAGACAATGACGAGGTAAAAGTAAATTACAAAAAAAAAACTTCAATTGTGCTCGCAAAATTGCCGACTCGTCTGTTTAGGTGAAGTTTCTCTTGATTGCTAATTGTTTTTAGCAACATTCAACACACATAGGCAATCTGAAAAAAATCAACCCTTCAAACAAGGCATGAGGGTGGGGTATTTGTACAAGGAAGAGAAGGACTGGGGAAAGGGAACATTACTTGTAACTAATCAGGATATTGTCCTACCTTCCTCTTACTTGTCTGAGTCCCTGATTGACGCCTTTTCAAGGTACCACAAGATTAGTCCCAGAGCCAAGAAGAAACATACTAACTGAAACTGAAATCTAACTGAAAGTGCTGCTAAACTTCATGTTAATTTTACAAGCAGGACCAAAATACACTTCTGGCCAGATTTCAGCACAGTGACACCAAAGCCCGTGTCCCATGAACCACACACATGAAGTGAGTAAAGCTGCACAGTGGTGTAGGTAGCTGTCCTGGTTGCTACTCTACATTTTTCTGCTAAAGGATACTCTCTCATTTCACCTAAACTACCATCATAGCCCTAATTTTATGTCCCTAAATGCCTTCTGGGAGAAACACCAATGCTAGGAAGTATTTAATATATCCACTTACCCATACAGATGGCAGAAGCCTGTCCTCCATGTGATAAGACACCAAAAGTCTAAAGTAAGTTTCTTAGACTGCCTGAAAGGGACTGATTTCACATGGAAAGGACAGAGAAAAGAGCTAGCCCTTTCGGCATAGACCCCTCAGTACCTAGAAGATTAAAAAAAGATGAAAAGATGACTTCTTGGGTTAAACAGAATGTTGAGACCTAATCCAGCGTCAAACCATGCTGTCTGACTAGACTACAAAAAGGTTCCATAATCAGTAGAACTTGATACTCTCCTGCCTTTCTAACCGAGATGATGGGCACAAGAAACCACACTTTATTGTAAGGAATTTCTGATCCACTTACTGAAGAAGGCTTATAGATGAGCCTTCAAAGCTTCCAGGACCAAAGGAAAACCGAGAGCTGGAACCAAGGACTTATTGGACCGGAAAGAAAAAAACTATCCAACAACCTTCAAACCAGATTCCCACATTCTGGTCAACCACTACAGGAGTTTTCTCTAGTCTGGAGCACCGCTGCATGCAGCTCCAGGGGCACTATCGACAGACCTAAAAAAAGACATATCGTAAGAACGGGGCATGAAACAGGGTCAACATCTTTTACTTGGCGCTTGTTATTGAAAACCTCCGCTTCTCCTAATAGCCTGGATAGCCCCTTTGTTGCAGACCTTCATGCTAGACCTCTATTTCAGTGACTGAAGTATGGATGTGTAGAAGACCTACTAGAACCAGGGATCTTGGGCAGTGGAACGAGGCAAGCTCCACTTTGGGATTACTGCAGTGGCAAGACATCACAGCCAACCTTCTTTGAGCAATATGGATACACTAATGCCAGAACTCTAGAAATGAGGGGGATCAGAGAAAATGCATACTCCGGACCTCAAAGCCAAGTCAGCAACCGAGAGTCTGAACCTCATGCTCTCTGCTCCTGAAGTCAGGAATAAAATCCAGCAGGGCTGCCTGGTTCTTGAAATGTAAAAGGGTCTATTATTAATGTCCCACAAGTCTTGCAAATCTCTTCAAGCTGCACTGGACTTAGTACCAAGTTGCCAAAACAGAAGAATAACCACCTGCGTCTTTCCTCAAAGGCATTGTTTTCAGGTGCAGAGAGCCGTCTGAAACTGAACTCGGACAAGACGGAGGTCCTCATCCTCGGACCCAACCCCCTCCGCCTGGGATGACTCATGGTGGCCAACCTCACTGGAAACCCCGCCAACACCGACCGACCACGCACGCAATCTGGGCTTCATCCTCAACTCCTCCCTCTCCATGTCAAAACAGGTCAATGCAATCTCCTCCTCCTGCTACAACACCCTCCGCATACTCTGCCCAACATAGTCCACTACAGTTAGAAAAGGGAATATCATCTGCAAGCTCCATCTTTAATTTCAGGGGGATAGATGGTGGCCTTTTGGGACTCTAGAGCAGGACACCACATTTATCACAAAAGTGATGCTTCATCTGTGAGCTGTATTGTGAAACTTGCTGCTTTTGTACAACTTTCAGTTTATAACATTCACCTTGCTTGCCCTAAGAATAGTGATAGAGACACACATTTATTTTAAAAAATGTGACTTACGATTACTTGACCAGTAGTGATTGCATGGCAAAATCATATTTTTTAATGTAATGAATAAGCCAGGTGTGCTGCATTCACTTCCATTACAGGAAACTGTTCATCTCTTCCAAAGCACCCAGGCTGCACTATCTTTACTGGGATTCAAAATGGACCCTGATAAGTCATGGAATCATGAACTCCCAAGGACTATCTGACATCAGCACCAATTCATTACACAAAACCTTTCCTCCCTCCATTGTTTGGTCTGGCATTAGCCAAAACCTTTTGTTTTTCCAAACCAGTGACCTCTCTTCATTAATTGGTCTGTTAATGTGTCATTCACATTTTGTTTTCGCCCACTACAGCATACACCATGAGGCAATGGGTCAGCCTATTTAAGGCACTGGTTAACTTCACTTTGAGTGGCTGCATGTTTCTCTTTCACAAAGAGTACATCTTTGATGTAATAGCAGGACACTTTTGATGTGAGCACAGGGCACATTGCAGCTTTATCAAATCCAATCTCCTGATAATGGTGTGAATTCCTTTCGCGGTGGCCTTTGTTTATCTGGCTACTGCTATTTCACAACACACCAGATTGTGTGTATGTTAAACTGCTATGTATTAAGTTATCCTCTTTTTACTAAGCCCAAAATGAAGTGTAATTATATCTATCTATTCCTATATAGTACAACAACCAAAAGCTTCAATATTATAGGGTGTGAATCCATATGCAGACAATTCTGCAGAACAGGTTTATCCTGGACTCAGTTTAATCAATGGTTCTTTACAAAAACTTTGCCTAGGAAGAGGCCTTTATCGTGTTTAATGTGCAGCACAATTGTAGCACTTTTTAAAAAAATATAGGCGGGGTGTAATTTGAGTTTTAGCATACTATATTTTAAACTGTGACCCTTAGGAAAAAAACAAGCAACATTCGGGTGCTTCAGTATCTGAAAATGGAATTACAGTTATCATCATGCCGCGGTAAGATAGTTATTTTCCAATATAATCCCGAATACATTTGAAGCCGGTGATATAATTAATTAAGTTTAATTATATAGACATTCATGAGCCAGGTAGACAGCTCATTACAGTAGACTCAGTGGTCCCTTTCTGTGCTTCTGCGATAGCTTAGTGGGATGATTCTGAATAAGTTATCCCGGTCTGCAATGCAATGTCTGTGTTTCTGGTGCTATGTATTCTATGAATGACCAGCATTGTATGTGTCATAAACTTCATGTGAAACAAACAGTCCACATGAAAATCAGTGTGTTGCAATTATAATAGTGCACCAATTCTGATCTAGTCTGAAAAGGTTCTGGGGAACAGTAGTATAAACATCAGCTCACACAACAGCTCTGAATATAAGCTCCAGTGGTGGCTGGCAACCATGGCAGTGGAGACGCAGGTCTGTAAAATAAATGATTTAAAAAAATTAAAATGTATTTAAAGTTACTTACCTGCTTGTGCAGACACGTCCTCCTTGCTCCTGTCCTCTTCTTTTCCTTACGTCACTTCCAGGGAACAATCTAACTTGCTTAACCAATCCTGGCGCTGCTCTCATGCTGTTAACCAGTATGAGAGAAGCAGCAGGATTGAGGGGAGCAGCCTCTCTAGGCGCTCCCGAAGACACTGTAGGCTTCTGCAGGATCTCAACCCAGCTGTCTAAGACAGCTAGGTTGAGAGGTTTATAGTGCACATTTCAGGCTGGTTACCGCAAGACGGCCGTCCAAAGTGACATGCGTACTATAAACTAGTGCACAGGCAGCCCACCACTGCTGCCACTTGACAGGCCCCGCCTCGTCCTGACACTTGTTTCAGGACAAGTTGACGAAAGATAAAATGGTAATGAATTAACTTAATTACCATTTTATTTTTCATCTTTTGGCATTTCTGGGGGCATTTTAGTGTGGTGATGTTCCTCCGCTCAAAATAAGAACCCACCGCTGATAAGCTCATCATTTTGACCTATCTATTTTTGGAAACGTGTCCATTCTTTCTTTCTTTTTTCTTTCTTTTTCTTTGTTCTCTCTTTTCCTTCTTCTCTGATTTATTTCTTGCTTTCTTTCTCAAAGTTAAGAGGCTGGCAGCCAGTGCCAAACCAATTGTGTTTTTAGGTTGGTGTTA
Source organism: Lissotriton helveticus (assembly GCF_964261635.1). Taxonomy (NCBI): domain Eukaryota; kingdom Metazoa; phylum Chordata; class Amphibia; order Caudata; family Salamandridae; genus Lissotriton; species Lissotriton helveticus. The sequence continues at coordinate 172,341,649 of NC_136060.1, forward strand.
GCCAAGACCTTTTGATTTTACTAAAACTATGTGTATGCCATACTTATAGGGGTTTTCAGCCAGACTTCATCCATTAGTCTGTGGTTCTATTAAGTTGTGTAGAGCAACATACAAATCGGCCTTAAGATAGGCCAAGAGAGATTGGGACGATGATTGTTGGCGATGTCTATTAACAGCTTGTAAAGGCAGGAATATGACCCAATTTTGGGATCTTATTAAATGGGGGAACGGGCAGCGGTCGACAACCCCAAACAACAATGTTGAACCGCAGCAATGGGTTGCCTTCTTTGAAGCCCAATTTCAATTAGGCACGGAGAGGATAGAGGTTGCTCCACACATTTTAATCGATGATCCCTTGCTGTTCAATGTTAGAGAGGAAGAGACAGTGTAGAAGTCTATCCCAAGTGGTAAGGCACTGGGGCCTGACTGCATTCCCACTGATTTATTTAAGCAGGATAATGATCTATGGGTCCCCTATATTACCAATCTGATAAATTCATTAGCTGGTGGTGCACCAATTCCTGTATCTTGGTTTGGAGCGGAAATTATTCCGATTTATAAGAAGGGTGATCGCTCTGCTCCGGCCAACTACAGACCCATCAGCTTAATTGATGCAGTGCAAAAGATAGCAGCACGTGTGATACTGGGTAGGATTCAGTGTTGAATGGCTGAAGATGACATTCTATCACCTCTACAGGCAGGGTTCCGGTCCCATATGGGTACCTTAGACCAAGCCTTTAGATTTGTGTTAATATATTGGAAGGGGGTCTTTTTGGGTGGGGGAAAGCTCTATGCAGCTTTCGTGGATTTGAAATCCGCTTTTGACCTCGTCCCAAGAGCAAAATTGTGGGAGGTTTTATTAAGGCTAGGGATGCCTAAAGAGTTAGTCTCCTTTATGGTAAGACTCCATGAATCCACTTATGCCCAGGTACGTTGGGGCAAACCGGGGGAGGTCACCGAGAAATTTAAGGTAGGGAAAGGCTTCCGACAAGGGTATGTGCTGGCACCTACCCTGTTCTCGCTATTTATTAATGGGGTGGCGCAGTATTTTGTTAATCACCCAACGGATGTGCCAATGCTAGCTGGCCTCAAGGTGCCCTTGCTCATGTTCGCGGATAACACCCTGATACTATCGAAGACGAGACAGGGGTTACACTGGCACTGACTCGCTTCGAGGTGTTTTGCCGCGAACATGAGCTTCTGGTTAATGTTGGGAAGACTAAGTTTATGGTGCTCCATGGGTCCAGGCCCGTCAAAGCACGAGTTTTTATGGATGGGAAGCTCCTGGAACAGACCGATGTCTTCACCTATCTGGGTGTCACTTTCGGCGACAAGTTGAGTTGGAAACCCCAAGTTAAGATCCTTGCGCTGAAATACGCCCAATTAGCTGGAGCATTGATTAAGGAACACAGGTTATCTCTAACCAAGCCCATAGCTCCTGTTGTTAAAATCTACTCAACGCAAGTCATTCCTGCTATCCTATACGGTGCTGAAATCTGGGGATTTAGTAATTTGACCCAACTGTCTATTGCACAGAATAAATTTATGAGATCGGTTGTGGGTCTGCCTCAATCCTCTCCCCACATTCCACTGCTCCTTGATCTAGGCTGCCAAGCAATTGAGGACATAACTCGCTACAGGCTGCTGACTTTTTGGAGGCGTCTCTGGATCACTCCAGAGCTCCACCTTTTTGCCAGGGCGCTGTTAGAAGTAAGGGGATTGGATGGTTCACACAGGATCTCATGGTTATCCAGTATTAAAGCTCTACTTATTGATATGGGGATGAGGGATCTCTGGGATAGCCCAGAGACGGCGGAATTCCCCTCAAAAGAATCCTATTGAGCAGCATATTGGGAGCTAATTAAAATCAGGAGATTCTCCTCCCTTACTAGCTCTACTCTGTCTAGGGATTTCCTTGAGCTAAAAGATGAACCCTGCCTGGAAAGTTACTGGGATCTCATAACGAAGCCCTTAGATCGTAAGCTTTATCATCAGTTTAGAGTTGGGACACTGCCACATAGTAGGTTAACATGTAAATGGCACCCAGGAACTAGCGATAAGTGCCGTTTTTGCCCAGATCATACAGAAGATATTGATCATCTTTTATATGTTTGCCCGGTTTACCAACAACCCAGAAGCTTGTGGTTGAAATCAGTATGTCGGAACCTAAGAACTAGCTCTGCGATGGTCGCTAAGAGGATACTGAAATCTGGCTCTAACGATATCGCAGTTATTGGAGTAGCTAAGTTCCTGAGTTGGGCATGGGTACTACGGGTGAAATATGGAGAGCCTCAATAGCTATTTGATTAAATTGTTGGGTTACTGTGTCCACCGTGTGGAACTGACATTTTAAGGATTTTATTATGTGTATAAAGTCTTGTGCGTGGGTTACTTTTAATCCTTTCTTAAGAACTGTTTTTAAACTGTAACTATAGGTATTTATTTTTTTAGATTTTTCTGTCAAACCATGTAAAGACAGTACTTTTGCTAAGGTGTATTTATAGTTGTAACCTTTTGTAATTAATTGACTGTCCTGTCTTTTAAAATGAACAATCGCAATAAAGACATTTTTTAATTGAATTGGTTCTGTCATTCACATTTTTCTTCCACCCACTCCAGCATGCATCAAGGGGCAATGCGTCAGCCCAAATCAGTCACTGACTTACTTTACCACAAGTTATGGCATGCTGCCCTTTCACAAGGAGCACATCTACACACAAAGTTGTTCTCTTTAGTGCCAGAGAGTTATGCGAAAATGTATGCATTTTTGAGACAGGAAAACATTTTTACCTTGAGCAAAAGTTGTTTTTTTTAGACTGATGTGGGCCTGGCGGCTTCTTGAACTGTAACATTTTGCAAAAACCATGACAAAACAAAACAAGAATTGCCAAAAGGGTGGTGGCCAAAGCCAAACCTATTTTCTTTGCCAATTGTAGTAATAAATGTCCCCTCTCTAAATTATCTTTCTTTGTTTGTTGCACTGAACAAAAACTTAGCGCTCCCTGCTAATGATCGTTTCTTCCACTCTTATAAAGCTGATGCCGATTTATGTGCCTGGAAGTTACCGTCTCTGACATGATAAGCTTCACATGTAGACCTTATGCTTATTGTTGCATGAAATGCTGCCTGTCATAGCTCATCACTATTGTGTTGCTTACTGCTCTCTGCAGTTGGTCCTCTGCTCCTGCCTTCTACCATTATAGTAAAACATTCACAGATACTGCTGCAAAGTTGACAGTCTGTATCTTAGCACAGGCATCAAGGATTCAAAAGCATGGCTGTGGTCATGTAGACTCACGACCCCAAGCCAAGGTTGTCTGATACTAGATGGTGTTCCTATTCTATTCTATTCTATTCTATTCTTTATTTGGTAAAGCGCAAAACAGCTGCCCCAGCAATGAGGCGTCCCGGCGCTAATGAAGTCACAGACCTGACCAGAGGCGTAGAGGAGAGGGAAGTTACGGGGCAGGGAATAGGTGAGTTTTAGTAGCTTTCCGGAAGGCAGACAAGCTCTCTAAGGAGCGAATGTTAAGGGGTAGTTCGTTCCATAACTTGGCTCCCAAAACCCTAAAGGAGCGGCCGCCCATGCGGCAGAGTTTTGTGCGAGGAACACATAAAAGATGTTGATTTGACGATCGCAGAGTGCGCGATGGGACATAAGGGGTGAGGAGGGGTCGGAGCAGTGTAGGACTGTCCAATTTAAGGATTTTAAAAGTCATGATTAGGGTTTTGAATTTAATTCTAGCGTCAGCAGGTAGCCAATGTAGTTTGCGAATGGTAGCTCTGGCTGAGCATCTACGTGGAAGGCCGACCAGGGCTCTCGCCGCGGAGTTTTGAACACGTTGCAGCCGTGCTATCTCTCCTTTGTTAGCACCTAAAAGGAGAACATTGGCGTAGTCAAGACGCGAGAGGATGGTTGCTTGTATAATAAGCTGGCGGATTTTAGCATCAAAAAAGCCCAGTATATGGCTGAGATTTCTCAGCAAGCCGATGCACGTGCCGGCGACTTTTTTGGTGTGGGTCTGATAGTTAAGTGAGGCATCCATCCACACTCCTAGATTTTTAACTAGGGATTTGGGAGGTGGTATGGTGCCCAAGGAAGACGGCCACCAGTGCTCATTCCAATGGCTGGTGTTCTTACCAAGGAGTAGCACTTCTGTTTTGCCAGCATTAAGCTGTAAACAGTTGTCCGTCAACCATTGGGCAACTGCCGTGAGACCATTTTTAAATCTAGAAGCCGAGATGGACGGGCCTTCCGTAAGAGTAATGGCCAACTGTGTGTCATCGGCGTACGACACCAGTGTCAGACCCCACTCTTTAGCCACTGTTGCAAGAGGTTGCACATAAAGATTAAAAAGAGATGGGCTCAACGCAGAGCCCTGCGGAACTCCCTGTGCAATTGGATGAGATTTCGATAGAAAAGGGGGTGCTGAGACCCGGAAGGATCTGTCTTTAAGGAAAGAATGGAACCACCTTAGAGCCAGGCCAGATACTCCGAATGTCTCCAGACGATCAAGAAGGATGTCATGAGACACCGTGTCAAAGGCCGCGCTGAGATCAAGAAGAATCAGCGCAGCGCTTTGACCGGCATCTAGGACCGTCCGGAGATACTCGGTAGTGGCCAAAAGAGCAGACTCCGTACTATGGCCCGGTCTGAACCCATTTTGGGATGGGTCCAGGATGTTATTCTGGACCATATGTTGGGACAGTACACTATTAACATGGGCTTCCGCAAGTTTAGCCAGCCATGGAAGCAGCGAGATCGGTCGGAAGTTTTCCGGTTTGGTAGGATCTAGGGAGGGTTTCTTGATGATAGGTGAAACCCAAGCTTGCTTCGATGCAGATGGTACTGTGGCTGAAGAGAAGGAGAGATTGAGAACAGAGGCCAGGGAAGGTAGGAAGAAGTCAAGAGACTCCAGAAATTGTGCCGGACGCATGGGGTCTGAAGGGGAACCAGTTTTAATTTTACGACACATTTTGATGAGGTTGTCAACGGATATTGCTGGAATGTTGGTCATAATTGTGCCGTAAGGGTGGAGGTTAGTGCAGTTGACACGATTAGGGGAGTGTTGTGGGAAGGAGCTGTAGATCTTTTGTACTTTAGCGACGAAAAACGTGGCAAGCTCCTCACATTGTTGGGCAGTGGAGATATTGGGGGAGGGGGATTTACAGCTCTGGAGTTCTTTGACAAGCTTAAAGATTTCTTTGGCGGGAGTGGCACTCGAGTTGATTTTTTCAGCATAGAAGGCGGTTCGTGCTCCACGGATGGCTTTGTGGTACAATTTTTGTTTAGCTAGATAATTACTTTTGTCTTCGTTGTTGTATTCTTTTCTCCATAGACGCTCCGCTCTTTTACAGTCTTTGCGCATGGCTTTAAGGATGTCATTATACCAAGGGTTAGTCGGTGTACTACGTCCTTTCGTCCACTTCGCTGGTATGAGAGTATGGAGCATGACAACTGTTCACAGTTTCCACACAATATGAAGGGGTGAGAGGCAAAATATCTTTACTCCGGCCTCCCCAATCACATAACTATAACACACCAAGAGGAGTAGCGAAAAGTGATTAAAAGGTAGCACATGCTATGTGTAGAAATTCTGCAGTATTTCTACACATAGCATGTGCCACCTTTTAATCACTTTCCGCAACTGTTAACAGTGCCTGGTACTCCTCGCTCCATACCATACTGTTTGATTGTCCTGCCTTCCCCTTCTTGCCCCACCAGGCTGGAGTACTGCCCATACTACTGTTAGATTTTTTTGTGCATTTAATATTTTTTTACTTTATTAACAACATGCATAGTGTTGATTTACTTTGGAATTTAAATGTACACACCGGCATGACATTACTGCACTGAAAATAAATTTGCTATGACTTGTTAAAATGTCTTTTGCTAAATAGGCATCATTTGGACCAGGCGCGCAACACCCATTGGCCTCAAAGGGCTTCAGCCCCCCCATCCCCGTCGTGTGTGGCAGCCCGGGATGAGACACTTCCCGGGCCCGCTCACAGCCGCACCCGAGCACTTCACAGGTCTTTAAAAGACCTTGTGCATGTTAATGAGGCTTTGATGTTGTTTCACCCCTTCTAAGAGCCCCTGCAGCTCGACTCTGCGGATTGCCTAAAGATTCAGCCCCCCGAAATTTTTTCTTAGCCCTCCCCCGAAATTTGACTCTAGTTGCGCCTCTGATTTGGACCTCAGCGCCATCTTGTTCAAAATGGACTCCAGCTGCAGGTTTCCTGCAGCACACAGTCAAGCAGAGTTAGGTTTGGGTATTTCCATTGACGTCGTTCTTGCTGTTCTCCAAAAAAACTTTCCAACAAGGACACAGTAATGTTGCAGTATCCCAAAGCCCTTCTGCTAGCTTCCTGTACTGCGTTCATTCACAACAGTCTGCTGTTTTGTTGTAACTAGTTTGCCCTGTCCTCGCTGGGTGACATTATTTGCATAGAGTGGGCAGTATTAACATTCATGTACTGGGACAGTGCTTAGATGGGAAGGCACTATGACGTTTAATAGAACTGTGTCCACGACATTTGCCCAAGGATAGTGGGGGTAGAATTAATGGTTGCAGCCCTTAACAAGAATTTCTGCCGTCCTCTTTGGGGTCTAGCCAATTTCACCTGCATGTTGGTGGTCTCTGGGGGGACGCCTCCATTGTTTGTTTTTCCGTCAAGCTTTTTAAATGACATATTTTAAACGTCTTTTGGATTTCTGAGAGAATAGCTGACTATCTTAATGAATCTGACGAGTCAATTAGCCCTATTTTATAATTATCGTTGACCAATCTATGCTTTTAAGAACATCCCATCCCCGGGTACCACGGTCAGACATTATGCAGAGAGTCAGTTGAAGCAAGGCATATGCACTGAAATGGACCTTGGAATGGCCGCAGGGGTCAGGTCTATTCATCCCCTGTCCGACTCTTTGTCCTCGGGCCCTGCAAAGCTTGGTCAGTCAGCTAAAGGTGACGCTTGAATGGACCTCACAGACATATCCATCTTTCGTGGGGGGGCTAACTCAGGAGACCCGGCGCTGTCCGTGCATTTATTCACCCTGACGTATGGAAATCTCCCTGCACATTCAATCGCCCTTTCTCCCTTTCTACCCGCCATCACGTTTTGTGTTACACGTTAACAAGATGGGTCTGGCCTTGTGGCGGCCATTATGGAGTGAATGTTGACTCCAGCACTCGCCCCCTTTCTTGCCATTGTGCTGCTGCCCTCAGTCGGAGATTTATGTGTTTTTGATATCAAACTCTTTCTGTCATTAACCCTGCTCTCCTGTTGACTTTCTCTGACCTCCGCTGCCCCTGTCAGTGCCCGTTTCCATATTTAACACAGTGCTGTCCGTCGCCGGGCCGGCCGGGCCCGTGGCCCCTCCGTTGACTGCGCCACCTTATGGCATGTGCTGTTTGCTCTGTTCTTGAACTTCGCACAGTCCCGGCCTGCCTCGCTCTGGCGCCTGGTGCAACACGCTCTTTGAGCCTCTCCCCTCCTAGCTACCAATTTGCTAATTGCTTATACAAACAGTCCACTAATGATTGGACAGGCCTCCCAGCGTTAGGCCTTTTTGTTCGCCGGGGCTCCTGAAGCTCGCCCTGTCCAATGGAGGCCGCTCAGCCCCGCTGACCGGGGGCAGCTTCCCGCTCTCCGCTGCCCTGTCCGGCTCCTGAATGGGCCAAAGGGCAGCTTCCCGGGTGCATGGCATGCCACCAGCTGCTGGGGGTGACACGGCCAGACAAGAGGGCCCGCATCTCTCACACTCACGCAGCAGGCGCGTCCATGCATCATCCCGGGATGCATTTTTCATGGACAGCCTTTGGCCCCGGCACAGACTGATAAATTACAATTGGCCATTTGCTTCCCCTAATATATGTATTTATTCATTATGTATGTATTGTATTGTGTATCGCGCCAAATGCCTCACGTTATGGACACTGTAGAGCGTTTTGTGACCAACAGGGCGGTTTCACGGATATAGCGGGGAAGATGAGAAATAATTATTTGTAGCGCTTTTTCAGGTTTTGAAGTTTCATGGCGCTGTAACTAATCCATATCAGTGGTACTCGGTATATAGGACTGGAAATGGAGAGGCTGCGTCAATCTTGACAGATATAAATAGTGACACCCTAACAACCTTCCACTGATCACTAAAATACTACTTTGAGACGAAAAAAAAGACACTACTTGTGGCTTCATTTGACGTTACCTGGTAAAATTGTGTGTTACCACCAGTCTTGAATTTACCACTATCTAAGAGTGCAGGTTCAGTGCACCCGAAGAGCTGTGACCCTCAGAATGAGGAATAACTTCTACAGACTTTTCTATCATTCCGAGCACTTTTCCCCCAGACAAATTCCATCCTGCTTTTCGCTAGCACAATGCTTCTGCGGGAATCCCAGAGCCGCAGGTTTTCCTGTAATACTTCAAATCCTGAATTAGACACAGCCTCCTCTTATGCTACGCCTGCATTTTCAGAAGAGGGACTAAGGGCCTGATTTAGAGTTTGGTGGGTGTCTGTCACAAACATGAGGGATATGTCGTACGTCTCATTACAAGTACATTATATTCAAGGGCACTTGTAATATGATGGACATGATATCCGTCACATTTGTGATGGCGCATCCTTTAGGTAAACTCTATATCAGGCCTAGCCCCCAGATTCATCATTGTCATGTTTTGCGAGTCCTTAATAGCGATTTTTAAGGAATCGCTATTAAAGACTCGCAAAACGGGATTCATGTAGGAATCGCAATATTTTTTGCGATTTCTACTGCTTCCTTATTTGCGAATTGCTAATCACAAATAAGGAATGGCTTTCCCATTCATTCCTACGGGCCAACAGGCCCATAGGAATGAATGGGGAGTTATTCCTTATTTGCAATTAGCAATTAGCGAATTGCAAATAAGGAAGCGATTTCAAGGGTGTCCAAAGGACACCCTGTAGCACCCCTGAAATGGTAATGTACACTGGTGTTGCGCACACACATGTCCAAAGGACATGTGTGTGTGTTACATACAACTTAGAAAAATGCACTAAAGTGCATTTTTCTAAGTTTTCGCTATTTACCACGTAGTCAGACTTCGCGGTAAATAGCGTCCCCAGATTGCGAAATCGCAAATTTAAAATGGTTCATGAATTGCATTTAAGGAATCTCAAATAGAGATTCCTTAAATGCAATTATTCGCAATTTAGCGATTTCTAAAAATGCGATTTTTGCATTTGGGGTGATAAATCCCAAATGCAATAATAGCGCTCGCAAAGGGCCAGATTCTCAGAATCTGGCCCTTTGCGAGCTGTTTTGGGCTTGATGAATCTGGCTGTAAGTGTTTTACTATCATTAGCGATAGTTTTTTTTTTTTTTAAACGAGAGAAGCCAAATATGTCAAGTGGAAGGTGTGTATTAAAACCTGTAAAATGCTATTGTGTAAACTGAAATTCAAATTTATTGGTTATGATATAGAGTCATATGTTATTCTTTAAATTAAAGTAATTATTTCATAGATCCCAAGTTGTTCCTTATTAAGTTTGAATGTTTTTTCTTCAGTTCTGGCTTTGTTTCTTTCTGGTAGGATGGATCAGTCGGTTAACACACTTGCTGCAGAAGTCTGTAGATGCAACCCTGAGTTGGATGATAGCATCATTCAGCTATTCTTTGTATTTTGCCTTGGGTACCTGTTGGGCAACGCGTCCTGGGTAAATGCTAAATGAGCACTTTTCATCTCTTTTTAGGATACCTTGGGAATATTTGACTTTCCCAAAATATTCCAGGCCTGGAATTAAAATAGTTGACAAGCCTCCTCGACTATTTTGGGGAAAGTTGCATGTTCCCAAAATATTTTAGGACTGGGGTTACACTAGTACATTTAACTTCACAGGGTCCATAAAACCCTCTGCTGCCCTTAGGGCACACCTGAAGGCAAGAACGAGCTTTCAAATTACCCAATTCAATGTGCCAGTGCCTCGTCAAATCCAGGTTTATTCTTTGCACTCTGGGATTTGTAGTCCGGATGTTATAAAAGAATAGGCAGTGCTTCATATCCCAGAAAAGAACCATTATTGGACTAGATACTCACACATGGACCTGAGAAACTTGGAATCTCTGAATATGCTATGTGTGGCCGTTGTTGAGGGTGGGAGACATCTTCCCCCACTCGAGGCATTGCTCTTGAGTCATTGCCTGCCCCATTCATAACTATAGTAATAAATAAACCAAGCCAGAGGTGTGATGGCTTTTGTCTCCAAGGTTCCTCTGCGCAGAGCCATGAACTTGCGCGTGTGGCTGCAGGAGCTGGCAGCCCCGTGACTCTCCTCTGCGCCTTCTGCCTCTTTGCCCCGAGGTCCCTTGGAAATAGTTACTAATTGAGGGGGATGCACGCTGCTGGAGGAGGGAAAACGGCCCCGGGCTGCAGGGAGACCTGCTCGTCATGGACTTAATTGACAGGGCCTTGTCTGTATTTAGGAGCAGCTGGCGCAGCGCTTTGGCACATCAGCGCCATCTTAGCACAGCCTCCCCGAGCCCCGAGGAGGGCCCGGGCCAAACCTGGTTAAAGTGAAGGAAGATTTATGGCGGCCCCCTCCCTGGATAATGCGGCAGAATGCAGCCACCCTGCACGGGGGCTCCATTCGTCAGCTTCCCGGGCCCGGCCCACATGTCTGCGGGCCACGCTCCGGCCATTATTAATAACAGGAGGTCGCCATTTAGGACAATTAGGCAGGTGACAATATTCCCTAACAATGCATCACTGTAAACGAGCCAGGCGGGGGCCGGTGGCACCACAGGGCTGAGGCGGTGACGGAGGTGCAGGCGTCGCACTGTTGTCCCGGGCTCCTAGCCTGGTTTATTGTAGCGCGGGCCATGGCTTGGGCAATCTGCGCTAAAGCAACAATAATGCAAATGATGGCAATAAACACATGAACAACAGTATGTAACTTTTAAAGACCTCTATAAAATGCTATACATAGAGCTCGCAAGTTTACTACGTCCGTGCTGAATAGCTCTGGGTCAGGATTTTCCTTCGAATTCGAGGACTTGTAGACTAAATATTAATTTAATAACGGGATAAAAACTCATGACTGACTGACAAAACGGACTACAAATCCCATAATCCCATAAATGGAAGGAAAATGGACCAGATGAGCTATTTACGCATGAACACAAGAAAGCTGAGCTTTTTTTGCATCCTTGGAAATTCTGTTGACCAGCTAAAAATGTTTCTACTGGATCTAGTTGTAGAAACAAACATGAATTACACCTTTGGGGAACAGTCCGGTAGTATCTTGGCACAGGTAATAATTATAAAGTAACACACAGGGATAACTGCCATTGTTATTGTTATTGTTATAGATTATTTGTATAATAATTATAAAGTAACACCATTGTTGCTGCCATTGTTCCAAATACCATTCCTGATCCCCACTGCCAAAAGAACACCATGTCGTGGATGCATAGTTTGGTTCGGGGCTGAATCTCCTCGAGGTACCAGTCACACAATGCACCTTTGCAGATGGGAAATGCAATAGAAAAGCAATTTACTTTCTCTCCTCCCTGACTGACGCTTGTATGAAATCCAGTGTAGCTGCCAAGGGGCTCCTTGACGCATGTGATACTTTCATCCAGTCCTGGTGTTTTAGCCAAGAGCACAGTGCATGCTGGGATTTTTAAGTCCACACTTGTAATGTTGAAAACAAAATAAGTCCCTGAAGGCGATTGCTGTGTATCAAAAAGTCTGGACTGGCATAAGGTGTCACACATGGCATGAGTCTCTTAGGCAGCTATGTCAGCTCCTGTGGAATTCTCATTTTACTAGTTCTGAGCGGGTTCTACTGGAGGGAATGGTTTCTATGTGCCTTCCTGCTCTCACTGAACGGTTTTGGAGAAGATTCAAGTTGATTCCACTGCCTCTTGGAATAGACAAATGGTTATACAACAGAGGGGCATATTCTCAAGGACTCATCGCCGAATTAGCAGCACTTTATCGCAGCCAAAGTGGCGATAGATTCATCACCCTATTCATAAGCTGGTACTAACAGCCGATATCGCCAGTTTCCCCGCGATAGCAACCGCAAAAAAAAACGCCACGGATGACACCGGCAACTAATGCTAATGAGATGCAGAGTAGGCGTTCCCGTGCAAAAAGCCTCGACAACACCACTTTGCAACATTCTCAACGACCAGCCAGATCGGCGATAAGATCACAAAACATGCGATAAGGTGCGTTAGCTGCAGGGAATTAACACGTGCTCTTACCTGGTATTAAGTCGGACGATAACCTGCACCAGAAATGGGAGCCCAGCCCACAGCCACACCAGAAGAACAGATGCCATGGAACTACTGATCATGCAGCTCGGAGCCCCAAAAGAGGGCCACAACACCCACCGTCACCATCCTCAGGACCCACTCCCTTCCTCCCCAGACTACCACAGAGGCAGCGCAGACAAAGACAGCGGACCTTCAGAAAATGCACCAGCCTCACAGACTTAACACCAGAGGATGTCATTGCCCACTACAGGCTTAAAAGGACAACCATTCCTCGGCATTCTGACCATTATTGCCCACAGGCTGATGGTACCAACACAGCGGACAACCAACATCCCTCAGCAGACAAAGCTGGTGGCTGTGCTGCACCTGTTGGCCTCTGGGACCTTCAATCCAACAACTGCCAGAGTCGGAGGAGTCTCACAGCCAGCCCTATCCAAGTTCCTCACACCTGTCTTGGATGCCATCATCAGCTTGGTACCCTGCTCAGCTTTTCAGGTGCCACTAACTCAGTGCACCACAACTCATGGACCCTTTCTGATTGAGTTTTGTGCTGTGGACAGCTCATGCACCAATGTCACCTCAGGCAGTCGGTAAGACCTTGGAAATGTAGCTTTGTCATCCCCCACATTATACGTAAGAGGAGTGGACTGGGCCGGCATACGCAAGTCCAGCGTAGAGGTGTGAATGATTATCCCGGGGATCTGGGCGAGGTTCAGTACTGGAAATGTGCGAATGCGTGTGTCTCTGTCGCAGTGTAAGTGGTCCCTGATGGGAATTAGACACCCACATATGTGATCTAGTTTGGCTGCCATGAAGTGGAACCCCACCAGCACCTGTTCTGGCACCTTCTTCTGGCAGTCTAACACCTGGCCTTGGAATGCAATTTGTGCTTCGGTGAGGTGCTGGGAGCCAGCCGTGGTGGTGGGTGCTTCCTGCTGTGTGATCTGTGCAGGGGGTGTGGTCTCCGAGGCAGCTGGGCTGCCCTGCTCCTGGAGGTGGGTTGCCTAGGAAGTCCATGAGCTGTTGTAGGGCATTGAGGTCGAAGGTGTGGAGGTCCTCTTCATCATCACTGATAAGTTGTCTGGTCTGCTCTGCAGGAGGTATTGATTGTCCCTCTGCAATGTGAATGGGAGATGCATTTTAACATTGTGTTGACACGTGTTGACGCATTGTTCAAGTTTACATACAGACTGCATGACAATGTACATTGTGACTGTTTGGGAGGAGCTGACTATATTTGATGCAGGACAGTGGACATTTGAACTACATCACGGATGTGAGGTTGTACACGTACATTTTCCTCTCACAGTTTCCTGCTATGCCAGATGTGATTGGCCAGTTTCTACACACAAGCGAAACCAGTTGTGTCTTCTGTTCTGTGGTGAAAGTGTTGCACTTTGTACCACATTGTCGTCAAAGTGGATGTGCTGTTATTGCTATGTGTGTGTGCTGCATTGTGGGAGAGTCGCCCCTGCAGCTGTGATTTTGCTGCCCCTTATCCCTATGAGGCGGTGTGCCTTTGACTTCTGTGCTTCTTTAGTGCTGAGACATTGCAGACTTGGCTAATTTTGGCTCTTATATGTATTTTGGACTCTTGAGCATGGTTTATCCGCAGATGTGTTGTTGACGTCAGGGGTTGTTTGTGCACGTGGATGTGTCAGAGTGTGACCTGCTCCTTTCCGGATGTGGTCCACACACAGCCACCTCAGTGTTATGGCGTACACAATGTCAAGATGATTGGACTGCAGCCATACTAATCGTCATGTAGTGTCACTTGCATTGTAAGTGTGGCTCACAAATACGTATCTTTGCTGGGTTTCGCGCTCATGCATGTGTTGGTTGGGAGATTGGTGATGTGGTGGACGGGGGCCTACTTGGTGTTTATATGTGTGCTGCAGTGTGCCATAGGGATCAGGGACATGATCCAGAGTCATTGTGGGTGTGCTCTACTTAATTGTGCATTTGTGCCATGGTGCCTATCTCCCTGGTTGGTACTCACCCTGTTGATGTTGTTTCGGGTCATGTTGAGCAGTGCCGGGATCCACAACTCCTGGCACCGTATCTCGACTGATGACTGTGGCCACCATTTTCTCCATGTCATCCAGCTCCTGGTGTGCTGCTGGACCCCAACCTCCGATCTGCGTTGCTGATTTCATGTTGGCATCGAGTTTCTTCTTGGTTTTGCCCTCCACATCATTCCAGCGCCTCTTGACCTCTTTCTTCCATTGTCCTCCTCAACACTGCAACAGCCTTCACATGGTCCAAGATAGTCTGCCATATTTGCGTCTTTGTTGCCAATGACACGTTGGAGGTGACGAACAGTTGTTGGTAGTGTTCTATCACCTCTGTAATGGTGATCCTGTTTTCCTGCTGACGATAACCGCGTCTTCCTCTTCTCCTTGGCCTTCCCTGACCCGAGGTTCCTTGCTGGTCGTCTGCGGGGCTTGTGGGGTTCGCGTTGTCCTCTGCACTCGGTCCGGGTGCATCCATGGTGCTACTCAGTTTTTTTTTCCTACTTTTATAGTGCATTTTCCTGAATGACGCATGGGATTTGCAGGCCTGTTGTTGGTTATCGCTGATTTTTGTATCGCGATTTGGGGCATTGCAACTTTTTTCATGTTCGTGTTTCGCATTTTTTAGGCATCGCGTTAATTTTAACGCAGTCATTTGACGCGTTATCGTGAATCTATCGCATGGTACCGCCGTGCTGAGAATACAACGTTAACACAGCGTTATTTTCCCATGATAGACTGCGATGTGAAAAGTTGTGTGAAGCTAATTTTGTGATATCACACGTTCTTGAGACTATCCCCCTGTGTCTGTTAGTTTCACTTGGTATTTTTATTTCACTGTTAGAATTTATTTCTACTGTTGTTATTACTGTGACAATGCAGACAGTTTCTAAAAACCATATGCCAGATGTGCCACAACTGGACCCTGCAGAAATCATATATAAGTGGTTAACAGTTGCAGCCAAGAGTGTAGATTGTGTTTTTTGTGTCTATTTAAGGAAGATTGGAGTCAGGAATATATTTTATGAAGGGCTCACTTATGATCAGTGTTACAGTCTCGTTGCATGCCTTTAATACACCATGCTTCCATTCCTGGACTTTCACTTGACAACCTATTACCCTCTGGGAGTTGTAGTATTGCTTTCCTTCCATTGCTCCAATTGGGCTAACCAACTCCACAATAGTGATTTGTAATAGAGAAGTTCAGAACTGAAAAGAACTTCTTGATATATACCAGGTTTATCCCCAGTAAACTTTGACTGCATTGCCCAACTGAATTATCAGCAGATGTGAACTTTATCACAATCGGTAATCAAAAGGTGTGATAAATTCTGCACAACTCACAAGTCTGACCCCTGAGCGCACAGAACTTTGCACAGGGGCATTGATAATCAAACATAAATTGTGCAAAATAAGCTGCAAACAACCCCCAACACACACAGATTGCTATAGGCAGGTTTTCCCCAGCAGCCTGTTGACTGTGAAAGTGCCCTGCCATATCCCCGGCAGGCCCTATGTTACACACTTTCTCAAGGCGGCCTTTAGCTGCAACCTAACTGTTTTGTGCGTGCTATTATGTGGGAAGGACCTTTATTTCCACACAACTCGCACAAGTGAATAAGTATAATAGGTTTGGTATCTACATTGAAATTTGAAGTTTTTTTTTCTCTCTACTAAACGAAATCTTCTAACTTTTGCCTCTTTCCTAAACTTTTTTTTTCTCCCGTAGGAACAAAGCCAACATTGAAGCCCGCGGTTGGAGTCTGCACAGTGGGAGATCTTTGGTGCCATTTTAGACATCTTTGGATTTCATCAATCAAACTGACTGCAATTTTCCATAAAAAAACCTGGATTTGGGTCAGAAAGTGGGCAAAGCAGATACAGATCATTCGAGCTGTCTCCTGAGATGATAAATAGACGTCCTTTGAGGGCAACAATGGCAGAAGTTCACGTTTTGTCGCTCCCTTCAGCCGGGCTTGAATGCAGGCGGTTTGGACACTTTATATTTGTATGTCCGTGGTTTTTGGAAGATGCCTTTACATCTGCCTGTCAGTGGTCGCTCGACCTCCCTTTCCCACTGAGTTACTGAAAGGAATTCTAAAAGTACTGGACGGTTTTTTTCTTTTTTTTAAAATATGGGCACACTAGTTTAGCCGAAGTGAATAGGAGAGTTTACAATGAACAGGGGGACACCGCCAGCCGCTTGCCTCGAGTTTTCTCTCGTGTGCTGCTACCTCCGTTTTTTAGAACAAACAAATGGCGGACTCCCCAGTGGATTCCAATCTTTGCGACATAACCTCCCGACCAATAACAGAAATGGATAAAAACAGCCTTAACAAATCGAATGAAGGCACCTGAAAGGACGTTAGCCCTGGCCATTTCATAACCCGAAACAGCTTTCTTCACAGCAGCCCTGGTCGCACAGAGTGTAATCTTTTTATAGACATGGAATTGGGTTTTTTCGTTAAATCTATGGATCAATTGTCTTTTTAATCAGTATTCTGTCTCCTAACTGCTGTGGACTACACAGACTGTAGGCGCAAGGGTGCCTGGATGGCTTTTGGAAGGGATGAAGCACAAGGAGGTTAAAAGGCGCTATATAGCTGAACATACAATATGCTACAGTTCTGTGCTTCCTGTGAAAACATGTACATTTTTCTCTGAATGACTGCCATGGTCAGGATTGGTGCTAGCAGTAGTGATCTCTATGTGGCATGAAATTAAAATAAACGTACTTGCTTTTGGAAAGCCTGATGTCTTCTGCCTGTAACTGTGGCCCGATGTCCATGTATCTAATGAGCACCTATGTAGGGATTATGCATACATGCTAAATTGTAACACAAAACACATATGAGTAATGCATTCTCCTTGCTGGTGCTATAATAGCTCCACACAGCATTTGGGATATTCACTATTAAACAACAGCATAAAACTACACCCCATTACGATCAGTCCCTCGTCGCTAGTACTCTTTACCGGTCCCTGAGATCACACTATCCGCTCCCAGTCCTGGACTGACTGCCCCATCAGTACTTTTGATGTCAGTGACCATAAATAGTTTGTTTCAAATTAAAAATAGTTGCAGAATTAGGAGCCACTAAGGCAAAGCGTTTCCAGAGCGTTAGCATTGCTAAGGTGAGTTGAGTGTCTTTCGTAAGGAAGGTCTATAGGGAAGGCGAATCTTGATGGCGTAGAACAAACATGGCTAAATATATATGTATAATATGAGAAGGTGCAAACATCCAATCTAGGCAAGTAACTAAAAGTAAGAAATAAACCACCCTTCTAAGGTACTGGGAAAAACGGTGTCCGAAATCATAGAGGTGAGGGGGTCACTGGGAATTTCAGCACTAGTTGGACAGAAGACTATATTTGCAAAAGCTGAGCGAAACATAGAGGCGACAGGAGAGCAAATATACATCCAAAGAGAGATCCATAAAACAGAGTCAAGACTTTTTTTTCTAAATATATTGGTAGTCAGGCTCCAGTCCAGCCGTCATCAGAGGAGTAGGAGGCAATCAAATAATCCAACTTTGTCACTGGTGTAATATTAGTAGCTGATAGTAACATATATTGAGGGGTGTAAGAGAAGGGTCTGAAGGGGAAGAAACTTAAGAGACAGAAGGAAAAGCATAGATTAAGTTGCTCCAACAAGAATCCTGCTGCAACTATGTAGTTATAACATTGATATATTAAAACTAGTTTAGTCGAAGTCGAACTTTAGTATCAAACATGACTATGGCTAATACAAAGTGAAAAAAACACGACGATCTTACTCAGAATGTTGAATCCTATATAAACAAACTGGGTCAGAAGACCAGCAAATCTGCTGGATGCATACCATTATAAAACACCAGTAAAAAATGAAATTATTAAGAATGGAAATAGTGGGTGGACTTTTAAGGACTTTCCAATACATCTTGCAATGGATCTAGTTAATCACTGAAAAGCATTACCGTGATATTCAGAACAATCTAAAAGAAGTTGCGCAATAGTCTAACGTTGCGCACAATATTCATGCGTGAAGCACAACGTTCTAATGTTCTGCTTCCAATACTGCTTAATGCTGTTATGGTTTGAAACCCCTTTCTCCCGCCACAAGGTGTTCACACGTGCTCCATAGAGCTCTTGACTGTTCCTGGATTAATGTAGTCAGTTTCCCCCAGATCTTACTCAAGTGCCATACTCCAACTCTGGTTCTCACTAGCACTTCCACAGCTGGAAAGTGCTTAGGGAAACATGAAGTAATCTTACGTTCTCAAACCGTAAGATCATCAGATCTCCACTCCTGCTCCCTGCTTCACAAGACATTTTGTTTGCTCGCACATGTGTCTTGGCAGGTGGGGCCTTAGGTAGACAGTTGCACAAAATGTCCACCAAGCTGAACATATTGAAACTTATCAAAGTGTACCTCCCACAAACTAATGGTGTCTTTTACTACACTCCTGATGGAGCAACTAGAACTACTTTTCTGCACATTGCCTTAATATTCCCCCTATAGGAAGTATATCACTATGCGATGTAATAGTGGGTCTCCATTTAGTTGCGGGAGCTGTTGTTGATATCCATAACTTTCCTACTACCAACGGCCTCCCAACCCAGTTACAAAGCCAAGGGAGATATTAGTATTTGATTGACATATTTTCGGATCGATTGGAACACACATTCCTCCTGACAGTGCCTACAGCTGTACTAGGCCTTACTAATAGCAGATGTCCACAGTACTAATTCTTAAACAATAACAATGCCTTCAATCTCTTTACAAGGATTGCTAAACATCACAGGCAGGTACTCTGAAGCAAAAGAAAAAGTAACAATCAACAGTGGTAAACACTTACTCAAGGTACATATAAAAATGTTGCAAATGCCACCAAAATTGGTCAGTGTTCTACAGCTCACTGCTAACAGTTGCTGTGATATGCAGGTCACAAGTTCAAATACTGCAAATACCAATTCAACTTATATCCTCCAAGTTTGGTAAATTGAATACCATTAAAATGGATAATAATAACACTTCTTACTTAAAGTATGTTATAAAATACTATATAAAAAAGTTTTGATTGTTTCAATATTTAAGCATACATAATGGGACATATATACAAACATTTGGGCCGCTGATGAGACAGCGGCTAGATAGTTAGGGAATTGATGGACAAGGTGGTGACACCATTCGATGTTTACAACTAGAGCACCCTAGTCCCATCACTTGGACCACAGCTTTCTAATCCTGAGAAGCATATTGTAAGGAAGTGGGTTATTAATTGGTGTGGCTGGGAGTCCACTACAAGGAATATAGTCACAAACCTATTAAAGTAAAACACAGTTACACACATTTAAACCTGAGGTCACGCCTCTGGTAGCTGTGGCACAGAGCAAACAGGCTTAACTTCAGAAAAATGTGTACTTTTTAGCAGTAGTGAAATTGATAACAAGTCAAAAAGAACACAATACAAAATCACACAACCAATTTAAAAACAGAGACAAATGTAATTAATAAAATGACACTAAAACAACAAAAATACAATAAAAAGGAATGGAGTTATGAATTTTTAAAGCTTTAAGGCAACAAGTACCAAGAAAAAGTAAAGCACCATTTAGTAGTGCCTATTTATGGTTGACCCGGTCCCAGATGCAATTTTAGGTCGACTGCAATGGTCAGATACACTAAGCGGGTTGTCCGGGTCAAAGATTTTGCCTCCTGGCTTGATCTCTGAAGTGGAAGTTGAAATCCTCCAGCATGGCAAGGCTGAAGGCTGTGACCCACGAAGTCTCCTCGAAGCCAGATAGCTGTTGGATGAGGTCCTGCTGAAGCCACTGCTTTTTGCAGGAAAAGCTCAGAGTGTGAGAAATAAAATGTTTGCAGCCGCTGAAGTCCTAGCAGCAGACATACACTTTCCACACCGTCACCCAGTCACAAATTCTAACTTTGTACTTAGTGGCTTATTAACAAACCCTTTGTGCCATAGGTGTGCCACTTTTAATATGGAAAAAAGGGATGTCCTGGTGGCGCAAGGGGCTTGTAAATAAGCCCCATTGTCTTTTTCGTGGAGCTCAATATCCTCCAGCAGGCAAGCCTGAAACTGATCCAACAAAGTCCCTTCAAAATTAGACATGTTTGCCGCGGGGTCGTGCTGACGCTCTAGACATCTTCGAATTCCAAAAATGTTCTTAGTGACAACTTTTAAGGGTTTCTGGAGCAGCTCCTCTTAGTCAATTCTAGGCTCCTAGGACTGCAAGGACACCACTTGGGGGCTAGAACGCACTCTAGTAGAGGCCACAAGAAGGATCCTGTCCAAGTGTAGTTGCAACGGTCAGCTGAACATTTCGGGAAAATTGCCAATTGTAGCTTACTGTGTCCCTATAGTCACATAGGAGGTCAGCCAACTCACCACAGAACATAACATGTGTATTTGTAAAATGCACGTCCACCCAGAAGGGTATCTTGGCGCTGAATAGCAGATGTTTATTGTAACCCACCTCAATGGTATTATCAATCTCAGAAAGATGAAAGGCTGAGTGAACCCGCCAGAATTTGGACCTGTGGCCTTGAGGTCAGAGGCAGGCCCCTACAGTGGACACATTAGTCCACTAAGCCACCAGACCTGGAATCGGAGTCCACGTTGTAGTACTGGGTACAAGTGGAAGCTGGCCCAGTCCTTCAGTTCTCCACACAGGTCTCAAACTGCAGGTCCAGTCCTCTTTTGTTCCTATGTAGATACTGGGAGTGTTCTGATGAGCTGTAGATGAGGTGTCAAATTTGTAGGTGTCACTTCCGAGTGGGTGGTGGTGACTATTTGACAGCACACAATCCCTGACAAAAAGGTCCCTGGGCAACCCTTTCCACTTTTGCCTTACTGCAAACTATGGCATAGTGCACTATTGTGAGACAAACCCAACATGACAGGATCTTAATGCTGCCGAGTGTGTTTAGGGAAATGAGCAGTCCCCTCATCTTCATCTACACCAAACTGTTTCTTTGAACAGCTCCCCCTTCAAGTGGGCTGTTGCAGGCTACAAGGGACCTATGAAACAAAAGGCTTCTTTTTTCAAAGTCTCCCTTTACACTTAACTATGAATGAGCAGGCCTCACACTTGTCCCTTTTAAGTTTATAAAGTTCCCAAACCCACCTTAGCTGACCTTCCTGGGCTGATATCGGTCAACTACCTCA
The DNA here is from genome assembly GCF_964261635.1 of Lissotriton helveticus. NCBI lineage: Eukaryota > Metazoa > Chordata > Amphibia > Caudata > Salamandridae > Lissotriton > Lissotriton helveticus. The sequence goes on from NC_136060.1 coordinate 172,363,096, forward strand.
CACTGAGTACTTCCTTTGAAAAAGCATAATCCATTGTTTCTGCTCTGGGAGTAGTTTCATACCCTATTAAGGGGAAGCGCTGGCAGGGCCATCGACTGCCACGCTAATGCTAATTAGCTTACTGAAGGCGTAGGCAGGTAAAGTGTAACTTCTTAAAAGTCACTTTCCCTAAATAGTTATTAAAAACTAACCATGATCAATGAATTGTATTTTTTATAAATTTTAAACTAGTGGTTTAATCATCTCTGTAGCTTATCCCAACTAAATGTTTTGATTTTATTCTGTACTTTAGTTGTTCTCGCAGGACAGCTACAACTCTTTGCAATGAAAATAGCTTTTGGGGGTGGCTAGCCGCGGGCCTACTCATGGTGACTTATTTAATATCTAAAAGTAGGCTTCAAAACGGTTATTTTCCTGCAGGTTTAAAAACTGCAGGAGTCAGGCTATCCAGGTAGGTGTAAAGCTATGTTTTCTATGACACTCTAGTGGATGGCACAATAAGTGCTCCAGTCCACAGGAGTTATTTAACTTTCCATACCACTGGAATATTTTCCTGCAACATATACTATGGCTTTTCTGTAAAGTCAAATACCTCAGTTCGTGATTAGTAATGTTATCATATTTTAGGGGTTAGAGCATATCACTGGGTCTGTACAGCAGGGCCCCAGTGTGCAGAGTAAAAACAAATACAATGTCTTAAAAGTTGGCATGCTTCTGCCCAAAAGCGTAGTCTGTCAAGGTTTCTGGCATTTGCCAGGACAACAAAGACCCCAACATCATAACAACCACAGTCCAGAAAAGTCACTGTGAAAAAAAAAATATACAATCTGAGTCATAATCCTTGACATAATAATCAAGTGCTAACTAACAAAATGCTTCTAGGGAAGTATACTTCAGCTACACCTTGCAAGGTATCAGTCTGTCACCAATCAATCTGTGGGCTTCGTATTTGCCTAACCTTTTCTGAGAGAGTTAGAGAAACATTGGAAGGGTGTTATGCTCTAAATGCATCACAAAAAGCCACTGTGTATTGAAAATTAAATGAAATGCCAAATATCATGAGCTACAACTGATAAAGCTAGCCTTAAATAAAAACAGTAACATGAATGTGTGAAATAGATACATTCATTTTACCTCCTGAAACGAGGGGGCTCCAGAAGTTTCACTGTAAAATAGAGAAACTAATATACACATATTGACCTAATTATTGGGGATTTTAGTGAATAAAATAGCCAGAGTAGACTGCCTGTGTCAGTGGCCAGCAGATACTCAGAACTCACCTAGCCAGTTTCCCCCTACCTTCCAGCTATTTTACACTATTCTGCACAAATAGAACCTATAATGGTTCTATATTTTGGTGGGGAGTAACAATGTGTACGTTTAATTCATACACCTCTAACAAAAACACAGAATATTAGTTAGGATAATGTCACTATATTCTAAAACACATTTTCTTTAATTAATTGTATCTTCAAATACATAATATAAAATTGCATCTTATTTGAATTCTAAATAATTTTTTACACATTCAACAGGTAATTCAATACATTGTTCTAAATAAATCATTGTCTAAAAAACAACAGCCAAGATGTGTTTGGAGGTGTTCAGCAACAAAACACACACTCGTTCAAGTATGCAAAGAAATAAACATGACAAGGAGATCAATTGAACACAAAACGAAACAAAATATAGTGTATTCATATTAAACGTACACACAGAGATAAAAAAGTACATTTACAATTCATTCACAACCTCAAACAATATACATAAGGCCTAATACGATAGTTAATAAGTTAATAGTTAAAAAAAGTAATTTCAACTATTGTCGGTATCAGGATATCGGTTATTGTACTAACATCAAATTAATGCAAACAATAATGCAGACTCTGTAGTCTGCTGTGGGTTAGAAAGCGCCGGGACACTCCTTGGAGTAGCCGAGCGCTATATAAGACACCCATAACATTAACAAGATTAACTCAACATTATATATCTGGACCGAAAGTGAGTATCTACTCCAACCAGCATTAGCTCCGATTATGGTTGCCCCCTTCAATAATTGTGTGAGGATTCACAAGTTTGTCCTATCAGTGCACTCCTTTTTTGATTTCTTATCCCAGATATTATTTTCATTAAGTATTAAACGCAACTTACTGCACTTAGAGGTAAACCTATTAATGCTTTGCACTGGGTTGACATCACAAAAGTGATGCAGACCTGGCGCAAAGTGTTGGCATGGGATTTACTGTCCAACACCAACAAGAATTTACATTGGAAATGTCTCCAAAATAATGCAAAGGTGGGGTATTCATTTATCGGTTTTATATAGCGCTAGTTAGACCTGTAGGTATCAGAGCACTTTACATATAATGCAGGATCATTCCATAAAATAACATACATATATACAGACCAAGAAAAACATTGTGCAGTCGAGGTAGGTACAATGCAAGGACATTAGAACAGCACATGTAAGGTCAATGGATAGGAAGATTAAGATCTGTACTCTAAACATATGTGGCCTAAATGACTCTAGGAAACGACAAACCTTAGCCAAAATTATTCAGATTCTAGGTATCGACATATTTTGATTACAGGAAACCCACGTTGCCTGGGCCAATAAAGAATATAGGAATGGAGTTGGTGGTCTGTTCTAAGCAAACAGGAGTTAAAAGGGGGGTAGCTATACTTAAAAGAAGGGGTGTGGGTTATTGTGTAAAGTCAGCGGCGGACAAATGGGGCCGTTGGGCCATTGCCGAATTTAAGTTGGGGCTGCATAGGATTACACTATGCAATGTGTATGGACCGAATGTAGATGACTCTGAGTTCTTTAACTTTCTTAATTTAGAACTAGCACAGTGGACTACCCCCGTGTTGCTGTGCGGGATTTTAATATTAATATTGGGGCAGACTTTAACGTTAGATCCAAACAAACTTACACAGGCAGAAAGAAGCTAGTATATGTGGCAGTACGGAGAATGTTTATGGACCATGGCCTCTATGATGTATGGCATATAAAGTACCCCAATGATCCGGGATTTTCCTTTTTTTCCGCTCCCCATTCAAAATTTGTGCGGTTGGATTATTTTTATACCACATCGTCCTTTTTAGCCAAAGTCAATATAGAAATCCACACTAAACTGGTCTCCAACCATAATCCGATTGTACTAGAATTGGCCCTGGAGTTTGAAGAAAAGATAGATCTTTCTCAGTGGTCCTTTGAGCGGAAATTACTATTAGATGAGGAGTAGTGTCACTTTATGACTAAAACAATTCAGGATTATTTTGATATTAATAAGCTTACGGCAGCCGATGAGGTAGTTTGGGACGCATTTAAATCAGTTATCCGTGGAGAGACCTTAAGTTTCTCGGCATTTAAGCGTAAGCAAATGCGTCTTAAACAGTTACAAGATTTTAATCTGGTTTCGAAGGCGGAGGAAAAGTTTTCAGAGTCTATAAGGCTAGGAGCTGAGGACGAATTATGTAAGCTGGCTCAAAAAGATCTTACTATTAAACAAGCTAAAGTTTACTCTAATATTGCTGATCAAATTGCAGCTAATTATACACAATATAAAGAGACTGCATACGAGTTTGGGGAAAAGACGGGTAGAATTTTGGCGAAAAGAGCTAGGGAAAAAACTGTGTATAATGATATTCCGAAAATTAAGGACTTGCAGGGGGTTTTACAGAAGACGAAAGAAGGGGTGTTAACTGCTTTTCAAGAGTTTTATCAGCGGCTTTATAGAGATGATGTTGGCGTGGTAGAGCTTAGAGAATATTTAAGAGATGTGATCCCTGCTAGCTTCTCTGAGGCCCAACAAGCGACATTATTGGCCCCACCAGAATGGGGAGAAATTGAGGTAGCAATTTTGGGGCTAGCCCAGGGAAAAGCCATGGGACCCGATAATGTCCCTTTGGAGTTTTACAGAAAGTTTAGGAACTTGATAGTAGAGAACTAGTCGCCGTTTGTCAGCAAGCGTTTTCGGGGAAGGCCCCGGGTTCCTGGGCGGAAGCCACCATTGTGGTTTTTAAAAAGAAAGGTAAGAGAGAGCACGAGATGGGGTCATACAGGCCGATATCATTGCTAAATTCGGATAGCAAAATATATTCGAAATTAATTGCTAACCGGTTAAATGATCTGATGCCTGGTCTTGTCTCGCCAAGACAACACGGTTTTATACAGGGTAGAAGCACCACAGACCACATCAGGCGGATAATATCCTTGCTAGATTGGTCGTGGGGTACTGGTTCTCCTGTTGGCGTGGCCCTGTTGGACGCTGAAAAAGCGTTCGACAGGGTCTCCTGGACCTTTTTGTGGTCTATTTTGGGGAAAAAAGGACTTCCAGCTGATTTTGTTAAGGCAGTAAAGTCATTAAATGCTCAACCATCAGCGGTCATCCGTATGTCAGGGAAGATATCGGGGAAGGTGCGGATAGCAAGGGGGACAAGACAGGGTTGTCCCTGTTCGCCCTTGCTGTTTGCACTCTATATTGATCCATTTATTAATAGTTTGGAGAGAAATTCAGCTATTAAACCCGTGCAGATAAACAACCTGGATATAAAAGTCTGCGCATACGCAGACGATATTGCTATAGTGACATCAGAGATTCATAGTGCATTACCTGTGATTATAGAATATGCGGAAGAATTTGGCCGGCTGTCGGGATATAAATTAAATGTTGATAAGACACAGCTCATTCATTCTGCAGCAGGATGTCCCGAGAATTTAAAGTTTGAGAAGGAAGCCACTTATCTAGGCATAAAGATTACTGCTAATATGGATGAAATTATCTCTATTAATCTATACCCCATTATAGGGTCCTCTAACAAAATATTAGAACGGATTAATAATTTGAAGCTTTCACTTTTAGGGCGTAGTAACGTGTTAAAAATGCTTATTTTTCCTAAGTTTCTGTATGTATTTCGCTCAATTCCTTTTTTAATATCATCTGGCTATTTTGCTCGTATAGAAAGAATGTGTTCCAGATTTCTTTGGGGACATCACCGGGCCCGGAGGGCTTTTAAAAAATGTGTGCTGCCAAGAGGGAAAGGGGGATGGGGTATCCCGAATTTTCAGCTTTATCATTGGATTGCTATACTGCAGCACATGGGTTTTTTAATCTTGCCGGTAGATCCTACGGAGGATTATCTGATGCCTTCTATTTATGAGATGCTTCTGGGTGCTGAAGCTAAACAGTGTTTAAATCGGATTATTGAACCCAGTTATTATTAAAAAAAACAAGTTTAAGACTTTCGATACAGCGTATGTTATATGGAGGGCCATAAAAAAGACTCCAATTAGGCCAAAACATCAATATGTATACTCCTCTTAGAAACTGTTCTTTTTTACCAGAATTATTTCATGATGTGGTAATGTCTAGATGGCATAATTTGGGGATATGCAAGTTTGGGTATCTGTTTCATGGAAATGAGTTTGTTTCTTTTGAGTACCTCAGGAAGGAATTTCAGGTACCTTCTTCAGATTTTTTTTAAGTATCTTCAGGTACGAAGCTTTTGTTTACAGAAAAAGTCAAAATCTATGATTGTAGTAGGTAAAATTATGCTGTTTGAAGCCATTAAGAAGCGGCAGAAAATAGGGTTTGTATATCGGCTTTTTATAGAAAAGGCCGAAGATGATCTTGATACTAGAGCTGCTAAATGGCAAGTCAAATGGGGTGTTGATTGTGTTAATTTAGAGAGAAGTTTAGCAATCGCGGGCAAAGTATTGCTGAACGGACCACTGATAAGTCAGCATTTTATGTCAGTGTTTGGGTTATACTATACACCAGGCAAGCTTGCCAAATGGAACTCTGGGCGGGGGACAAAGTGTAACCGTTGTGGCCTTTACGCAGCAGATGCTGCTCATATGTTTGTGTTATGCCCCAAACTGGAACAATTTATAGCTGATATAGAACGCTTTCTTGCAGAAAGTTTAGGTATCTCAATTAAAGTAATGACATCAGTGGTCATTTTTGGCTGTGAAGAGAATATGAATCATCAAAGTCCTGCTGCAGAGGAAGGGTTTATTTTCATTTGTATGTCCGTTTATCGCTCATGTATCACCTCTCACTGGCTTGATGAGGAATCACCTAACCTTGTAATGTGGCAAACAAAGCTTCTGTCTATGTATCATTTAGAAACCGCACTATATAAGATTAAGGGTATAAGAAAGAAGACTTTTGGACGTAATTTATGGTCCCCACTAGCTAATTGGATTGGATGATATCAAGATCGGAAGAATGCTAATTTATGCTGAAAAAAGTAATGTGTTGTGTTCATTTACTTGTTTTGTATTCCTGCTGTCCTTTCTGCTGTTATAAAACTTTATAAATAAATAAAAAATAAAATAAAAAAAAGAACAGCACATGTTAATGGCGTGAATGACATAGAACAAGCTTAAACAATCAAATGCACGCCTTAAAGGATCTAAAAGGACTGAGTGTGATCATTGTGAACATGGCTTAGTTTGTTGGAGCAATAAAGTATTTGTTGAGCAGCAGGTATTTAAGGCCCCGTTTGAAGCATGAAAAGGATGCGTTGCAGCTGAGATCTCAAGTGAGTGAGTTCCTGATCCTAAGAGCATTTCCAGAGAATGAGTGAGTCTGTGAGGATTTCTTTTTCAGTTTGGGAGGTATGAGAAGAAGTGAGTTGGCTATGCACTAGGTTGTGTTATATTGCGTCAAGTGAGGCATTTCATGGGTCGCACATAGGCATTCCTATGCAACCAACCATAGGTTTTGACACAAATCCCTATCTACTAACATTTGTAGACAGGGATTTGCTCCAAAACCTTACACTTCCTCAAGGCAGGCACAACAAGAAGAAATTAACTTAGTTTCCAAAGGAAGGGGAGCAGAGCAGATGATATGAAACAATACCTCAATTTATCTTAAATGTTGTTGGTTATGTCACAGTGCATATTGAGGGTCTCATTTGTGGGTTTTTTGCCATAGGGCAGCGCAGCAGGCCTTGCTGCTGCACTGCCCTATGGCAAAAGAAGAGGGCAGGAATGCGGCGTATCTATTAGATATGGCGCATTCCTGTCCTCTTCCCCTGTGCTGGTGCACAATGGACTGCCTTGCGCCAAAGGAGGCACCTTTGCACCATGGTGCAAGGGTGCCTGCATTGCAGTGATGATCATTTGTGTGCAGGTAGGAAAACCTTCCTGCACAAAAACAATCACAAGAGGCTTTTTCCTCTTTCTATGTGTGCTGCATTCTGCAGCACACATACAAAGAGGAAAAACAAGGAGAAATAAAGATATTTCTCCTTGTTGTGTCTCCTTTACGCCTTCCCCAGGGGAGGCGTAAGTTTGTGGCGCTGCCTCACACTTACAATTTCTTGTAAATCTGGAGCAGTGTCAACAAGCCATGGATTTTGCTGGGAACGCCCCCAGCAACACCTATGGAACACCCCTTTCAAGCAGTTTTCTCCTTGAAAGGGGCACATATTCATAAGGCCATGAAAACCACATTACGTAGCCTCATAAATATGCCAGTGGCACTATTGCACCATCAATGACAGGGCTATTAGAGAGCCTTATTATCATTGTGGGCATCCTATAACAGCAAGAACAGATCATAAAAACTTAAGATTGCCAGGGAACAGACATGGGTAGGCAGACACTTTATTCAGCCAAAGAGAAATGAAGACATCCCTCCACCTGGTCCCTCCTTATAGTCCATAAGAGTCACAAAAGAAGATAAGGTGGAAAACTTTCCAAACAACCTCAGAAAACAGCAAGGCAAATAGATTCTGGTGTTTTAAATGACTTCACGAGTGAATCTGCTGCTGTGACCTCTTTGTGCCGGATTCTGTCTTGCAGAAGAGAAGACCTGAAAATGAATTGAACCGTACTATGTGCATGCAAACAAGGATGAACGCCCCTAGATCTTCTGGACTCCAGCAACATCTTAGAATACCCTGTCATCCCTGAGTGACTACACTATGAATTCATTGCTATGTTTTGGAATGAACTATTACAACACTTAGGGACAGTAACTTATAAATCCACAGCTTATCATTCTCACACAGATGGACAGACTGAAAACATGAATTAGGCCATAGAAGAACATGTGTGAAGTGTTTTTAAAGGATCATTGGGAAGATTGTATTTTGTGTATTCTGATAGCGGAGTTTGCTTACAATAATTCTCTGCACAGCACATTAGGATGAACTCAGTGGTGCCCTGCAGTGCTCACATGTCCACATACAAAAACAACAAATATATTGTTTTCAGCAATTATGCCATAACAATTTCGACAATTCTAGGTACAAAAACACACTAATTTAAAGAATTTACCAAAATGAATTTCATTTACCTAAAACTATTCAATAAAGTCAATCACTCCTTAGAATACGGAATCCATACGTTTCACAGTATGGATCTCTTTATGACTTTATCCAGTACTACACATCCTGCAGATACTGGGGCTACGTTTCACAGTATGGATCTCTTTATGACTTTATCCAGTACTACACATCCTGCAGATACTGGGGCTATACGCGAGTCCCAGTTCTCTGATGCCAAATAAGTTATAAAGTGCTAGTGCTGTTAATAGAGTTAAACATTTGTTACATATACAAAAGTTCGATGTAGAAGTAACAATATATTCATATGTGTTCTTACAAAGACAAAACAAAGCTTTTATGGAATGTGCAAAAAATCGTAAGGATGGTGTCTGTGCTGTTTCACTGCCGAAGGTGGTGAACATGGGAAGCAGTATACTCTTGTGACAAACTATTACTTTCTCAACATCCCAACCATTTCAATCCCAGTACTGTGGGTATTTTGTCATTTCTTCTCTGAAAATGCTGAGAGGAAGCAAACTGGTCAAGGCTAAACTATTCTCAGTGGAGGTGAATTAGTGAAGAGATGGTGTTTTTTCGAATAAGGATCTAATACAAAACTTAGAGTGAATGCAATAAAACTTTAATAGACTTTGTCCAAAAACACGATGGAATAGTAGAACACGTTGATGCGAAATGTAGAGCATTTAATGGGAGTGGCATACACATATGACGTGGCTGGCATACAATTTCCTTCCCAATTTAGCTTTTAGATCAAGCAATACTTTCCCATTTCATCTCTCTATTAGCTTTTCAGTGACATGCAAATACTTTTTATAAAATATATGTCCAGGTTGAGTAAGGATAGTTAGAGAAACGAGATTATCAAAGGATGCACAAGGGCACATTAAAATAGTGCTAACACTGGACTACAGTAGGCACTTATGACCAGTGTCAGCCGCTTTGGAAAAGAAGTGGTAGGGCGGTAGGAGGGAGGTACTTAATTGAAATAAATAAATAAATAAATAAATAAAAGTTCACTTCCCTGAAAGGCCGCCTCCTCTTCTCCATCCTCTTCTCTTCCTGGGAGCACACAGGCTCCCAGGCTCACCTAAGCCAATCACGACGCTGCTTTCACCAGCATGACAGCAGAGTCGTGATTGGTCTGAGCGGCCTGGTTCGGCACTCAAACAGGGAGTGGGAACCTGTGCATGTTCTCCACCCAGCTGTGCAATGCTGCCGGGTGGAGAACAAGCTAAGTGCGCATGACGGATACACTGGCCCAAGATGGCCAGACAAATCGTCATGCGCACTTAAGTGCACAATATACCACTCGTCCTACCTCTCCCTGTGACACAGCCCAGCCCCGCCATGCCATAATCTGGCTCGGCTCCAACCAGAAAAAATAAAAGGATAATAACGTAACCTTTTACACTCAGTGGGGTGACGCTCCTCCGCCTTAGTGGAGGAGCCACTGCAGCTTATAATGCAACAGGCATACCTGTTCACCCTCCATCCCCATTCGGATTAGGATCTAGCAGCAGTTACTCTTTCTTTTTACTGCTTGGGAAAGTGCAAGTGCCTTTATACAATAATGGGCCAGATAGGTTAAGGCAATAAGAGAAACGAGGGGATGTACAGTATTGCAAGATGATAATGCAAATACTAGTGTAATACAAGCAGTGAGAAGGTCAATGCTTTCCAGACTTTACCTTAGTAGGCTGCCCTTCAATAAGGCTACATACTGAGAGTGCAGTTGGGTTTCAGAAAGAATGTCTACAATCATGAAACATAAGAATTTGTGCAACTGTATGCAACAAGTTTCTTTGTCCAAGGCTAGATCGGAGTCCGATATGGCGGTCTTTTTACGGTTCTCGCTGTTTTCCAAACAGAGTAGATGTATAATTACCCTGCCAAATAAACTTCCTTCAGGTCTGTACTATAACTGAAAATTAACGCTTCTCTGCAACATCGTATGTTATATTTTAACAAGCATTTGCAATGCAATAGGTCTGCATTTGCCAGAGTTTGAGCTATTGGCATTGTAAATGACAATGCCTTTTATTTATTTGTTTGTCATCTTGACAAACAAATGCTTTTTTTTGTAAACGCGCCCCATTCTGCGCTTTCACTTTAATAGCGGCTGCACACCTTTCTTTAGACGTGGCTCGTCTAAAGTAAGGGGCGCAGCCGCCATTAACACAAAAGCGCAGCATGGGCCACTTTTACAAAAAAAAGCATTTGTTTCTCAAGTTAACAAACAAACCCTTTTTTGTTGTAAAAGTGCCCCATTCTGTGCTTTCACTTTAATTGCGGCCACACACCTTTCTTCAGACGAGCCGTGTCTAATGAAAGGGACGCAGCTGCCATTAAAGTAAAAGCACAGAATGGGGCAATTGTAAAAAAAACACATTTGTTAATGAAGGTGAATATGGCAAACCCCATCTAAAGAAGAGGGCATGGCCGCCATTATCGTGAAAGTGCGTCATGGTGCGCTTTAAAACAAAAAGTTAATAAATAAAAACAAGCATTTACAATGCAATGGTCTCGGCATCATTAAAGGTAGAGCTATTGGCATTGCTCATGACATTTCTTTTTTTTAATCATAAATAAATGGCATTGTCATTTACCTTCCCAATAGCTTAATCGTTAAATAAATGGCATTGTCATTTACAATGCCAATAGCTACACCCCTACACAGAGCCACCCTCACACAGACAGAGCCACCCACACATAGAGCCAGCTGCAAAAAAAGCTATCCACACAGAGCCACACACACACAAACACACACACACACAGAGCCACAGAGCCCCACACACACACACACACAGAGCCCCCCCACACACACAGAGCCCCACACACGCAGAGACCCACATACACACCCAGAGCCACATACACACCCAGAGCCACATACACACACAGAGCCACATACACACACAGAGCCACATACACACACAGAGCCACATATACACACAGAGCCACATACACACGCAATAATCTAGCAGATTTGTTCAACGGGCATTACAGTTTCCAAAACACGCCGATATGTACTGCGTGGGGAATGGAGGCCGTGGTTACCAACTACAAACCAGGAACAATCGCCAAACCGGTAAGGAGGATCCTCACATTGTGGCAAAACAACATTTAAGTGGATCCCTCCGTTTCCTTTAGATGCAAAAGTTAGTGATGAAGTCGTCTTCGTAATTATTTCTACATTTCAGAAATTCAATGAGATCCCGCGACATCATCCGCCTGCCACCTATCAATTATGTACTCAAAATAGGTAAATAAACAGAGCAGGGCGACAGACAACGGTACTGCAGGCAGCCGTGCAAAAGTAACAAATAGTACAGAGTCTAGACTCTAGTGTGTAAATACTGAACGCCTGATTCTGACACCGCGCATCAGTAGAAACTAGTGTTCACTAATCTGGAGGTGCTTCGGTCTTAAAGGGCCAATGCAAACCATATATGCACGCATGTAGATTGTAGACGTCCATAACGTGAACCAACTGGTAAGTAATGGATAGCTGTACGCCGTGGAAGGGCCGGGCGGATCAGGGATGCGCACAAGGTGGAAGGTGGGTGGATGGCGTTCGTACGTAGAACCCAAGGAGTTAACATTCTTATCTAACGTTGAAGCTTCCATTCCCTTGATTTCAAAAGAGCCGCACTGCCCGCCATTCATAAAAAGACATGAAGAACGGTGGTACCCAGCAACCGACAACGTCCTCATGAACACACTTGCTTGCTGGTAAGCGGCACAGGGCTAACCGGTGGGTGTCTGACGTCGCCGCCCTTCAACTCACCCCCGGCTACACCCCACGCCCTCCTCCCCCTCGCCCGAGTCCACAGAATAAGTGCCTAAAAGATTTCCATATGCCAGGGAGCAGGAAATTTGGATGCGTTTGGTCTGCCATTTAGGTTTAAATAATCAATGTTAATTTCACCCCACCCCCTTCGCACCAGACGCCCACAGCGTCACAGCTCACTGTGTAAATCAGAAACTGCTATTAATAGGTGAGCAGAGCTCCCTGACCCCCTCCCTCCCTCCCTCTGTGCAGGGAGGGGGTGGGCTGCCGGCAAGGAACAGGCTTAGATATATTCACCAGAAGAGCGCAAGCATGCAAAAGAGGTACAGTAAATGTATACGCGTCCTGGGTTACGAGATTACTGAAGGGCATTGGCTCGAACCAGAACCAGTAACACCACTCCCCGTTGAAGGACAAAGGGTTTCCGGAGGCGCAGCCTTCTAGGAATGACAGCGCTAGCTGAAGGCGAGCAGTACTAGGGCTTCCACAAGACACTCTAAAACAAGGAAGGTTGTTGGTGTGATGCGGGGGTCCCCGGTGCCCTCCAGCTCGCCTCATCCGAGCACCGCTCCGTCTTTTTAAACAGTCCTCCCGCGCCAACGCTGACTGACGGCCGCGAGATGAAGGAGAAACAACCCACACGCACGCATAAGAGTCCAAAGAGAGTGTTTCATCAGGACTATTGCTACAATTTTTGATGAGGGGCGAGGACTCAGCGACTTCTTGCGGCGGCGGACGGGGCGAAAAGGCATAAGAAAAGCGCCGCCATTTTCAAATTCGGGGGCGTGTTTTTTTGCGTTCTGAGTGATGGATGATGTCACAGGTATTAAGAATGCAAAAAACACGCCCCCAAATCCGAAAAAGACGGGGCTACAACCGAGTGACGCCCCTCTCCTCCAATGGCTGGCCTCCATTTAGGAAGCCAGCCAATGGAGAAGAGGGGCGGGTTCAAGCCCCCCTAACTTAACAACATAAAATCTTCGGACTCCGCCCACTTCTATGCAATGCGACGGTCCTTGACCAAAAAAACATGTGGCTGCGTTCGGCGCTGCAAATAACAAACCAAAGTCGCGGCCTCCATTATATCAGCTGAGGCGTGCGGTGCTATGAAGAAAAATAAAAAAGCGTTCAGAGAGCGTGTCCTTCCTGCGACAGCAGGCAAGACACAGCCATTTAAGAAACAAGTGTTCGGAGGCTGTCATTAAAGCCTACTGAGTAACAGCATATGTAACAAGGGGTGTTCTCATGGGAGGTTACAAGATGAGAAAAGGCGATACTTAGGAGGGACCACTAAGCCTATTGACCAATGAAAAGCCACTGTTCACAAAGGACAGTGACAGGGGCCAATTAAAAAAAGAAGGGTGCAAAGTGGGCCGGCCTTCAAGTCCATACCTGAATACAGCAAGTCTCAAAGATACTGCGCAAGCGCTGCCTAAGTGAGACCTAAAAACAGAGGGTAAAGGACATATCTGAGAGCTCTCAATAAACTTTTGCATATTAACATAAAATGAGTGGCTGTTTTTCCGAGCCAGCCGTTGAGCAGCTGCGTTGATCTGATAGGTTACGGTTTTCCTCAGTCCCTGTTTTTGACAAGGACAAAGCCTGGAATGTTCCTAATCTGAATTGAGATATGGGACTGTTTCCTTGCCTGGAAATATCGAGTACAGGTACTGCTCAAAGTGAGGCTAGTTTTTTAATTTCAAATAGTTTAGAAACAGGATGCTCTTTTGGCTACTTCCTTCCTTCTCATAGGTGCCCAAAATAGCTTTTTTATCATCACCTGTGTAACAAAACTTGAGGGTGCCCCCATGCAAAGTGTATGGAACTCCCCCCCACTCCCCCCCAGTCAAGAGCTCTTAGGCCCACATTGCACAGTGCCGAAGGGTGCCCCCTGAAGCTGGGGCCTCCCCTGCACTGCGGAGCTGCGAGGGCTGTTACGCCATTGTTCATCATCTGTAATGCTGCTTTGCTCATTTGCTATGGCTGAATCCAGAAGACCTCACACCCAACTACAATGAGCATATTCCCTACATGCCTAAACAGTGGTAGGGGTTTGGCTCCTGCACAAATCCTGTATGGCCTTCCAATATGTTGCGAGGAAAGGGTTGTATAAAAGTTATGAACTTAACACTGCCATTGGAGTTCCCGGGCCTAGGCATAGCATGAGTGGTAGAAGCACAATATACATGTGTATTTGTAAAGCGCAAGTTCACCCAAGGGCATCTTGGCACTGAATAACAGATGTTTATTGTAACCCTACTCAATGGTACTCATTTTATCAACCCCAGAAGGATGACAGGGTGAGTGGACATGCAGGGATTTTAACCTGTGACTATGAAATCGAACACAGGCCCCTACACTGGACGGATTAATCCACTAAGCCACCAGGCACAGAGGTGCTCTAACTTTTTTACAGGGTGGACATTGTTTTAGTGCCCTCATATTTCTGCACCCTACAAACGTTCTGTAAGTGTTTTCATTTTTTATGCAGTTGTATCCGTCTTAATTAGTCAATTGGCATATTTATCTGAAAGTCTTAATACTGCGGCAGACAGTTGGTTCAAGGTTATTTTATTGTTTATCACTTGATCGACCCAATTCAGTTGTTTATCAATGCGTATACCTAGATAACCATAGGGGTGCACTCTTTCGAGTGGGTTGCTATAGATTTTAAAGGTAGATGTAAGCTTTAATTTTGGCTTGATGATCATTATTCTTTTTTCTGTATTGATGGTGAGCTTCCTGTTACCGCAGAAGGTCTCAAAGCGAGCTAGAAGGCAATGCATTGAATTTTCTGTACAAGTAAGAATCATAGAGTTGTCTGCGAATAGCAAGATTGGTGTATGTTTGTCATTCAGCTTGGGAATATGAACGTTAAGATTGGTTAGAAATTGTCCAACTCTGTTTATGTAAATATCAAAGAGTGCAGGGGCTAGTACACAGCCCTATCGCCCATGTTTGTTCAAAATTATTAGGTGCATTCTTCCTTACTTCCATATTTTACCTTTGCTTTATTGCAGCCATGCAGATCCATCAATATTCTCAGAAGCCTATTGGGTAGTCCTTGTTTCTACAAAATGCTCCCAGTCTTCTATGGCAGTCTTTTCACTGTTCTCATTGTTGTCCAAGCCGAGTAATGTATAATGCTACTGGCAATGGTGATTGCCACATTTATTGACACAATGGAATGCCGTCATGTTGGTAAAGACCATTTATTATGCAGAGCTTCTCAAGACTGCATATTTTAAGGAATTCAGGTACACCCTCATCAGTTGATCTAAGGTGCTCTGCCCTTTACAGAAACCTACCTGAAGATGCAATGTAATGTGGTTGTCATCCATCCAAGTCTCCAGCTGGGATAATAGCAATATACCAAACCTGTTTCCACCCGCATTCAAAAGTAAAATGATGCGATAGTGGGCAGGATCATCTTGTCTCCCTTTCTTGTAAATAGGAATGATGGATGATTTCTTGAAAATGGTACCACCATCTGTGCCCAGATTGAATTGAAGGCAGCTGTTAATGCATCAAGCTACATATCCTGGTTATTCCTGAAAACACATCAACAGGAGCTTTAAATATTTTTTGACTTTGTATCAGTGGCGGCCTGCACAGGTAAGTGCGGTGAGGCGGGGCAGGGCGCGGCAGGGGGGGAAGCCGAAAGACGACGGTATAGGTATTATTTATTTATTTATACCTATTCCGTTGTCTGTTGTCTGGGAACAGTCCAGCCCAAACTGCCAGGCCAGGTGTTGGCATCATGGGAATTGAGCACGGTTGTAGGGCTTGAGGTTCATACAATGGCAACAGTCATAAAGAACAAGCTGCACAGTGTTTGATGCTAATGGTTAAACAACCTGGTCTCCAGTACTGTGGGATATAGCATCCAAAATCTGGTAAGTCAGATATAGAAGGATGGAAGACAGGCTTTCTCAAGATAATGAGAGAAGGCTGCAGGAAGGATTTCTGCAGCAGACGGAAATTTGAGGGAAAAAGAAAATGAAGGTCAAAAATCTAGAAAAATGTGTCTTTCCACAGAGAAAACAGCAGTTTGTTAGTTCCCAGTGCCTAGAATCTATTTGAGAGGAGGCCAACTTTTTTCCCCATGGGTCCTTCCTTGTTACCAGGAAGGACTATAGAAGTTCATGCAGTATCTGATGAGCTGCACTGTCTGTACGCCTGGGCTTTGGAACTACCAGATGAAGAAGAAGCATTGCTACGCTTCTCATTGCAGTTCCATAATGGTTCAGTCCTTCACAGAGATCTTTCATGTTTCTAAATCTACAGCATGAGGTCGTTCCGTGTGCCTACAGAGGTACTACTCGGAAACCCAGCTTCCCTCTCATTTGATACACAGAAACAGT
This sequence comes from Lissotriton helveticus, assembly GCF_964261635.1. Lineage (NCBI taxonomy): Eukaryota > Metazoa > Chordata > Amphibia > Caudata > Salamandridae > Lissotriton > Lissotriton helveticus. The sequence goes on from NC_136060.1 coordinate 172,379,554, forward strand.
TAGAAGGCCAACACACCAGAGCTCTATGTATCCTCTTCTCTTCGAGGTGGCTGCCAGCAGTGACAGTAGGTCCCACGGGAAGGACAACTATCCCATTTGGTTGTGGTCTTCTGGAAATTTTCCAATATAAGTTGAACAAGCCACAATGAAGAATCTAGTGAGGGCCCTAGGGCTCATATTGACTCTCCACAAGGTGCCTCCATAGCCTCATTTTGGAGCCAAGAATCACAAAGCAGGAATAAGTTGGGCCACCAAAATTGGTGCTTTTTTAAGATAGGGTCGTCCAGTTGCATATAAGACTTCTAAACGTTGATTTTTATGCAGTCCAAAATTAAAAGTACATTTTTGCTGCAGCAGTACTAGTTATATGGAAGTGCTTCAGCTTTAAGGACTAGATACACGGTCTCTAGAAGTTTCTCCTAGTTGTATGCCCCCACACTCAGCATCTTGAGACCCTCACAGGTGAGTAGATGAGCTTTATAAGAATCCTGATTGATTGATTGACCCAACACTTTCTTTACTGATGTAGCACTTCTGCGACCAAAACTAGAAAATCCATCCAGGAGCTCATTCGCGGAAACCGCTGTGCACCTGACCACAGGTGTCTGCCTGTCCTACAGCCCTAGTAACTATCACTGTGGTTTGTTGACTTCGCTATTAATGCCAGTGTGTTTATTTCCTTGAGGTTTGCGTGCAGTAACTTTCTTTTGCAGTCACATATCTTTGATGAGTTTTTTTCCAGTTGATGTAAATTCGATAAGATTTGGGCTTACATAGAAAGGTATGATTTTTGGTGATGCACTAAACCTAGAATTAAGTTGTTTGCTGAAGACTTGCATAATCATTACAGATGTGCTCACAGTACAGTACCATTTTGACCTTCTGATATACCTGCACATCTGGGCCAAGATTGTCACTGTCAGAGTGCGCTGCTAGGAAGATGCTGCTATATTGCAGCTTAAAAAGCAAACATGGTGCCTGCATCCTAGCTAACTGAGCAGAACAGCGAATAGATAATGTAGTGTGACTTCTACTGACCCCTCCTCAGCATCTGCTGAACCGCTGGTCTCTGTTTTTTAAAACGCCGAGCATACAACTGAGTGGCTTTCCTATCTAGATAATGATGCAGAAGGTTTACAAAAAGTTCAACCAGAAACTTCAGTTTGAATAACAATGCTGTGAGTGTGTGCAGACAGAGCCAGAAGTAACTGTGCCAGGCCCCTTGCAAGAGCACAAGAATACTCTTTTGTTATACTTTTTTGCTTGTTGTCTGACACATTCATTTGCATTATATGTACAGAGAAAGTGCAGACGCTGAATTTTCCAGCCATGACCCTACTATGTCATTGCAAATGTATTTGATTGTAAAGTGTTGAGCAGGTTCTCGTGCTTGTCTTGGAGAGAGCAAAAATCAACACAATTCAAACCTACAAAAATCAGCAGAGATGACTGAAAAGACTGGCTGATTTTATTTGCAGCAACAGACAATAATACTTATGCTAATGCCTCTTATGCAATATGTGCTACGACAACGTATGCAGTATGTACTTATAATGAAAACTAGTAATTGCCATTGGTCAAATAAAATACAACAGATACTGTAGGATTCAGTAACAGGCTTCCAGCCATCGTGCTTGAGTTTTGTATGATAAATACATTTTCCAACAAGGTTTTCCAACACACGAAGATAAACAACAGAAAACATTTTTTTTACCAAACACGTAAGAGAAGAGGCCAAACTGGTGAAGACATTTTTTCTTTTGTAATTAATTGTATTTATTGCGTCATATAAACCATATACTTTCTATAAGAAAAGAAGATAGATCTGGGTTCCAATTGACTGTTGAACCCGCAGACTTGAATCAGTCATCTCCTCACCAGGCAAGCACGTTTTTTTATTGAATGAATACAGCTCATCCAATTGTTAGCATTAGCTTATGTAGATCATTCTTTTACAATTTTTAAGATACTGGGTGTTCTTGCTCCCATCCTGATGATGACCTCATAGTGACAGAGGTTGAAACATTATCGGCTCCAGACTACTATAGACTCCTTGACTGCAGAATATTTGTATATATAGGAGTTGTTTGTCTTTTTAATAGTGATGCACTTGGTTTTGTTCTGTCTAAAGCTCTACATATTGGACCGCATTTCTATTCACAGCATGAGAACCATGATTTGCACCATGTCACGCAGTCTGTGTGTAATATGTATTTGGGTCCTTTAGGGTGGCATCAGATATGCTGCAGTCCATAGGGACCCTCTTTAGTACCCATGCCCTAGGTACCTGTAGTACCATTTACTAGGGACAAGAAGACAAAGACACCAAGGAGCTCTTGGAGTCGATGTCCGAGTTGGGCCTTACACAACTTATCCAAGGTCCCACACATATTGCGGGACACACCTTAGATGGCATTTTTCCAATAACCCAGCTCTTCATTGTATCCATACCCTCCCTTTAACATGGTCTGATCACCATGCTATTCTGTTTAGATATAAAACCCCTCTAGGTGATGAAAAGAATAAAGCCCCCATTAGGACCACTGGCCGACTTTGGCACCGTATTAACCCTGAGGTATTGATAGATCACTTGGCCCAAACCCAGTCCGATCTGGAGCCAAACACTGATTCAGCAGCCAAAAATTACACTTCATGGATCGATGCTAATTGTCTCACCCTTGCTCCTACTGTGACCATCAACAGTAATAGGAAATTGCCCTCAGCCCCCTGGTTCTCTGAAGCACTAAGATTGGATAAACAGGCTTGCAGAAGACAGGAAAGAGCTTGGAGACAACACTATGAAGCACCGGAAAAAGCTAAATACAAAGCACTACTCTCAGACTTTAAAAGAAAAGTAATCTCTGAAAAAAGCCAGTATTTTACCTCTCAGATTGAAAAAGCTGGTCACTCCAGTAAGGAATTTTTTCAAACAGTTAAACTTTTAACATCCAATAGTAATAATGATTCTGTTATTCACAATCAAGATTTTTGCAATGCCCTTGCTCACACTTTTAGAGCCAAGGTGGATCAAATTTTTAATCAATTCACTTCCTCTAATTCCAACGAGAAGATAGGACAGCAAGATGCTGCCAAATCTCTCCTCCTTAATTTTACCCCCACCTCAGATTAGCCAAATAGTCACCTCTATTACTATGGCTAAATCAGGATCACCGGAAGACCCTTGCCCTCCCAGAGTCCTAAAAAGTATCGGCCACTTTATAGGACCTTATATGTCAAAATTGTTTAATCAAATGCTGACACAAGGATGCTTCCCTCAGTTTGGAAACGGACCTGTATCCTCCCTCTGCTGAAGAAACCCAGGGGCATATTACCAAGCAGGGCGATAGGCAATTATCGCCGCTTTAGTGGCCGTTTTCGGCCGCTAAGCGGTGATAATTCTATCACTCTATTAGCAAGCTGTCGCTAACAGCAGTTAGGCGATAGCGAGAGGTTTGGGGCCCGCTTTGCATGTCAGCGATATTTATCGCTAATGACATGCAAAGTGGGCGTACCCAACCTGTTAGCGACTGAAAGCAGTCGCTAACGTCGATATCGACTATTAGCAAGGCAGGCGTAGCGATGGAAATATTCCCGCTATCGCCAAAAACTAACGCCTGCTCTGACCAGTTCTTAGCCATGTTATCCAATGGGAGGTGGATAACATGGCTAAGAGCATTTTGTCGCTAATGTGTGAATATCGCTGTATTCTCAGCGATATTCACAATATCTCCGGAAAATTTATTGCTTTGGAGATAAACGTTGCTAATAGCTTGTTATCTCAGCGATAATTTCCGGCGATGCTTAGCGATAAAAAATTCGTTGCTAAGCCTAGTTAGCGATAAATATCGCTAATCATTGCTAATATGCCCCCCAATCTTAATGTCACTGATCCCAATAAATATCGTCCTATTGCCAGAATACCCCAACCAGCAAAAATAATAGAGAAAATTAACAACAAAGAACTCTCTACTTTCATCTCCAATACTGAAGTCCTTGATCATAGTCAATTTGGCTTTAGGTCCAATCATAGTACGGAAACGGCGTTGATTAAAACCACAGAAGAAATCCGTTCGTCTCTTGACAGCGGTGGGTCAGCAGCTCTCATACTGTTAGACCTATCCGCTGCATTTGACACGGTAGACCACAATCTTCTGGTGCAATGGTTAAAATCCATAGGAGTCGGAGGAGCTGCTCTCTCTCTTCTTACCTCCTTTCTAACTGACAGAACACAATTGGTTCAGCTTGGCAATTTTAAATCAGCCCCTTTTTCCTTGCCTTGTGGAGTCCCACAGGGCTCCTCGCTGAGCCCCACTCTTTTTAACATTTATGTTGCAGAATTGGCCCCTCTTATCAGGAGTTTTAATCTTATTCCTACCTGCTATGCCGATGATACCCAACTGTTATCTCGACAGTGGACAAGGGTATCAACTTCTCCACTAAGCTTCATGACTGTATGATGAGCGACCACTGCCTGAAATTAAATTCCACTAAAACAGAGGTGATCATGTTCGGGAATCTTCTTCCTCCCTGGTCCCCAGACTGGTGGTCGAACAATCTTGGGGCGCCCCCCCATGCCTGTGACCAAAGCTAAAAACTTGGGAGTTATTATCGACGATAAATTGACTCTCAAATCACAAGTATCTAAAGTGGTGTCCTCTGCGTACTTTAGGATAAAGACGCTTAGAAAAATCTGTCCTTTTATTCTGCCTAAATCCAGAAAGACGGTGGTGACTTCATTGGTTCTACCCAAAATAGATTACTGCAAAGGGCCTACATCAATATTCAAGCTACACTACTCAAAAAACTTCAAACTTTACAAAACGCTGCAGCAAGACTTCTACTGGATTTGCCAAAATATCAATCAGTTAGAACTGGTATTCAGAATCTTCATTGGTTGCCTGTTGCCCAAAGGGTAAAATATAAAGCCTTATGCATCGCCCACAAAGCTCTTCATAAGGAAGGCCCTATTTTTCTACGGGATCTTTTCAAATGGTATACCCCGATTAGATCATTGAGATCCTCCAACTCTCACTTGATACCTATGACCAGTATAAGAAAGGTGAATTGGTGAGGACGTAGCTTTAGTTACAACACCTCAAAAGAATGGAACTCCCTCCCTCGTTATTTGAGGGAAATACCTATGCACCTTGAGTTTAGGAAGCAACTGAAGACATGGCTCTTCCAAGCTCCTGTAGTGGTCTGAAACTTAGCAAGGAGTACCGGAAGCGCCAAGACACCTACGGGTATTCGCGCCCTATACAAATTGGCTTTGATCAAGGCTCAGTCTTTCAGGTCATTGTTCAAGTGCCCTGATCAAAGACTGGCCTTTCAAGTCATTGTTTAATCACCCTGATCAAGGGCCAGCAGTCAGACCATTGTCCAGATAACCTGATCACGGTGTCAAGGATATTTACCAGGCTGGGAGCAGGAGATGGAAAATAAATCATTTACTCATGGTGTGAGTGTCTCGTGGCTTTCAGTTGAACTGGAAAGAACAGGGGGGTTTGGGTGTGCGACAGTTCCTGGGCAGAAATACAGGCTGCAAGATGGTTTTTGTCGTGTAAGTTAGATTTTCCTTAGGCATCAGCAGAAATGACCAGGTGGGTCGTGTGGTAGTGTTTGACACGAGATGGCAATGAAAAAGCAATGGAGTCCCGGTACAAATGATGCGGATCAGAAGAACACTTTTCCTCAGACCCTCCTTTTGCCATTGAGTGGCAAATGCTTTAAGAAATGTCAATGTTCATAAGGCCATCGGTTTCTTGTTGGAGCATCATCATCATATTGGTGTTGTGAATGTTAGAGGATGGAGACTTGATGGTCTGGACACACATTGTACAGAGCACTGGCAGACACTGAAAGCACAAACAGCAGGAGACCAGGACAGTTATTCCCAAGGCAAGGAAGATGAGGATCTTCCACCCCCACTGAGAAAGGAGGCCCCAGATCCAGCCTGTGAGGGACCAGTTGCCTTCATCCAGATGAATTTCGTAAGAAAGGTGATGCAGACGTTGGATGGCATTGTACACTGTACGTGCGTTGTCTGGGATGTACATGCAGCAGCTGGAGCTGATCAATTTACACACACCACCACAATTAGCAAGGATGATGTCTAGGACCATTCTGTTCTGAAGCGTTATGAGGCGGTCCGCCTGTAGCTCTGCAGTGATGTTGGAGACGGCACCAGCTGTTACTGTGATGGTGGCTTCAAGGACCCTGGTCAGTCCTCGTACAGCCCAACTGTTGGCCATGGGGCCCCAGAAAGGAAGAAAACCTTTAAAGAAGTCCCCGGTTTCCTGGCCTGCGGTATCCCCGGCTGATATGACGCCCCTACATGAGCGGCGCAGAGCGCCCTCCATTGACTGGTGGTAACCTCCATGGGTGGAATAAGTTGGTGGAAGGAGGAAGACCAAATAGCAGGTACCAGACCAGTTACGGGAGAGCCAAGTGTAGGCGGCAGTGCCACAGATGAAATAGGTGTTGGGGGATGCCACCAGCTTCGGAGGAGATGTAGAGTTTAAAGTTTTTGTGATATCACACATACTGGTACCAATTTTCTTAGTGCCTAGGCCATGAATGCAGACACGGCCTCGCACATTTATGACATTCACGGTGTCTCATTCATCAGACAGTATCCTTCGTGTGCGGAATCTGGAAAATGTTTGTCGATTAGTTGAGTTGAATACTACCATCTCACCGAGTTCATCTGGTGATAGTAGCGTTGTGGATGAGTTGGTTGGGCAAAAAGGAGCATTGGCATGGCCAGATCTGTTCCGCCAGAAGTCATCCCGAAATGGTCCAAGGGCAGAATTGGCAGTACCATTGACAGTGTAGGCCTCCTGCATCAACATCCACCATGCAAGACAAGACCCAGAGATGGAAAAGGGGTAGGGAAAGAATGGGACAGGGTGTATCACGGAATGCGGCATCAGTCCACACACCCAGCAGTTGGAAGTGTTCATGATCAGCTGGTGATGATGCAACATTTGGATGAAGGTGCTGTTGAAGAATTCTGCACTGCGGCTTAACTCGTGGGCTGGTAACGTGTAATACTGGTGTTCTGCAGGAGTCGGGGTAGGAGTTGGTGAGGTAACAGGATGGTAAATTAGTAACAGCCAACCAAGGATAGACAGGATGAGGGAGACAAACATCGTCACCACGGTGACCATAAAGCATTTACTATGTCGGAGGCTGACATCTTGTTTCTGGATGCGGGTGTTTTGGACGGCGGCCATTGTGCTGAGCCAGGGACTTCTAGTGGCTGTCTGTGATTGGTGGTTGCTTCACTAGGCGCAGGTGCCAAGGGCCCTTATGGCTTACCTTAGTCTGACACACCAGCACTACTCTCAGCCAGGGAAGATCACAGCCTTACAGTCTATAGGTACTTGGTGAAGTCAAGGGCAAGCCTTCCCTCGAGGGCGCAAGTTGTATCGGTCGGAAGTAGGGACAGTATGGTCGGGAAACAATTGTTCTTGGTGTTGATCAGAGTTAAGGGAGGGTTCCACCCTTCCTTTCAGTATGCTGTCACTCTCTGCTTCCGTAGATGTAGAATGCAGCCTGGCATCGCTGAATGGGACACACGTTGGGACTGTTTCTGTTTCTGAGTCTCCTAGTCCTTCCCTCACCCACTGATCATAGGGGAGGGGCAGAGGCACACGCCTGCAGTGCAATGAATGCACCCTATTCTTCCGACCTTCTACTTTCATGGTGGTGCGGGTGGCTAGTAACACCTGACGGGGTTGTGTCCAGCGGGGCTCGAGGCTCTTAGTCTGTTGAAAATTCCGGATCAGGACCCAGTCACCAGTTTGGATAACGTGTCCTGGGCCCTCGCTTTTGTCAGGTATGGCCTCAAGCACCTGATGATAAAGAGTACGAAAGGTATTAGTTAGACTGTACAGATAATCAGTTAATACAGGGTATTCAACGTCAGACAGTTTCTTAGGCCGCGGGATACCTCATACATTGGCAGGCCTCCCGAACACAATTTCATGTGGGGACAGCCCTATTCTGGTGTGGGCCGTTGTTCTTCTGGACAGTAGGGCTAAGGGCAGAGCATCAACCCAAGTGACACCTGTCTCGGCTACTATTTTGGCCATTTTAGTTTTTAGGATGTCATTGTACACCTCCACTAGACCTGCTGACTGGGGGTGGTTAGCTGCATGAAATGTTTATTTTATACCCAATGCTGTACAGACATATTCCATAATTTGGGCTGTAAAGTTTGTCCCATTGTCACTCCAGACCAAGCGGGGCAAACCGAATCGTGGGAGGTACTTCTTTAATAGTATTTTGGCGGTTGTGATAGCGGTGCAGTCTTTGACGGGGTAGGTCTCCACCCATCGGCTGAAGGTACAGACCACTACCAGGACATATTTCAAATTGTTACATCTGTCCATCTGGATGTAATCCATTTGGAGGACTTCAATAGGGAAGGTAGGATGAGAGAATCCTCCCTTAGGAGTAACTGTGCCTTTTCCTGGGTTATACATTAGGCAAATCATGCATGTTCTAACCAGCTTGTCAGCATATGCTGGTATCCTAGAGTTGTACCATGTTCACATATCCCTTTTGCACTGATGTGAGCAGGACCATGGGCCATTGTAACTACTGGTAGCACGTGACTGTCAGGTAACATCCATTGTCTTTCCATAGTCATACGGACCCAACAACCATCAATTCCCTCCTTCGCTAATTGCTCCTTCCACACCATTAGTTCCTCAGGAGTACTATGGGACTGAATATCAATCACACTCTTTACTGGGTTTTCAACCATGTCCTCGTCTGCCACCCACCTAGCGGGACCTCCTACATACATTCCTTACCCTTTTTCTAAGAGCTGTTTGTCTGGACGTCTGGTCAGCCAGGGCATTGCCTTTCCCAACATCATCTGTCACTTTCTTGTGGGCCTTACATTTTATGATGGCCACCTTTCTGGGGAGTGTCATGGAGTCAAACAGTCAGTGAATTAGGGGGCCATGTTGAATTTTGGTCCCATGGGAAGTAAGGAAATTCCTTTCTTTCCACAACCTCCCGAAGTTGTGGGCCACCTCGAAGGAATATTGGCTGACAGTATAAATATTTACCATCATCCCTTTGCTTAACTCACAAGCTCTAGTGAGGCCCACTAATTCTGCTGCTTGAGCAGAGCACTGCGGAATCTAAGCTGTTTCTACTACTCGCCCTAATGTCGTGAAGGCGTAGGCAGCTGAGATGCTACCATCAGGCCCTCTGAGACATGATCCGTCTACATACAGTGTACCTTCTGGTTCTGCTATCGGGGTATTCTGTAAGCCAACCCGTCCCTTTGTCTCTTCCTCTGTCCTTAATATGCAGTCATGTGGGTCTAAGCGTGCATCCTGAGTATCCAGTGGGAGTAATGTGGCGGGGTTTAGTACAGTGCATCTTTTGATGTTAATGTGGCTGGCAAAGAGTGTCAGTTCATATCCTGTGAGTCGTATCCTGTGAGTCGTGTGCTAGTGAGGTACTGTGTCTTGGTGTTATTAAGGAGGGTATCTATAGAATGGGGGACCATCAGAGTCAGGGGGGAGTTCATGACGATCCTCGCACTCTGACGGACCATGAGGGCGGCCGCAGCGGTCGCCCGTAGGCATCCTGGGAGAGCCCTTGCAACAGGATCTAAGGTGGCTGAAAAATAGGCACATGGCCGATGGTGACCTCCGAACATCTGGGTCAAGACAGCGCATGCACAGCCGTCTGTTTCATGTACAAAAGAAAAAAATGTTTGTTATAATCAGGAGTACCGAGGACTGGGGCAGTACATAGAGCTTTTTTTAAACCTTGGAAGGCCTGTGCATGCTCTCTAGTCCATGGAAAGGAACTGTCTGATGTGTCTTTAGTGGTGAGGAAAGAAGAGGTTTGACCATGGCCAAAAAATTGGAAATCCACTGTCTACAGTATGAGGTTAGGCCTACGAAGGCTCGCACCTGCTTTTGTGTTCGTGGGGCCATCATAGCATTGATAATGGCTACACGATCAGCGGTGAGCTGCCTTCCCTCCTTCGAGAGACGATGACCTAAATAGGTCACCTTCTCTTGACAAAACTGAAGATTTTTCAAAGAGACTTTGTGATTATGGAAGGCAAGGTGGCGTAACAAACAGAGAGTAGCTTCTTTACATGCTGGGGCAGAATTTGCAGCAATGAGGAGGTCATCTACATATTGTAATAGGGTGGAATTATCAGGGAGTTCCAAGGAATCTAGTTGACTTTTTAGGGCTTGACTATAGATACTGGGGCTCTCGGTAAAACCTTGAGGGGCGCAGCAAAATCTAAAGCTCCACCCACCAAGGGAGAAACCAAAACAAGCATTTACAATGCAATGGTCTCTGCATTATTAAAGGTAGAGCTATTGGCACTGCTTATTAATTTTTTTTTTAAAATCATAACTAAATAGCATTGTCATTTACATTGCCAATAGCTTAATCGTTAAATAAATGGCATTGTCATTTACAATGCCAACAGCTTAATCGCTCACATATGCATGACCTATTGCATTTACACCCACACAGAGCCACACACATACAGAGGCACCCACACAGAGTCATTCACATAGAGCCACCCACACACACAGAGCCACCTACAGAGAGTCACCCACACATAGAGCCACCTACAAAAAAAGCTATCTACACAGGAGGAAAAAGTAAGATGGGCAGAAAGAAAGACAAGAATGGAAGGGGAAAGGAAGAGTGAAAGAAGGAAGGAAACTTCGAAACACAGAAGGAAGAAATGGTGAAGGGTGGAAGGATGGATGGACTTTAGAATGAACCAATTGGAGTGATGGATGGAGCAATGGAACAATGAGTAGCAGAGTGAATTGAGGATTGGTGGAAGGATAGGTGATGGGCTAGTGACTGGATCAATGGCTAAAAAGATAAATGGATGGATGCATGCATATACCGACGAGTGGATGGACAATGAAGGAAGCATGCAAATGTGGATGAATAAAGGGTGAACGTGAGAACCGATGGATGGATGTGTGGATGATACGTGAAAGGAAGGACGACGAAAGGGTATAGGAAACTGTTCTAGGGAGTATGGCCTGTGTCCCTTTGGTGCTATTTAAGATATGGTTCAAGGTGGGAGCTATTTTACTGTTATTCCTACTCAGTTGTTTCAAAGTCTATGAAATGCTGCAATTCAAGGAGCGCTGTCCTGCACTCCCGAATTTTCATCTGTTGACAAAGTTTGATTTGTTTCCCCTGAATGTTTTGTCAATCTTTGTATTGCTAAATTAAAATCAACTACAATTATGTGCACAGATTAGGAAATCTATAAATATGCACTTTAATAAAGCAATCTAAAGAGTGGCTCCTACTAACAAAGAGAGAGGAATAAAATAAGATACAAGAGCGCATAAACATTAATGACACCATCTACAATGTGGTTTCCACTGGAATACAATCTGTCAAATTCAAACAATTCTAAGAGGGGTAAGAATGTGGAGATTATTAAGCTGTAAAGTTAGTCCCGGCTGGGGAGCACGCTACCTTCTTTTTCAAGTGGGGCAGGAACACGAAGAAGAAGAGTAGGGCCCCCGCGACGACTCCCACAACCACGGCAGCCGCCATCAACCCGGGAGCCACCTGCAGCGACTCCACGGACACCCGCAGCACCACATCGCTCAAGCCAGCCATCACAGCCGGAGCTGGGACAGAATGAGCCCTGCTCTCCTAGGCTCCCTCTGCGGGGATGTTACCCGTATTTGACCGATACATAAACAAAGTATCCGTGGTGCCTTTATAAGAGGCGGGTTGCTACCTAATATCTGCCCTGTATTTACAAAGCCTTGAAAGTGTCTGAAGTGCTCGTCTGGCAACAGTTACTCTGAGCAAATCTGGGAGTGATGCGAAAAGAACAGCTGCTAGGGATTCTGGGACACTGAGTTTCTAATAGTTTTCCACTGAGAGAAAAGCTGTCAATTATTTCAAGTGCTGGCAAAAGAAGCATAGGAGACCAAGCACTTTTAATCACTTCATATTGGTTTTTTTCGTGTGTTTTTTTTGTTTCACGATGCTCAAAAGGGAGAAGAGGTTTACATGGACAGAGTAAAGCTCACTACATATCCCGGCAGCTCGTAGGCGAGACTTGAAAACACAGGCTGGCCGACCCATTTACAACTCCAGAGAGGTGTCATGTTTTAACCAATGGGGAGAAGACAGGGCGGGGTTACAGGGCCTTGTGCAGACTGCAGTTTAGGATTCAGGAATGTACGCGTTCCACAGCATGGGTGAGTGCTAACTCACAGGCACGCTTAGTTATTGTTTAAAGAGTTAAAGAAACTTGGTAACAGTACCTACCCTGCGTTTAGCGCGTCCTCTGACTTGAGCTTAAAGACATTAACCCTGCAGTGCACACCTCTTTGTTGCCCCTGATGTGTTTGTTTTTAGCTAAGGCCGGAGCAGTCTCTTCGGGGTGGCCTTGAAGAATCTGTGTCACTGGAGCGTTTTGTTACAGGAGGCAACGGATTTGCAATGGAAACGCTGCGCTTTCCAGGAGGCGGGCAGGGCTGATGGCGGCGGCGCGGGTCCTTCTGAACTTTGGAGGGACGTCCTGACAGAGCTCGCCCTGGGACAGAGGGGCTGCACGGCTCCCGAGAGGTGCAGAAGTACTATTAGCTCTTGAAAGCAGGCCTCGTCAGAGGCCCCCCCGGCCGGTAGCAGAGACCTGTTCCCGTGGTGCGCCCTCATCTTTGACCCCCATCTGCTGGCGCTTGTCGCATCCCTGTGGTCGCAGGCCCCGCAGCAGCAGCGGTAGTCGCGTAGTGACGGTCCAAAGTCATTGCCGTCTATCTCGGGGCAGAGATACCGAAACGTATCCCTTGTTCGACCGGGTGACTCAGCAGCACTGTGGGCACCCGAACCGTTGTTCTTTACGGGCTATGCTGACATTTTTGTCGGATTTGGGGGAAAATGATACAAAAGCAAACGTTAAGTTACATGAGGCAAAAGTGACCATTGGGAGCAAACAAAATACAAGAGGTAGCAAAAGGTACATTACATGAGGAATAGACTGGGACCTTGGCAAGAGGGAGGGTGTCCCTGAACACCACAATGTTTCTCCGAGGCAATGCAGAAATGCCTCGGAAAAAGCATCGTCTTTTTCTGATTCGGGGGCGTGGTTTTCATTCTCTCCTCTTCCCATTGGCTGGAAGGTAAAATTCCAGCCATTGGGAAGAGGAGAGAAAGTAAATAGAAAGAAGCTTAAAAAAACGCCCCCGAATCCGGAAAAGACGGGGCTTGAACCGAGTGACGCCCCTCTCCTCCAATGGCTGGCCTCCGTTTAGGAAGCCAGCCAATGGAGAAGAGGGGCGGGTTCTAGGCCCCCTCTAAGAAACATTAAATCTTCTGAGCTCTGCCCACTGCTTACGCAATGCGACGGAGTCCTCGACCTAAAAATGTCTGCTGTCAGTATGTACAGGAATGCTGAAAAAAGCATTCTTCAGGTCTATGATAGAGAAGTGCGTTGCATCAGAAGGGACCATCGTTAAGAGGGCTGTAATGTCGGGGACAACAGGATATTGGGAGATTGTTATTTTGTTAAGGGCTCTAAGGTAAATTACAAATCTGTATATTTTAGGGGAGAAAGCATCTCCATTGGTCTTTTTAAGAACGGGAATAATGGGACTGTTACAGATATTGCCACGTGTCTCCTCCACTACGCCCTTGTCCATTAATTCAGATATTATTGTTAAAAGGGCCATTTCTCCTTCCGCGGGCAGTCGATACTGCCGGAAGCGGGGGAGAAGTGCACCTGGCTGGATGTGTACCACATGAGGGGATATGTTGAGAAACCCTACATCAGTGTCTGATGATGCCCAGAGGGAGGAAGGTAAAGACTGCAACTCTGGTGGGAGGGGACCTGATAGATACAGTGGGGGAAATTGTTAGGAATACACCTTGGGGACTACATGATATGGTCGCATACAGAGATTTCAGTAAATCCATGCCTAACAAGTTTTCACTGCAACCTGTAGTAAGGAACAAGGGAGCGTCAACATGTGCATGGCCAATGTCAAGAGGAAGGGGTTCAGAGACAGGGCTGGTCACAGGTGTTCCTGCAAAACTCACAGAGACATTCATATTGCCAGAAAGGGGTGCCTCCGGGACTGACAGACGTGCAATAGAAGACCTGGTGGCCCCAGTATCCAAAAGAAAATTCTGATCGTTCCCCACAACTGACATTTGAACATACGGGCCCCTTTGATCCACTGGAATTTACACTCTGGTAATACCCCTTTCCTGGCTGTCCTATGCTTGGTAGGACCCTGTCTCATCGACTTCATCATAATCATCATTGTAATAAGTGTGTGTTGCTTCGTACCCATCAAACCTATTGGCCGGGTGCTGCCGGATGGGAGCGTCATCCCTGGGCCTGCGTTCTTTATCCTGTGGATGGGGTGGGCCATGGTCCCTAGTCGGCCTCCCCTCCCTGGGTGCGCGAGCCCAAGTCTTCCCTGATCGGATGTTTTCAGCTAACACAGGACACTCATCAATCCAATAGCCCTATCCCTTACAATAAGCACACTGATCTGTTTGGAGGGCTCCCGTACGTTGAGGGCTGGAGGGGGTAGACTGGCGAGCACTCGGAGGGGGTTGGGGTTGAGGTATGAAATTCCCATGGGCATCAGGACCTCGGGGAGGGTAAGCCTGCTGCAGAAGTGCCACAGTCTTAAGATCCCTAACCTTCTTACTTTCCTTCTCTCTATCTTCTTTTTCCCTATTTTTGTGATATTGTGCCATAGCCAAGATACCAGTCATATTTTGGGCAGACCACGTACTTTCAACTTTCTTAAGCCTGGCGGAAATCTCAGGAAGCAAGTTGCTGACAAACTTATCGACAAACACTGGGCCAGAACCTGGGGTACAGGGATCCAAACTACTATGTCCCTTGTATTCTGTCTCAAAACGGGTGAAGAAGTCAGCCACATTCTCATCTTTTCGCTGCCTACAGGCGTTTATTTTATCCCAGTTATTGACAGTTTCCGGCAAAAGTGTTTTCATAAACATCATTATTTTACCAGGCAAAGTCAGGATGGCAGTTTCTGGTTTAGTCCCTCCTACCTGTGCTTCTTCCATAGCCTCTAGGCCAGCCCATTTACCTCCCAACGCTACTTCATGGTCAGTATGTCGAATTTTGCCCCAAATCTCAGTGGGGACAACTGTACCAAAAAATAAATCTATATCCTCAAGAACGAGAGTACCTGCAGATATAATCTGACCTAATTCTCTGTAAAAGGCAGCTGGATTCTTCCGGGGATCTGGTAATTGTCCCTTTAACTGCAATACTTCTGACCTTTTCCAAGGAACATGAACCCAAAGCCTGCGGCAGTGTGCCTCAACAGCCCCTCACCAATTATTTTGGGCATCGGTAAGTGCGTTAACAAAGACAGGGGCCGCCTCTCTCATTGGCATAGCTGTTTCTAGGTGGGTGTTGGGAAAACCGGTCATATCACGATAAGCCATTAAAGCAGACGTAGTGCCAAACATCCCCTCTCCCTGAACAACGCCTCTTTTTATTTGCGACCTAAGGTCCATTAATCTGGTTGGTATCTTCATGAGCGCATTCTCAAATCTTTGCATGACCAGGGTACACATGTATTCAGCCCAGGTGGTCTGCTCCATAATCGTCCACTGGGAAAAGGTGGACAATATTTCTTTAAAGGCATAAATATTCCCGTTATTTATCCAACATTCACACTGTTGCCTCTGTAGGTCATTTTCACAAAGGGACAAAAAGCTGACTGCAGAGCGCAAGGAGGCCATTCGGGGGGAATTCAATAATTTATATAAATCCTGCTTAACTGTAGACCACAGGGAAGCAGGAAAAGGGTGTGTAGGGGTAAAGCCGCAGGGGTTGAGCAGATGTAAACTTGTTGTCATTCCCGCAGCGAGGACAGGGTTAGCGGGCGTAGTCTGTGTCATAGGAAAAATCGTGAGGTTTGGTGTGACAGGGAGAACAGTAAGATGGGCAGTGGGGGCCGGAGTGGGCAGTGGCGGGGGACATGCGGGGTGTGAGGTGTCAGGGCAGGGTACATTGGGACAAATGCAGGAGGGTTTTCTAGCATGGTATCAAGCAAGGAATCACCTTCTTCTCGCCTTCCATATTTCTCTTTCCTTTCTCCTCACGAGCTGGATAACATTTTTGTAACCGGGCCCCATGCTCCCTATCGGCTAATTCTTACTGACTTTGTCATTTGATTTTGTAAATTTTCCCTGACATGGTAAGCCATTGACATACGTTCATGTTTCCTTTCGTGAGCCTTCTGCTTTCTAGCTCTCTGCTCTATTTCTTTCCTCCAAAATCGGACAGATTCAAACATAGATGGGCGCATTTTTCTTTTCATTAATTGTTCCTATAAGTTGGTGAGAACTTGGGAATTAAAGGAGCCATAAAGTGGCCACTGTAATTCCGCGTTACTTTGTTTAGTATATTTTACACAGAATGAGAAAAACATTTTGGCAGAAGGGCCATGTTTAACATACATCGTGTGGCCAGGGGTCCCTTCTGAAGGAAGCGAACAAGCGGCCTCCAGCTGGGAGTCCTGTGTACACATACAACAACATAATCTCTTGAATTTACTACTGACTGGCATGCTTAAAAACAGATAACAGACACCAGCGGGTTTTAAAACTCACCTCGCTTGCTTGGCTTTTGCAAAAGTCAATAAAAGCAGAATCATACAAAACAGACACCAGCGGGTATTTTAAAAATTCACCTCGCTTGCTTGGCTTTGGCAAAAGTCAATAACAGCTTGGCTTTTGCGAAAGTCAATAACAGAATCATACAGACTTGGTGGGTGATCAGTCCACCCTTACCTTACAGGGGTAGTTCTCTTCTGCAGACGTAGGGCTGTGTCCGGCTCCAGAAATTATTTGCTAGGGGACTCCAGCGAGAACGCGGTCAAGTGGCTCAGACCAGGTGGGGAGGAACAGCGAGCGAGTCGTTCGGCTTACCGGATTGCACGAATCCCTCGGGTAGAGTACCTCTGTCGGAGTCTCTCCGCACATCTCCTCACATCCACCGGGACTGACCTTCGTGCTCGTGGAGTCGCTGTTCAGGCGCCATTTGTAGAACCGGTTAAACCCACTTACTGGGTCTCGGCGGCGGGGGAACCGCCCAAGTCTTCCATACCTTCCATACTTAGTAAAAGGAGACACAGGAGCCTTCGTCTGCAGGAGGAACCCAGATTTATTCAATAGCCTGGGCTATGGAACAGAGTCCCAAGCTAGTCAGAGACAAGACAGAGGAGGCTGCTGCTTCACTCTGCAGCTTACAAGCCTTTTATACTTTTTCATCCCAGTCTTTTGGCTGTTAGTTCATTGTTTAATCAGGGCAGTATTTGAAGTTGATAACCAGATCCAGACGATGTTTGTAGATGGTGACCTGGTCAAGGCTTGGTACACAAATCATTGTTCACTCTGCTTTGATCAAGGCTCAGTCTTTCAGGTCATTGTTCAATTGCCCTGATCAAAGCCTGGTCTTTCAAGTCATTGTTTAATCACCCTGATCAAGGGCCAGCAGTCAGACCATTGTCCAGATAACCTGATCACGGTGTCAAGGATGTTTACCAGGCTGGGAGCAGGAGATGGAAAATAAATCATTTACTCAGGGTTTGAGTGCCTCGTGGCTTTCAGTTGAACTGCAAAGAATAGGGGGGTTGGGTGTGCGACAGTTCCTGGGCAGAAATGCAGGCTGCAAGGTGGTTTTTGTCGTGTCAGTTAGAATTTCTCAGGCATCAGCAGAAATGACCAGGTGGGTCGTGTGGAAGTGTTTGACACGAGATGGCAATGAAAAAGCAATGGAGTCCTGGTACAAATGAAGAACACTTTTCCTCAGGTATGCACCCTGTTAAAGTAGGGACCACCACTCTAGTCAGGGTAATTCAGATATACACCCTAAATTAACCTGTGCTCACCCTCTGGTAGCTTGGTATAGAGCACTCAGGCTTAACGTAAGAAGAAATGTGTATTTGTGCAAAAATAATCCACATTCATTTAATGGCAAAACAGGACCAAAATGACAATAATTGAATAAGTAGATCTGGTCACGCTGGACTGGGTCAAATCTAAGAAGTCAAGCCGCCGCGATGGAGCACGGGTCAGATACAGAAGCTGCAAGGCCCTGCTAAAAACGGTACCTTTCCAGAGGCTGTGTCGATGTCGTGGAGCAACTGATTCAGTTCCAAGTCACGCAGTTGGGTCCTAAGTTGTCATCGAACCCCTTACACTGAAGACAGTGCATCGTCGGCAAGCCTCGCAGTCGGGTCCGGCGCCATCATCGAACCCCTTAGGATGAAGACACTGCGTAGTCATCGAGCCTCGAAGTCTGGTCCTGCGTCGTCAGTAAACCATGCTGTTGACGCTG
The DNA here is from genome assembly GCF_964261635.1 of Lissotriton helveticus. NCBI lineage: Eukaryota > Metazoa > Chordata > Amphibia > Caudata > Salamandridae > Lissotriton > Lissotriton helveticus. Next base: position 172,397,936 of record NC_136060.1, read on the forward strand.
TGGAGTCTCCCATGCGGCACCGCATCGGCGTCGAAGGTGAATATGTCAGTTCTGACAGGCACAAAGCAGGTGATGTGAGTATTTTTGCAGGAAACAGTTACAGAACCCCCTTTGAAGGCCTCGGACTGGATTGGCACCTCTGGACAGGGAAGGACTAAAAGTTGGCAGAGTCAAGCAGCTGAAGTAGAGTTGGAAGAAGTCTTTGAAGTCCTTGAGACTTCCGAACAGGAAGCAAGCCAGCAAGCACTTGGAGTCGTTTGGTTCTGGGGATGTAGAGATTCAGGTCCAGTCCTTCTCACCACCAGGCAAGGGGGCAACAAGTAGCAGGGCAGGCACAGCAAATCCAGCAGAGGCCAGTGTGAGAAGTTGGCCTGGTATATGATGTTCACTATTCTAGTGAGCACCTTGCACCAGTCCAGACAACCCTTATGGTGATGGTTATAAAGTCAACCTTATAGACCAGCAATCCTAGTGGTAGCATGGACAAAGCAGTCTTAGGCTAAAACTTCAGAGAGCATGTGAAGCAAGCTGTTTTACCATATGTAACCCCTTGAATAGCAAATGAAAGGACACCATACAGGTTATATATATAATATATTCACTGAAAAAACCATAGGTTATAGACCATATATAGTTAGGAATTAGCATTTAAAAAACCTTATTTTACTCACACAAAACCATTGAAATTCCATATATAGTTAGTTGCACTAACTATATATTGCGCACCCGCAATCCACTGCTGATCATGTCACATATTACATCATTCATGACATGGTCAGTGACATCACTGATGACATCACTGATGACATCTCAAATGACATCACTGATGACATCATCCAGTGACTGTGTGTTTCTGTAAAGTTTAAATATGTTTTAGATATTGAAGAATGAGTAGATGTATAACTGTCTGGACGAAGGATTTAGTAGGTGCATGACTGAATGTATGAGTGAGTGATTAAATGTGTCTCACTGAGTGCATGGGTTAGTGACTAAACTGTCTTAATTTGTGCATCATTATGTCTGTTGTTCTGTAAACTACTGCATGTGTTGATCAGTAGCTATATGATTAACTATATGGGTTATTGATTGATTGTCCAAGTATTTGTATGGGAGACTGAGTGTGTGTGTGGCTGGCTGGGAGGTGTGTGACTCTGTGCAGATCAATGTGTACTTGTATCAATGATTGTATAAGAAAGTAAGTATGTGTTACTATATGTTTGAAAATGTAAGGTGCTCTATGTTTAACTGTATAGACAAGAAAATGGAAGTGTGATTGATTCTTTACAGGACTGACTAGGTGTGTGAGTAACTCCATGGATGAGTGGCAGAGTGTGAGTGTCTGTATAGGTGTATGAGTGCATATGATAGTGTTGTAAAGATGAGTGATTGTATGTATGAATGATTGTATGGGTGAATGAGTGAATGTGTGTGTAGACGTAGGAATCAGTGAGTACGTATGTAGTAACTAGTATTGGTGTCTCAATGGTTTCAAAAATTATACTCTGTATTTAACACTGGGTGAAACAGAGGTTATATTAAAATGTGAGGAGATGCATTGTATTGTCACATGAATGATATCATCAGTGATGTGGTCATTGATGTCAAATGAGATGTCATCAGTGATGTCATCAGTGATGTCATTTGAGATGTCATCAGTGATGTCATCAGTGATGTCACTGACCATGTCATGAATGATGTAATATGTGACATGATCAGCAGTGGATTGCGGGTGCGCAATATATAGTTAGTGCAACTAACTATATATGGAATTTCAATGGTTTTGTGTGAGTAAAATAAGGTTTTTTAAATGCTAATTCCTAACTATATATGGTCTATAACCTATGGTTTTTTCAGTGAATTTTCAAGGTTTTGTAAATGCTAATTCCTAACTATATATGGTCTATAACCTATGGTTTTTTAAGTGAATTTCAATGGTTTTTTAATAGCAAATATCATAAGCTGTCGAATGTCAAGTACGTGGTAAGTGAAAACATTTTCGTGTTTATGCACACTGATCTGCTTTGAATGGTGCCCCCCCCCCCTCATTTCTATTAGGAGTACTCTCTCTTTGCAGATAGTGAAAGGTAGTTAACGCAGGCCTTTGCCCCCGTTGTAATCCGTCGTGCCTGCTTCTCTCTCCATTTGATTGATTGTTATCCAAGTATTTACTGTTTTAGAATTAGTTCTCTTTGGTTCATTCTCTATTTACAAACAAACACAGAGTCGCAATACTCTGTTTAGTCTTTGCAGATAACGAAAAATCGTGTAAAAAAAAAGAAAAGGAATCGAGCAAAATCAGTAGGCCACTAATGGGATCTCTTTTTGACCTCGCTAAAATAGAAACATTAGGAACAACCCCTCATGACAAATACAAAACTAGTCAGATGAACTGAACTCCACACAATGATGGCTGCAAAACAGCTCGGCTCCGCCACCCACCCCGCCCAAAATAACGATAAAGAGCGGCTGCCATGATTGGTTGCGGAATGGCCACAACGGAGCTACGAAATGGTGCTGCTCTCATGCTAACCCCAGCTTCGGTCTGAAACATCCAGAAACACTGTAGACTACCAATTCGATCAGTTCCGGTAGCGCCCCAATGTAACCCGGTAGAGAAGAACTAGCCCTCCCCTCTTTGACTGATGGTTCTTGTTGCCTGTCCCTTCTGTTGTCATTTAACAGAACTATTTAGCCTGCTGAAAGGGGTTGTGTTTCGACCGCTGGTTGGTGGAGACATTTTGACTATATTCTGGACCTGCGTTGTCGCGTAATGCGTCATATGACGCGCCGCGTTAGCGCATCCGGAAGTCATCCGGGGCGCGCAGCGCGTAACGTAAGCATAACAAGTCATGTGACTTGTTAATAAAACTTTTCATTGGTTCATTTTACTTTTCTTATTCTAATGATGAAAGCCTTGGTCATATCACCTAAAAATTACGCTTTTAATTACTTCCGAACATTATTTTCTCTTAAATATATGTTATAATGTTCCAGGCTAATGTACTTTCCCGGAAATTTTACAACTGTCCTGCAAGTAAAATATATTCTTTTTTCGAGAAAAAGAGCGTTTCTTCGTCCCATGACGGAGCCGTTGAGCAAAAGAGGGTCGACCTGCTGTCTTAGTCGCCGATACGCCTGAATATGAGATTCTTATCGATCACTTTATGTTGCAGGAATAGAAAACACAACAGCCCTTGACCATTTATCTTTACTGCGTTCCTTCGTATTATACCTTTTACCCTTCATGTAATTGGTCTGCTTTATTTCACTTGCCTTTTACTGATTCTAAAACAGTGACTATTATTAAAAACTTTACCAATGTATACACTACTACCATGTTTTCTTTTAAAAACCTTTATTGTGAAAATTTCATTATACAAATACGAGCCTGCCACGGAGCAAACTGTAATCGTATATGATGAATAGACATTTACACTGTAGAGGAACGTAACGGGCGGGCCATTAGGTTGCAAAAACTAAGGTGTCTAACAGCTACGGAATCGGTGGACGTACATTTTATAATTAAAATACGACAGGGCCAGTTACAATAAAATTATCTAGATATACATTTGCGGGCAAGTACCATGGGTGACGTTAATTCGAATTTTCAACAGTACAGTAATCAATAACACATCAGAACTTAATATCAATAAGGATGTCGAAATATTCAATCAATTCTCGTCCCCGCCCGCCATGTGCTTCAAAACTGCATACGTATCTCGTGATATCAAGGTTGTGCAACCAGTACACAACAAGGAGTTACGAGTCCCATTTATTCCGGCGCCATTTTGGGCGAGGACGGGCAGGTCCAGGATATAGTCAAAATGTCTCTACCAACCATCGACTATGATGATGTTCATATGCTGTATTTATTAGAGTAACACTCATCTGCCCACATGAAATTAATTTACCACAATCTAAACATGTCATTTTAATCTTTCCAAAGTTCTTCTAAATATTTGGGGCCGTTTCCCTTGCCTCTGAAGCTCTCAGTGCCACTTCTTTAATGAATGTACTAGCAGGTCAGGGGTTCTCCTCCAAATCTTTCTTTTATGCAGCACTATAATTAATTGGTGCCACCTCTCCATATGACGATGCATGGTATAGTTACCACAACTATATATTTTTTCGGTTCCTCTGGAGAGTTCATCGTGGCAGATGAAGCGTGTAACATACCGGGCATTTACCTTTTTTTGCATGTACAGGAAAGGAAAAAAAAATCGAGCGTTCGAGTTCTTAGGTGTCCCAGGGCCATTTTAGTGGACCAGGCCCAAATCCAAAGAACAGCTATCTCACAGGCTAATGGGGCGACCCACGCCGAGTTTCAGCATTGTAGGATGACCACACAAGTACAGCAACTTGCTAGACATCACCTCGGTGCCATCCGGATCTCGGCGCCCCACTGCAGATGAAGTGCCTCTCAACTATGAAACCACCACGGTGACATCCGGATCTTGGCGCGTTGTGCTGCCTTCGGCCTATTCGCACATCGGTCCGCTACTGACGCCATCTCACAGGCTAATGGGGTGACCCACGCCGAGTTTCAGCATTGTAGGATGACCACACCAACTTGCTAGACATCACCTCGGTGCCATCCGAATCTTGGCATCTCAACGCCTAGTGGTATCTTCCATACAGAAAATATTGTTACGCTGCCTTTGGCCCCATTCGCACATCAGTCCGCAACTTAGACATCACCTCGATGCCATCCGGATCTTGGCATCTCAGCGCCTTGTGGTGTCAGTCAGAAAATATTGTTGCGCTGCCTTTGGCCCCATTCGCACATCAGTCCGCTACTGACACCATCTCACAGGCCAATAGGGCGCCCCACGCCGACTTTTACCATTGTACGATGGCCACACCAGTGGCACAACTTGCTAGACATCACCTCGGTGCCATCCGAATCTTGGCATCTCAACGCCTAGTGGTATCTTCCATACAGAAAATCTTGTTACGCTACCTTTGGCCCCATTCGCACATCGGTCCGCAACTTAGACATCACCTCGGTGCCATCCGGATCTTGGCATCTCAGCGCCTTGTGGTGTATTCTCTTCAGAAAATTTTGTTGAGCTGCCTTTGGCCCCATTCGCACATCGGTCCGCAACTTACACATCACCTCGGTGCCATCCGGATCTTGGCATCTCAGCGCCTTGTGGTGTCTTCTACTCCGAAAATATAGTAGAAAATATTGTTGCGCTGCCTTTGGCCCCATTCACACATCAGTCCGCTACTGACACCATCTCACAGGCCAACAGGGCGCCCCACGCCGACTTTTACCATTGTACGATGGCCACACCAGTGCCACAACTTGCTAGACACCACCTCGGTGCCATCCGGATCTTGGCATCTCAGCGCCTTGTGGTGTCTTCTACTCCGGAAATATAGTAGAAAATATTGTTGCGCTGCCTTCGGCCCCATTCACACATCGGTCCGCTACTGACGCCATCTCACAGGCCAACGGGGCGCCCCACGCCGACTTTCAGCATTGTAGGATGGCCACACCAGTGCGGCAACTTACTAGACACCACCTCGGTGCCATCCGGATCTTGGCGCGTTGTGCTGCCTTCGGCCTATTCGCACATCGGTCCGCTACTGACGCAAACTCACAGGCCAACGGGGCGCCCCACGCCGACTTTCAGCATTGTTGGATGGCCACACCAGTGCGGCAACTTACTAGACACCACCTCGGTGCCATCCGGATCTTGGCGCGTTGTGCTGCCTTCGGCCTATTCGCACATCGGTCCGCTACTGACGCAAACTCACAGGCCAACGGGGCGCCCCACGCCGACTTTCAGCATTGTAGGATGGCCACACCAGTGCTGCAACTTGCTGGACACCACCTCGGTGCCATCCGGATCTTGGCGCGTTGTGTTGCCTTCGGCCTATTCGCACATCGGTCCGCTACTGACGCCGCCTCACGTGCCAACGTATTTTCTCCGCATTTTATACCCTATGCCGCATAACAGGTCATGTGACTTGTTTATAAAACTTTTCATTGGTTCATTTTACTTTTGGTTTCCTAATGATGGAAGGCATGATCATGTCACCTAAAAACAACACTTTTCATAGGATGAAAACTTTTTTTTTTTCCCAAACGATGAAAGCCCCACCTTGTTTCTGGATGTTTCAGACTGAAACTGGCGTCAGCATGAGAGCACCACCATCTCGTAGCTCCGTCGTGGTCATTCCGCGAGCAATCATGGCAGCCGCTCCCCACCAGAAGCCTGCAGGAGTCGGAGCCCCCAAAACTTTTGATGAATTCTCAAGGCGGAGGGGACGCTTTCGAGAATGGGGTCCAAGACCTAGCAGACAAGCGTCCGATTTCCAAGGTGTCCCAGGGCCATTTCAGTGGACCAGGCCCAAAAAGGAAACAGCCTGCCGCCATTTTGAGAGTCCTGTGACAGCCGCCTATCGCTGCACCGCAAGAGTGGGCGCAACTCAGCTGAATTGCGGCTTTTGACACAGTGGACCAAAAACGGACGGAATGGCAACTGAAACGGTAAAGGGGCGCCCCACTACAACAGATGACACTCCACCTGGAGAGGCCCGTTCACGCCGCCTCCCCCGGGGCGCTCCACGCCGTTATTCGGAGCAGCATTGTAGGATACCAAAACCAGTGCGGCAACTTACTGGACATCACCTTGGTGCCATCGTTCTGCTGCCTTGGAACTATTCGCGCAACAGTTTGCTACTGATGACCCACCCCCCGCGACGCCCCATGCCGTTATTTGCTGGGTGGCAACTTACTAGACATCACTTTCGTGTCATCTAGATTTCGGCGCGTTCTGCTGCCTTGGAACTATTCGCACAACAGTTTGCTACTGATGACCCACCCCCCGCGACGCCCCACGCCGGAAATCTGGACGTTGTGCTGCGTTGGGACTATTCGCACAGCCGACCGCTACTTCGTTGTTTTTCCCTAAAAATGTTTATATGTTATTACTATTTTTGTTTTCTTGTATATATTTATAAATTATTAAAGTTTTATAATCTTACTACTTTGTCGGAGTGCTATATATTTTTAATGTGACACATAATTGTAAAAACTTTGATGTACAAACAGTCATCCCTGGAATCTTCCGCTTCAGGCTCGGTCCCCTCCCCAATCACAATACAGGATGGTTTTCAGATAATAGCAACGCTTCTGCTGTGACGGATCCCATCGAGTGTGGGCCTTGATCTACTATAACTCCTTTGAAGAGGGGTGATTCTTTACAGCTGTGGCCATAAACTACATCTGCAGGGCTAGCTGATAGCCTAGGACCGGCCTGGACAATCGGACACAGAGGAAAAGGAGTGTCAGAGGGTGCGGTAGTGAATAGGGCGAAAGGGAGGTGTCGGGCGGGCACAGGGTGTGATTCTCAGGGAACAGCAGCGCAGATGGGGGAGGTTTATTACCCATGCATAAGACAGAGAGCGGGGGTGACCACTGCCTGGGGGAGATGCTTGCGAGGGTGGGGAGCCATGCTAAGGATCGACAGCGTGCACAGAGTGGGTCTGGTCAAGGCATCTAAAATGGCTGCCGTGCACGACAAAAGTGTGGCATTTGAAAAAAGACAAGATGGCGCAGACAATGTTTTTCAACACTTCCTGATTTCCTTCGAATCGAACGTTAACAGACGTTGGGGCATATTACCAAAGTTAAGCGATATTTATCCCTAACGATGCTTAGCAACGATTTTTTTACCGTCAGAAATTATCGCAGATAAACCTTGCTATTATCAAGGTTTATCGGAAATACGATAAAAAACGACCGCAATGCATTAATATCGCTGAAAACTCAGCGATATTCATGCATTACCGAGCTAATGCTCTTAGCCATGTTATCCACCTCCCATTGGATAACATGGCTAAGAACTGCTCAGGGCAGGTGGTAGCTTTTGGAGATATTCGCCCTTATCTCGAATATTTCCAAAAGTTGATAATAGGAGATAGCGATGTTAGCGACTGTTTCCAGTCGCTAACATCTTGGCATGCCCACTTTGCATGTCATTAGTGATAAATATCACTCACATGCAAAGTGGGGCCCAAGATGGTCGCTATCTTCTACTAGCTGTCGCTAACTGGTGTTAGCAACAGCTAGGTAATACACATATAATTTTATCTCCGCGAAGCGGAGCGCTGTTACAGATATATATCTTGTTTCTGAACGTTAATTTCTCAAAATGCACTGAAGCACATATATTGAGACCTAGCAAAGGCACATCGGGCTACCAGTCCCTACAATTTTGCCAAGTTTCGTGCAAATCCATTCAGCTGTTCGATCCTACCGAGAGACAAGATGGCGGCCGCTACGGACTGTTTGGAATGTTTACAGACACCGGAGAGCCAATCAGCTTCGCTTCGCAAAGCTCCGTAACGCGAAAAGTACGCGAAGCGGTGCGCTGTTACAGATATATACCTTTTTTTGAACGTTAATTTCTCAAAATCCACTGGAGCACATATATTGAGATCTAGCAAAGGCACATCGGGCTACCAGTCCCTACAATTTTGCCAAGTTTCGTGCAAATCCATTCAGCTGTTCGATTATTATTATGTTTATTTTTTTTTGCCCCGCGGGGCCCTTTTAAAACCTCCACATCAAACCTAGGGGGTGAGCGACAATGTACTATGCCCCCTTATGGTCATTTGCCCCTTCGCTTTGGCCTCCTCTTGTCTCTCGATCCTACCGAGAGACAAGATGGCGGCCGCTACGGACTGTTTGGAATGTTGACAGACGCCGGAGAACCAATCAGCTTCGCTTCACAAAGCTCCGTTGCGCGAAAAGTACGCGTAGCGGAGCGCTGCCCAGTCCGCTGCTACAGATATATATCTTTTTTTGAACATTAATTTCTCAAAATCCACTGAAGCACATATATTGAGACCTACAAAAGGCACATCGGGCTACCAGTCCCTACAATTTTGCCAAGTTTCGTGCAAATCCATTCAGCCGTTCGGGCTAAAAGTGAGGCCAACCGCCCTATGGAAATTAACATGGGAAAAACGCGTTTTGGGACCCCCCTTTTTTCTCGGCCCCCCCTTGACGAACCCCCCCAAAATGTTCAGGGGCTGCTCAGAAACAAAATGTGCCATTTTCCTGAAAATTTCAGCCAATTCCGTCCACAAACGCCAAAGTTATTAGACATAGAATTTTCAAAAAACCCATAGAGAAAAAATCCTAACTATATATACCTACTGGCGACCGCCAGTAGGTAATATGTATTTATTACTAACACAACCCCTCTGAACCATAGAGATATAATGGGAACTTAAGAATTGGAAACTAGTTCTTTTAGGACACTTCCGGATGGACTAGGAGAAAGCTACTGAAAACTAGGACACTAGGATAGTCAATACCCACAGGAGCACCGAAGTTAAGCATGAGCGCAAAATCCGCTATGCTCGCGGATTTTGCGAATTTTCGGTAAATCCGCGATCCGCGAACTCTCTCGAATTTACCGAAAATTCGCAATCCGCGAGCGGCGGATTCCGAGGCCAAAAGTTCAAGCCTTCCTGGCCTGTTGTTGTAACTAATTTACGATGGCGCCGGCAAGCTGCCAGCGCCATCGTAAAATAGTTACTAAATTAGCTTCAACAGGAAGCACTAATAGATAAAATCAAGCAGGCGCTCGTGCATCTGCTTTATTTTATCTATTCGAGCTTCCTGTTGAAGCTAATTTAGTAACTATTTTAGGATGGCGCTGGCAGCTTGCCGGCGCCATCGTAAAATAGTTAACAGGCCAGGCAGCTGTTTCTCTTCCCAAATATACCATCGAAAATCGGCTGTGATGCTGGACAGAGGCCTTTGCATCCTTGACTGTCACAAGCGCAATCCTCGTGCTGCTCCTGGGGACAGGAGCTTTTAGAGCTCACTCAAGGGACCCCTGCGCCCTTCGGCGCTATTGCATAGTAACACACACCTGGTCGCTGTAGACAACTCTCTGACACTTTAGGCAGCTGTAGTGTAGTGTAGTGAAAGCACTATACATTTAGCCAACGAGGTATGGCACAAAACGGTGGCGTCTTCTTGAATAAATATGAAGGGCAGGGTTCATTCTGGCACCATGGTCCTGGCACAAAAATTAAACCTCAACCGGAAGCACTTACAGATATCATTTAAGCATGTGCCCTAGTTGAAGCTTAAATTCAGTGACTCATTCATCGGCCCAAAAAGCAATCATGAGCGTTGTCAAGGCTGGGCAGCTGTGCCCTCTTCCCAAATATACCAACGAAAATCGGCTGTGATGCTGGACAGAGGCCTTTGCATCCTTGACTTTCACGAGCGCAATCCTCGTGCTGTTCCTGTGGCCAGGAGCTTCTGTATCTTCTTCATCCGCTGCTCTGATCGGTCTCTGACCTTTTATACACACAAGAGGCATGTGCACTCGCATGGAAGCCCCGCCCCAAATCCGCAAATCCGCTAATCCGCAAATACGCGGATTTTGCGGATCCACGATCCGTGAATACGCAAATCCGTGAATCGTGGATCCGCAAAATCCGCCCACGCTTAACCGAAGTACTCGCGTTACCTCACACACAGGAGCCGGGTGCATAGGTGTCAAAGTGTGTTGGGTTTCGTCGCTGAATCCTATGGAGACCTGTGAAAAGATGCTGCAGGCGACCAGGAGAGAAGTGTCCGGTTGGATCCAAGGGCAGATCGAGTATGAAGAGTACCTGAAAGCAGAGGGGACAGAGTCTGGGTCACTAGCTAGTGACCAGGAAGGAACCAGGAAGGAACCAGGCGATGTCGCGAAGCAATCAGGTGATGTCATGAAGCTTGACTCTGCAGCCATGTGGACCAGGAGGCGTCGACGATGACCAGGAGCTGGATACGGACTGCCCATGAAGGATCTTGCTGTTGGTGGTGTTGGCTTCCAGATTAGAGTCAACAGGCCTTGGCAAATGCAACCCACGCAGGAATCGAATATTCGCTTCTGGTTAGACCAGCAAGGTCTATGGGGCTTCTCCTTTGCAGGGAAGCAGGGGCCCACCTGGAGCAAACAGGAAGGCGGTTCAGATTCAAAGGTTCGTCGTCACAGAGGCCACTAGCCAATGGGCAAGTAACCGGACAGACGCATCGAGCACAAAAACACCAGCAGGCCCCACGCGGCATTTGTGGAGTGTGGAGGGCTGTGCGTCTGTGCAGAAGGTGCTCGGTGCTGGGGCTTCTCAATCCCCAATGCACAACTTCGAGGGTGCCTCAGAAGCTGCACAAGTGGCAAAGAGCAGGCTTTTCGAGATGGCCGGTCCCACGTCTCTCGTCGCCTCCATGGGTCTCAGCTTTGCTGTGGCTGTGGATCGGGGTCAAAGAAGTCTGGAAGTCTGGCTCTTGTCGGACTCTGTACTCGGGCACCGGCGGGAGCATCAACAAAGTAAACCGCAGATCGCTGGATGGTGCCTGTTTGCACAGGGTGGTCACTCCTTGCCCACAAGGGAGATTCTTCAGTCTTCTAGTCGCAATAGAATGTCGAAGGTCCAGAGTTTCATTTCAAGTTTCAGTTCAGGATAAATCTAAAGTCTCTTGACTCAGCTCCTACCTATATACTAATTTGAGGGGCTGGATTACCTGCTAGGTCCCTCCTATGGGTGGGACCAGGGAAGGGGGTGGTTACACCCATTTCCCTTTGTCCAGTTTCACGCCAGAGCTGGGGCTGGAGTGCCCCAGTAACTGGTTTGAACCGGGCTATGCATGGGACACCTTGTGTGCCCCAGGCAGTGTCTCATTTCATTCAGCCCTCCCTGCCCCAAATACACTATGGCGTGTCTGGGGTGGTGCTAGCACCTCCCAAGACAGGAAACCTATTGTTCAAGCCTCCCTCGCTGGAAGGACTCCCAGCAGCAGGAGGTCAGACTTGTGTCTGTGGCAGCAGCATCCATTTTGTGATGCTGAGGCTCTGGTTAACTTTAACCGGGATTAACAGGAACCACATGTCTTCTTCCTCTAGAAGGGTGGAATGCTACCCCCGTCGCTAGAACTGGCGAGGGGGTAGTATTCCAAAGCGTATGACACCTTACACGACATGTTTGATAAAGCCAAACCAAAGTTAGCAATAACCGCGAGGATTATAATGCACTTAAGAGTATATGGTATGGCTATATCATAGAACAGCTATAAGGACATGGTTCCGAAAGCTGCAGACAGGCTCAGCTCATGCTAGAGCCTCATCTCACATAAAACCAAGCACTCTCCTTCAGGATTGTTAATGCCTGCCATAGGAGTGACTTATAGGTATATATGTGTCTGTATATAATGGTAGGTATAGGTGTACTATACCTAAGCAAGGGGTGATTACACGACCTTGCCCCAGCTGAGTGATCAGCCAGTTGTGTCAATTTGGATGGCCAGCCAGGGGTGGCATAATTCATGCTGCAGCCCCTGGTAGACCTTGGATGCACCTATGCCCTGGGTACCTATGGTACACTATACAAGGGCTCACAAGGTGACCCAACATCCAATTAGGTATGTACCTAAAGTACATGGAGTCCATTTTACAGTGAGAGCAGATAGCCTAGGGCCCTGATTAGCAGGATCCCAGGCCAACTAAGTCGAAAACCAGCTAAACACTAGGCAAAAAGTTGGGGGTAACCATAGTCAGATATCCATCCTCCTACAGCCAGCACAGTGTCAGTCATTTCAGCAGCTCAGCATTCCTTCTTCCGGGCATTGTGTCCTCAGGTCCAGAGTATACTGAGTTGGTGGTGTCAGGGGTCCACTATTATACCCCGATTTGCCTTTAAAGTGGGGGATACTTCAAAGAGAAATCCACAAGGTCCCTGCCCTTAGCTCCCTTTGTGTGTGATTGTAAAGAGGGAAGCCCAGCTGTCACCCACCCCAGATGTGTATTCAGAGACAGGCAGAGGCATAGAATGGTTAAAATAAAAATATGGCAACTTTCTAAAAGTGGCATTTTCAGGCTTTAAGATCCGACTTTACCATAAGTTGTGATTTTAAATTGTTAGTCCAGAGACACCTAACCCGAAATTTCAATCTTGCCCCTACTGGAAATTACACTTATAAAGTGGAATAAGGTCATCTCAATATTAACTTGTGAGCAACAAAGGCTTTACAGTTGTAAAAAACAAATTTAAGGGTTTTTCACTACCTGAACATGTAAAACTTAAAAATACATGTTGAACTTTGGGCATTGGTGCTCTCTAGGGCCTACCTTAGGGGTGGCTTATAAGTATTCAAAAGGAAGGTTTGAGCCTGGCAAGTGGGTTACCTTGCCAGGTTGACATGGCTGTTTAAAACTGCATACACAGGTTCTGTACTTGCAGGCCTGAGCCATGTTTAAAGGGCTACTGAAATGGGCGGCACAATCAGTGTTGCAGGCCCACTAGTAGCATTTAATTTACATGCCCTGGACATATGTACTGCACTTTACTAGGGACTTATAAGTAAACTAAATATTCCAATTGTAGATAAGCCAATGTTACCATGTTTCAGGTACAGAGCACCTGCACTTTAGCACTGGTCAGCAGTGGTAAAACACTCAGAATACTAAAGTCAGCAAAACCAGAGGTCAGAGAGCAAAAAAGTGAGGGGAAACCATGCCAAGGATGCCAAGTCTAACGTTCCCAAAGTTACAAAAAACATTTTGGAGCTGGCAAAGAATGCAGTCATAACTAAAAATTTAATATTTTTGTCATACCAGAGCTGTCCTAGAAAATACACCATTGAGGAAGAGAACTCAATACCTTTGACAAATTTAACACAAATGTATATAATGCATGTATCCATCATCGTATCAAATTGAAAACTCTGCAGCCAAGGAACTACACTGCTGGATCACCAACTGCACAGACAAGCTCGCACCCCTTCGCACTCCCGACAGACAACGCCCATTGAAGGCCACCTGGTTCACCACGACATCAAAGAAACCAGACGCTCCTGCAGACGTCTTGAAAAACGATGGAGGAACAGCAAAACCACTAAAGACCAGACCACCTATAAGAACGTCATGACAGAATACCAACAACTCATAAGATCCACCAAGAGGACCTTCATCCGGAACAAAATCCTCACCAACTCCAGCAACTCAAAAGAATTCTTTTGCATCATCCAGCAATTCACCAAACCCCCCAGTAAAGCCACGGACATCACACCCTCCCAGGACCTCTGCAACAAGCTTGGCTCCTAGTTCCACCTGAAAATCAAGGTGCTTTACAACAACTTCAGCGAACAGACTCCAGAAACCACTCTTCCCTCGGGCAACGACAGCTAGCCCACCATCACCGCCTGGTCACCATGAAGATACCACCACGACCATGAAGAGCACTCACTTAGGAGCCCCCATGGACCCCTGCCCGACGTGCATCTTCCACAGTGCTACCGCTGCCATAGCGCCCGAGCTACGACGCACCATCAACGCCACCATCGAATCCAGCACTTTGCCCGACGAGTAGAAGCCCCTCCTCAAGAAACCCTCTGCAGACCCGACAGGCCTGAAAAACTACCGAGCCATCTCTCTCCTTCCCTTCGCAGCCATTGTCACAGAGAAGATCGTCAACGCACAGCTGACATACTTCATCGAAGAGAACCCCATCCTTGACTCTTCCCAATCATTATCCTGCAGTAACCACAGTACCGAGACCACCCTCCTCACCACCACAGACGACATCCGCACACTCCTTGACCAAGGCTTCACCACAGTCCTAATCCTGCTAGAGCTCTCCACAGCCTTCAATACCGTCTCCCACTGCACTTTAGCAGCCAGACTCCACGACGCCGGCATACAAGGAACCGCCCTCGACAGGCTCCGCTCCTTCCTCGCCAGCAGAACCCAAAGGATCAGACTCCCGCCTTTCCTCTCCAAACCCACAGAGCTCAATTACGGAGTACCCCAAGGATCATCGCTCAGTCCCACGCTCTACAACATCTACATGGCCACCCTCAGCACCATCGTCAGACAGCTTGGACTCAGCAAAGTATCCTACGCTGACGACACCCAGCTCATCCTCTCCCTCACAAAGGACCCAGAAACCATCAGACTCAGCTTCCAGGAAGGAATGAAAGATGTTGCAGCCTGTATGAGTAGCAGTTGTCTGTATCTCAACTCGGAGAAGACAGAAGTCCTCGTCCTTGGACCCAGCCACTCAGCTTGGGACAATACCTGGTGGCCCACCGCACTCAGCAATCGTCTCACCCCCACGGACCACGCCTGAAACCTCTGCATCATACTTGACTCCTCCCTCACTATGACCCACCAGATCAACGCCGTCGCCTCCACCTGCTTCAACACCCTCTGCATCCTCCGCAAGACCTTCAAGTGGATCCTCCTGAAGCCAGAAAGACCGTCACTTATGCACTCATAACAAGCAGACTGGACTACGGAACTGCCCTCTATGCTGGATTCAACAAATCTCTGCTACACAAACTCCAGACAATCCAGAACACCGCGGCCAGACTTGTTCTCGGCATCCAACGATGTGAGCACATCACCCAACACCTGCGAGATCTCCACTGGCTCCCCATCGAGAAGAGAGTAACCTTCAAGCTACTCACCAATGCCTACAAATTGCACCACAACACCGGACCCAAATATCTCAACGAAAGAGTCTCCTTCCAAGGTACCCAAAAGAAACCTCCGCTCCACCGACCTCGCCATAGCAGATACCCCGCATATCTGCAGAACCAGAGCAAATGAAAGAGCCATCTCCTACATAACGGATAAGGCCAGGAACAAGCTCCAGGTCAACAGTAGACGCTCCCCTACTCTGCACACCTTCAGAATGAGCCTCAAGACCTGGATTTTCGGCTGACTCGGAGCTGCACCCCCGACCCCCCAGTGCCAGCGCCTTGAGACCTCCACGGGTGAGTAGCACACTTTAAAATTCCCTGATTGATTGGTTTTACCTACAACAGTTTTAGTAATGTGGTAGATGTATGGTATTTTTTTCATGAGCAAGTTCAACTACCAATACAAGTGTTTCTAATAAGAATGTTTCATGGGTTTGTGCTACTTGGTGCATAGTTGCTCTCATTGTCTTTTAAGACACATCTTCAGAATATTTGGTCAGAATTAGTATCAGCATTGCATTTGGTTAACACACTGATGTCTGTGTTGCAGCTTTACAATTTTGAACTTAAATTTGTGTATTTATTGTATGGTAATGCCTCCTCACATAACTTGTGGTTTCATCTTTGATGATACGGTGAAATCTGCATTTTTTTTATCAACACTTTTATTATGCTAGGAGGACCACCACCCTCTTTGGAGAAGTTAATACACTTAACCTACTGATTATAACTGTTCCAACCTGTCTAACACCATCTACGCTTAAATGTCCTGCAGGACTTCGGTAGTATGCAGTACAGAGTATTTATCCCTGTATCTTCCTCTATCATAATTCTACATTTTAGGAAATAAGGCAATGAAGAGGAAAATGAGGTAATTGAGGATAGCTCATCAGAAATGCTTCGATTCCAAAAAGGATGAATCTAAAAAGGAAACATATGATCAATAAGAATTAAAGACAAGAAAAATTAATGAAACATTTCACTAGCAAACTGTAATGGGAAAAGTGGTGCATGAAAGCAAATACAAATATGGAAATGTTGTTAATGAAAGTGAATGTTAGACTTTTTACATTGCAAATCATCCAACCACAATAATAAAGGCCAGCAATGACATTTGTTGGATAAAATAAGTATTATATTGATTATCAATAGAAAACCAAAAGCACGTAAAATAGCACATGTGTCTCGGTATCTTACATTAAGTTGTACAGGACCTAGACACCCACTGAGGTCAATATTCATTCACTTATTGACATAGGAGCCAGGATGGTTATCTCAATGAAAGGTGTTATCTTTAGACTTGAATAAAATATTAAAGGTCGTAAATGTCCAGCAGACATACCCTGGAAGATGTGTATAATTTCAGTTGGGAAAGACTCAGTAACTCCTAGTGCAAATCTTTGGTCAAAACAAATTAAGTCCAAATGATTCAAGTGGGACGAATTAAAGTTTGTAGCAAAACTAAACAGCCTAAAGTCTATGATTTTGCTGGGATTGTCGTCTTTGTTTAGCAGTCAAACATTTTATGGAGATAGAAAATCTTCAGCAGGACCTTTTTGGAACGTGTATCTCAACAGGGCTCCGGTAGGTCAGAAAGGATTTGAGGGACTATTCAATGTACCAGAGATATGGGATAAAAAGAGGCTTAAGCAGTACAAGTACCCACACAAGATAAGTATGTGGGTGTAAGTATGGGACCAGCAGTTTTATCCATGTGAGAAATATGGATCTCTGGAATCACAGATCCCTGCTCAAGCTTGGCTTCCAGGAACAAGGGACCTCAGCGGGCAAATACATGGCTCACAGAAGACACAGAAAGACATAAAGGCCCCCATTCAGGAGGTTAGCCGGGCAAGTCATTTCCAGTAATGGAATTCAGGTCGAAAGCCTGAGCTGTTTCCTCAGAAGGTCTTCAGCATATTAACAGTTTCTTGAACTGCTCATTTCCTCTTTAAGTCTTGCACTTACTGGAAAGTAGTTGTGCCGGGCTTTTAAATTTAAGATAGCACATGCCATTGGATCAAACATACCAAGCATTTCCTAAGATGTTTGCCACAATTTACTTTCACAGCCAAATGAATTGATACCTTCTTAAGTAACTTGTTTTTTAATACCGGGTAAATCTCACAGAGGACTACTTGCTAAAATGAGCAATTTGGCAGGCTTCCTCTTTAGAAAAGAGTTGCATCTAAAACGAAGAGAACAAACATAGAAAGGAAGATTCAAGCTTCCCTGCAGAGTTTGTGACCAACTGGTCTGCATAGGTTAATTGAACAGCAACAACTGTTTGCGTGTTCTATGTAGGTGGAAGTTAACCCCTAATAGTTCTATTCCTCATCTTGCCATTTGTCCAAGTAGACATTCGATCACCACCTGCTGGAGGATCTGAGAAGGTCAATTAGCATAAGGTAACTGTTTTTTTCTGGTTGTATGACCGAGGCACACATGGCTGAACCACGCGTGCCTCTACGACACAGCCCCAACAACAAATGCATCTAAACAACGCATTTCTTTACCATGCATGCCTTTACCACGCAATTTCGCTGTAAAGGCATGGTTGGTAAAGGGATGTGTGGTAAAATTCACACCCTAGAACCTCTGCCCTGAGTCCTAAAATCCTGCCCCCTGCTTAATAAGTTAGGTGCAGCGTTAGGTGTCGGTCGCTTTATACCGAAGTGGAGCCCTTTCTCTTCCCACCTTTTGGTCCAGCCTGGATAATCTGAGGAACTTGTGCGGAGCAGCAGAGGGGGACCGGGAAGCAGCGCGAGTGAAAAGCGCATACTGCAGCCCAAGGACTACATCCCCCAGGAGTCACCCTGAGCACACACCTGCAGCGGGGCTTGAGCACCTCCCCTGCTGACGCCTTAAAATACCTTGCCGCACCCGCTTCGCGGATGCCACAGCGTTAGGTGTTGGTCGCTTTATACCGAAGTGGAGCCCTTTCTCTTCCCACCTTTTGGTCCAGCCTGGATAATCTGAGGAACTTGTGCGGAGCAGCAGAGGGGGACCGGGAAGCAGCGCGAGTGAAAAGCACATACTGCAGCCCAAGGACTACATCCCCCAGGAGTCACCCTGAGCCCACACCTGCAGCGGGGCTTGAGCACCGCCCCTGCTGACGCCTTAAAATACCTTGCCGCACCCGCTTCGCGGGTGCCGCAGCGTTAGGTGTTGGTCGCTTTATACCGAAGTGGAGCCCTTTCTCTTCCCACCTTTTGGTCCAGCCTGGATAATCTGAGGAACTTGTGCGGAGCAGCAGAGGGGGACCGGGAAGCAGCGCGAGTGAAAAGAGCATACTGCAGCCCAAGGACCACATCCCCCAGGAGTCACCCTGAGCCCACACCTGCAGCGGGGCTTGAGCACCACCCCTGCTGACGGCATATATTGTGGGACATCCTCCGCTACGCTGGAGCGTCCTGGGAGAAGCCCGGGACAAGGGCGGGACGTCTGCGGCCGTCCGAGGCCAGGAGAGGCAGGGCAGGCCCACCCCTCTGACAAGCGAGACTTGGTTAGTGGCCAATTGTGTTTCTTACATTATATACTAGCTTTAGTTCATGGCAGTAAACCGTAAAAATGTTCATAGAGCGGGGGAGGGAGCGGTGGGAACAATGGACGCTTTCTTAATCAGGGCGGAATCTGTTTTACAACGCAAGATAACTCTAGCGGAGAAGCGGTTATCTCTAGGTATAGCTGAGGCGCAGAAGAGGTCTTCCTTGGGTACAATTAGTAATGTCAAATCACCTGCAGGGAACCTCTATCCTGTACCTCTCATTAATAAGAAGGGCCAGGAACAAGGGACAGGCAGTGCACATGATGATATAGATATATCTATTAATGACATCATTGAAGCTGAGCCTAGTGGGCATCCCCTTGTTTCATTAACACCTTCTTTGGATATGGCTTGTTTATGCCCCCCCCCCTGCCCCCAGCCCATTATTGGATTCACCAAATACATCACGGCTGTCTAAGACCCCAAGGACTTCCGTGATCACTTTCTCTGAGGAAGACATATCGAAGACTACTCCATCCCTGGCAGCAAGACTTCGCTCCCATAGACTAGCTGCAGAGCGTAAGGATCAGGGTCATGGCTCAAAGAAAAATACAACAAATCCTATAGTAAGGAATAAAACTAACAGCAAGGAAACGGGGGGGGGCTAGACCAAAGACTACATATAACCATGCGAGGGGCAAGCAAGGGGTCCCAACAAAAACTATAGGCACCCAAACAGAAAGCGGGAGCTCTACTTATGACATAGGGTTGGAGAGAAGGCTTGATAACTTAGAAGCATCACTAAAGGACTCCTTAGGAGTAATGTTAAGGGGGACAGTGGACGAATTAGAAAAGGATTTGATAGCAAGCTTGACACAGTTCACCGCGAGAATAGAACACATGTGTAAAAATTCGGGGAACGCGGTAAGAAATCCTACATCAAAAGAGAGTAATCTCCCACTACCAATCATATCTGCAGGAAAGGAAGCAGAGAGTTTGGTGTCATCTACTAACCCTCCATGGAGGGCCGTCAGTTCAACTGAGGGGGAAAAGGATCTAATATATAATAAGGTGGGACCTAACACTGGAAGTGCAGATAGATCGCCAGTCCAGGGAAGCCCGAGTAAGACTCTAGGCAGGAGTAAAGTCTATAGCCCAAAAGGCACTGATCTGATGCCAAGCTCTGATGTTTTGCAATTACCCCCGGCATCTTCACCATATGTAATAGTTCTAACTGGGGTACCATCCTTGAAAAGAAATCAAACAGAATCTTGGCAAAACCTGCGCAACAAGGCAGTAGATTGGCTAGTCAAATTTAAACGGTTTCACCCGGGAAATGGCCATGACATTTTGATGGTTCGCAGAGTGGGGTGGTTGGGTCACTCACCTAAGAACATAAGAGGAGACTGTGGGGTCATCAATTTTAGGCGCCCCCAGCAAGTCAGGAGGGTCTTGGAATCAATGGAAGAACCTCATGGTGAAAATACACTTATTAGCGTACTTCCCCTGGGTTACTTCTATAAACCAAGGTATGAAGGGATCGCAAGACACCAGTCCTTCCTTATCCCCTTGGAGAACAGATTTGACGGCTTTGACACTCTATAGGAGGTAGATTGACTAACCAAATCAAATATACCTACAACCCCCCCTAAAAAAGGTTAATATGGAGTCCGACTGTTGTGGAGAGACACAGACTCCTGCTATAATGCAAGTGTTAAAAGACCTGGGTAGGATTGATAAAGGCTGTGGGGATGGTACATTAAGAACCAGAAGTAGTAATGATGACGCATCAATATCCAGTAATAGTAAAGACCCAAAAATGGGAGTAGGCAATATACCTACTGGCACAGGGAGTACAACTACCCAAGTTGGTCAAACTGATCTATTTTCATTAAAACTAAGCGGAAATCTGGAAGTTAAATTGATGTCCTGGAATATTGCGGGCTTAACCAGGAATCTCCGGGATAACATCTGGTGTAATTACCTTGATGAATATCCACATAGGCTTGGATATAAAACCTTCTGCTGTGAAGCTATTCCATCTGCAAGAGGAAGGGCCTCTGGGGGTTTGGTGATTTGGATAAGAATCACCCTGGAAATTTAAGTTACTTTACTTTCTATTCTATCACAAGACCTTTTGGGCGTCAAAATAGTGACTTGAGAGAAAGAGGCTGTGTATTTAATAAACGTATATAACAGGCCAAGCCCATTAAATAAAGAATCTAGGGTGATAGATCAACTTGACTCTTATCTTGACGCACTAGGTTCTAATCTGCAAATAATTATAGGTGGGGACTTCAATTGCAAATATGAGCCTTTATTGGGCCTAGATAGCTTATTTGATGAGCAGGATAAGGCTAATAATATCCCTGCCCTAGATAGTACTGGGGAGGTAAAATGCACGGTTGCGGCAACCCAAATTTTACAATTAACTGTAGGACACGATCCAAGGGCATGCAATGGTCGTTTCCAGTCAGATAGACCATCGGCTCCTACATTTTGTAGAGGAAATTCTAAATCCCATATACATTTTATATTGGTCTCCATAAGTCTGTGGTATTTAATTGTTGATTTCAAAGTTGATCCCAGGACGGAGAGTGATCATCTGCCGTTACAATTAATTCTAGAACGTCAGCCCTTTATAACTAATATAGCTGAAGAAGCAGTATCCAAGGGGAATGTTCTCTAGATAAAGGATCAATGATCTCCAACTCGGATAGAGTTCTTCAGTTGCAGCGCGGGGACACGCTTTGGCGTAACCAAGCGCTCTATAAGCTACCCTTATTATTATTATAATGATGGCAAACTCCAGATAAGCAATAATAGGCGCGCCTTAAAATGGCCGTATATTTTTGCCAAGGAAGCAACTATGGTAAGCATCTATAATACTTTTGCAGACAATGTTGCAACTTATCAGGATCTCCTATTAGGTGACCATGTTGTATTAGACATGCATTATCAATTGGTTGATGCTCTAACACCCCTCCTGAGTAAAATCTATGAGAATGATGAAAGCCCTAACGTTAGCAACTTAGAATTAGGTAATCCCTGGTATAATAAAGAGTGCCGTTTAGCTAAGACTCTCCTGATTCAGGCAGTAAAGACCAAGAACTCAAAGGGAATAAGAGATAGTAGACATGCTTATAAAAAAATCCTTTTTCAATCAAAAAAAGCATGGGATGAGGAAATCTGGGCTGATTTACTCACGGCAGCTAAAACGAGGGACCAAGGCACCTTTTGGAGTTTAATATCCAAGAGGAATAAGACCGGTAGAACCTCCAAGCACCTCTATTTAGATGAAAAAACATGGAGTGATCATTTTTCTAAGTTGTATTCACAAAATAAGGAGGGCTCGTGCATAGCAGAACAGGAGGTTGTAATAGCACCAAGGCCAGCTAACTTATACTTTAGTCTAGAGGAGACTGTTCAGGCGATACAGGCCATTAAAGTAGGGAAAGCTCCAATACCTGATAAGATCCCTGGTGATCTATTAAAACATGACATAGAAGTCTGGGGTCCATATATAAACTTTTTATGTAATTCCATAGTAGCAGGCACGCCGATCCCTGAGACTTGGAAAGGGGCAGAAATCGTAACAATTTTAAAAAAAGGGGATCGTTATGACCCAGCTAATTATCGCCCAATCAGTTTAATTGATCTTATACAAAAAGTGTTTGCCAGACACATTTTAAATAGACTTTTAGAATGGATGGAAGAAACCCAGGTACTGTCTAAATATCAGGCAGGGTTCAGAATAAAAACTAGCACTATAGACCAGGTATTTAGATTTACATGTATTTGTTGGAAATACATTATACATAAGTATGTTGCTTTTATGGATCTGAGGGCTGCCTTCGACCTTGTCCCTCGCACTCTTTTATGGGAAACACTAAAAAATATAGGGGTTACAGGCGAATTACTTATAGAATTAATCAGACCTCATACAGGAAATTACGCCAAAGTAAGATGGGGGAAGGGAGGGGAGGTAACAAAGGCCATACCGGTGAGACGGGGCGTATGCCAAGGCTGCGTGTTGGCACCTACGCTCTTCTCGCTGTATGTTAATGATATTCCAACGTATTTGGGGAATTGTGATCATGATTCTCCAAAACTTGGGGGCGAATCGATCTCAGCATTATTATTTGCTGATGACACCATCCTCATTTCGCAGACTCCAAAGGGACTCCAAAATCTGGTGAATTCCTTTCATAGTTATTGTGTGGAAAAGGGACTAGAAATTAACTCATCAAAAACCAAATACATGTCTATAAACCCTCAAAAATCGTTTAAGAAAAATCTGGCCTTAAATAACCAAAAACTGGAATATGTGGGGAGTTTTAATTATTTGGGAATTACGCTGGATAGTAAGTTATCCTGGAAGGGGCATCTAGAAAAGAGCAGGATAGCTTTTCGTCAAAATTCGATGCCCGTTCTAAAAGTACATGGTGGTAGCCAATCTATGGCTATCACACCAGCATTGGAAGTATTTAAAGCAAAGGCCCAATCAGCTGGACTTTATGGGGCTGAGATTTGGGGCCCATCCTGTAAAAAGAATTTTGAACGGGATGAAAATAATTTTATACGGAGATTGCTAAAAATACAGTCTAGAACTCCCCTAGTACTTGTGTTTTTGGATGTTGCTATTAAACGTACAGATCACCAAGCTATTTTAAGGCCTTTATTGTATTGGGTTAGGATATGGACCACCCAAGAGTTGATCAACTATAGAAGTGGCCTGACAGAAATTATGCAGATTGATGGGTACAAGAACATTGCCTGGTTAAAACATATTTCACTCTGGGCAAACAGGCTAGGGTTATCTCCTTATTGGGAAGATCCCTTGAGTCTGACACCTTCTTGTAAAAAGCTCTTAAAGTCTGCATTTTGGTCCTATATCAGTAATACAACACTACATAGTTCATCCACTGGTTCATTAACCCAGAAGTTCTTAACCTTCAAAGATGTTGTTTCCTTTGAACCCTTTATGGACGAGATAGGACCACCGCTAGCAAAAACTTTATTTTTGCAATTTAGATATGGGGTCCTGCAGATAAATGCAAATACGTCCAGGTGGGGGGGAAACAAGGGTACTGACTTTTGCACTCTTTGTACGCAGAAGGCGAAAGAGGATGATGTTCATTTACTCTTCTTTTGCCCGGTATACAAGTCACCCAGGGTTCGTTGGATTAGATCTCTATGTAGAAATATGGGTGTTAGGTCATGCAATGAAGCTGAACGTATATTGAAGTCTAATACCTCTCAGGTGGTGGTGTTCTGTATAACTATGTTTTTATACAATTTTTACCTGATCAGGAAGAAGGCTGGTTTAAACTATAGTGCAATTAACTAGATTTTAATGACCTTCATTTTATATTCTGTATACATTAATTGTTGGGTAACGTGATCAAATTATTTTATGCTCTGGCTTTTTAGATTAACTTTTATCTTATTTATGTAAGCAGATTGTAGGTTTTAGGGCGTAATTTATAATGTGGATAAATTGTATGTCTGTTTCTGCCCTAAATTACTGTAACTTGCCCATGGGATCACTTGCTATGTAACGTTTTTTTTCTTTTTTTATCTTGTTGCTTTTATGGCTAAAGATAGCCGAAATAAAGTTGAAACAAACAAACAAACAATAAGTCCTAAAATCCTGGCCTCTGCCCAATAACCCAACCCCGAGCCCTAAAAATGACCCCACCCTTAAACCTTAAACTATCCCAACTCCCCCTGCCCTGAGCCCTAAACACTTCGCCCCTGCTCTAAAAACTGCCCCTTCCCCCCTACCCTGAGCCCTAAAACTCTGCCCCCTACCTGAAAACCTACCTCAACCCTGGCCCCCACACTTTGAGTCCTAAAACCGTCTCTCTTCCTTAAAACCCACCCGTCACCAACCCCAGCCAAACTTACCTCCCACATCCCCATCCTTCGTGCAGGTATTCCCTTCCAGTTCCTCTCCCCGCCTTCTTAGTAAACTAGGACGCCGACAATCTTAACCACGCATATGCTTGGCTCAGGCTTATGAGTGGTTAAGGCAAGCGTTGTTTTACTTGCAGTGAAACGGAACTCATACTTGAAGCCACGTTGTAAAGGCCGTTTCTCGTTTTTCCCACTTTTCCCACATCAGTCTAGGTGAATTAGTTATGCAGAAGCTACCTCTTGATTGGGGAATATTATTGAATTTGCCTTGCCAGTTTCCTAGTGTCCCTCACGGTGTGTAGGATATATGTGGATAGGGTATGTATGTTCTCTGTTTCATGGTATTCATTTGGACCTCATTGAGTATAGGAGCAGAAGATGCTACTCTCCCCAGTTTGTCCTTTGTCCTTGATGGACAAGACAGCCTGCACCTTCCAGTGCTCAGGGAAGTGTCCTTTAACTGAGCTTACCATTCGAATGGAGGAAGATTTCCCTTGTTTAGTGCAGGTTCCCCCTTCTCTGTTATAATTCCCCACAACATCCCTTTCTGCGTAGCTGGCTGTCGCTTAGTTCTGATGGCCACTGCAAACCTTCATCAGAGACTGTTACAATTACATCTAGACCAGTTTAAAATGGTCTGGCCTTGGGCTGTCTGCTGTGGAAGAAATTAAGATGCACATCTCTACACCTGCTCAAAAGTCTACACTTTGGTCGACCTAGCATTCATGCCTGTGCTCCCAAAGTGCCATAAAGACTGGATCTCAAGCCAAGAAAGTTGTACATTATTTGAATATCCAAAGTTCTTGGTGCACCAGCTGAAAGCAAATGCAGAACCAGGATCTCAATCTCTGGGCTGTTACAAATCTCCTACACACACAAGCGATGAGCCTTGACTCCTAGAAGAAGCTCTGTGTGTACATCCATGGGACATGGAGCTGGACTGTCCTGTACCAGAGGAGCTGGATTGCACCTACATATGTTGTCCTCAGACCAGGGAAATCTGTTGAAAGCCCAACTGACTAGACAATCTGCTTGGAGCATGTTTTGTTATGTTAAAAGATTTATACAGCTAGTAGCTACCCCAGCAATGGGGAGTCCCAGCGCTAGTCGTAAGAGAGCACACTGCACAAAGTGACCTTTTGCAAAGTGCCACAGGAAGCTCCTAAGAAGAAAATAACCAGGTCTTCGAGATTTTCCTAAAAGACCAGTGGTTCTGAACACTCCTAATTGACAGAGGGAGCATGGTTCAAAGGGCCGGGATCTCAGAGAGGAAAGAACGCCCCCTCCCCCCCCCCCCAACCCACGTGAGTCAGAGCGACTCACTTAACACGTGGAACAGAAGCCAAATTACGATCGACTGAATGCAGTGCCCGAGAGGGCATGTACGAGGACACTAGATTGGACAGGATGCGAGGCCCCAGGGAAAAAAGGATAGTATGGGTGGTGCACAAGGTTTTAAAATGCACACGCTTCTCAACAGTGAGCCAATGCACTTTGCGAATAAGACCAGAGACAGGACAACACGTTGAAAACGAGAACAGCAGCCTGGCTGCTGCGTTTACAGCCAGCTGGAGTCTGCAAATCACTGCCATGTTGGTTCTCAGGTAGAGGATGTTGCAGTAGTCTAGCTGGGAAAGGATAGCTGCCGGAATAATTACTCGTAGGGTGAGAGGGTAAAAAAAAACTAAGAATGGGTTTAAGCCAACTGATAAGTCCAAAGCACGTGCCTACCACTGATTTCGTCTGTGCCTCAAAAGTTGATGCATGTGCCACAAAGAACAGAGCCATACCCACATGAGCTACGATATCCTGGCAGCTCAATTTCCCTACAGAAGCAAAGAGAAAGGCAAGGCATTCCTCAGGTCAGAGAGCTGTACAGACACTTTTTTTTATTCAAGTGAACTGAAGTAATGGCATCTTCCCTATCTTACCAGTTCTTTCAGGGAGGCAGGACCAAGCTTGTGAATGATGCAGTCTTTCCTGATCATCCACAATTGCGGCAGGAGTATTTAATGGAGGGAAGGGTGCTGTTGTGCTTCTAGAACCGTTTGAATCTGCTCTCTACTTATTAGACCACAGATACCATTGTGATTCTGATGATACATAGCCTAGGAAATGTCATCCACAACCAGTAGCTTCTGAGATACAGTCCCTAAAGGAAGGCATTGACAGAGAATACCATAGTAGGTGTTGTTGGTTCACTAACACATCTGCCACTTTACAATAACCTAATAATCAGTTAGGGCCTTAACTTGCTCTTTCTGGACACGGGTAACTCGAACCCAGTCACTAATGACTTGGACACTGAGAAGAAACTGTGAATGCACCATTTGCTACAGTTGCGTGTGATCACTGTCGGTTGAGTGGTGTGTTGTTGTGTTTTGGTATAATTGTACTGTTACTGAAATCTCGACAGGTGAGGCTTCAACCTACTGAATTGTCCAGTCTTAAGCACATAGAAACAGAGGGCCAGATAAATAAATACAAAAGTTGCAAAGTTTTTGTCTTCCTCCCCTATCCCACCGACGAAAGAACCGAATAACTTATTTTAAAGACTGTAGTAAAACATCCCACAAATACCAATGCTTCAAGAGTTTGCTAACCTCATCCCATTAGATAATATTGGATAGAGAACCAATGTTTTTGTAACTGCTGTTATGCCGTTCCATAGGGTGTAGATGTTCTATTACTCAAATGGGGCAATACTTGGGGCATCATATTTATATCAGGCGCTATTTCGACAGCAATGCTCTGGTACCATACATACCTGGTCCAGTAAAGCCTGACTGTCCTGGGACCACAAGAACATAACTTAAAGCTAGTTACTTACCGAGTAATTTGAAAGTGGTTGTGCAATAAAAAATACATATATTAGAGAAAAGGAAATTTAAGATGTGTAAAGAACCCCATGTTAAAGGAATGATAAAAGGGGAAGGAGGAAATGAGAGAGACTGGAAGGAGATTAAAGGCAAATAGAGCAAAAATAGGTAAAATAAAGCAATATAAAAAAATGAAGAGCGAACTGGATTGTGAAAAACAGAAAGGAACGGCATACATGTAAAGGAAATATCCAATCTGTTTCTTATGTACTTTTTAATGATGGAGCATTATGTGCTGGGTGTTATATCCAGTCATTGTCACACAACCAATCATTCTGCTCGACTTCTCGTCTTTTTTTACCCGGAAGCAAAGAGGGTGGGATACCAGGCTTAACATGTGCACCCCAGCCCCCAGCCCCGCCGCCCGTTAGCGCACTTTCTGCAGCTGGTGTTTAGCAGCAGCGGCAAAGGCCGAGTGTTAAAGGGCACAGAAATACTAGGCAGCTGGAAAGAGGAAGAGAGGAGGCTGGAGGAAAAATATTAAAGAAAGGGGGGATAGAAATAAGAAAAGGAAATGGAGAAAAGAAGGGGGTGACATAAACAGAAAGGGCTGCTGATGTTTGACGGGGTTAAAAAAAAATAGGAAGTACATGAAAGGGGTGCATACTGAGAAATTCGGAGGTACTTTGGATAAGACATTGGACGAGCGAAAATTGAGCGAGGTCAGGTCAAAATAAAAGACACTTTGAGATGAAGCAGGAATATATGAATAGAGGAAACAGAATAAGGACACGATGGGCGAACATCCATTTAATAGTGGGAACCTGATTATAAGAGGCAGAGATTAGGTGGTGGAGGGTGAGAGAAGGGGCCTGTTCCTTCTAAAATGGAGGGGGGAGGGCATGCCCTGGATGGGCCACCGAGTGCCAGTCACTCTGGAGGAGGGCAGAGTCTGCTCCCGAGCTCTCAAAGCCCCTTTCAGCCTCTCTGCAGGCCGCCATCGGGGGGCCACTGACAAGTATGAAAGCGCTCTATGAAAATTATATTGTCAGTTCCAGAGCATGTCCACCCAGGCAGCTTTCAGCCTTTGAGCCCTGTTCAGCTGGACTATTTGTAAATATCCATGTGAATCCAGGCCCTGAATGGGGTAGCACAGTGCCGCCTTTATACTACCGCCCCTCGTGTGGCTGTAGCTGTCCAGGTCTTGGACGCTGCACCAGCCTTCCTACTCAGGGGGCACCTTCTATTTTCCTTTATAGGAGGTCCATTTATATAAAAAACACTAATGCCTCGTCATATTACAATGTTAGTACCCTACAGGAGCCTTTACTACCTCAGAAATGCCATATCTAATACATGAGAGTTACAATACAGTTTCACATTGCCATATAGAATTAAAAAATGGCCATTCTCTGGCTAAACCATCACGTGAAGTGTTACAATGAAATTGTTACAATTAATTCACTTATGGAGACACAGTGGTCACCCCCCACCCCCTTCACTCAAACAGACCCTACTCCTAGATCTATCTCTGAACCGAAAGCTTAGGATAACCCTAATGCAGTAGTAATGAAACAAGACATTTTAATGGGTACCTGCCTGGATTTCTTTTCTTGTCTGTAACCTTGCAAACAGAAACACTGACCTCTTTCTCGACAATGTGCACAATATCCCATAAGGTAATCCAAGTTAGTGATTAAGACACTGTTGCTTTTGAATTGTTTTACTTCATGCAGCATGGGATATGTGCCTCTATTTCCTAGTATGTGATTTTCATAGAGGTGTTTCTGTACTTTTATTTTTCAAGCAATATGAGCCTTACATAAAGCACAGTGTGAATTGAGTTGATTCTAGGTATGTGGGTTTGGTGGTCATGACGGTGGATGGTTGAAAGCTCTGGAGTTGAGGCTAAAGATAGGGAAAGTTTTTGAGAATACCATTAAGGTCATAAAGGTATTATGACTACATGGTCATTCAATCCTTGGTGTCTCTGCAGAATGCAAAGAATGTTGGTCATATATATGAACAGTCTAAAGCAACAGATGGTGAGGTTTTAACAGCGCATAGTCCATGTGGCAAATAGTAGGAAAAAAATTATTATTTTTCAAGTGGCATCAAGGGAACCAAAGACAGCTACCACCTAACGCTGTCAGAAACCGGCTATTACAACGTAATGCCGTCACAATAGAAGAAATTCAAAAAGATTCCCTGAGCACAAAGTGCATGTATCTGTGAGTTTTACAGATAATATCAATTCACAAATAATTGTCCATATCAGCACTTCCAAATTATGAGAAAATCCTTATTTTTATTCTCAATCCATAGGTGTTCGTGAAGACTTGTGGATACAGCAGTACAATCTTGATACAATGTAAAACAGCCAAACGCCAACACGTGTTTCGTCAGGGGAAATTTACCCAATGACTTCTTCAGGGCTGTAATAATAAATGCGTACCCAATTATAATATCCAAAAATTGGAGAGCCAAACCTAACATAAAGCCTATACCATTATAACATAAATTGTACCGAAAATAAAAAAGAAAGGAAAAGAAAAGAGAAAAGATCAGTACCAGAAAGCTGAAAATCAAGTGGAAAAAGGAAACCTAAGTTGACCAATTATACATAAAACCAACAGGTGCCACCATACAGAGCACAACAGCACCAGACAGAACCAGATGAAAATGAAAAGATACCAAAATCAGGCCCACAGTCTGTGTAACATTTAGTATAATTACTAAATGCCAAAAAGTGCTCGAGTTCCTACACCTATTTATAAATAACCAGGACTCACCCTTGATAGTTCTCACTTTTAGCCTTATACAGTCACGAACATATCAAAAACCTTTTATTTTTGGAAATCTATCAAAAGAGGGATTAGAATAATATAAGTAGTTCATACTAAGGTATCAATTTTTAGTAGTTCTATACATATCTAACCATACAATTAAGTAGTTAGATTCTCTTACCCTTAAAACGCTTTCAACTGTTCCAGAGACACTGTCTTCCTATTATGATTCGGTAAATAACACCAGGCAGTATCAGCCTTCAAACTGTGGAACCATCGTTAATATCTAAAAATGATAAAATCGAGCAAGAAGATATATTTGTGTGCCCATTCTCAATTCGCATCATAAAAATACAAAAGATTCATCTGCAAAGACCCCTATTCACAATAACCTTCCAACCCATGTACTTTTAACATAAATACGTTATCACGACTGTGCCGAGTAAACCTAGCATAATTAAACAAATTAAGAGCACCAAACCCGCATCTTAGTTGTTAGGATCTGTAATAATTCATCTGTCAATCGACAATCCTGTCTTGACACTCACCTCGGGTTCTCTGAGCAATCTCGTGTATTCAATTCTGTATCCAAACCGGCGTGTGTTACTCGCGCCATCTTGGATCAGTTGTTTATACCAGGACTCAATAACAGCGAAAACGGACTTTACAGATAAAAACATATTAAACCATAAACATACCGCATCTAAAATAGTCCGGTGTTGATCCCATATTGAACGGATGGTCCTCACAGTAACATCTATACAGAAAAGTAGTTGAAGATGCAGCAATTTATATTTAAAAACCTACGAACGAAAATATATCAAAAACGGCTACCCGCAATGATGTATTTGTCAGAGTAGCCACTCAGTTTCACGGGCACCATGTTTCAACGATCCGATTACAATTGTTGTTATATGCAATGGTGAATAATGCTACAAACCCACCAGAAAAAACGCTAAATTCTTCGCAATTATGTCTTCGTGGACAATTATAATAAGCACTGGTGCAATTATATGTACCCAAAATTAAATAAATTTTAAGAGAGATATAGGTCAAAGACTACTCACAACAAAATAATTTTAACAGACCTATCACATGTATTCTGTTTTAATTAAAAACCTATAGAGTATTGTATATCGCTAAGATTGAACTGGATAGCTATCAGTCAGCTGACCACAGAGTAGAAGTGCTCAGTTGAGTCTAGTGCTGAATTGCCAGAGGGTTACAAGAAAGAAAACAGTTGTAACAGGAAGTGAACATTAGTAAAAAAAATATATATATATAGAAGAGGGGAAAGCAAAAGAGAGACCCAAAGGAAAAGAAAGGAAATAAAAAGCAATAATATAAACACATGTGTATACATGTCTAACATAATTTTACATTACATATTATCTATACAATTTTACATTATGGACCTACTATGTACAAGACACTCCAACCCTCAACAACAAGGTATTAGTATATTGACATATTCTTTTGAAATTCAAAAGGAGGCAAACATACAATCATGTATATTTATAACAAGAGAAGGAAGAATATTGATCTATTAAGACTCTTCACATAAGTTTGTTTAAACAGTTAGAACTGAAGAAAAAAACATTGGGTTAGCTCATCTCCCCAAAAAGTATTGTAATTCCGAATCAATATTAATTCCCTCTCTACTGCACGTAGCTTGAGTATCCAACGTGCCTCACATTGGCGCAGGCGTAATTCTCTGTTACCTCCTCTAACATCACTCGGTATGCTTTCTATGCCATGAAAGGAAAACGATTTACTGTTTCCCTGGCTAGGACATTCATGTGCATGGATTGCTAATGGATAACGTCCATCCATATTTTTTAATGCTCTAAAGTGTTCAGCAATACGTTCCCTAAGGCATCTTATTGTACTGCCCACATAAATTTTGGAGCACTTGCACTTGATAATGTAAACAACATACCTGGTATCACAGTCAATGTGTTGATAAATTTTATAGGGTAGTGAGTTGTTATATTGAAATTCCTTAATGCCCTGTTCAGCTAGTCTACACGTACTACATCTGCCACATTTGTATGAGCCACAGTTCAAATTACTCAACCAATTTCGGTCCCTACTCTTGGTTATAGGATAGCTAGGACTAATAAGTCCCCTTAGGGTAGTACCCTTACGATATGTGACACTGGGGTGTTTAGAGATATATTGACAAATAGTCTGATCCGAGGTTAACAGATGCCAATGCTTTTTCAATATATTATATATTCTGTGGGACCATGGATGATAATTGGTCACTAAACGTATCGATTGTATATTGTCAGTGCCTCTTGTTTTTGTTTTAAAGTGTCCTGCCTCTTTAGTTTAGAAGATCTTTTCCTAGCCTTTTTGATAACGTCTTGATCATATCCTCTCGCCAAAAATCTGGATTCCATATCATGTGAACAGAGCAGAAAATCATCATCCTTACTACAATTTCTTCGTGCTCTATATAACTCCCCATAAGGTATTGCGTGTTTCTGAGCCTTAGGGTGAGCACTTGTAGCAAATAGTGTCGAATTGCACGCAGTACTTTTTCTGTGTAACACACTATTGATTTTACCCTCCTCAATAAACAGTTCAATATCGAGGAATACAATTCTCTCTTTGTTAGAAGACATAGTAAATGACATGTTACACTTATTGTAATTCATATGATCAAAAAAGTTTTTTAATTCCACATCCGAACCTGTCCAAATAATAAAACAATCATCTATGTACCTGCCAAAATAAACAATAAATTCCTGCCACCTTGCCCCCGCGGGTCCCCAAATATGCTCCGCCTCAAAACCGCCCATATAAAGGCACGCTAGAGACGGAGCAAACCTGGACCCCATCGCCACTCCACATTGTTGTCTGTACCAATCCTTACCGAAAAGGAAAACATTATGTTTAAGAATCAGTCTTGACATTGACAGCAACATGTTCGAATGATCCAGTAACTCAGCTGGTCTTTTATATAGAAATTTCTCCAACATATCCAAGCTTTGTTCATGATTGATATTCGTATATAACGAAGTCACATCTAGCGTAACCATTGTCATAGAGGAATCCCAAAGAACATCTGAAAGTATGTTAAGGATGTGTTTTGTGTCCCTGATATAGGAGGCCAAATTTACCACAAAAGGTTGCAAGTAAATATCAACAAACTCTGCAATCCTCTCCATCGGGCCCCCTATACCAGACACAATTGGCCTTCCTGGAGGCTTTTTCAAATCCTTATGCACTTTCGGTAAAGTGTATATGCATGGGTAACGAGGTTTGTCAATTTTCAAATACGCATATTCATTATCATTAAGTAATCCACTGGTATGCCAAATTTTCAATTCATTATTAACAACTTGTGTGATTTCAAAGACCGGATTGTTAGAAAGTTTAAGGTAACAATTTTCTTTAGACAATTGGTCCAGAATCTCAGACTCATACGCTGATTTTTGTATTACAACAATATTGCCGCCTTTGTCGGCTTCGCGTATGATGATATTATCATTGGTTCTAAGTTGTTTTAAGGCAACCTGTTCTCCCTTAGTAAGATTATGCATTTGTGGGTAATCGAAAAAATGAACATGACCCAATAACTCTGCACCAGGTATTGGAGGATCTAGAATTTTGTTCAGATGCCAGTGAAGATAGTGGTTTAAAACCAAAATCTAGGTGGTCTCCACAATTACCTGCTGGTAACAACATTGAGGTTTTCAACAGGATTGTAATCGGTGAACTTGACAAATGTGAGGTATCAATGAGGAAACATCATAAAAATACTATATATATGCATAATCTTACTAAGGGAGAACAGGTTGCCTTAAAACAACTTAGAACCAATGATAATATCATCATACGCGAAGCCGACAAAGGCGGCAATATTGTTGTAATGCAAAAATCAGCGTATGAGTCTGAGATTCTGGACCAATTGTCTAAAGAAAATTGTTACCTTAAACTTTCTAACAATCCGGTCTTTGAAATCACACGAGTTGTTAATAATGAATTGAAAATTTGGCATACCAGTGGATTACTTAATGATAATGAATATGCGTATTTGAAAATTGACAAACCTCGTTACCCATGCATATACACTTTACCGAAAGTGCATAAGGATTTGAAAAAGCCTCCGGGAAGGCCAATTGTGTCTGGTATAGGGGGCCCGATGGAGAGGATTGCAGAGTTTGTTGATATTTACTTGCAACCTTTTGTGGTAAATTTGGCCTCCTATATCAGGGACACAAAACACATCCTTAACATACTTTCAGATGTTCTTTGGGATTCCTCTATGACAATGGTTACGCTAGATGTGACTTCGTTATATACGAATATCAATCATGAACAAAGCTTGGATACGTTGGAGAAATTTCTATATAAATGACCAGCTGAGTTACTGGATCATTCGAACATGTTGCTGTCAATGTCAATTTTGCTGCGGGATTGTTTTTTATTTGACATTTTTGTGCACTACAGTTGTTAGTCATTTATCTGGCATTAAATTAAAATCAATGCCGACAACAGGTAAAAGTCAAAAGGCCTGGCTTGTTTTAGGTGTATGCGTTTAGGTGTTTGCTGTGGGATTGTTTTTAGTTTATATTTTTGTGCAGTAATCATAACATATGATATGCAATTTTACACTTGATTCTGCAAAAACAGACTGAATTAATATAGCCGCAACTGAAACTAAATTCATATTATGTACAAAAGTGAAGGTATTAATGTGTTTTAGTTAGGCCACATGTCTGTTTAAATCTCTATTTTAAAAAAGATGGATACCATCTCCGTCACTCACTTCTACTCCCCCCCTGCGCACAACCTCTCCCCAGAGACTTCGCAGAACACAGAAATTTGATGACATAATGGTTTATATAAACTGAAGTAGTTGCCAAGCTGGTGTTGAACTTGCTATGATGTGGATGTAAGATTGCAACAAGTATCTAACTCATTGGTTTCTTCAATGGGTCTATTCACACCGAAAAAGTCTTATTGTCTAAATGTTTCATATTTGTTTAAACATCTCCAGATGACATTAGCATAGAGGGTGTTAAATATGTTTTTTCTGAAATGGGATGGTGCTTATGTGTTAATGTAATGACATGCAGGGCCAGACAGGGAACTGAAACCGGCCCTGGCCTGCTCCTCCGACACCACCCCGGGGGAGGGGAGGCAAGCTGTTTTCTAGGGCCGGTTTCAGCTGATATTGCTGGCCCCCGGTAACAAAAACTGCCCCCAGGGGCCCAAAACCAGCCCCCACCCTGGTCGCCCTGATGACATGTATATTTCTTGTGTTCTGAATTACTAAAAAAAATATGGTTTTGCTCTTACCACAATGAGTTTGCCCCTTTTCTAATTTACTATGCAAGAAATATGTAGAAGGACCCCATCATTTTGGGGGTGAGCCAGAGGACTTTCCTTTTGTGTTAGGGATGCTGCCTGATTTCTTATGATTTTGCTGCTCATTGAGACTTAGAATATTTTCAGATTTTTACATACTCTGTATAACTTTGCACCTGAGAGCCTGGACTCTGTTCGCTTATTTTGAATGCTTGTAATAAAATCTTTTTTAACTTTTTATTGATCAAGTACTCCATTATTGAGTGGACCTCCTTATTTAATGAACTGTTTTTACTCTGCTAATTGATGTTTAGGCAGGTGTCTTAATGTGGGGACAGACTGTCTCATGAAATTGAGGTTTAACACCATCTCTGATCCAGAATACTGTGGGAGAATTGAATGAGGTACATTTTGGGAAGTCTAAATGTTGGCGTACGGTTTTGCCTCCATAAATCTTGGTAGTTTAGGATGGTTGCATGTTAAGGAGCACCTCCTATTTTCAAGGAGACCTTTGTTCCGTTTACTGTTTATGTACAGCATAGGGATATAGTGGACTTTTTGGTGAAATTCCCGGTATCGAGATTTTGCAGAGAAGACTGACTTGCAATGCCGTGAATGAACGATTTGGAGTGTAAGTATGAATAGGGCAGTATTGTTTTGTGAGTTTATTGAGTGTTAGGCTTGGTATCTTGGGCGTGGTTGCCCCTGACATTTTGCCTCTACCGCCCGTATTTTTGATGCTGTGCTGGATTTAGTTTTTGCTGGCTTAGATGCGTTGGGCACTTTGCCACTGCTGATCAGTGTCAAAGTGCAAGTGCTCCCTATGTAAATTGTTGTTACAATTGGTTCTCCCTGATTGACATATTTGATTCACTGGTAAGTCCCTAGTACAGTGCACTGAAGTGTACCAAGATCTGTAAATCAAATGCTACTAGGGAGCCTGCAGCACTGATTGTGCCACCCACATGTGTAGCCCTGAAAAGATATTTCAGACCTGCCACTGCAGTGTCTGTGCGTAATTTGTTAACTGCCATGTCAACTTGGCAAGTGCACCCACTTGCCAGGCCCTAACTTTCCTTTTTTGTTTACATGTAAGGCACCCCTGTGGTAGGCCCAAGGTAGCCCCATAGGCAGGGTGAAGTGTATGTGAAAGGTAGGACATGTACTGGCGTGTGTGACATGTTCTGATAGTGAAATACTGCCAGTTTCGTTTTTCCCTATTGAAAGGCTATCGTGCACATTAGCTAGAATAGGAAATGCTTTGTAACATCTTACAAGTATAACTTCCCCTTGGGACAAGATAGAGAAATAAAGTTTAGGCTCTCTGAACTCAAAATTTAATAACACAATTGTAAAGATGCAAATCCACTCAAGATCGGTCCTCGACAACCTCAGAGAGGGCATGGACACCAACCATCCCCAGGCCCTGGTCCTCCTCGACCTCTCCGCCGCCTTTGACACGGTCGACCATACCATCTTACTTTCCCGTGTCAGGGCGGCGGGGATTGGAGGTTCGGCCTTGGTCTGGCTGTCCTCCTTCCTGAGAGACCGCACCCAGTCCGCCTGGGTGACTTTTCGGCGAACTTCCGCGCAGTCCAATGCGGGGTCCCCCAGGGTTCCTCCCTTTCCCCTCTTTTATTTAATTTGTACATTGCCCCCCTCATTTTTGCCCTTCAACAATTGGAGGTCTCCGTCTATAATTATGCGGATGACCTCCAGCTTATTTTTTCTTTATCCTCATCCCCCGAGTCCATGTCCAATTTCCAATCTGTTATGATTTTCATCCGGGACTGGATGAACTACAACCACCTGAAGCTAAACCCCGACAAAACGGAGCTGGTGTTGACAGGTGGTTGCTCCAGTCCCTGGTCCTCTCTCTTTTGGCCCCCTCCCTAGGTCCCTCTTCCCCCCCTTCTTCCTCTGTAAAAACTCTCGGGTTCAAACTGAATGACCAACTCACTCTGCATACCCAAGTCAGTTCTGTGGTGTCCTCTTCTTTTCTCTCACTCCGCACTATTCGTAAAGTCTCTCGTTTCTTTTCTTTTCCTGCCCTTAAGCTCATAGTCCTGGCGATGGTTATCTCTCGCCTGGACTATGGCAATGCCCTTTATTTTAGCATGCCCGCGTATAGCGTGAGACGACTCCAGCTGGTCCAAAACCAGGCGGCTCGCCTGGTTTTCAACTTGCCCAAATCACATCACGTCACTCCCCTCCTCCAGTCCCTACACTGGCTCCCCATCCGAGAACGAGCCCAGTACAAGATGGGCTGCATCATCTTTCAAGCCCGGATAGGCACAGCCCCTGCTTTTATCTCCGCAGAAATCAACCCCTACGTCCCTGCCAGGGAACTACGCTCCTCAGCTCAACAACTGCTCATAGTCCCCCGTTCTAAAAGCAAAAAGTGGGGAGGCATGAAATTTTCTACTCTTGCCCCTCCGTTTTGGAACTCTTTGCCGGCTCACCTCAGATCCTGCGCCCATTACACACCCTTCCGTAAGGCGCTAAAAACCTTTCTTTTTACACAAGCCTTCTCTTCATAACTGCTTCTCTCTATTCTCCTTGTCTTTCCTGCCCTCTGGATTCAGTACTTTACAGCGCCATGAAACTGTCGTGTATTTCTATAGGTTCTGAATCAGTCCCCCTATTCCTGACCCTATTCTGGTTAAACTAACTATCAAGTTAACTAACAGTCAGCCCATGAGGCAAGAAAACCCCCATGATGCAGATACCGTTATCTGACGCAGTCACACTACGGCACAGGAACGTGTTATCTGATTAGGTCATAACGCTTGAGATCTAATTAGACAAGCGACATTCCTCCAGCCCCTGATAAGGCATACGACGTTCTCATAACAAATCAAACCTATGACAACCTGGATAATCCGTGCGGCCATTGTTTTGATTTCACAGAGAACTTTAGTAAAGAATGTGCTAACGAGCAAGTCGTATGACATCTTTATTGACGTACCTATGTCCATCCTTACGTCAATCTCGGCACCTTTAAGGTATAAATATTGCCGACCTTGCCCTATGCAAACACACGCGTGGTGACAAGACGGAGCAGCCATACTTGCCGAAGCCGAGAGCAGAAGCAGACCCCGCTGGCAGCAGCCCCGCCTTCCTGACGCGCTGAGAGACGCGCTGCTATCTCAAGCCGAGAGACCCAGCACCGGCGCTTTCGGGCAGCCCTCGCAGGCAGCCTGGAATATCGAGAGCAGAGAAAGAGATACCATTCCTCATCCATCCTAAATTCCAGGTACAGAACTGAATAACCCCTCACAGAGAATTCTTTAGTTATTCACTTGGCAAAAACAAACTTAACTTAAACTGTAACTTTCTATTCCCGCCCACGCATTAGACTTAGGTCAGGTACACGGGGTAGGCGTATTTAGAAACACCAGTTGAGTACGTTTAGTCAAATGTATATGTGTATGTAAATATATTTTAATCATTTTAAACATCATATGGCTCAGAAACCATATCAATGTTTTTACAGTATTATTTTATACTATTGCTTCTAATGTATGCACTTTACTTAACTATAAGTATTGCAATAATATCGATCCATTTCTCTTGTACGAGAAAAGAGACTGATCAATAAATAACACCTTTTTATTGAACACGCCCGTCTCTTCCTTTTCTCTACATTCTGATGAGACTAAGAATGCACGTACTGACTGAGTAAAATAATTGCCTTGTGCTCACACGACTCTCGAGATTGACTCTTGATTAGGGGAGAGCAAAGTTGTCATGTTCTATGGTTGTCAGAAACTAAATCCCTTCTTGTCTAATCAGGGGAGTTAACTCCTTCCTTGAACATTCGAGAAAGTTTCTAGCGAACTCTGAGCTTAGCTGGCAAACCCAAAAATTAAGTCTAGTATCGACAGTAGTAGACCTAGTTAACGTCTGGCCTAGGCCTTTACTGCTGTAGGTATTATTCCAATGCGCAGAGCCTATTGGGAAAATAGGAGCTACACTACATGGCGCCCAACGTGTTTGGAAAGGGCGATAAAACTAACGTAAGACATTTAGAGTAACTCAGTCGTGCTTTCTCACTCAGACCCCTTTTCCCAAATACTCCAAAGACGTCTGGAGTGGGTGAAAGGTAATATCCTCCAAAACCTCGCAGGAGGGAACTCCTATGTATGGTTATTGGTATAGTCAACGTTGAAGGATAAAAACAGTTCCAAAATATTGTGCATCTAATCTTTGTTCCATAAAGAAACCTGATCTGCAAATAGACATAATACCATCCTGTCTGTAAAATGGCAGAGAGTGATGATGAAAGAGAGGCAGTTAGATTAGCTACTGAACTCGCAGATGCTGATGCTACCATGCAAGCAGCAGACCCGAATATAACACTCATTCCGGTCATTAAAAGGAGATCTATAACCTTAAAACTTATAGAAAATGGACTGACACCTAGAGGTGGCACAGTCATATTCGTAATTGAGGCACACGAATATCGGCAGACAGAGGTATACTATTCATGGATACATTTTCCAGCAGCAAATGCTGTAACAAAGTACTTCCACTATTACAAAGTAGAGGAACCTCCTGAAACGTACACTCCTTTCGAGGAGGTGGAAGTACCACTCAAATTCCAAGAGCATTTGCTCTTATTTGATGGCGCCCTAAAACATAACAATCACATTACAAGGCTCGGTCCTTTAGGAAGACCAGGAGCAACGTGGCCGGTCTTGGCCGGATACACACCACACCCAGACATCGAAGGAATGTCTACAGGAGAGCTGTTAATACAGCTAAAACAATTACTAAAAATTCATAGACAATTAGTTCAGTATGTAATGCGGACTTCAACAATTCAGCCAGCGATTAAACTTCCACAGCTGACCCCTCACCAGGGGAACACAAATAAAATCACACCACAGAACATCCAATCCTGCCTAGGTAAAGTTCCAGCTAAACGGGAACAGATACCATTCTGGTTGGCACAGAAAATAACCCAAATAGAGGCGGTGTTTCCTGACACCACCCCATTAGAAAAACACAGGATTCTGACTATATGTCTCCCAATGGGAATCGCACCACACATTGAGGACTGTGACACTTGGGGTACAGTCTTTGCTTCCATCTACACAAAAACGCACGGTGTTCCATCCATTTCGGTAATACCAGATGTGCTAAAACAAATTCAAGATGAATACGGTCCAGAACCTGCTTTAACTCTTGGTATGAAATTACTGAAAGACTTCAAGCAGGTCTCGGCTATATTACTAGCCAACATAAAAGGTGAAGCAGCAAATGTGGCGATCCGCCAGAGGTTAAAAGAGACAGATATAGCAGACCAACCAGCTGAAATTGCAAGAATCATAGAAAAATCCTATGAAGAACTAGGCAGAGATAGTCTAGGTGGAATACCAGTAAAACCGCAACTGACTACAAGTCCAGAAAAAATATTTTTTTATAATAATAATTCACCAAAAAAGAACTGGGATGGAAACAAACAATCCAATCCTAAAGAAAAGAAATTCCAGTCCAGAGGAAGGTCTCCGAGGCGAAGAGAGAAATCTCCAAACCAAAGACAGAGGTCACCGCAGAGTGACCCCTCTGGGAATAGATATAACCTTAGAAATAGGGATAATATTAAAAAACCTGATAGATATCAAGACATTGATACACGTCCCTCTCAATCTTTTCAGACTTCCTCGCAGAAATCGGAAAGAAGAGGACGATCAGAAGAGCACGCCAAGTCCAAAGACAAGGAACCTGCTCAGCTAAAAAAGAAATTACAATTTCCAAAAAAGAAGGTAGCCAGTATCAAGGTAGTTAACAATGCCGAGAATACTGAGGACACAACTGAAAAACGGAGAGTGGGCTCAGACAATGCTAGACAGCGCAGCAGAGGTGAGCATAGCTCGCAAAGTCCTTATGAATCATCTGGAGACAGTGGACACGAATGAATACCTTCAAGTGGAAACTGCAGACACCAGAGTTAGCAAGCCCCACAAGATATACGAGATAACATTACGTATAGAGGGAGATAAGACTAGGAAAATAAGGGGACTATTTTGGGATAACCTCTCCAAAGGCTATGACATCCTTCTAGCTGAAAAAGACTGGCCACCAGAGTTTGTCAGGGAATGCCCTCATGGCGAAGAAGTAATTATGCCTGCCTTCTCGAATCAAATACCGATTCATAAAAAATACACACTTGCTAGAAAGTGGTCAGTGGCCTTAGCACCTGCTTTATATAAAAATCATGTAGGATGGGATGAGGATTCTCCTCCTCACAAAATCCAGTTAAAATCACAACCTACTGCACAAAGGCAGTACCCAATTAAGCAAGAAGCTAAAAAACAAGTAAATAAGATACTAGATCAGCTAGAATACCAGGGGGTGATTGAAACTTGCACCTCACAAATGAACAATCCTTTGTTTCCGGTCTCCAAACCAGACAATTCATATCGTCTAGTTTTGGATTACCGACACCTTAACACATGTTGCAAAACCTTTGCAGTGCAAAACTCACACAGTGCTGCACTAATGAATAACATAGTGCGCAAAAAATACAAAACAACCTTGGACATCTCAAATGGATTCTTTTGTCAAAACATAGCACCAGAGAGCAGATATTTAACTGCATTCTCAGTAAATGGCACTCAAAAGCAATTCTGTCGGTTAGCCCAGGGGTACAAGAACAGCCCGGGGGTATTCTCAGCGAGAGTAACAGAATTACTACAACTATATGATGATGAAGCATTATCTTATGTCGATGACATTTACTTAACAGATGATGACTTGGAGACTCACTTGAAAAGAGTGAACACCATAATACTTGGGTTCGCTGCAGAGGGTTACAAATTCAACTTCAAAAAGTCCAGAATTGCCCATCTGACAGTCCTATATGTAGGATATGAATTATCAAGTATAGCCTGGTTGACAATTTTCTAAGACCTAGAAGAATTAAAAAATCTAAAATATGAAATGACGTATCCTCTGCCAATCGACATTCTTCCTCTACGACATTACGCCTGTGTAATCTATACAGACGGACATGCTCAACCCTCCGTTTGGGGAGAACATGCATACAATCCCACATGTGAGATTACAAAAGAAGTGTGGCGCGGAGGTAAACTAAGACCTCTTTTAACAAAATCACACTCAGTAGAAACTAATTCAGAACTACAAACTGAAATAATAGCTTTGAAAATGGCGCTAGATAACGCGGATCGCGAATTCCCGACACTTATAGTGTCAGATTCATATTACTGCGTCAAAGCATATAACAAGGATTTGCAGACATGGATTCAGAACGGTTACAAAGATGACACAGATGCACCAATAAAGCAGAGACTGCTCTGGGAACAAATAGCTCTTTTGAAAAAAGAACTACCAAAGACTCACGTGACACACTCACTGAGTCATCAGCGTGATGGCGTTCACGTTGTGGGGAATTCATTGGCTGAAACAGCCGCAGCGGCAGCCACTAAACCGGCTCCCGTAGATCGAAAAAAGCGTACATTAAAATACATTGACGGTGAAACATTGCTGGCGGTGAAAACGTCATCAAAAGGCGACTGCTCAGCGTTACCGATCAACTATCCACTCAATTATACATACATAATCGATGCAAACTCCGTCCCTTTTGCTCGAATCCCTGGAGTGGGGGATAGAGTGATTCCAAACATGGACAGGAGAAACTTGTTAATCGCAGACGCACACATGGGCGAGGGTCACAGACACCTTAAATTAAAAGATTCTCTGGAAGAATTACAATCACGGTACTGGTGGCCAGGCATGAGCCTGCACTACACCATGTTTGTAAAAAACTGCCCAAACTGCAACAGAGATCGCAGTGGGGAGAGAAGCAGTTTAATACCTCGTCGTATCAAGGCAGATAATATTACCAGCAAAAAGAATGGCTTGCGATTAACATATACAGGCTAGTTTCCACTTATAATGTAGATCACCAGCACTCGGCTGACGTCCGGACTATTATACAAGATTTGCAAGTCTAATTGGCATATACGCTAAGAGCATGTTACGTTTGACCATTGGTTTCACTCTGGCAAACCAGCCTGGGGGGAAACATGGCCAAATGAGCACAGCCCAGCGGGAATCTTCTCACTTC
Organism: Lissotriton helveticus; assembly: GCF_964261635.1. Classification (NCBI taxonomy): domain Eukaryota; kingdom Metazoa; phylum Chordata; class Amphibia; order Caudata; family Salamandridae; genus Lissotriton; species Lissotriton helveticus. The sequence goes on from NC_136060.1 coordinate 172,441,863, forward strand.
CTTCCTGAGGGTACTGGATGGTGTAAAGAAAAAACCAAGGCAGAAAGCAATCTATAATGGAAAGGATATTAGGTTCGGGAGCTGGGTGGGTCAAACATTTAATAAGTGTCCAACGTAGTCTAAATAACTTGCCAAGAAATTCTCTGAAGGGATTCAGTCCGTACGAATTATTATTCGGAACTAGGATGTTGATCTCTGACCTTGATAGTCAGACTTCAGTGGTAATAGAAAAAACCTTTGATGTCAAAGACCGTTTGGCTATTTTGCAGGACTTAAACAAAACAAGAAAAGACCTGAGCAACATACAGTTGAAACAACAGCCAACAACCACTGAAGAATCACCACCTGTCCCAGCAAGACCTGTCTGGATTCCAAAAGTCGGGGATCTAGTCAGGGAGAAGATCGCGGTAAAGAAGGAATTTGGGCCTTCTTACAGAAAAGCAGTTCCTGTCTTGTCTGTCAACGGGACAAGATCAGTTGTACTACCGCCACTTGCTGGAAAAAAGGAGAACCGAGTTGTATCCATCGACCTGGTAAAACCACAACATGTGGCCGATAACAAACAGTAGGCCAAGTGGACTCCCAATAAGTAGCAGAACACCAAGGTTTGCTACCAGTACAGAGGTCCTAACAAAGAGGCTCATCACATTCGAAACGCCTACAGAAGAACAACAAGGACTATGCAACACTGCAATAGAACTAAGACCTCTGAAAACCCAAATAAAAACATTTAGCAGCGACACACCAATCTACAATGAAGTACCAAGTGACAATGCAAGAAATAAAAATCCTGAAGCAATTGGAACAATTGACAGAACTGCATCCGGGTACTTCATCAACTTCGATGATTCCTCTGAAGGCTTCAGTGAATCAAAGACACAGCCATCATCAAAATCCTTTAAAGACAAAGCGAAGGAACTTTTGAAACAACTGAAAGAAACATATCTGGTTTCTCCATGGATTGAATTTTGGGTGGGTTTTGGTGCATTTTTCCTCATACTTTGGCTCATCATGGTATTTACTTTGGGACGCTTCATTGAGGGAAAATATGCTAAAATGGACACAGCAAGTCAGAACATCAACTTGGTCCTCAAACCACACACATCTTCACACGTCGAGAAAAGAGAACTTTCTTCAGCCAACTTCACAGCCAATCCTATACCTGGTGGGGTAGCCTGGGACAACACTGACTATGAAATTTATGGTCCGGTCGAGATCCTGAAATATCCACACCAAATCAAGATCTCCTTGAGTGACTTTGCAAAACCAAACTCATTTGCTGATGATTGGGACTTCGAAAGTATTAACAACATGATGTCTGACTTAGTAATGTCTGCTAAATTTACAAAACATGATTATTTGCAAGGTTCTACAAATTATGATAGTATGTATTGCTATAACCATTATGGTAACCATTTTTTACATAAATCTGCACAACCTAGAAATGTTTTAAGTTATAATCAATGGGAACATTGTGCTACACCTCCAAAAGGAAGCTCTAGAACCGTATATGACAAATATTCATATTTTTCAGGTTTTAACATAAGTAATGCTGAAACATTTTATTTTAAATTGTCAAACAAGACAGGGATGAAAACCATGATAACCAACACAAAATTAATATATTCAGATTCGTTCTTTGAAAAAATGAATACTTTTGGATTTGATTATTGGGACAAAAATGTTGATTTGAAAAGTGTTTGGGGTACAAAAGAATGGCAAGTACAGGGTTTAGAAGCTTTGTTTAGAGCCTGCATGATCCCAGAACAAATGATATTTTTAAATGACACTGTTCAACAAACCACCTGTCTTGGATTAGCCAAAATCAAAGATTTAATTAAACCGTCTATTCCAAAGCCAACAATGTTTAGCAATAGCTCTGATACAGATGAAGAGATAGACGTAAACCATATATTAAACCAAAACAGAACACATCCTGATTGGAAACAATGGTTGATCTGGCCCACAGATACAAATTACTGTCAAGATAGATTCCTGAATAAAACACAGGGTTTCAAAATGACCAGGCCAGACCCTAGATATCCCCAAAGACATCACCCAGGGATAATAACAACCTACAGTGTGGGCAAATTATGCCTTCAATGGCTACAGACTTCCACACTGCCTGAAATTAAGCAACACCTAACTTTACTTACTGATGGTGCTGACTTGCGTGATTTCATACTGGGACCACGCAAACAGCGTCAAAAGCGTTTCATAGCAGCCTCTGTATATGCAGCATACAATGAGGCCTGGAAGGTTACTCAAATTGAAACAGCAGAAAGAATACGGGAAATTGACCGTATTAATTTGGAAAAATCACTATCTGTAGTGGACAATGGGTTAATGACTCTGTCCTCCAGAATTTTTTCATTGGACAGCATTGTGTCTTCAGCAATCGATATATTATCGCAAGACTTACTGTTATTACAACATGGTCAGTCACAATTGCGTTCCATTGTACAACTTGGCTGGACGTTACAAAATCTACGTTCAGGCTACGTGCCTTGGCGTTTAATCAACACAACGTCACTATTCCAAATCTTTAACCTTACTGATAGACAAATCGGTATGGCGCAAAAGGGTGCTGATTATACAATCTTGAGCATTGAAAAACTAGAAAGATTACCAATGACAATGTCAGAACGACCTGTCAGTGAATGGATAATACACGGAATCATAAATATTCCAATCTCAACCTTCAGGTTTCAATACTGCCAAAAATATATACAGGCTGGCATGTACGAGAAATTGGGAAAGGGGTACCTTAAAACAACTTGGAACCTGCCCTATTCACATGCATGTGTCAGTAATAAAGGACAGAAAGTGTTTCTTAGTGGCAACAATTGTGCTATGTCACTAAGCGGCACGCTTCTGTGTAACGGTATTAGTTTGCACGGAGCCTGTGAAGGGAATTCATACAACCTTTCATGTCACCAGCAAGGCGCACCTGCAACTGAAATAGAACCATTCTTTCAAAGACTCTATAATGGGAGTTGCATTCTTATTGTAGACCGCAGATGTTGTAGTCTTATGCCCGGGACTCCTTATCTAGTCACTACAACGGCGAAGGTCAAGTGCTGTGGACGCTCTTTATTCCCCAGCTCCTTTCCAGACAGGGAGGCAAGGGCATGGCCCAGTTTGAAAATTACTTCTATTCGAATAGACACTTTAAGCAGAATGAAAACAGTGCTTCTTCAGACGCCTACAAGGCTCACGTCATCAAAAGAAACGTATGATCTACAAGTCGCAAGGACGACTGCAGAGATACATACATTATTATCAACTAATTCCCCCGTACATTTCGCGGAAATCCTAAGCGAAATCTTAAATATTTCTGATACCACTGGGGTCTCAAAGGTATTTAAGACAGTATTTTCGATGGCATTAACACCATTCAAAGCCATACTGGGTATTTTTCCAGATTTCGTCCATTCGATTTTTGGCGGACTTCCCCTGATCCTGGGACTAATTGCAGGAATCCTATTCCTAGTCCTTATTTTTCGTTATGGCAACCCATGTCACAGATCAAACTCTCGCGACAATGGAAGATACGATCCTAGCCATTGGATACCGGGACCGGATATCAAAAATCCTGGGACTCTCCCGGCTTAGAGACCTAAACATGACTTGGTTTCTATCATTTCGACCAATGCGGCAAAGGTGTGTTTTACCTGTACTAAGGTGTCTGCTATGCGGAGAAGAATGCGTGTTAGACACCTGTCTGACGCTACAATCGGATGCGCCGGTGGATGCAGATACACTGTTGGTTCCTACCAAGGTTCACGCTTTGTGCTGCCCTCAAAGGCTGCCAATCCTGATGACGGCATTCCTGGAATCTTCACCACTACGATTGAAGAGTAGTGAAGTTCAAGATGAAAGCAACATCGAACAGGTACGACCTTCTGTCAGCAATGCAAATCAGAATGTCAATGGAGACAATCATGCGCATGAATGCATGGTTACCCCTATTTCCGACTTAGTGGAACTTTCCCATGAAGCTGTTGACAGTTTTTTCGAAAGCCTGAATGATATGATGTTCTCTCCGGAACAGAAATAGAGACTTTTGAGTAAACTCGCACACGGCGTTCCCTGAATTCGGCCTTCAACTTTAAAAATAAAGTCACATGAACAATTTCACTCCAGTTCACGGACAGCAATTTTTTCAGCAAGCCCCTTAAAATATTTTTCTACATATTTTTCCCGGGACACTGATCTTCTGCTTAAAGTAAGAAACTATTCCTAGAGAACTAAAATTTCTATTTTTAGATACTTTATAGACTTTAGCTGCCCGCTGGGAGGTTCACAAATATTTTATTATGTGATGAAATGGTCTCGAACTTCCTTTCTGTATAGCCATATTAAGAGCCATTTCATGTGTATTTCTCATATACCAATAAGCAATAATGCATAACAAATGCGTGTTTACTTTTGCATTTAATTCATAGCTTAAGTGCATACAATATATATGACTGCAATTTTTCAGTATATTTGAAAATTTCGAAATGCATTTATGTATTTTGGGGTGGTAAGGTATACACTATACTCTATAGTATGTTGTACTATGTTATACTATGCATAGATTAGTAGATATGACCATAGTTAGCGTGGAGTGGGTGTCGTGTATTTCTATAGGTTCTGAATCAGTCCCCCTATTCCTGACCCTATTCTGGTTAAACTAACTATCAAGTTAACTAACAGTCAGCCCATGAGGCAAGAAAACCCCCATGATGCAGATACCGTTATCTGACGCAGTCACACTACGGCACAGGAACGTGTTATCTGATTAGGTCATAACGCTTGAGATCTAATTAGACAAGCGACATTCCTCCAGCCCCTGATAAGGCATACGACGTTCTCATAACAAATCAAACCTATGACAACCTGGATAATCCGTGCGGCCATTGTTTTGATTTCACAGAGAACTTTAGTAAAGAATGTGCTAACGAGCAAGTCGTATGACATCTTTATTGACGTACCTATGTCCATCCTTACGTCAATCTCGGCACCTTTAAGGTATAAATATTGCCGACCTTGCCCTATGCAAACACACGCGTGGTGACAAGACGGAGCAGCCATACTTGCCGAAGCCGAGAGCAGAAGCAGACCCCGCTGGCAGCAGCCCCGCCTTCCTGACGCGCTGAGAGACGCGCTGCTATCTCAAGCCGAGAGACCCAGCACCGGCGCTTTCGGGCAGCCCTCGCAGGCAGCCTGGAATATCGAGAGCAGAGAAAGAGATACCATTCCTCATCCATCCTAAATTCCAGGTACAGAACTGAATAACCCCTCACAGAGAATTCTTTAGTTATTCACTTGGCAAAAACAAACTTAACTTAAACTGTAACTTTCTATTCCCGCCCACGCATTAGACTTAGGTCAGGTACACGGGGTAGGCGTATTTAGAAACACCAGTTGAGTACGTTTAGTCAAATGTATATGTGTATGTAAATATATTTTAATCATTTTAAACATCATATGGCTCAGAAACCATATCAATGTTTTTACAGTATTATTTTATACTATTGCTTCTAATGTATGCACTTTACTTAACTATAAGTATTGCAATAATATCGATCCATTTCTCTTGTACGAGAAAAGAGACTGATCAATAAATAACACCTTTTTATTGAACACGCCCGTCTCTTCCTTTTCTCTACATTCTGATGAGACTAAGAATGCACGTACTGACTGAGTAAAATAATTGCCTTGTGCTCACACGACTCTCGAGATTGACTCTTGATTAGGGGAGAGCAAAGTTGTCATGTTCTATGGTTGTCAGAAACTAAATCCCTTCTTGTCTAATCAGGAGAGTTAACTCCTTCCTTGAACATTCGAGAAAGTTTCTAGCGAACTCTGAGCTTAGCTGGCAAACCCAAAAATTAAGTCTAGTATCGACAGTAGTAGACCTAGTTAACGTCTGGCCTAGGCCTTTACTGCTGTAGGTATTATTCCAATGCGCAGAGCCTATTGGGAAAATAGGAGCTACACTACAAAACCGCCAGGTGTACGCGCGCTTTAGAAGTATTTTTTTTTTAAACTCAATCTCAAGATGAGAAGAAGAATTGTTTATTGTAGGTCAACACAGCAGATACCTCCAGCTTCTTCCTCCATCAGCTTCACAGCTCTGTCTCTAGCTCTTCAAACACTAACATTCTAACCTAGCAACAAGTGTACATTCTATAATGCAGAACTCCACACATCTCCCCTTTACATACAACAATATTCAAAAATGTAAAACAATTCAATATTATGATATAAGAACATTCACAAGAAATTAATCATACAGTAATGACTGAGGAGCACGACATTTAAAAATATTACCATAGCTCCAGGTATAACAATTCAATATTATGATACAAGAACAATCACAAGAAATTAATCATACAGTAATGACTGAGGAGCAGAACATTAAGAAATATTACCATAACTCCAGGTTGATCCATCAATCAGTATGACAACTTTCTTCTTTACTCTCCTTACCTGAACGGGTTTAGAGTATTTACTGTCACCTTTAGAAACAATTCCACTGCGCTTTACCACCACCCAGTCACCACCTTTTATGTCAGGAACTTTGACTCCTTTCTTACAATTTCTCATGATCAACCCACACACACTCTTTGTCTTTTAACCACCCAGGAACTTCTTTAAATCCTTGTTCACGCCCTTTAAGTGAAACAAAAGGAGACCCTCCAGTAACAGAATGTGGTGCCACTCTATAAGACCACATTCATTTTTTAAGCTCATCTGACCATGACAGCCCATTAGAAATTGAAAGTTGTATATTTTCCATGATCAACCGGTTGGTCCTTTCTACCAAACCATTTGCCTGAGGCCTAAACATGGCAACTCTTTCATGCTTCACCCCCATCTTGCAAAGAAATTCTTGCATCTTTCTTGACACTAACTGAACTCCATTGTCTGATACAAGTACCTTAGGAATTCCCTCATTCATAAAAACCTTCTCCAAAAAACGAATCACTTTTTCAGTTACAATACAATCAGCTGTTTCAACAATAAATCACTTGGAATGGTAATCAATCAGGACCATCAAAAACTTGCAACGCGAACCAAGTCTAGAAATAGGACCAAGAAAATCAATCGCTATCTTTAGCCAAGGACGCACAGGAAATTTCACACAAACAAGAGGGGGGACTATCGTACAATCTTAGTCTTATTACTTGTTGCACATGCATAACATTCCTTGATAACTTCTTCAATATTTCTATCCATCCCTGGCCACCAGAATGACTGACGAACACGTATTTTTGTCATGTTCCTACCCAAATGTTCTTCATGTGCAATATTGACAATCTTTGTTCTAAGTGCTTCTGGTGGTACTAACTTGTCTCTCCTCCATAATTTCTCCTCTCTCACGCTCAACTCCGACTCACCATGGTCATGTCCTTTAAAACGCACATCATGCACAAGATCTCCACCCCATCCTTCAGATACACCATGCATCACCCTCCATAATACATCATCATTCAACATGGCAGTGTCCCATTCTTCCTTAACAAAAGCTTGTTCCTCACTATACCTAATTGCATCGACCTCAACTTCTGATTCCTCTCCACTAACCCTTATAGGCATTCTGGACAAACAATCTGCTAGCACATTCTTTAGCCCCTTCATGTATTCGACTTCATAGTTATATTCTAGCACAGGCAAAATCCACCTTGAGATCCTTGGAGTTGCACTCCCTTTGAGACCTCTGCCTCCTTTAAAGAGATGGACAAGAGGCTTGTGATATGTTGTATGCTTAAATGGTAAACCCCAAACAAAATATCTAAAGTGCTTAATCCCCCAGCAGCGCGCTAGAGCTTCTTTCTCTATCACAGAGTATGATGTTTCTGCACCCTGGAGTCTCCTGGATGCAAATCCTATAATCTTCTCTTCATCACCATTCACTTGTGTTAGAACTGCACCAATTCTTACAGCACTAGCATCTGTTGTAACAAAAGTCCTAGCTTTGACATCAAAATGTCCAAGAGTGGGCGCATGCAAGATACCATCCTTTATTCTATCAAATGCCATGTTGCATACTTCACTCCACTCAAAATTCACACCACGTTTCATCAATGCCCGTAACAGTTCTAAAATTACAGTAAAACATTTCACAAATTTGGAGCAGTACTCTGCCAGCCCCAAGAATGATTTTAATTGATCTTTATTCATGGAAATAGGAGCATCTTTGATAGCCGATACAATGCTCTTCTTTGGTCTAATCCCTTCTTTAGATATCTCGTGACCCAGATAATTCAAACAATCTTTTCTTAACTGACACTTTTCTTTCTTTATGGTCAATCCATGTTCTTGCATTCGAGTCAAAAACTCATTCATTACCCTGTCATGGTGTTCATGGTCCCTCCCTTCAATCAATTCATCATCCTGAAAACACAGAACATCCTTTATTCCCAGGAGTACCTTTTGCATAACTCTTTGAAACACCGCTGAGCAGATGCTAGTCCAAATGGCATCCTATGGTAGTTAAATGCACCCAGCGGCGTTACAAATGAGGTAAGGTGTCTTGATTCCTCACTGAGATCAATCTGATGGTAGGCTGCAGACATATCAATTATGCTGAACACAGCCCCACCACCCATAGCAGTCAACATTTCAGAAATGTTGGGTAGAGGTTGTCGATCAACCCATATATTTCTATTTAGGTCGCGCTAGTCTACACACAAACAAATTCTCTTCCCACCATCCTTTGGTGCGACAACAATAGGCGCCAAACACTCTGAAGCCTCAATAGGCTCAATTATTTTCAACTTCAACAGCTTTTCAAGTTCTTCTCGTAGGGGACCTCTCATAAGATGCGGTAAACACCTTACTTTGTGTACAACTGATGTCGCATTGCTCTTAAGTATAATTTTGTGAGAAAAATTCTTGAGCTTACCCAACTCATCGGAGAAAACATCTGAATATTTCCCCATTATTTCTGAATCATAACTGTTAACATTATGCATGATAATTGATTTCACAGGTACAGTGGCATTGGGATTCAATGTGATACCTAGGTCTTTCTGGTGGCGCCATCCCAATAAGTTGGACCCTTGTTTCGTTAGATATATGCGCCCGTAAACCTTTTTACCTTCAAAGCCGATTACCATCCATTTAAGGCCTAAAATATCAATTGTCTTCCCTCCATATCCCACTGCCTTAATATTGGGAACATCCCAAGAATCTATATTACTCGTCGTACCCCAGGTTTTCAGATACATTTACTTGGAGAGTAACATGTATAGACTTCCTGAATCATTCTCACCCCATTTAAATCCAGATTAATGACACAATGAGGTTTTTCTAACTTATTAGTACTTTCTGCAATGATGTCGCTGTTTCCCACAGTGTTGCAACAATCTATTTGAGGAACATCAACGTTATTAGCACATGGTATACATTTGTGGATGCTTTCACAGGAATCATCAACGGAATCATCAACCTCTTGTACAAGAGTCATTTTTGTACTGGATGCGTTTGCTAGATAACCTCTCCGCCCACACACTCTACAGATTGCATTTCTACCCATATATTTAGTGCTAGAAGCAATGTGACCTAGTGCACCGCAACAATAACATTTTATAGCACGTGCTCCAAAATTAGGGACAGGATTAGTGGTGTGAGCAGAGAGATTCCCTTTATCAGGGATTTTGTTAAGGGGTTTAGATTGTGAGTTAACAACTGGTTTTATGGTTTTAGTTTCACTAATACATGCATGAATCTCATATCCCTTGGACAGCGTTGATTTAGACTCAAAGTCTTTAGCTACAATCGAGTTGGTGCACTTGTCCATTTCTTTTATCCACAAATCAGTATGCTCAAGTCCTTTAGCTATTCGTATAGCTTCCTCTAAGGTTGAATCATTTATGAGTAATTTCTCACGCACCCTCTTGGTATTAGTACATCTCACTATTTGATCTCTTATGAGAGAATCCGCACATTTTTAAAACTGGCAAGTTAGGGATAGTCCTCTCAAAGCAGCAATATAAGTTCCAATGTCTTCATCTACTTTTTGGGTCCTACAAAAGAATGTATGCCTCTCAAGTACTACATTTACCTTAGTAGTGAATCTCACTACAACATTTGCATGCTTATTTCATACACAATGCTAGGCTGACCATCACCTACCCCAAGTGAAACTTCGGGAAGATTCTCATATAAGTGACGCCCCTCCACACCCAAATTATGGAGTAAAATGGCTTGTTTGCGCACCGGGCCATATTTGTCTGCACCAGTAGCTAAAATATATGTTAAAAACAATTATTTCCATTCTTTCCATGGAATAACAGGTTCCCCAGGAGTTGTAAGGAAAGAAGGAGGTGCACTCAAACCTTGGTCAACCATATTTGCAGTTTGTGGAATTTCAAATGGAGAATTAATTGTATGGCTTCCAATCACAACATTTATGAACAACTCTCTTTCATATACTACAGTCCACCTGCAATAAAATAGTGTTAGTTATTCAAAATAAACTAACATAAGAAATTAAAATAAAAACCTTGTGAGAAACGTCTCCCTTCAGCAGCAAGTGTTAATATACATCGTGGAACGGCGTGAATGCAGCGTTTTTCAAAGAAAATCCTCCTTTGTAGCTTTCTTTAATAAAGAACGCAGTGAATTCAGTGTTTTCTTATGAAAATTGTCCCAACTCTTGAAAATGACCGCCACGTCACGTCGTTAACATCAGTTTTCTAAAGGAAGTAGAAGTTAATGTGACGCAAAGAGTTCAGAGTTGGAATTCAGTGCAGCGCGTCTCTCAAACAGTGGTAAGGTTCCACAACAAACGTTGACTAGAGGTTTATTTTCGAGTTGAACTGTTTGTAGATACAAATTAAGCAATTTTTCTTGAAAACAATTGAAATCCAGTGGCACTTGTTGATCCATCAAACAGTCGCAGCACACTTTAATTAAAGAAATGGGAATCACTCGGCTACTATACTTCGTATTTATTTACAGTTATGTCAGTAAGCCACCCCATCTTTGTATAACACGAAACACCTCTCAGACTCTCTGACTTGGTGTATATCGCGCAATATAGACTGAGCCTCTCAGACACCACAACCGGATGAATATGGTGCAACACAGAATGAGCCTCTGCAGAATGAGCCGGTGCAGTGCATATTCATCAACAGCCCATCAGCATGTTCTTCATATATTTCCACATAAGATCGGTTTTCCCTCCAGCACAAGATTGCATCCAACAAATCTAATATATAAGGTACGAAATTGTAACGTACTGAGGATTTTAAATAAGCAGTATGAGGTTAGTTTACTCACGATGAGGAAGTCAACTTGCATATATATATATACATATATATATATATATATATATATATATATATATATATATATATATATATATATATATATATATATATATATATATATATATATATGTATATATATAAGAAATTAATTCCAGCCACCACCGGCGCAGAAATCAAGCCCACCAGTCGGACCTCAGAGGAAACGAATTTTATTATATATATATAATCCAGGGGTGAAGGTACACACTTTGTCTGCCCCCTGCACAGATTGGGTTCACCTCGTCGCCAGTGTACAGATGCAAATCCACTCAAGATGAGCAGAAGAATTCTTTATTGTAGGTCAACAGTAGGTACATCCAGCTTTTTCCTCCACCAGCTTCACAGCTCTGTCTCTAGCTCTTCAAACACTAACATTCTAACCTAGCAACAAGTGTACATTCTATAATGCAGAACTCCACAAAATCTTTTAGTAAAGATGTTTTTTAAACTGTGTGTTTAAAAATGCCACTTTTAAAAAGTAGGCATTTTCTTGTTTAACCATTCTGTGTGCCTCTGCTGCTTTGTGTATTGACTGGTTTTGGAGTGACAGGGGTGGGGCATGCGCATTCACTAGAGGGGGGGTTGAGGTGTGCCTGGCCCTACCTGGATGACTCAGAGTCGGGCTGAATAGACCTTGGATGAATTTAGAGTAGTTGGAGGAGATTTCCTTGCACCTGAATAGGGCCTGTCTCCCTTGCACAAAGATGTCTCTACCCCCTGTTGACATACTGCACCAGTGAGGACCGAACTGGTTTGGACTGGGCTCAAATATCCTTGCACAAAGAGAACAACGACATTTCGTTTTTTTCAGAGAGGCAAGATGGCTGCCGTGGCGTGGGCTGTGTGAGCAGCTCGCTCCCTGCTCCGAGCTCCCAGGAGGGAAGAACGTTCTGCAATCAGCCGGCCTACCGTGGTTTTCTGAAAATATCTGCAGCTTCAATTTCGCTCGTGTGGTGTCTGAATTGAGCTGCAAGCAAGCAGCGAGCAATGGCGTGTAATTGACACCGAGCGTTTCATCCGACCCAGCTGGAGATTCACGTACCTGTTCCGCAGTCTGTGGATGTTGGTTGGTTTGCTCTTCTCTCGGCGATGCACCCCGCTCTGGCGTCTCCCCGTGCTGGCACCCGGTTTCCGAAGCTTCATGGTCCGCGGTCGTGGAGGGACCCGCAAAAAGAAAATGCCACCCAAGGAGCCCAGAGAGCAGGTCAAAACTATGACAAGGAGCACTACATCAAAAGCTGCCGTAGGAGCGGTAGGAAACAGTACAGACACGGCGTTGACAGGCGGAAAGAAAATGCCGGCAAGCACTAGTGCTGATATGGATGTATCTGACCCAGCGAAAGGGAGGGCTCTAACTGTACCAGTGTTGTTCGAGCAACAGACTGCCAGAAACAGTAAGGTGAGCGCGATGTGCGATATTGATAAAACAGGCAGAATGGGAGAGAAATCAGACGAGGTGGCACAGACTTTAAGTGACAATGCCATAGATGGTGGGTTAAGACAGCTAGGAATAAGGGACTCGACTACAGAAGAGAGCTGCATTCTGGGGGATGGAGTCCCTACTGAACAGTGTGGTGAAACGTCGGATTCTAGCGCTGGCGCGATGCTGGAAAACGTAACAGCGTTTGACCGAGCTGACGCAGTATTAACACCAACGGCGTTAAAGGTCCTTGTATTGCAAGAAGCAATAGAGAATTTTTATTCTTTGTCTGACCCCTCATCAGATGAGACTATGAACCATAGTAAAGACTGGGCAGAGTACAGTGTAGGAAGTAGTTCTGTAGAAGCAGAATCTGAGGGGTCAAGGCTTAATGTAACATCGCCACATTTGAATGTTTCTACTGTTAAAAGGCGAAGAAAAAGGGGGTCGCAGCGTACGACTGGCAGGGTCAGTGTAGATTGTGTTGAAACATGTCAAGGACCTGAAGTAACGACTCTTGTATCATTGGAGTCAGCGGAACAAGTAGGATTAAAGAACGGAGAAGATTTTGGAAAGGAGACTACTCCAATGAATACTAAAGAGATAACCCTAACCACCATCTACCAAACCATGATGAGCCATCGCGCTGAGAGTAAATCATAAAATCAGCGTACACAGGCAACCTGTTCTAAAGTTAAAAACGCTGTGCGACGAGCCATTAAACTTTGTACTGAAACGGCCAGCAGAGTATCAGAGGCTGAGGCAAGAATTTCGGCACTTGAGGAAGAGACTATGGCACAAAAGCATGAACTAGAGAGTGTTAAAGCGCACAAAGAGGATATTTCATATAAACTGTCTGGGTTGGAAAACCAGGCGCGTAGGAGCAATTTGCACTTCCTCGGAATACCAGAGAAAAAGGAAGGGACGGATGCAAGAAGATTTATTATCGAACTATTGACCAAAGCTTTTCCTGATCTTACATCCTGGGACTGGTCAAAAGAAGTGCAAAGAGCACATAGATTTCCATTTAATGTAAGAAAGCCTAGGCAGGGCGAGGAAGAATACCCTAGGGCTATATTAGTCTGCTTTAATAATGTTCTCGCCAGGGAAGCAATTTATACTCTAGCTCGTCCTGATAAAAAAGCTGAGGCCAAGAATTGCACTGTTTTTTGTACGACCCGATTTTTGCCAGGCAACAGTTTCCCAGCGTTGGCATTTAAGGCAATTAATACCCGATTTTCAAAAGAAGGGGGGCACTGTATTTTTGCAGAACCCAGCTAAATTAAAAATAGCAATCAAAGGGCAGATTAAATGTTTTCATTCTGAAATTAAAGCAAAAGAATATTTAGATTCTCTTTGAGGATCAGAAAAATAAGGGCTGGATCAACCAATGAAGAAGCTCAGTTAGAAGTTTAGCTATTAAAATCTAATTCTATTATTGTTTTGATTTAGTTACGTAAATATTGGTTGTGCTGATTTATGCTATGCTGATCTATGCTATGTGTATTCATAAGGTGTTTATTATGCTGCTCTTTGATTGCAATAGGGTTTATCTTTTTCCTTTTGTCGTTCTCTTCTTCCTGGGGTGCTTATGGGTGGTGGGGCACGGCATCCATACCTAACAGGAACTGACTGTTCCTGAGCCTCATATGTTGGGGAGGGGGAGGGGGGTTGGTTGCGGGGTGGGGGGTGTGGAGGGTACGGAGGGTGGTGGGGGTGTAAGGCAGTGGTAGTTGTTAAAAAAGCTAAGAAAATTGATATAACTGTTACAAACTCTTGTAGAGGAAGACCAATGATGTTAAGTTTGATAATAATTTTGTTTTATAATGGATAAAATGATTAACATTTGCACGTTAAATATAAATGGCCTTAATGACCCTAAAAAGATAGGGATCCTGTCTAAATTAATTCAATTGTCACGAATTGATATCCTGTGTTTACAGGAGACGCACATTTCCTGGGACAAAAGAAACATATTGAATAAGCTGGGTCTTGACCTCTTAGTTTGTTCTAAACAGACTGGTATCAAGAGAGGGGTCGCGATTTTCATGAGAAAAGGGGTTGGGAAATGTCTCAGAACATTAGCCGATAAATGGGGGAGATGGGGGCTCTTGGAAATGGTTGCAGAAGGCAATAAATTTACAATGTGTTGTCTATATGGTCCGAACCTGGACGATAGCGCGGTATTTGATACTATTAACTTAGAACTTGCAACGTGGAGTCAACCGTTAATTCTTTGTGATGATTTGAATATAAATATTGAGTCCTGTTGTAATATCCGTACCCAAGGGAGGTATACTGGTCGGAAGATCAGGACTTATAAAGCCCTAAGAGCCTTAGTGCTAGGCAATGGGTTATTTGATGTATGGAATAAACTTTTCCCTATTGACCCTGGATACACTTTTTTTTCATCACCACATCGAAAATTTGTTCGGTTAGACTATTTTTTTGTTTCTCCTTTTTTCTTAGAAAGGGCTAACATTGATATTATGCCTCAATCAGTTTTGGATCATAATCCTCTCATACTGGAATTACTCTTACCCTCCCAGAGTTTCAACCCAAACCGCCAATGGTCGTTCCAAAGGGGCTTACTTTAAAATTACCAATATTTATCTCATATGGCTAAAATTATCCAGGATTTCTTTCTATGTAATAGTGGGACGACCTCGACCCAGATTGTATGGGACACCTTTAAATCAGTCAGTCAGAGGGGAAACTATCAATTTTTCTAATTTTTTTCGGAGAAAAATGCAGGAAGAATTTAAGAAAAAATCCGATCAAGTTAGGGGAGCAGAGCTGAAATTAGCCACTTCTATTAGTAGGGGTCATGGAGTGGAGGAAGCACAGCGCCTCTTAACCATCGAACGGGCTGCTCTATATGTTCATCTAGCAGACCAGGTTGCCATCAAGTACAAACAACATAAAGCTGAATGCTATGAATTAAATGATCAGACAGGCAAACTTTTAGCCCAAAGGTTAAGACAAAAAGTAGTCATGAATGATGATAATAAAAATTGTTGATTTAGCTGGTGTAACCCAAGAAAATCAAACAGGGATATTAAAGGCTTTCAGTGACTTTTATAAATCATTATATAATGAAATGGCTGAGGGTGATATCCAAGATAGGGCTCCACTGGATTACCTGAGGAATATTGATAATCTTCCTATTACTGAGGCTGATATAATATCTTTAAGCACTCCGATATCCTGGGACGAAATCGAAACTGCTATCCTGGGCTTAGCTCCTGGCAAAGCAATGGGGCCGGATATGATTCCTCTAGAATTTTACCGGGTTTTTCGAAACATGCTCAAACCCCAATTACTCGAGGTTTTTCATCAAGCCTTTCAAGGACATCCAACTACTTCCTGGTCATTGGCTACTATAGTGATATTCAAAAAAAAGGGGAAGGATAGCAAGGAAATCGGATCCTGTAGGCCGATCTCTTTAATCACATCAGATAGTAAAATCTTCTCTAAAATACTAGCAAATAGACTGAACGATATAATGCCAACGATAGTATCTAAGATCCAGCATGGTTTTATAAAAAAGAGGGATACTACTGACCATGTCAGACGTATTATCACCTTATTGGATTGGGCTCAGGCCACAGGATCCCCAGTCGGCGTTGTATTACTAGACGCTGAAAAAGCTTTTGACAGGGTCGACTGGGGATTCTTGTGGTCCGTTTTAGCATGGAAAGGGTTTCCTAAAGAGTATATTCAAGCAGTTCAGGCGTTATATACCAATCCAAAAGCTGTAATACGCATCGCCACTGATACATCTGATCCTTTTCCGATCACAAGGGGGACAAGGCAGTGGTGTCCCTGTTCCCCCTTTCTGTTCGCGCTCTATATTGAGCCGTATCTAGTCAGGCTAATAAAAGAAATCGGGATCACCCCGGTTATGCTACATCACGTTGCCCATAAAGTCTTTGCATATGCCGATGACGTGGCGATCGTCACGACAGATGTAGCATCAGCTTTACCCAAAATCATAGAACTTGCCCAAGAATATGGGGAATTTTCTGGATACAAATTAAATATTACGAAGACCCAGCTTATACATTCGGCTGCAGGTAGGCCGGATGACATAGTATTTGCCGCTACAGCTACATATCTTGGTGTGACAATTTCAGCCAAAGTGGAAGACATTGTCGGACTGAACACAGATCCTCTACTATCTTCTGTTAATAGGACTCTTGAGAGGCTGAATAACTTGCATTTATCACTATATGGTCGCGCAAACACACCAAAAATGATTATATTCCCCAAATTCTTGTATCTGTTTCGCACCATACCACTTTTGTTTTCCTGTGCCTTTTTTAATAAATTAGATAGAACTACTTCTAGGTTCATATGGGGCTATCTGAGAGTTAGAAGATCTCTGAAATGGTGCACTTTGCCTAAACTAAGAGGAGGATTGGGGGTCCTGAACTTCTGAATATATTATTGGGCAATCTTTTTAAAAGCTATGGGTATTATGATTTTTCCAGATTTCTATCAGGATGAAGCATTGGCGCCCTCTATCTATGAAATGTTGTTAGGAGCAGAAGCCCGACAGTGTTTAATTAGGTTGATAGAACCCAGTTATTATAAAAAGACAAAGTTTAAGGTCTTGATTTCAGCGTTTCAAATTTGGAAACAATTTAATAAAAGGGTTTGCTTTAACATTAAGCTGAATTACTATACACCATTTCTGAAAAATCTTTCGCTTCCCGACATTTTTAGGGATTCCGTGATGCAGAGGTGGAACGATCTTAAGATTAGTTCCCTGGGAGATTTGTTCCAGAATGGGCAAATGGTATCATACTCGTACTTGCAGGGTAAATATAGCTTAACAAGGAGAGATTTTTTCAAATATCTCCAAATTCGAAGTTTTATAGAGTCTAAAAATGTATTAAATACCGGTTCTATGAATAAAATAGATGTGCTGGAAAGTTGTATTAGGAAAAACAGAATTGGCACGATATACCAGTTGATGCTAAACAGAATAAAAGACGACCTTGAGACATTTACTGATAAATGGCAAAAGAACTTCGGAATAGAAAAGGTCGATATATTTAGATCCTTAGAAATGGCGGGCACGGTGTTACTCAACGGGTCTTTTAAAAGCCAGCACTTCATGGCCGTTTTTGATTTATACTATACACCGTCGAAATTGGCGCTATGGAAAGCTAAGGGGGGTACTAATTGTAGCCGCTGTGGGTACGCAGCTGCCGACTCAATTTACGTGTTTGCTCAATGCCCAAAACTGAATCAATTTATACTAGAAGTTCAAGGTTTCTTAGAAAGTATCTTAGAATTATCACCTGTACTATCACCAGAACTAGTGATATTGGGAATTCAGGCTGATCAAATCGGTACTAGAACGATCGAAGAGGAAAGCTTCTTATTTATAGCGATGGCAGTCTACAGATATTGCATTACCTGCCGCTGGCTCGATGTGGATGCCCCGGCCTTTCATCTTTGGCAGTCAACGCTTTTAAATCTCTATCGGCTTGAAAATGCGGTATATAAACTGAAGGGCCGGTGTAAGAGGGCTAATGGTCAAAAATTATGGTCACCTATCTGTAATTGGATCTGATTGATTGATTTACTCTGATTTTAAAAACAAAATGAACAGGTTTTTCCCTTTCCCTTGCTGTATGAAGCATCGTTGTGTTTAATACAATATTTTGTAATGCTTCTTTCATTTTTTATCTTACTTTTTTTTTTTTTGTAACTGTGTTCGATTCTATTACGAAATATATGTATATGTGTATTCTACAACTTTCCACTGCCAAATTAAATCAATAAAAAAAATGTAAAAGAGAACAACGACATTTCGGGTATAAGTAAACCCCCAGAATTTTAGATTATTTCTGGACTCAAGATGAACCTTTGCCAAGGAGAAGATCTGTGAGGAGGAGTAATTCCCCTTTGCTGTGTGCTATGTGGGGTTGGCCTACAGTTGCTGTTTCTGCTAAGCAGAGGACAAAGACTGGAACTTTACTTTGAACCTGCTTGAAAAAGATCTCCAAGGGCCTGCATGTGCTGGCCTACTGTTCTGAAGTCTTAGGGACACACAGACTGCACCCCCAGCTCCCCTGAACTCTGCTGCTGAGAGTCTTGACTTGCCAGGAGGTGTCTGTTTCAGTTCTAGGTCTCTGGAGGTTATTCTTGCTGCTGAGAGCTGGAAGAAAGCCAAAGAACTGAAGAAATCCATGCATCGCTCTTGCAGTTGTTATTCCGGTGCAGCACCACTGTGCGAGAAGGATCTCCACGCATCCCCGCTACCAAAAACGACACACCGCCTGTTGCGCTGCAAGAATCGACGCATCAATTTATCGTGGCTGAAGAAACCAACATGGTGCTGATCGCTGCAGCATCGATCGCCTACGTATCCCAGATTTCCACGCATTGTACCTGTGCGGCAAGTTTTCCCAATGCATCACCCGCAGACCAGAACCGTCTTGGAGTCGACGCATCACTTCCCCCTACCGACCGGATTCGACGCATCACTTCTCCTTCGTGCAGCAGAACTGTTGCATCTCCTCCTCATGGTCTCAGCAACTGACGCCTTCTCTCTGTTTCTCGATGCTTCGTATCTCTGCAGCTATTTGACCTTGTGAATTTTGACGCATCTAGAGGTCCTTTGTGAGAAATCAAGCATCCATAGTTTTCTATGGACCCAGTTGCTTGAAACCTTATTAAACTCATATTCTATTTACATGTATGTTGGATTTTTTTTGTCGTTTTGGTCTTGTTGAAGTTTAGATAAAGGTGCTTTATTTTTCCTTGTGGTGTCTATTTGTGGTGTTTTCACTGTATTACTGTGTGTTTTGAGTACAAATACTTTCCACATTGCCTTTGGGATAAGCCTGTCTGCTTGTGCCAAGCTACCCAGGGGTTGAGCAGGGGTTATCTAAAGTGTGTATCCCCCTTATCCTGACTAGTAGCAAGGGTCCGTATTTGGACAAATGTACCTACCTCTGCCAGCTGGAAAGCCCCATTTCTAACATTGAGTGTTTGTGCTGTGCCGTTGAAATTCCAAGTTTGTTAGATGGGTTGTTGTGCTGTATGCGATGTTGATTTTGGGTTCTATTGGTGGATTGATTATTGTTTTACCGGTGTATTATTTTTATTTGTGAATTCTGTTCATTAGGAATTGTTTTATTAGTGGCTTGGTTATCGGATTTGTAAAAATCCAAGATCTCGAGATATTGTGGTTACCTTATCACACGGTAGTGCAAGGCGATGCAAGCACACTGATAGGATTTCTTAATTAATAAGTTTCCTTTCAAGGGTGGGTACATTTCTAATCAGGGATGATGTGCTTTACTTTTAAGTGCACGGGAGTAAGCACATTCGCCACTGTGAATTACTGCTGGAAGGGAGTCTGCATAGTGTGACTTGTGGTGTAAGTTGGTATCGTGAAATTCTC
Organism: Lissotriton helveticus; assembly: GCF_964261635.1. Taxonomy (NCBI): domain Eukaryota; kingdom Metazoa; phylum Chordata; class Amphibia; order Caudata; family Salamandridae; genus Lissotriton; species Lissotriton helveticus. The sequence goes on from NC_136060.1 coordinate 172,462,015, forward strand.
ACTCCTATTGACTGATTTTCTTCCTATTTAGGTTAAGCAGACAAGGTTTATTATGTGTGCAAATTAAGTGAGATCGGTTTTGCCATTAAGTTTCTGATTCATGACGAAGCCGCGCTGCTATTGGTCACTATTGTTTTGTGTGAAAAAGCCTAAAGTGTTTGTTGTACCCTTTGCTGAGGCTCAGAAATTACCTGCTGGGGGGATGCTTGCATGTAATGTGATGATGGGCATTGGGATCTAAATGTATACCTGAATTTCTAAATGGAATGGCTATACTGCTTCTGATAAATCATAACATTTTCCATTAGAAGGTACCTCTAACATTAGAAAGCTAGATTTTCTTGAGACAATCAGTGAATAAAATAAAACTGTTGCCTAGACCTACACAATTAGTGGCATGAAACAAATGGCATTGAAGTGCTACAGCGAAAGAAAGAAAGTAAATGACAGAGTAAGTGAAGGGTTTGTTTAACCAGTGAATAGAGAACAAGTGGGATCAACAAGACAAATGCAGGAGGGAGGATATGATGGACGGTATTACAATTGTTCCTGCAGTAATTTCTACTTTTTAAATGACCTTTTACATTTCAGGCCTCCTCCATATACTGACAGGGCACAGGTAACTGGCGCTGGTGAGGTACCAGATATGGGTGTGGCAGAATATATTTCAGCAGTACAGATACAGAATCTACCTACAACAGTGAGTGCCCCATCTGAAATTGTAATAACAGCATTGCTAAGTATTAGCAGAGATACCCCAGTTGTTTCTCAAATTCAAATTTGAGCCACCTGTTATGACAGTTGTACATAGTAGTAGTATAGTTCGGAGAACTATTAATGTTAGATTTTTGAAAATTGAATTTGGAGAATTTTCGAAATGACAATTGATTTAAATAGATTATTGTCATATATTGTCGTGATGAAGTACCCGATCAAAAAAGCAGCCAGATGTGCACATGAAACACAGGAAAAATTAGAATAATTAGCTGATAAATGTAAAGTTGATATTAGTAAAATGAAAAATGTAAGCAAGAATTACAAAATTGATTTTACTCACAATATAATAAAGAAGCAACTGGGTTTGATGAATTTGAGAGCTCACATTAAAGATTTAATTGAGAAAACAAGGGAATGGAATGATTTTAAGAAATACAGAGAAAGATGGAAAAGCGGGACAGCAAGTAAAAAGAAACTTACGGATTCAGAGAACAAGGCAAATGGATCGGCTAGTAATTCAGAAGTGGGATCAGCAATGATTTAGACATTTCCATTGAAAAAAGTACATGGGGAAAATGTAGTACATGTGCCATGGACAAGAGCTGACCTTTATGCTTTTACAATTTTTTTTTCTGAAATTGCAAGAAGAGCTAGAAAGGTAATATAAGGAGGTTCATGGGTTGATAGCTATTTTACGGATGCTGTGGACTGACTTGGATTCATAATTCGAGACTGTAACCCCTAGTGATTTCTGTATCAATGGTACACAACAGTACTCACAAAGGCACTTGTCCAGATGTATGTCAATGTGTAAAGTTGCTGTTGCTTGGCCAACTGAAGAGCCAGCTAGAGTTGCTCCTAATAATGTTCTTTCTGAGCAAGTGGTTAAGAAATACAGACAAGAACATTTGAACAAAAAATGTGCCAGAAAAGGATATTAATTGGGCAAAAATTTCGAGGACTTCACAGAAACTGAATAGTTAGTGCATGATTATTATGAAAGGTTCAGGCAGACTTTCAAGAGGCACAGCAGAGTTGATGATCCAGAGGAAGATGGTAACAGTGATGTTGTTTCTGCTATTGTTATGGGTTTGCATCCAGAACTGAGTAGTCATATGCAACAAAGTGAAATGTGTTTGCAGACAAAAAGTATCTATGAGATCTTGAAGCTGGCCAAATATAGTAGTGATTTGTTTGTTGTGAAGCGGAAGATAATCAAGGAGAAGCTGATGGTTGACCGGACAAAGCAATATGACATGAATACTCAGCATCAGTTGATGGATTCAAACATGGGTTATGTTCAATCTGGAAATGCTGGAGTAAATGGGATTACTCAGATGAAAGGTGGGTCAATGTAAATGCAAGGTGATGGATAAGGAATGATTGTGAATCCTTCTGGAATTAATACACATCTTGAAATGTTGAAAAATAATACTGCTTGTCACTACTGTGGTAAAATTGGGCATTGAAAACAGGAATGCAGACAAAATCCAGATAGAATCCAGAATGATTTGTTTGTCAGATGCAGAAAAATGCATTGTCCATGGTTTCAACCCAATGGACTTCTGTGCAGAGTAAGCAGCATCAGAAATCGTTTTACCTGACTTAGCCTTCAGTCCCAGTGATGCAACAAAACATATAAAACAAAATTCCATATAGTCCAGAGTATCAACATAATACACTGATTCTAAATATTCATTCTACTCAGTTCTCTTCAGGGAGTAATCCGGTGGTACACCAGAGGGGTGGGAGTTTGCTTACTTGGAACAGTCTAAGAGATAGATCAGGGCGACTCATACATTGATGGTGATGGCAATGGCCACCCATTTAATTTTTAATTGATACTGGTGCTGCACATTCCAAAGTTTGCTCTATGGAAGTTCCAAACCCACCCCTCTCAAGAAGAGAAGTCCAAATTGTAGGGATCAGTAATAAACACATTGTTAAACAGGCTACAGCAGATGTCTCAGTTAAAATAGGACACATGGAGAATAAACTGCAGTTCGTTTTGTGTGATCCAAGTCCTGTGAATTTGTTGATGGATGACTTGGTTTGAAAAATGAATTGTGTGATTTATTGCACATAGGACAGTGTTATGATTAAAACACAAGATTGTCATATCCTGTGTTTATGTGCACGAATACTCTAGTGGTCTTTGGTAGACTCCTTACAATTATAACATAATCTGATGGGTGTAACTAGATGTGGTTAATAAAACTTGTGACATAGTGCGTTTAGTTAAAGTTTACATGCAGAAGAATAAAGATGTGCAAATCAGAGCTCTGTGTGTAGCGTGGTCTATTACATGCTCCCTAACTAGGGTGGACGCTACAACTGTCAACGAGATAGGGGCTATGTGTCCCCCCAGCGATACAAGACTGCTCTCCCTAAGAGTTTGCCATGGTCCAGCAAAATGCTCATGTATGTCAAGAAGCGGTCTACAGTTGACATATCTTGGAGTTAAAGTGCAACTCCAGCTTTTGAGGGGCCCACGAAGAAGGTAAGGGACCTGCAAAGGAGCGCAGTTGGTGAGCCTTCCTGAAACTCACCTGGTAAGGCCGAAAGAAGAGATACTGCGCCACAGCATAACACAGAGCCGGCACTGATACAAAGCAGAAGAAGCGAAAACAGTAACAACCAGGTATGAAGAAGAGCCAAACGCAGCGACAGCCAGGTACAATGCATAAAGTCGAGAGCAGTGAATAACAAATACAAGAAGTGAAATCATTACTCACAGTGAAGAAGAGCGTGACAACCCGAGCACCAGTGATGAGGCTGATGCTTGCAGAGGTGCCACCGGGGCTGAGTGACGCTGAAGACCAAACGCTGCCTGAACAGCACATACTCTCAACTTCAGTAGGAACCTGCTCAAAATACAATGCCGCTTTATTCCTGAAACCACCACCTCCATTCGATACCACCAAAAAGCAGAATATTGGTCCCAGATGGACTGCCTAGATTGAAACATTTGATGACTTTATAGATGCTATAAAAGAAGCAGATGACAAAACAATCATCAAATACTTAAAAAACCTTGTAGGTGATGGAGTAAAGGAGGTAATAAAGAAGATATCACAAGCTGATAAAACATGATACCGTCAAATCAAGAAGACGTTGGAGGCCATGTTCAATACAATTCCGAATTTCGACTATGAAAGGTAAACTTTCAACCAAGTAAGACAGCAACCTGGTGAGACGATGGATACGTTTGTTGAGAAAATTGATACACTTATAAAGCACTGCAAGTTCAATTAATTAATTGATAAAGAAACTATGGGCCCGATGTAGGTAAATCCCATTTACCGAATTTGAAATACCGAATCCTACCGAATCGGTATTCAAAAATCGGTAAATGGGATGTAGGTCCCAACATCTGGATTCGTTACCGAATCCTTAACAAATCTTTAATTACCGATTCGGTAAATACCGAATCGGTAATGCCCATTCATTCCTATGGGCTTTGAAGCCCATAGGAATGATTAGGCATTACCGATTCGGTATTTACCGAATCGGTAATTAAAGAATTCACAAGGGTGCAGGGGGTGTCACTTTGACACCCTCTAGCACCCTCAAAACGGGCATGTGTGCAATGTGGCACACAGACATGCCCTAAGGTCACGTCTGTCTGTCACATGGCACATGTGTACATGCACAGATGTGCATGTACACAGGAATCGGTTTTTTACCATGGATTTGTATTCCATGGTAAAATACCGATTCTGTAGGCCATGTGCTGATGGAACATTGGCTACCTACATTGCATTTTCGGTAGTTCTACCGATTCGTCATCATTACCGAATCGGTAAATATTACCGATTGGGTAACTTTACCGATTCGGAAATGATAACGATTCGGTAAAATTACCGAAAATGTGCCCCTACATCTCGATAGCCCTTTACCGATCGGAAACGGCCGAAAATCGGTATTTTCGGCCGATTCCGATCGGTAAAGGGCTACCTACATCGGGCCCTATGTGTCTTAGAGTTATTGATGGTTGCCTTTCTGACTCATTCCCACAACACATGCTGAGAGAAACGCTTAGTTTGGAGAAAGTGCTCATGGCTGCAAGAGCAGAGGAATGTGCCGATCGGCAAGCTGCTGATATGGAAGCTGGAACAACCCAAAATGAATCAGCATTAAGCATGAAAAGTAAGCAGGAACACTAGGCAGAGGCCCAGAAGTGATGTCCCTGAAGAAAAAAAAATTGCGTTTCCGCTGTGCATTCTCTTTTCCACATTTAGGTAAATGTCCTGCTATGGAACAAATATGCAAAGGCTGCAGGTAGGAAAACCATTTCATAATGGTTTGCAAAGCAAAAGAGAAACTGAGTATGTCACGAAGAGACAAGAAAATGGATGCCAGAAAGTTCCATAAGCACCCTAGCAACTCCCACAAGGCCAAACGTCAACATTGACTAAGGCAAGTAAAAATTAAACGAAGCTGATCAAAAAAGCTGATTCAAAAAATGGATGAGCAATGGTGATGTCAGTCACAGATCGACGTGTGCATGTAAGATTGGCTGCTTGCAAGAAAAGACCTAAGTCTAAACATAATCACCATACAAAGCAACAAAGAGCCTTTGAGCATTGTCCTAAAATCATGCTCAAGGTGAATGTTTACCCTACAACTTTCATTATAGACAGTGGTGTGTTCATAGGCATCATGCCGGGAGCGAAGTATAAAGAACTGTCGATGCTATCACATCTCACACTGCCAAGAACCAAGGTTTATACCTGGGTAGCTTCTGTAGCCTTGTGGAGTAAAGAACCCTTTGTGGCGACAATGTGGCATAAGAAAACAACAGTGCATGCATTGATTCATGTGCTTCCAGGTATTTAGTGGAGTGCAAGCTTATTAAGTTTCCACACTGTCGCTTGTATGGGACTGATTTCTATTAACTACAATTTAAATGCCCATTCTGAAACAGTGAGTCAATTTCCGTCATTCTTTCATGGACTTGGGAAACTGAAGACAATGAAAAGTACAGCTTCACATTAATGAAGAAATTCACCCCCTTGCACAGAATCACCGTCAAATTGTTTTTCACTTACAGGGAGCTGTTGAGAAAGAACTAGAAGCACAGTTAAAGCATGACATCATTGAGCGATCTATTGGTCCAACACCATGCGTTTCACCCATTGTGGTGGTGTCAAAAAAGGACAATGGAAGTTCAGTGCGCATTTGTGTTGATATGGAACAGGCCAACAAAGGATTCGAAAGAGAAAGACATCCGAGTCCACTATTGCAGACATGATCACACAGCTGAATGATCTAAACAAAGGTTATCATCAACTTGAAATTGAAAAAAAACAGGTACATTGCTACTTTTTCAACGCATATTGGTTTATTCAGATATAAAAAACTCCATTTTGATATGTCGTCAGCTGCAGAAATCTTTCAAGATTGTTGAGTAATTCAGCCTGTCACACATGCTTTTAACTAAAGTGATGATATAATGGTGTTTGGGGCTACAAGAAAGAAACATGACAAAGCACTGACACAAGTATACAATCTGCTTGCTGGTGTAGGTCTCACAATAAATGGTAAGAAGGGTGAATTTCACAAAAACAGACAAATTCTTTGGGCATATTTTCTCTGAAAAGTGACTCCTGACCCCAAAAAGTTACAAGCATTGCCATCGACTTTCCCTTCAGAAGATGTTACTGTGCTGCGATCCTTCTTAGGCATGTCCAGCTACTGCTCCAGGTACATTTGTGACTTTGCCACTGTGAGCGTTCCTCTAAGGGAACTAACAAAATGAGATGGTCTGTTTGAATGATTATCTGAATGTGACCGAAGTTTCAAGAAAATAAAACACACAATTGAAAATGCAATTTAAATGGCTTACTTTGAGTTAAAATTGCATACATAGATTGTGGTAAATGCAAGCCAAGTGGCTTGTGAGTGATGCTTACCCAACATAATGGACAACCCAATGCTCAGAGACACATTGTGGCCTATGATAGCAGGAGTCTATCTCAGACTGAACAGGCTTATTATCAACCGGAGAAAGAAAGCTTGGCTGTAGTGTGGGTGTGTGAACACTTCCATGTGTTTCTGTACAGGAAGCATTTCACCCTGTTGCAGATCATCAATAATTGCTCACCATTTTTAGAAATTTGAAAGCCAAGATGCGCCCCCACATTGAGAGGTGGGGATTGTGCCTGCAGGAGTATGAGTACACTATTGTACGCAAACCGCAAAGAGATCAAAACCCCGCAGGCTACTTTTCAAGAATGCTGCTACAGCATCATAGCACAACATCCAAAGTGGCTGAGGCCTACATCAATTTCGTAGCAAAATCAAGTGTGCGTGCACCTCTCTCGATTGAACAGATTCTAGCAGCTACAAACATTGACAAAGACATGCTTAAGCTCAAGGAAATCATTACAACACAATCCTGGAGAAAACATACTTGCCATCTAACAGATGATGTTAAATACTAGAAAAAAAAAATGTCTGTGAAGAACTTTCTGTTACACACAATGGTGTCATTGTCAGGACTGTCAGATTTTGAATGGTGGAGTGCGCAGCCTTTAGGGCGGGGTGCTGCACCAAGGGAATCGCTCAGCATTAGCTTTCAGCATTCCTGATTTACCTGGATTTCACATTGCGCCTCCTTCTGTCTCCTGCCGTCGCACTCATCCTTTGTTGGTGTCAGGCCGCGTCAAGTTTCGGTTCCTCTCCAGCATTTTTGAGAAGATTTTCTCATCAGCCCGAAAATTAACTTACGAAAAGAACAAAAACTTCAAGACAGCAATTGTGAAGTGTGGTTACACGAATATGCGCTACAAGCAAGAAAATATCTTTACTTATCTCACAGCTTGTGGATTGTCATGTTTATGTCTCGCTTCAGCAGTCATTGAGTATGTTTAAAATGCAGATTGCGCAAATCGATAGTTTATCAATTTGATGGCTTGTTCTTATATATCTAGAAAGCAGAGACAAATATTGAAGATTACTGTTCATTCTCTAGTTAGAGCACGTAGCAAACATTTGTTATTTTCACAAATCTGTCACATTCTTATACTCCTTTGGAGGTGAAAGGCAGTATTTACTTGAAGGAGTTCCAGAGAACAAGTTAATTATTTTAACAGTGTAGTGACTATTTATTCTTGTGTCTAAGATATCTACAAGTTTATTTTTCTCTAGAGTGTATTATCCTACCAAGGTAAGTCCAAAGTCAAAGGTTTCAGACTTGACATATTCGAAACCTCATACCCTTCTGCACATACGGAGGAGGGGACTTAAGGTACTTATTTAGTATCCTATACACCTTAGATTGCTAATTCATTTTGATGAACTTCTGGGAGTGGGTCTTTATTATTGTGTTTTTAATTTTCTGAAAGACAACTGCCAGTGATGACCAGATAACTACTTGGTGACAGTTCCTGGCCTGTCGTCCTCTCTTCTCCTGGGGTAGATTGCCTTTGACTTAGTTTGGTCTTTGGAGCTTAGAGGAAGTTTGTAACTTTATACGGGATCCATTTCACTCCTGCAAATAATTTTCAGGTGAGAGTTTGACAGTCATACTAGGAGGGGTAAGAATAGTTAACCCTGAAAGACTGAGGCAACAAGTTATTGAACTGGCACACGAAGGACATTGTGGCATTGCTGCAACTAAAAAAGCCCTCAGGGACCGAGTGTGGTTCCGCGTCTTCACGAAAGAGTTGAAAGGGAGCTCAAAGCTTGTCATCTATGCAACTGCCTGTCTCCCAAAATAACTCAGCACCCATTGAACATGTCTGTTCTCCCTAAGCTTGCTTGAGAGAGGATTGCTGTTGATGTATTTGGACTTATCAAGAACGACTTCATCTCATGGTAGTTGTCGATGAGTAGTCATGTTTTGCTATGATGGAAGACTTATCATCTCCCACACATTACTGAGTTATCGAAAGGCTGGATGACATTTTCACCCCATTTTCACTCCATTCTCCAATCTGACAATGGTCCACCCTTCAATAGCAGAATTCAAAGACATTCTTAATTGTTTGAACTTCAAATAACAGAAAAACACCTCTGTGGCCACAGACCTATGGCGCTGTGCAATGATTTATAAGTACTTTGGAAAGGGTGGTTCAGCGTGCTGCACTGGAGGACATTGACCTCAAATCAGCTCGCTGCCCAGCTCTTTGTGCTACCGTTCCACTCCTTATTCCACGACAGGAGAAAGTCCTGCCACCTTGCTGTACTGGAAGGCGCTTGGAATGAAGATACCTCAATAGACCGCCAATTGGTCAATAGACACTGACGAGATTCGTGCCAATGACACCTCTCTCAAATGCAAAAGGAAGGCCTATGCCGACAAGTGCCAACATGCTGAAGACAAGTTTTTAGGTCTCGTGTGGGCGTGGCAGCAAAGCTGCTCCGCCTCTGCGAGAGACATTTTTCTAAAGGGGACTCTAAGCCCTACCCCTCCTTTGGGTAGTGTCAGCGTTTATGGTAAATGCTGGCTTCCCAATGGAAAGGAGGGTTTTTGGGTGCCACCCTGTCCGTTTTTTAAGCCAGCCCCTCCGGACACCATGGCCTGTTTTACGGCTGCTGTGAAGACTTTTCTTATCTGCTTGTTTATTTAACAAGCAGATAAGAAAATTCTTCACCACACTGGGAACCAGGCACGGAGAGCGTAGGCGTAGGGGGGCACGGGGAGTGCAGCTCTCCCCCCACCCACCCTGGCCAGGCTCTCCCTCTCAGCGTCTGCCGGCAGCAACTGTAGCAGGGGAGAGTATCTCCCCCGCCCAACCACCTTCAGCCTCTTCATGCGTTTGACTAAATGTGCCCGCCCTTGGCACAAAAAAAAATCAGTGCAAACTTTTATGGTTTAGAAAGGCAGTGTGCCAGCCCCCACAGGCAGACATCAAGACGCGGAGTGTCTGTAATGCGTGGCTTCAAGGAAGACGAGCGTGACCGCAGGGCCCCAGTATCCCGTGGCCAGAAGGCAGCTTCGTATGAGTCACCAGGATCTGTGAAGGTGCACACAGTGTGCGTGTGTGTGTAACTCAACACTGTGCTCAGCCACAGCTTGCATAAAAGACAAAAAGCCGAGGAATTCATGCATTTGTTTTTTTCGCCAAGTCTTGAAATAAAATTATCTTTCTTTTGAGCTCACCGGGCACCACCCAAGCTAGTAGTAACAATAGATGCAATTGTCAACACAGTAAACTGGTCAAAATTCAAAGGCGGAATAGAAGTGTCTAGTCTTGTACAGCAGATAGACCCTGGGGAAGCATTCACGGCTAACTTGAGGAAACACCACATCGATAGACTACGAAGTTCTAAATGCCTTTGTATGACATGTAATGTGTGTGGGAGGTCTGATATATTAAGCATAAAACTGGCCACGTGAATGGAAAAGTGTGCACTAAGTCTTGACCTGATTCTCCACATAGAAGTGCTAATGTTCAGTCACATTGACGTTGTTGTGGTGAAATACACCTGATGTAAACCCACAGTGCTTATAACAGTATTTCACATAATGCCATTTATTTAGAATTGCATTGTCTGAACAATTAGGACCAAATTACGTGCCCCGAAGGGAAGGTGCTATTTATCTCACCCCATAAAATCCAATGACTAGCCTGGGTTTGGAATGGACCTGGTGTGATCAATCGTATCTATTCTGAGTTTTTGGAAATATATGTGGATTTTGATACTTAATGAACCAAATTCTTCATGTGACTGTATACAATGTCCGTAATCTTCACCCCTGTTAAGTTGCAGCAAGTTTGCCATGCCTCCAATTTACCGAAGGGTGTAGACAAGGGGCAATTTCCAAGTGCAGTAAACTCCACACAACTCCGAATTCCGACCCCTGAGCTAACACTGCTTTGTGAAGGGATCAGAAAATGCCGCCCAGACTAGCAAATATTCACTTAGTTGTAATGCTTGACCCATTGCTCAACAAACCAAAGGCTGGATTATCATTTTATGATATTAAACTATTTTTTTCTCCATTTTTTGGACAGGCTTGAGGCCAGACCTTATGCGATCAACATAACGTGGCTTTGGATCCACCCACCTGTTGATATTCGTCCCAACTAAATTTAATGAGACAGAAGTTGTGTTTATGCTAAACTAGCATTTGCAATGCAACAGGTCTCGCATTTGCGAGAGTTTGAGCTATTGGCATTGTAAATGACAATGTCTTTTTTTATGTGTTGTTTTTCAAAACGGCTAAATAAAAGGCATTGCCATTTGCAAAGCCGAAAGCTTAAACTCTCGCAAATGCGAGACCTACTGCATTGCAAATGCTTGTTTGGAAAAGGAGACAGAGTTATTTCCAAGTAAAAGCAGACACGCAATACAGACACTCCGTTTGATGCAGACCCGCTAGGAGTTGTAGCAGGCATAGGACATAGGTTAACTGCTCAATTTCCTGGACAATCCATAACCAGACACCCGTCATACTTTAAGCCACTGCCTTGATGTTCATCAGCTCCAGACCTCGCGAGAGAGGCAAGTTCACCTGAGAACCCAAGTCAAGCACCAGACTCTTCTTCGGAGATGCGAGAGGAAGGCACCCCTCCTCTGTATCATACAACTGGAACTGGAATGCTGGTGCAAGCACCTCAACGACTCATCGAGGAGTTGTAATATGTATATGTGTATGTATTTCTTCGTACTTTTTATTTAGCAAAGGGGAAGATGTTGTGTCCTGTCTTTATGTGCATGAAGACTCCAGTGGTCCTTGTAGACTCCCTACAAGTATTACGTAATCTGATGGATGTGGTTGGGTGTGGTTAATAAAGTTTCAGTTAACGATTGCATGCTGAAGAATTAAGATGTGCAAGACAGCTCTGTGTATGGTGTGGCCTGTTACATGCTCTGGAGATGAGGAGGACACTACAAAGATGAGGAGTCGGCGTTCAAAATCAAATCACAAGATTCAAGAGTTCAATTGTTTACAGCCTTGAAAAAAGATGACCTACCTCTGGATTTAAGACATGCTGTCAATGAAGAAGTGTGGGATTTCACTAGAAAAGAGATAGGATTGATAAACAGTGCAGAAACAGTTAAAATTATAGTAAAACCTGATGCCTTTTCCCCCAGAATTAAGCAGTATAAACTTTCAAGAGAAGCAGATGAAGAAATGAAGCCTGTTAGTGAAAAAATTACTAAGCAGGGAATCATTTGAAAGGTGCTTGGTAGCCCTTACAATTCTCCAATGATGGAGATTAAGAATCTCAGTGGGAAATGGTACATTGTGCATGCCCTTAGAAAAGTTAATAAAACTGCCATCCCATGTTGTCTGGTGGTACTCAATCCAACTGTGATTGTGTTTTAAATTATTAGTTCAGATGCAGAATGATATACAGTTATTGACTTATGGCAAGGGCTCTTCTCCATCCCTCTTCATAAAGAAAGCCAGTTTCATTTTGCGTTTTAATTCCAGAATAAAGTTCTCATGTGGTGTAGAATCCCACATGGGTATATTGATAACCCTCCAATCTTTAGTCAAATTCTAAAGCAAGAGCTAGAACAATTGAGGTTGCCCTGGAACTCAGAGATAGTACAGAATATTGATAGCATCAAAGACAAAAGAGGACTGTATACAATTTATTTACTGAATCATTTATATGATAGTGATCATAAGGCTCCCCCAAAGTAGATGCAGCACTATAAAAGGAAGTAATTTATCTTGGTAACTGTAATGAAAAAGGTTTGAGGAAAGTGTCAAAAGAACATGCTAGTGCAATTCTAAAACTGAGTCCTCCTACCACTCAGAGGGAGGTGGGGATGATTCTGGGAATTGTTGACTACTTTCATCAGTAAATTCCAATTTTTCCTTGATTGCAAAACCTTTAATAAGATTGACTCACAGTGACATTAAAAGTTTGGTACCATTTGGCAAAGAATGTTTAGAGGCATTCCAAATATTGAGATCAAGTGTGTGCAAAGCAACTGCCCTTTAAATTCCTGATTATAAATTGGCCATCTTTTTGTACCACCTCAAGAAGGGTGGGTGTGCATTATCAATTCTTTCACAGGCACATGGTGGGGCGATGAGACGAGTAGCCAATCTTTAATCTGTATTGGATCCAATAGCTGTAAGGCATCCTGGTTGTATAGCACAGAGAAAGTTTAGTTAGTGGATTTCAAGATAATATCTATACTGAAAGGATACATGTGTATTCAGACATCATGAACGTCAGGAACTGCATTATTTGCATTGTCCTTCATTCTTACAAGGGAGGGTGTTAGATATTCAGTTTCTAATGTCTTACTGGTTATTGTGTACAGTGTTTGTTTGTATATTTAATAACATTTACTTGTCAAATTTCAATGTATCGTGAATAAAGAATCTAATAATGGTATTAAGTATGGTAAATTTCTGAAAACAATTGCACAAATTAAGCATGACACTAAAACTATTAAACATGGATATGTGTGTGGTTTGTGTGAAGAAGAGCATGAATTTATTAAGGAATATGAGAGGATAGTAAAAATTGTGAGAAATTTCAGCAATGAAAAAGCTATAAGAGAACAAATTAAATCTGAGGAAGAATCCAGCTTGTCGAATTTATTCCCCAGTTTAGCATGGAGCAAGAAAGAAGAGGTGAAATGTGTATGGTGCGTCGTGAACCTGTGGTAAATAAATAAATAATACCTCTCTTTTTGACTGGACATATAACATAACAGATAGCTCAATAAATAAGAGTCAAGATTCGAGGTAGTAGGAGTTTCGCAGGTTTATTACAGCATAAGGACAGGAACAGGACAACCTGCATAGGAATAGGATGACAGGGCCCAGCAGCTGCTGGGGCTGGGTCTGGGATGAGCGCGCTGACTTTTAATAACAATACATGAGCATATATACATAACGCAAACACATAGCATTACATTGCAGTAGGCGTAGCAGTGGGTGGAGCAGAAGGCGTGACGCGTAGCAGTCGCGAAAGATAAGGGCGAAAGTAGGTGTAACTGGGCGTATACATAGACATGTGATGCAAACGTAACAGAATATGTCATGAATGGGGCGGAAACCATGGAGGGGGCTACCTAAGGAGCCGGGACCTCTAACCTGATGGTCCGCCCTCACTGTGGTTGCAGATAACATCCGTCGAAAAGTGGATAGAGGCCAAACCACCATACTCGTCCTATTAGATCTCACAGCCGCATTCGACACCCTGTCTCCCGCCATTTTAACATCTCGGCTTAGGGAGGCAGGGGTCTCTGGGTCGGCTCTGAATCTCCTTAACTCATTTCTCACGAGTAGAGAACAGAGAGTAAAGCTTGGAGACTTTCTTTCCCCTGCTAAGTCGTTGCAATGTGGGGTGCCACAGGGGTCGGCCCTTAGTCCGACCCTGTTTAACATCTATGTGGCCCCCCTTGCTAGACTAGTAAGATCGCAGGGGATGGAGGTGGTATCCTACGCCGATGATACCCAGATCATGGTGTCTCTGGCCCACTCCTCTGATCGCTTGTCTGCCATTAGCTTTAGGTCATGCATGCAGCATGTAGCAGATTGGATGGTCATCAACTCCCTAAGGCTAAATGGCGATAAGACAGAGGTTTTGGTTTTTGGGAAGGACCAAGATGCTTGGTCTAATGAGTGGTGGCCTCTGTCTCTTGGCATTTGCCCCACTCCCTCCCAATCAGCCAGAAATCTCGGTGTGGTTTTTGACACCTCACTCTCCATGAAGCTCCAAGTAAATAGGACGGTGGCCACATGTTGGGGTGTGATCAGGATCCTGAATAGGATCCGTCACTATCTCTCTCTTCAGGCCCGCAAGCAGATTGTAGTGGCTCTTGTAGGATCAAGGCTTGATTACTGCAACTCTTTGTATGCGGAGACTAACAAAGGTCTTATTCATCAACTGCAAATAGTGCAGAACGCGGCAGCACGTTTTGTGCTGGCCCTTCCCTTAGCATCCTCTGCTACGACTGCCAGGAGAGACCTTCACTGGCTTCCTGTCCAGTATAGAGTCTCTTTTAAGATTCTATGTCTCACATACAGAGCGCTCAGAGCAGGTCCGGAGGACTCTCTTGGGTCTCTGCTTTCACATTATACCCCAACTAGATCCTTACGATCTGCCGGGCTGTCCCAACTGGTAGTGCCGCGTATACGGCTAGCCACATGGGGAGCAAGAGCCTTTTCTGTAGTGGCCCCTAAGCTTTGGAACTCTCTTCCAACTGAGGTTAAAGTACTTCCCTCAATTGATCTTTTTAAAAAAGCCCTGAAGACCTGGTACTTTACCAAAGCTTATCAATGATGGACTGTTCGTTGATCTGCTAGCTGTGTCATTTGTTTTAGGCGCCTTGACGCCCATTGGGCTAAGTATGCGCATGATAAGACTTACATCATTCATCATTCATGGTGCGCGCAAACTGGCAATGACGTATCACTAGGAGAAGCTGGGGGCTATGAACTCTGTGCTAGGAGCAGAGACTGAAGTCTGGAGAGTCAGGGCGACATGTACCTAAACAGTATCTAGTATCTGATGTTTAGAGAACATGTTGATATAAACTAGAAGTCAGGAGAGGAAAGGCTAACTTGATTCTAAGACTGGACCATGCATTATTCTACATGTAGTGCGTGATGAAGAATATTAAATGACCATTAAATGCAGTATTTCTCTAACGTGGAGACGTGAAGACTAGACAATGACGGAAACTATTGATGCGATTCAGTAGCTTAGGAATGCAGAGAAGGAGGACTGAACTGATAACTGGAATCATAACATACTTTTGGCAGACTCAGAGACTGAGCCAGGCTGGGCCGGGCACTGCGAGGTAGGAAGTAAGTGAAGGGTCGAGGATACAGGTGGGGGCTGTATCGCTCCTCAGCGAGGCTTCAGGAGACAGGAGCTGAATCTGGTGTCCAGGCCCTTTTGAGGCCTAGAAACGGGGACTTTATAATAGAATAACGTGCACACTGAGAAACGTGGCAACGTAGCTTTACATAGGCCTGATATTCGTAGTATTCACGAGGACTGGAAACTGGCATACTAGAGGTGGACACAACTGTAATTGCGTCATTAATCGGACATGGGGAATGCATATGCATATTTAATCATGCACACATAACATATGATGGATGACACGTAGGGACACAGAACATGGCAAAATTTACTTTTCCACATTCCCTCCTTGTCACTACGTTTCCATCAGGAAACATCAATATTCATGATACCGTCTATCATTTCATACAGTATCATTTGCTCGTCTCGAATTATCCTGGAACGGGATTTAGAACGGGGCTTGGGACTAGGAATACAAGAGGTAGCACAAATGCCGCAAATCGCAGGGCCACATTGTATACAGAGGCAGCAGCTAAGTATGATCGCTACTGCAATACCTAGAAAGGACAATATTTTCCATCCCCATGCGGAAATTATATTCCAGAACCAACCGGACCATGTCCAGGTGCCTGGATCTTGGTGTAACAGATGGGCAATTTTATGGAGTCTGGTTATAGCTGAATAAACAGACGGCGCGTTATTTGGAATGAAAATGCAGCAACTAGATCCGATGACTCTACAGGCCCCGCCCCTATCGGCCAGTATGACGTCAAGGACGAGACGATTCTGTAAAACGACAAATCTCATAGCAGATTGCTCTTCAGTTAAATTACCTAGAGCAGAGGCAGTCTCATTTACTACAGCTTCGAGGGTTCTGGTTAACCTACGGATCAGTTTACTATTCTGGATAGGTCCTATAAAGAAGAAGAAACCTCTGTTGAAATCTGTATACTGTTCTAGAGCAGTTTCAGTATAATCGACAATTGGGGACTCCCTTCTATGTCTAATGTGTACTAGATGTGTATTCCTATGATAATCAGGTGGGGCTAGAAAAACTGGTGGCAGTAGGAAGGCAATGTAACAGGTTCCCTCCCAATCGAGGGGCAGACGAACATATGCGGTTTGACCACAAATAAAATAAGAATGACGTGAAGCTTTGAAGATAGATTTCCCACTGTCACTATACTTGACAATAGTAGTACATTCACTATGTCCTACGTGTATGGAACCATTATTTCGGACACATAATTCGCCTCTGACTGGTAGTACTGAAATAGCAGGTAAGTCTGGAGTAGTATCAGACTGAACATTCAGGACCATGAAATTCGAAGAATAGTTTCCTAGATTATATACTTCATTTTCTAGATCTAAACCTGTTCTGTGGGGAAGACCTTGCTTGTCTGGAAAACATGTACTGTTAAGAAAAGACATATCTGTTGAGGATGACGTTAACGTGGACCATGCTCCACACGAACCATTATGTGAAAATGGATAAGGAAAAAGTGGCAGGACTCCCTTCGGTATCTGGAAAGGTGGGAGTCGACCACACACCCAACAATTAGTGGCATTGCTGGTCTGGTGTGAGTAATGTAACATGCGGATAAATGAGTTATTTCGCATAGCGAGGCGGTAAGAGAGTTCATGAGGAGGCAGATCACTAAACGTGTGCTCTACTGTAGCATTAGCAGACTTATTTACATGAAGAACTGGGAAATACAAGAAAAATGCATAACTGGTGCAGGAAATCATAATGCTGAGAAATAATATGAAACATAGAAAAACGATACATCGGATTGAGTTTTGACTAACTCTCTCACTATGGGGGTCTATTTTATACATGTCAGAAACAGTCTAACCGTTTCACCTAGGGGAGGACTTAGACAATCAAACTGACTGACTTATTTTACTAGACCGGAGTTTTAGCTTGTACTCCTGTTGTGGAGTTTTCTCTAACAGGGGAGGGGTTGTAGCAATGTCTTTTGCGGGACAGTCCTTGAGAACAATGCTTTGGCAATCCTTCAAATCCTGGGAAATGTTCTTTAAGACGGGTTTCAGTCCATTAAAAAGTTTGACATGAGAAAGGTGTACCCAGCCTTTGCGTCCTTCCAACTTCACGGCTGTACGGGTGGTGAGGAGGACCTGTCGGGGCTCTTTCCAACGAGGCTCCAGCGGACTTGATCTGTCAAAGTTGCGGACCATCACCATGGATCCTGGAACGATTTCATGAGGTGCCACCTCGGTATTGTCTGGAAATGCGGCAGCAACCTGTGAACGACATGAGTTGAGGGCAGACATCAAGGAAGCTAGGTGATCTGTCAGCATATTACTTGAAACATCGGTAATACTTCGGGGTCTAGGAGTACCCCACATGTTAGGGGGGCGGC
Organism: Lissotriton helveticus; assembly: GCF_964261635.1. Taxonomy (NCBI): domain Eukaryota; kingdom Metazoa; phylum Chordata; class Amphibia; order Caudata; family Salamandridae; genus Lissotriton; species Lissotriton helveticus. The sequence continues at coordinate 172,479,857 of NC_136060.1, forward strand.
CGAAAACGACCTCATACGGGGACAGACCTGATCTGGAATGTGCGACCATGCGCATATAAAACAAAGCGACTGGCAGAGCTACTAGCCAGTCCACACCTTTTTCTTTACACACTTTTGCAATACGGATTTTCAGGGTCTGGTTATGTCTCTCTACAAGACCGGCTGCTTCAGGATGGCGTACACAATGAAACTTCCACTGGTACCCTAATAACAGGGAAACGTGCTTCATGAGTTCAGATGAGAATGGCTGGCCGTTATCAGAATATACGACTCTAGGGAGTCCATAACGAGGGAAGAACTCACGAACCAACTGCTTGGCAGTGGTCGCGGCTGTGTAATCTGGGACTGGATATGCCTCCGTCCACCTGGACAAAGCGCATACAACTACAAGGACATACTTGAAACCTCGACATCGCTCCATCTGAATATAATCCATCTGGAGGACTTCAAAAGGGTGGTCAGGGGGCTGGAATCCACCTTGTTCCACCGGGACACTTTTACCTGGATTAAACTGACAACATATCATACAGGTACGGACTTTCTGCTTGGCTGCAGCTCGTAAATGCTTGTTGAACCAAATGTTCTGGATACTATCTAACATAGCTTTTTCTCCTAAATGTGCTGGACTATGTGCGGTATTAATAATGACTTGAACCATAGAGTCGGGGAGAAACCATGTGGCTCTACCCTTCGTTAACCATCCTTGATCTGTCTGGACCCCTCCTTGTTCGGACCATTTCTTGATTTCTTCAGGAGTAGCATGTAACTGGATATCTATGACATCTTGTGTAGGGTCCTTAACTGTCATACATGTAGTCGGATCTGGAGTATGTGTCTGTGTCGGATTAACTTGAATGTCTGGAGTCTGTGCTCTAAGCTTGGCTGTGCGATCTGCTAGATCATTACCTTGAGAAATGGTGTCAGTAACTTTCGTATGTGCTTTGCACTTCATAATAGCGATAGATGTCGGTAAGTGTATGGCATCTAACAGAGCTTGAATAAGGAGACCATGCTGAATCTTGGTTCCATGAGAAGTCATGAAACCTCTCTCCTGCCAGAGCACTCCGAAGTCGTGTACAACTCCGAATGCGTAGCGTGAATCTGTGTAAACATTAACTTTCAAGTTCTTGGCGTGTATACAGGCTTGTGTCAGAGCAACTAGCTCTGCTGCTTGAGCGGACAGGGTATCAATACGGTGTGTCTCTATAACTTTAGTGTCAGTAGTCACTGCATACGCGGCGACTAGTTCTCCTGTACTTGTTCTCATACATGAACCATCCACATAAAGTGTCAGGTCGGGGTCTGGTAACGGAATATCTGTCAGATCTTGTCTTGGCTTTATCGTAATGTTAACTACTTCCACACAGTCATGTGGGTCAGGATTCAAAGTAACTGATGGTAACAGTGTAGCGGGATTTAAAATGTTGCAGCGTCTGATTTCTATGTGTGGCTGGAACAGTGTCAATTCATAACCTGTTAAACGTGCAATTGTCAAGTGCTGAGTTTGTGTTCGGTTTAAAAGAACTTCCACAGAGTGTGGAACTTGTACTGTCAAGGTATGTCCTAAGACTATGGAATCACTTTGTCTGATAGCTAGGGCTGTGGCTGCAACTGACTTGAGGCACGCAGGCAGAGCCTGGGCTACAGGATCTAATGTGCTCGAAAAATAAGCACAGGGCTTGTATTGTCCTGCTTGATCTTGTGTGAGAACAGATAATGCTGTACCTTCACGTTCAGTAACGAAAAGTGTAAAAGGCTTACTGTAGTTCGGTGTTGCTAGAACTGGAGCTTGGCATAGGGCTTTCTTTAACTCATTGAAACTAAGTGTATGTTCAGATGTCCAAGGGAGGACAGTCGATACGGCTGCCTCCTGTGTCGTTAACTGTATCAGTGGCTTGGCTAGAAATGCATACTGAGGAATCCATTGTCTGCAGTAAGAAGTGAGGCCGATAAAAGCACGTACCTCCTTCTGGGTCTTGGGCTGTGGAAGACTCGCTATCAACTGGATACGGTCTGGTGTCAACTGCCTACCCCTCTTGGACAGTAAGTGTCCTAAGTAGACCACTTGCTGGACACAGAATTGAAGCTTAGAAGGGGACACCTTGTGCCCCATCTCGGCTAGGAAATACAAGACTGTAAGGGATGCTTGCTCGCAAGCACGTTCAGAACGGGCTGTGATCAGTAGATCATCGACATACTGGAGCAGGGCAGTGTCAGTTGGCATGTGAATGTTGTCTAGTTGTCTCTTGAGTGCTTGACTGTAAATACTAGGACTTTCTGTGAAACCTTGAGGAGCTCGTGTAAACATATAGCTCCTTCCATTTAAACAGAATCCGAAAAGGAACTGGCTGTCTGGATGAATAGGAACACTGAAAAATGCGTTCTTGAGGTCTATGACAGTGAAGAACGTGGCTTCGGAATCAATGGCTGTTAATAGGGAAGAGATATCTGGGACAACTGGGTACTGAGGAATAATACATTTATTAAGTTCTCGTAGGTCGATCACTAATCGATATACGGGGGGTGCATTTGGATCAGTACGTTTCATGACTGGAATGATCGGAGAATTACATACATTGGAGTCAGTTTCTACAACCACTCCTTGAGCCATGAGCTCGTCAATAATTTTGGATAAGGCTGCTACAGCCTCAGGTGGCAATCTGTACTGTCTGATTCGTGGTAACACTACACCTGGCTTGAGAGTCACACGATAGGGTGTGATTTGCATGTACCCTACATCAGTTGGACCTTGCGCCCATAAGTGCTGCGGAACATGAGACAGTCTTGAATCAAAATCTCGTAATACATAGTGACCCTTGAAGTCACGTAGGAACAATCGTATTCCCTCTGGGGAACAGCATATAACTGCACCTAACTCTTTCAGTGTCTTAATACCTAATAGATTTTCTGGACATGACTTAGTAAGTAACAGATCAGTAGTGCGGAACAATGGACCTACTTCTAGAGTAACTGGCTTTGAAATCTCATTTACGATAGGTTTTCCTGAAAATCCAAGGGAAACATTTCTTGAGCCTGAGAGCGGAGCCCCTGGAACTTCGGCGTGACTAATTGTGGTCCTACTTGCCCCTGTATCAATCAAAAACTTTCTGTCTTTCCCTAATACTTGACTATGAACATAGGGACCTTCTTGATCTACAGGTATCTCGATGAGAGGCAAGCCTACCTCCCTCTCTAGGCTGTTTCATGAATACTGCTGGTACTCTGGATACTCAGACTGTGCATACTGGTACATCTGCGATGTAACATGCTGTGTTGCAGCAATAGGCTGCGGTGCGGTAACTGTCTGTGGTGCATTCTGTGGCTGAGGAATCTGTGAAACTTGTCCTTGTCTAGGCGGACGTGGTCTTTCTTTAGTCTTACCAGTAGCTATGTTGTGTTTCAGAACTGCACACTCATTTATAAAATGACCTGGCTGTTTACAATAATTGCAATTCCCTTTAACGGGAGCTGCAGGATGACTGGCTTGATTCGGACCCCTCTTCTGACTGTCTTGAGGAACAGATTGTGCAACTAGTACTTTCATTTTCGTGTCTTTCATACGTTTTCTCTCGTGTTCTTGCTCTTCTCTGATTCTATTCTGGTGGTATTGAAGCATTTGCAACATCTGGGACGGGGTATTAGCTTGCCAGGTACTTTCGACTTTCAAAACTCGATTTTTAATTTGTGGACTTGAATTCTCGACTAATTTGGTAACAAAAAGGTGAGGGTATGACTCACTACTTGTCTTGAGGCCACTGTTGATGCTGAAACATTTTTCAAATCTAGAATAAAAATCACTAATATCCTCGTCTTGTTTCTGTTTACAGGCTGAGATTGCATCCCAGTCTTCTTTTCTAGTTGTCAATAATCTGGGTAAAACTTGTATTAATAATTCTGGTAATTCTTTACATTTATCTCCAAGACCGGTACCTGGTACTCGTGCCTTATCTTCAGCTTCTAGGACTGCCCAATCGATCTTTTTCTCTCCCACCTCCCATTCTTTTTCCTTGAGCTTTTCATACACCCCTGCGGGCAGCAGAACCTTTAACATTTTAATGATATCTGGGTAAGTGTATTCTCCCATACGGAGCATGTCTTTTAATTCTCTATGGAACCCTGCTGGATCTTTGTCATGACAGGGGATTAATTTCTTCATCTCGAGGAGTTCCATCTTTGTAATCGGAGTGTATACAAACACTCGCTGCATTTCGCCACCCGTTCCTTTAACTGGGTGGACTTCTCGTAACGGATTCTGTCTTTCCATGTAAAATGGTTTACCTTCTGGAGGTGAGGCATGAACAAAATGCGGGTTCAGAAACGTTCTATATTTGTGACGCTGTTCTAGAATGACACTAATTAAGTCGGTACCTAAACCTTTCCATCTATACTGGAGTAACTCGTTCAGGACATCATGTAACGGACCTGGATCAGAGTGTTGACCCTCATACAATGTGATGAGGTGCTGAATCATATACATACCCACCAGTCGTTGTTCGGCTGGGGGCATTTTCAGAAACATTTGTGCCACTATTTCGTCTGGAAAAGTGGTAGAATCAGTAATCCATCGGACTGCTGATCGGGCTAGTTCTTGTTCATGCATGGTACTTAACTCACTGTAACCGATTCGTGATTTCAAAATGTGATCGGTAGCTTGAAACACTTGTTCTAGTGAACCTTGTTCTGGTGCTGAATGATGGAAAATAGACTTGTGTTCTAGGCGTAAATGGCGATCTGGAAATCTAGATTTTCCTACATACGCTATTCTGGCGGGATTCTCGTCCTCTACCTCTTCAGTATCAGAGTTACTTTCTTTCTCGCTTACTTGTGCTGCTTTACGTTGTTCGTGTATCTTTATTATTTCTCTATGGATTTTCTTGTACATACTCTCCACAGCACCGACGGTCTTGTGCTTACCCTCGGCTATATTATCACTCCACCTTGTCAGGGTTTTCATTTCGGCTGGATCTTTAGACGGGTAATCTTGTTCTCTTATTAGACAATTGATCAGAAACTTTAATATCATGAGCTGGATCTCGGCTTTCCTTTGAGACATGGCCTCGCTAATACTTTCTGGATCATCCCCTGTACGGATGAAACGATATATTCTGTCTAGATCTTCTTTCATATTCGGTAAGGTGACTAGATACTCGGCCACCTTTCTTACGCGGAATGAATATAAAACCATATTATCCTCGCCTGGGACTGGATCATAGCCGCATTCGGCAAGGGATTTTCTTATTTCTGCTACAGTCTGATGTCTAGGCGTACGCTGTGACGCTTGTGCATGTAATTCGGCTGTCGTTAAACGTTTGTGTGGCGGCGGGGTTTGAGGAGTACCTCCCCCTGCGGCCCCTAAACTGGAGTCTAGGTCTACTGAGGCTCTTCGTCCTGGCAGAGTGGGAAATGGAAATGTAGGCTGGACTTGTATGGCGGGCTGGACCGGGGGTACCGTAACAGGTACTCCGGTGTCTGGAGGAGCGGGAAGTGCCTGATTTACAGGGACTGGTGGAGCGCGAACAGGATTTGCATATTCTGGGACTGTGTCGTCCAAATAGGACGAAATAAAAATATCAGCTGCGGTCTGTTTGTGACGTAGCTTGGTCGGAACTAATGGTGGCGGGAAATTACTGGATGCCTCTGGGGTCGCTTTTGGCAAGCCCTCGGCAAGGAGAGGATACATACCCCTAATAAGGGCATGCCTCTGTCTGTCTGACTGTTCGGCTTTGACTTGTTCACCTATCTCGATTAGTTCTTTTTCTTGTGCTCGTTCTAAGGATTCTCTACTTAATTCTGACTTTCTGATTTCCTTTTCAGTTCTTTTATGAGCTTCTTTGCGCCATAACTCGATGGCATCTTTCTGTGACTGTCTGGCTTTCTTTTTCCATAATGCCTCTTCTACTCGCATGATGCACTCGGCATCCCATGTACCCGATACGGGCCATCTATACTTTTCTTCTAACTGTTTGGTATACTCTACCCATAAATCTAGATACAATATGGCGCTTATGCCATGCTTCTGATACATAAAATGACCTGGACTGTCCCTCGGCGGAACAGGAACTGCTTCTTCTAACAAACCCTTTCTAGTTTTTAGCTGACGTAATCTCGAAAAGAGAGACATTGTAAACTTGAATCGGAACACAATACAATACACGAGAAACAATAACAACTGGGAAAACAATTCAGGCATACCACGACATTGGAAATACATTGAACAACATCATAACATAACAGTTCGGACAGAATATTACCTGGAATACTGAGAACAGAAACACAAGAATTTCTCGAGAACGGAACAGACTAGAGTTACTGGATGCACTGCTGAAACAGTACGGACCATACCAGTCCCATAAAGGGACGCATCAAGACCCGTATCCACCTAGGTGAACACTTCGTTTGTGAGTCTGTGTACCACCAACCCACGGACCAGAGTCAATTTAGATTGACCCTGTCTAGATACTACCCCAGTAATGGTACTCACCGGGCAGCAAGAACGGAAGGCCTCGGATCGGACTGGACTGCTACGACGACGGACGACGAACTTCGGACTTCAGTTACGGGTGGACCTCCGGATACCTCGGACCTTGGACTCTCGGCTTTGGGCTCTGGTCGGGACTCGCCGCGTTCCTCCACCGTCTCGTTTGGATGCTGGACCGCCTCCTCCGTCTCCTCCGCGGGCCTGAGGGATACTTGAAGCAGAAATATCTGCCGGCGCGCAGAAGAGTTCCGTCACGACTGCAGAGGGTCAGGGGGTCGGCGTGGCTTCACCGACGCGTGGGGAAAGGGCAAGTCCCTATTCGGGCGCCATTATGTGGTAAATAAATAAATAATACCTCTCTTTTTGACTGGACATATAACATAACAGATAGCTCAATAAATAAGAGTCAAGATTCGAGGTAGTAGGAGATTCGCAGGTTTATTACAGCATAAGGACAGGAACAGGACAACCTGCATAGGAATAGGATGACAGGGCCCAGCAGCTGCTGGGGCTGGGTCTGGGATGAGCGCGCTGACTTTTAATAACAATACATGAGCATATATACATAACGCAAACACATAGCATTACATTGCAGTAGGCGTAGCAGTGGGTGGAGCAGAAGGCGTGACGCGTAGCAGTCGCGAAAGATAAGGGCGAAAGTAGGTGTAACTGGGCGTATACATAGACATGTGATGCAAACGTAACAGAATATGTCATGAATGGGGCGGAAACCATGGAGGGGGCTACCTAAGGAGCCGGGACCTCTAACCTGATGGTGCGCGCAAACTGGCAATGACGTATCACTAGGAGAAGCTGGGGGCTATGAACTCTGTGCTAGGAGCAGAGACTGAAGTCTGGAGAGTCAGGGCGACATGTACCTAAACAGTATCTAGTATCTGATGTTTAGAGAACATGTTGATATAAACTAGAAGTCAGGAGAGGAAAGGCTAACTTGATTCTAAGACTGGACCATGCATTATTCTACATGTAGTGCGTGATGAAGAATATTAAATGACCATTAAATGAAGTATTTCTCTAACGTGGAGACGTGAAGGCTAGACAATGACGGAAACTATTGATGCGATTCAGTAGCTTAGGAATGCAGAGAAGGAGGACTGAACTGATAACTGGAATCATAACATACTTTTGGCAGACTCAGAGACTGAGCCAGGCTGGGCCGGGCACTGCGAGGTAGGAAGTAAGTGAAGGGTCGAGGATACAGGTGGGGGCTGTATCGCTCCTCAGCGAGGCTTCAGGAGACAGGAGCTGAATCTGGTGTCCAGGCCCTTTTGAGGCCTAGAAACGGGGACTTTATAATAGAATAACGTGCACACTGAGAAACGTGGCAACGTAGCTTTACATAGGCCTGATATTCGTAGTATTCACGAGGACTGGAAACTGGCATACTAGAGGTGGACACAACTGTAATTGCGTCATTAATCGGACATGGGGAATGCATATGCATATTTAATCATGCACACATAACATATGATGGATGACACGTAGGGACACAGAACATGGCAAAATTTACTTTTCCACAAACCTCTTAAAGGTAGCAAGCCTGAATATGTGGGCGAGAGTGAGTGTGAAAAGACTTATATTTTAAGTGGTGATTATTTGTTTGGTGGAGAGACGATTCTGAGCGGAATATACTATGTGTGTGGTAAGACTACCTATTTTAATTTATTGGGTAACTGGGTTGGGTTTTGTCATCTCTCTTTAGTATTTCCTAGAGTTTATAATTTGAATGAGATGGATGATGCAGTTTGTTTGATGAGAGTGAAGCAAGGATTTAGACAGATAGTTTTAGATGTATTAGGAGCTATTATTCCTACATTATTAAATTTCTTACAGGTAACATATATTGATGTGATGCCTATTTGTGTAGGTGTGGACCAATCTGTCTTTTGGACAGTCATTCAGGCCGTGTATGTTATAGGTCAGGCGTGTAGCAGTCAGCCCATGTCTAGAGAGGGAATGCTGGGCATGTTAAGGACGGTTGCGGAGTCGCTTGGATGTCCGTGGATGCAGTATAATGGTGTGGCTCCTCGCTAGCTGTGGATCAGGAAAGGAAAAAAGAGAGTAAAGCAAACAACTCAACATTGCTACCTACCTCAAACCTCAACCCCCCAAAACGATTGAGAGACCCAATCCCAACTCCTGCCCAAAAACAATCCCATTCAATTGCGACATACAATCGGAAAAATCCTGTGAGTGGACAAAGAGCCAGGTGAACTGCACAGTTAGAATGAACTTTTAGGCCAACCAACAGCATAAAAACAATCAAGAGGGGCGGTGCATGGGTGTCATATGTGTTCAACAACGGAATAGCATCAAGTCATGACATTTACAGGTAGTATCAGTGAGGATTCATCTTAATAGTTGGCAATGGGGAAACAAAGGGCTGTAGCCTGGAGCAGAGCATCCACAGGTGAACAGTGTGGGCGAGCATCGGCACATGGGGGCCTCTCAGCCATTATCGCTCAGATGTTCATCATCCTGGGAGGCAGGTCCAGCTGGGGGGCAAGCCCTAGAGTTGGTTAGGTAGCGGAAGAACGTCAGCACCACCTTGAGTCAGTAAAATGATGAGGATTACCGTAGTTCTGAATTCGTAGTTTGGCAGGATATAATACCGTGTAACACGTCAGCTATCTGAAGCAGGTGTTTTGCAGGGAGAAATTCACATTGGACCATCTGAACTACGAGCGAGAAGTCGGGGTAAAAGGAGAGGTCATTGCCCTTATGTTGACCAGTGTGGTGCTCTCGCATGATCCTCATCACCTTGTCGCGGTCTCTATAGTTGAGCAATCTTGGGACGATTGGTCTTGCCGGCGCCCCCGAGGAGCGTGGTGGCCAAGTGAGTGTTGGGCTCTCTCCATGACGAAGAACGCTGACAGCGCGTCTTCTAACAGCAAGCGCGGCTTGCGTTCCACATAGTCTTCCAACTTGTCAACTGCAGTGGATTCCTGTACCTTGAGGATGCGGAGATTATTACACATGGAGCGGGCTTCAAGGTCTTCATTCTACTCTTTCATTACTTTGAGGATTGTATCCATTCGAAGGAGGTGTTCCATGGAAGTGGTCTTCGTTTCCGCCATATCAGAGATTTGGGTCTCCTAATGATCGAGGCTGTCATCATGCTTGTCAACCCTCTCCTTGATGAGGTCCATGCAGCTGGTTAATACGTCGCTTTTGGTGTTGATGGAACAAAAACTGTTCTTTACCTCCACCAGCATCTCCATAGATTTTGCACATTTGTGGTTTGAGAGGCCTACAAGAAGGGAGCAATGTCCTTGTCATGGTCTGCATGTCACGTTTGGTGCTTACCTTGGAATGCCAGCTTGGATTGACTAGCCTCAAGCTTCCCCTTGGTGTGCCACCTGAGGAAGGGGTCGTATGTTTGTGGTCTCTGTCTGCAAAGCTCCAACTCCGGAGCACCAGGAATCATACGCAGGGGGACTGCTCGGATATGTCACCAGGTGACCAATTGATGTAGAAGTGGGGACATTCAGCCCTTGATGAATTCCAATGGATGGCCTAGGGTGCTGCGATCTCTTAGTCTCCTTTCAGGGCCGCCTCACCCGAACGTCAAGTAGTAGCTGGTTGGGGGCACGGGCAGGCCACATCAGCTGGAAGAGATTGGAGAGGAGGGATGCCTATGCCTGCAAGCAGCTACTTCAGCATGCAAGGGTGTTGACAGTCTTCAGCCCCCCTTGCGTTCACCAGGTCGTTGTGCTGTCAGGGGGCTTCAAAAATAATGTCAGCCCTAGGGTCCCCAGAGCAGCCTCCCTTTACTTGTGGATGCATGGCTCACTCCCTCTCACCTCAGAGTTGCACTGCACAGTGCTGAGCAGCCCGGCTTGCATAGTGAGCAGATGGCAGCCACGGTTCCCCCAGCCATGCGTCCTCCATCAGGAGCCAAGCCAGGTGTGGGCCCCGAGATCTTTCTCTACTTATCCACAGTTGTGAGACACAGCAGACTGGCTTCAAATGCACCACCATGCCCTGGGTCCCTGGCAGCCGAGGTGTAGGTAGCCAAGCACTCAGATCCACCACACTGTCAGCAATTGTCAGCCTGTTTCATCAAAGTCCTCCCATTGTCCTTGAGGGCCCGCCAACAGTGCGTCCTGCTAGGCTCCAGTCCAGCAGTTACCAGGGCTACAAGTTGTTGTGCTAGCCCCCGCAACCACAGGCCCACCTCGGATCAAGCGTGCCCCCCATGAAGGAAGGCTACTGCTTCCCACCACCGGGTGCCGCTCAGGTCAGCCGTCACTCAGTGCCGGTCTCTCCTTGCAGGCCACGGATGGTGTTTGCAACAGTGCAGACCCACCACGACTGCAGGCGGCTGCTGCCCCTGGTACGTTGGACCCCGCAGGGGTGTAAGGGATCCGTCAAGTGGGTACACGCAGAGGGTAGTACCAAAGTAGCAGAGTGCACAGGCTCTAGAGCATTGGCAGTTTGGCCCGGGGAGTGTGGGGACACATTCTCCTCGAGATCTTCTTAGATGCGAGGGAAGGGCAGCCATAGCCCACCATGCCGTGCAGTAGGCCACAGCCCATCTTTTGAAGTTTACTCAGCTCCTGCCGTCATCTACACTTCACTAGTGGCATCTCCCGCTACTTTGCCAATTATGGCATGTCAGCAGGCCCAGTGTGTGATGTCTGGCGCCCTGGCACTGCGATATATGGTAGATTGTGCAGTTAACCTGCAGAACCTCGCTAATTGACAGCCATCTTGCTGCCAGGTTCTCTAGCAACATCCCCATTGAGACTTGGAATATTTTCTGATTTTGGCATACTCTGTATAGCTTGGCATCTGAGAGCCTTTATGGCACTGACTTCTTTTTAATTTGTTTAATAAAACTTTTTTTAACTTTTTATTGATCTAGAACTCCATTTCTGCGTGGACCCTATTATTTAAGTAACTGTTTTTACTCTGCTAATTAATGTCTATGGAGGTGCCTTAATGAGGGTACACACGACCTCATGAAATCGAGGTTTAATACCGTCTCTGATCCAGTAGAACCAAATGGGGTAAATTGTGTGGTGTCCAAATTTGGGGTATGGTTTTGCTCCCACATTGCTGTGTGACGTATTTGGAAGCACTGACAGAAAAAACTGGTAGAGGCACCCTAGTGATGGTAAGTTGCCATAGTGTGCCAAGCACAGAATTGTAAAAACTAAAAAAAAGCTTCCCTATGGGGTTTGATCAAAACATAAAAGGTATTTAATTAACAATAATAGAATATCCTATAATTGGCAAAACATGTGAATTCGTGGTAGCCTTTATGACAGATGCTGTTTCCTTCAGTCAATGTATGATGTTTGGACACGCTTATCAATAAATGGAGTATTATCACTTTATTTCATTGTCGGAAGTGTTTCTATGTATGTCATATTGAATGTGTATGTATCTGTATAGTTCTAAATAACATCCTATATATTGAGTGAGGTAAATATTGTATCATAAAGATTAACACCAATTTAGTTGTTTCGCCAATAATAAGATATTCTATTATTGGTGATTAAACACCAAATAGCTTTTTACCTATCCCTAAAGGGCACCCACTATCTATTTTTTCAGCCTATAGCCCAGGTTCCATGGGGTTACTCTGGCAAGCCTTTTTTGCATAGGAGAACATTTTAGTTTATATGTTTTTGAAAAACCCATCTTCACACTGGCCTCTACTCATATAAAGAATTCCTAATTAAGCATCTTTGGCCATCACACGTTTGTCATCACACCTAAAGGGCTGGTTATGCGATAGATATAGTAACCCTGACTCTACTAGTTAGCCTCATCCTAACCGTTTTTAAAAACCTTACTACTTATATAAAATGGATATGACAAAAAAGTAGTTTGTGAACCAGTTTCTTTTTTTCGTTATTGCAACCTAAATATAAAATTATTTGTACACACTTTTCACTATTACATATATAAAGCGGAATTTCTTTGCAGAATAGTGTGATTGCACACCTTTTTGTTTTTGTAGTGGATAAAGTACACTTATTTTTCTTCTACCCTTATTGTTACATTCAACACAAGAAAGGCAGTGAGCATTCCTTTTCTAAATATAAATAGGAGAAGGCACACCGCAGATGCAGCTAACATAATGAAAACAATTCCATCATTATGTAGATCTACCTATCGATAATTCTGTACGTTGAATGTGGCTGACATAGGTTCTGGTAGTTGTTGATAACAGTTGCGACAAAACTGCAGCTGACAACTAATTGGGTTGTCAGTTGTCGTAATATCACAAGGTCTTCTTCATTTCACAGCTTCTACTTTCTGATTTGTGGCTGCCCCTATGAAACCCTTCTCATCGCTTACTTTGCTTACACATGAGAAGAGTTCAGAAGGTAGTATGGAATGGATGCAGAGCATCCAGATACAACATAAAATGGACATGAGTAAGTATCAAATCGTTGATGTTTTCTATCTGGAGTCTCTCAGTGGCATTATACACAAGTCAAACTTTGTTCTAGTTTTCTACACTTTCATTTTGAACACCTCGGTGGAAAACAACCCTCATTTTGATGTTTGTTTTTGTACAATTCTGTATGTTGTGTGAGGCTTCCAGGGAAAGTCCCTGTTCAAAACAATCTTGCAGCTGTTCTAGGCTGCTATGAGTTCATTGCAAATTGACACTCAATGTGGTCGCCAAATTCAAGGACATCACACTGCTTACAGCTGGTTCCCAAACCTCCTCCTCCCCTGTCCTCACCCTCCCCCCTGTGCCAAAGGACACCTCTTCTACACTTTATTCTTGCTTTTCCTGAGGACTGCCCGGGGCAAGGAGTGAGAAGGCACATAGGGGTGGTGGAATGGACGCAGTATACATTGTTGATTTGATTCAACAAAGAGATCCTTTTCACCTAGGTTGTGAATTATATTGTAATTGTATCACTTGAAACCCCTTGCTGGAAAAAACACGGGTGCTTATACCCATTTGCAATCCTATTTGTGTTCTTTTTGAGGGAGTGACTTGAAGGTGCATCATTTTATATTTACTGCCAATTATTAAGTAGAAAATATATTTTGATCTCCTAGGCCGTCTTTAACATATCTCACCATTAAGTGAAATGTCATTGCACGGGGCACGCCATCCAACCCACTGAGGGCCGCTTCGTAAAGAGCTCCTTTCACCCCCCACACCCCCTCCTCCTTACCCGAGGTATAGATAGAAGAAGAGGGGTCTCTGTCATCTCAGGGGGTCCTTGGCAGATGATGAATGAGTGGGCTGAAGCTGAAAAGCATATTCAGATGTATAGTAGTGTCCTATTGTCCTGTTAATGACCTTAACTGGTGCTGGTGTATAGCAATAATGCCCCATTTCATATTAATACAGTTGGAGGAAGCCCATTTTAATGCAGCCATAAGCCTAGTTGCAGGTGTTGGATGAACCACTCTAGCCCCCGCACAGCGGCCCTTGCTGCGCTTCTTGCTTGATTATTTTCTTGGGTAAGCAGGTGCTGTGAAAATAAAATCAACACAATCACAAAAGATCTGTTTGGAGCAGACTTGCATGCATGAAGAATTGTTTAATTTTCAGGAGGAAAACGTGAAAAGGACCCTGCTTATGGTGGGATGTGACATTTCCTGTGGTGAAGCCTGCATTGGCTGCTAATAGAGATCTAATTGATGGGTGAAGTCCCATTTCCGCGCTCTCTCCTTTATTGCTCCATTCAGTCTGTTGCAAAATATAACCTTAATCTGATTTAGCAATTCCTCCAGGAGCCAGTGCAAGGCTCACAGCACAGAAAAATCGTTATTAAAAAAGTTAGAGGAGAGGCTTGAATTCAGTGCTTTGCCTTTAGAAAAAAAAGCCCTAGCCTGGTTCCTCAGTATTTAACGCTTTCTCTTATTCGTAATAATTCTGCGTTTATTGTTACCAATATTAAATATTATCACCCATTACCGCCAGATGGGAATCCTCATCTTTTGAAATTAGAGGTGACATTGACTTTAGGGTAAACTGCATCACACCTGCATTGCATTAAGGAAGCAGGCGTCTGACCAAGTCAACCCCGTCTGCAACCATTGATTCTCTATTAGTATTTTTATTTATCCGGGTTTTTTCCTTTATATGAAGCTCGCCCCTTTTTTCTTTCTTTTGCAATCCCAAAAGAACTATTATGAAGTGACAATTTGTAGAATTAAATTGCTATACAATAAAACGTACCGCTGTGTATTCTTCATCCCAGTTGCATTTTGTTTCAAATATTTGGTGAAGACCCCAAATATATTGCAGATACCCCGAAATACCAGATTTATTTTTTAAAGCGTGTTGCATATTATGTGACGTCTTTTTTAAGGTATATATGACAGTCAGGAAGACAACAAGACAGGGCTTTCAAACGCAAACCTACCTATAAATAATGAAAGCAATAATAACAGCTTTTAAATAATTACCATGCTATTTGTTTTTACAAATATAGATTTAGGTCCTTGTCTTGTTACGTTTTAGGCAATTGGATAGTCAGAACAAATATCTTTATTTAGGGAACAGATATATAGATAGACATATATTAGATAGATATATAGATAGATCGATAGATAGATAAATAGATAGATAGATAGATAAATAGATAGATAGATAAATAGATAGATTGATAGATAGATAGATAGATAGATAGATAGATAGATAGATAGATAGATAGATAGATAGATAGATAGATAGATAGATAGATAGATAGATAGATAGACAGACGTGTAAATGCTGTTTTAAGCCTACGATTAATTAAATGTGTGCATGTGTGCTGTTCTATGGTACCACCATGCTAGTTCGGTCTAAACACACAGGATATTAAAAATAAACTGTTTCAGATGACTTGGGTAAACTGGCTTCTGGGTTTCAGAGTCTTATCTGCTTTGGAACCTGCAGGATAACCCCGACTGTAATCCCCTTAAGTCTATCAAGGAGATTGTTGAACCGTTTTGGCTCGGGCAAATCGACGGGGCTGTAACTTGTCATGAATTGTAATGTATTCTTTCCGCCGCCGCAGTGTTTGTTCGCGGCCCGTTTCATCCCGGGGCACGGGCTGGTAGAAGGGCTGTGCAGGCATCCTACGCCCATACAACCTCCCCTCAGTCTCCGTGATGGGTTTAATGAGGCGGAACGCCATGATGGGGGGATTTGAACTGGTCTAAATGATTGATGAAGCCAGGGGCACGGCTGGGCCTTCGCCGGATAATGCCCCATAGACGCCACAAGAATGGCCGGATAGTGGCAGGGCTGGGCGCAGTGAAAGGCCCTTGCCCGGGCGCTTTGAGGGGAAATCAGGAGGGAAGGTGCTCTGTTGTTACCTAATCAGTTTACGCTCCGAGCCACCAGCCGACTGAAGCGGGAGAGCCCTGGAGAGGAAGTGCGGAGAGAGAAAGAGGACAGGCGGCCTGACAGACGCACACACAGCCGCGCGCTCCCCGCCTCCCGGGCCCCGGGCCCAGGCCCGCAGCTGCCTGAGAACACAGCGTGGGCCCGGGGCACGCGCTCCAGGGAGCCCCGCGAGACGGTGGCAGAGAAAGAGCTCGCGGGGCAGTCAAAGGGAAGGCCTCGGTGACAGGAGACGAGCTTATTTATGTCCTCCAGACGCAGCCTGACAGTATCACAGTACCGAGGCCGAGGCTCAGGCGCGGTGTTTGATTCCCGTGCACTGAAGTCAAAAGGGTGAATGGGGGCGCTCAATAAAGCGCCGGTCATGATGCCCCAAATACACTGAAGCCCACAGTCCAGTCAAAACAATCAGCTTCTAGCCCCTGCCCACGAGTAAATAATACACCTCTTTCTAATATTCTATATGCACTGCTACTGCATGCGTCCAAAGAAAAACAACAAAAGGCATTTGGAGAACATGGCTAGAACTCAATACTCTGAGCCCTTCCCTCTGTATGCGTTTTACTATGATGTCACTAAAACAAAACTCCAATGGCATTTAGAAAGAAATATTACATTATTCGCAAGGGAGCTTTTTAGAGTTTATTTCTTCAAATGTATATGTTTTGTTCACCAAGGACTTGGATTTACCCTTGCAAATATGCAGTTAGCATATTATCTGCCTTTTTTTTTATTACCACATGTATATAATAATATGTACGGTATCCTGTGCAGTGGTAGAATGGGTAACTTTATTTTGTTGTTCTTCGTCATCTTTCAAGAAACCGTTTCTCAAATGGTAATATGTGTATCATCTGCAAGCACAGTGCCTGGCTGCCTACGAAGACGCTGGAGTCTGCACTCTGCACCTGTCATGTTGACCTTGAAGTCCCATGCACAACTGTTCCAGATGCTGAGATTTAGGAAGCTGACTATTGCATCTCTTACCAAAGATAGCCTACTTTTTCCCATTCATCGTTGTTGTTTCTCTTTTATTTTAAAAGTACAGTTTTCCATTGCATAGTCTTTGTTGATAATAACCTTAAATAATGCGATTTTTTTGTATTTTAAATTGTTCTTTTCTGGTGAAAACGTGTTTGGAGTTCTTTACAAGCCCCAAAAGAGCAACATCACAATGCTGATTAAAAGCAAATGTTGCATAGAAATAAAAAAACGATGTTACCACTTTATGCACAGTTTATCATGTACTGGAATTTGATTCCAAAACTATTTTTTCTCGGAATGCTTGTCCAATAAACACTTTAATGAACATTGATTTTATACGAATTCAGTGAGTAAATTCCAAATAGAAGGACAATGTAGAAAATAACCTAGTGTCTCGTCAGAAAACCCATCCGTCTTCGCACAGCGCCTCTGTGAATGACAGAAACACGCTGGGGGGTTTTCTCCAAAAGAATTCAGCTTTTCCTAAAACACAGACCACTTTGCCCACTGACAGGCCTTTTATTTTTTCCGGGCTGCCATAGTATGCTTTTCAGATGATTGTGGCCGCCAAGCATTTAAGGAATTTCAAGGGAAGTCATTGCAATGAATACAACAAACAGTGGAAGATTAGCAGCGCAGTGGCTGCTGCGGTTTGCCCCTTGTGTGCCTGCATTTTCCCTCTCTCGGGGCTCCTTCTTGTCAGGGGACTGTGATGGCCAAAAGCTGCCCGCAGTTCCTTTCAGGGCAGGCCCACAGCGAGAAGCCAGCAGGCACATCCAAGAGCCACGCTTCAAAGAAGATGCCAGCGGCGGCCCTCAATGTACCAGAAACTCCCAGGCCTCCAGATATGGGGTCATCTCTCAATAACCACCCCACTGTCATACACAACATTTGTCTTGTCCCACAGCCAGCCAATTGTGTCGAAGCGATGGGGCCACTCCATAATCCGCGCAAACAATGGCACAATGACACCAATAACCAACTGCCCGGGAAATTCTTTATTTAAGCGTTATTACCAAGTTTCCTGCAGCCAGGGGTGGCCGCGAGGCAGCCCACCGCATCCAGGCAGAGATATCCGAGCACTGAGAGGGGAGGGGGTGTTAGCTGTTGCAGGAATGAGTCTTTTTCACAAAGCTGCCTCCTCGACGGTAATCAACCCAGTCGGTGTTATGAAAGGAAGCGCCATGACAGATTACTGCATTATTCCTGCAAACAAAAACAAGCGCCATTGGTAGCTTGGTGACTGATTTATTGCAAACATGGGCACGATTTCCACAGGTTCTGCTACTGACGAGGCATCTTACTTGCATCAATTAAACGAGCAGAGCCCAGAGCTAGAGTGTTCTTCGTGAGGCATACCACAGCTCAGAGCTTACTTGGCCATCGTGCTGCACACCACAACTCAGAGCTTACTTGGCTTGGCTGCTCTTCATACTGCATGTCACAGCTCAGAGCTGGCTTGGTCTTCATGCTGCACACCTCAGCTCAGAGCTTGCTTATTCTCCATGCTGCATACCTCAGCTCAGAGCTGGCTTGGCCTTCAAGCTGTACACCACAGCTCAGAGCTGGCTTGGTCTTCATGCTGCACACCACGGTACTGAACTGGAAAAACTCAGAGCTTGCTTGCTCTTCATGCTGCACATCATGGTACTGAAATGGTACAGTTGAAACCACGCTTGTATTCATGTTACAAACCATAGTATTAAACTGGTACTGCTTGCAGCATTCAACTGGTACTGCTCAGAGTGCACTAGGTCTTCACACTGCACCTCACAGCTCAGAGCTTGCTTGCTCTTCATACTGCATGTCACAGCGCAGAGCTTGCCTTTTCTCCATGCTGCACACCACTGCTCTGAGCTTGCTTGTTCTTCTTGCTGCACACCACTGTGCGGAGCTTGCTTGTTCTTCTTGCTGCACACCACTGTGCGGAGCTTGCTTGTTCTTCTTGCTCACACCACTGTGCGGAGCTTGCTTGTTCTTCATGCTGCACCTCACAGCCCCGAGCTTGCTTATTCTCCATGCTGCATCCCACTGCTCAGAGCTTGCTTGTTCTCCATGCTGCACACCACTGCTCAGAGCTTGCTTGTTCTCCATGCTGCACACCACTGCTCAGAGCTGGCTTGGCCTTCATGCTGCACTTCACAGCTAAGAGCTTGCTTGCTCTTCATACAGCATGTCACAGCGCAGAGCTTATTTTTTCTCCATGCTGCACACCACTGCTCAGAGCTTGCTTGTTCTCCATGCAGCACACCACTGCTCAGAGCTTGCTTGTTCTCCATGCAGCACACCACTGTGCAGAGATTGCTTGTTCTCCATGCAGCACACCACTGTGCAGAGATTGCTTGTTCTTCATGTTGCACTACACAGCTCAGACCTTCTTTGGTCTTCATACTGCACGTCACAGCTCAGAGCTTGCTTGTTCTTCATGTTGCACTACACAGCTCAGACCTTCTTTGGTCTTCATACTGCACGTCACAGCTCAGAGCTTGCTTGTTCTTTAGACTGCACACTTCTGCTCAGAGCTTGCATGTTCTTCATACTGCACGTCACAGCTCAGAGCTTGCTTGGTCTTCATGCTGCACACCGCAGAGCTTGCTTGTTCTTCATACAGCACGTCACAGCTCACAGCTTGCTTGTTCTTTAGACTCCACACCACTGCGCAGAGCTTGCTTGTTGTTCTTGCTCACACCACTGTGCAGAGCTTGCTTGTTCTTCTTGCTCACACCACTGTGCAGAGCTTCCTTGTTCTTCATGCTGCACCTAACAGCTCAGAGCTTGCTTGTTCTCCATGCTGCATACAACTGCTCAGAGCTTGCTTGTTCTTCATGCTGCACCTCACAGCTCAGAGCTTGATTGGTTTTCATACTACACATCACATCTCAGATCTTGCTTGTTCTTTAGACTGCACACTACTGCTTAGAGCTTGCTTGTTCTCCATGCTGCACACCACTGCTCAGAGCTTGCTTGTTCTTCTTACTGCACGTCACTGCCCAGAGCTTCCTTGGTCTTCATGCTGCACACCGCAGCGAAGAGCTTGCTTGGTTTTCATACTACACATCACATCTCAGATCTTGCTTGTTCTTTAGACTGCACACTACTGCTTAGAGCTTGCTTGTTCTCCATGCTGCACACCACTGCTCAGAGCTTGCTTGTTCTTCTTACTGCACATCACTGCCCAGAGCTTCCTTGGTCTTCATGCTGCACACCGCAGCGAAGAGCTTGCTTGTTCTTCATACTGCATGTCACAGCTCAGAGCTTGCTTGTTCTTTAGACTCCACACCACTGTGCAGAGCTTGCTTATTCTTCGTGCTGCACACCACGGCGTATAGTTTGCTCATTCTTCTTGCTGCACACCACTGTGCAAAGCTTGCTTGTTCTTCATGCTGCACCTCACAGATCAGAGCTTGATTGGTCTTCACGCTGCACCTCACAGCTTGCTTGGTCTTCATGCTGCACCTCACAGCTCAGAGCTTGCTTGTTCTCCATGCTGCACACAACAGCTCAGAGCTTGCTTGGTCTTTATGCTGCATGTCAGAGCTCAGAGCTTGCTTGTTCTTTAGATTGCACACTACTGCTCAGATCTTGCTTTTTCTTCATACTGCACGTCACAGCTCGGAGCTTGCTTGTTCTCAATGCTGCATACCACTGCTCAGAGCTTGCTTATTCTTTATACGGCAAACCAGTGCTCAGAGATTGCTTGTTCTTTAGACTGCACACTACTGCTCAGAGCTTGCTTGTTCTCCATGCTGCACACCACTGCTCAGAGCTTGCTTATTCTTTATACGGCAAACCAGTGCTCAGAACTTGCTTGTTCTTTAGACTGTACACCACTTCTCAGAGCTTACTTGTTCTCCATGCTGCATCCCACTGCTCAGAGCTTGCTTGTTATTTAGACTGCATAACACTGCTCAGAGCTTGCTTGTTCGTTATGCTGCACACGATGGTACTGAACTGGCATGGCTCAAAGCTTGCTTGTTTTGCATGCTGTACACAGTGATATTGACTTGACACAACTCAATCCTTGTTTATATTCATGTTACAAACCACACTAGTAAACTTGCAGACCTCGAAGCTTGCTTATCCACACCGCAGTATCGAAGTGGCACAGCTCAGAGCTAGCTTGTTCTTCATGCTGCACACAATGGCACTGAACTGGCACGGTTCAAAGCTTACTTGTCCTCCATGCTGCACACAATGACATTGACTTCACACCACCCAATCCTTTTTTATTTCTTGTTGCAAATCACAGTAGTAAACTTGCATACCTCGAAGCTTGCTTGTCTACACCACAGTATTGAGGTGGCACAGCTCAGAGCTAGCTTGTTCTCCATAATGGTATTGAAATGACACAGCTGAAAGTTTGCTTTTTCTTCATATAACACACCACGGTATGTTCTGGGCCAATCTACTGCGACTGTGATGCCAAAGCAGAATGGAATATGTAAGCACATTATAAGGAATGATATGGGTTCTCAAGCAGCCATGGAAATCCCTATTTCGAAAAGAAAATCGACTCCATGTAGTAATGAAAGTATTTGGCCCACAGCTTTGGATTTACATGAGTTAATCCTACAAACTTTTTATTTTTCTTTCACCCACATTTTTCCATCCCTTTCTGTAACTCATTTTATTGGATTACTTTCTTATTCGATAGGTTTTCCTTTGAAAAATAAATATACATAAAAAGGAAATACATTGTGGACTGAACGCTTTTAATTTCTCCTGGCTTTAAATAAATCTTTTTTTCCACAGAGTATCTACAGTTCCACACTCCTGATATTTAGTTGATTACATCAACATGTTCCTCAATAAGAAAATCATTTTGGTTTATGGTTTTGCAAGAAGGACTGACTCCTCCTCTCCCTGTGGCTCCAAGCCTACATTTACAATTTAACTTCTATGGAAGTCAATAAAGTATTATAATATTTGCTCTCTTATGGGTCAATAAGTCATTACAGATATGGCCTCAGTTATTGATAGCCAGTTTCTCGATATGAGCTTACATGGATTTTCTTGTCTTCAAAAAGGACTGTAGTGCTGATGAATGGCAGAATCGTTTTTAAAAGTGCATTGTAGAAGATCAAATCCATTGCGAGGGATCAGAAAATCTGTCATATTCCCTTTCTCGTGAATGACAAGAGATTGTGCATCCTACCACATTAGCTCTTCTTATTTTTTAAAAGTATGATGTAAACTTGGTAAAAATTTAAACGACAGATTTCAGGCCCAGTGACGAGTGGGTAGGTAGATCCTTAGTCTAAAGCAATAGTACATTCATTGTTTTTGAGTGTAAATAATTTAAGGAAGTATATGAATGAAAAATATTTGAGAGGATGTTTTAAGGATTATAGTATAACTAAATAAACAATGTATCGTATTATTATTAATATATATCACCCAGAAAAAAAAATAAAAGCTTTTGATGTAATCTTTCATTCAAAATGATAAAAGGGAGGCAATATGTAAAATGCAGGTTTTTATTTGAGTTCATCAAGCGCCAATGGATCAGCAATTTCTCCAAAATATTTTAAATATTTGTCCTGTCAAGAGTGAAATATACAAGTAAAATGTAATGATGACAATTAACAAGTTAAATTCATACACGATGCTCCTATGCTAACACCACACCATGGTCCGCTTCCTGCAGTCGCTGTAACCTTAAAATGTAGGCAGCCTGAAGAGATTCAGAGGTGTCATTGGAAAGCAGCTATGAAAGCTTGGTGACGCACCCCTCGAGAGACAGATTGCCAGACATTCTGCATAGAGGCTGCTGGCATGGAACAATTAAGCATATTAGTAGTGTACTGTTTTTTCTGAAATATTATTGGTTGAAACCATGTCATGTGGTCCAAATTAAATTACAGTGATGCCTCCAAGCCTATGCAAAGTGACACATTGGAGTGTGGGTTATTACCACACAGTTAGGCGTTAAAATAATGCAAACACTGTGATACTGTGCTATAATGATTATTAATATCATTCATTATACTTGAAAGGCTCTGCTGCAGTTTTTTAATCCAAAAATGGACACAGCATGCAGATTTCAAAGCTGGAAATCACTATTTAGTTTTCACATATGAGCCCACAGGCTGACAAGCATTACCACAAACTGATAGTGAAATCTCTATTGGAATAATGAAGTAGATTTTGTGTTCGATATACAACTAGGCAAATAATTTGTTGATCTTTTTGCCAATAAAATATCTTATTCATTAATATGCAACCATAGCCCACCAATTCTAAACAACTTACTTAAAGAACAAATATATACATTTAATGTACACCTTTTTTAACATCTGTATTTATTTTTCAAAAAAGAACTGAAAACAGTAGCACAGCAAAGTACTGCCTTAAGTCCCCACAAAAAAAAATATTGTACTACCATACTCCCATTTCCAATCCCATTCACCATTTGGATCAACATTTGATCATTCCTTTGGAACACCAATTACGACATCAAAAATTCTTTAGCTTTGATCTCTGACGAGAAATACATTGTCTTTCCAGCCCGTATTACTTTCAGCTGGGCGGGGTTGATCAGATAAGCCTGCATACCCTTGTCTTGAAAAGGTTTGATCATCTGCCGCAATCTCCAGCGTCTTTCTACTGTAATATGGCAGAAATCGGGGCGAACGAAAAAGGTATATTCATCAACTGTTTTTTTTTTATCGGGTCTTGCCCTCTCCGAAATTGTTTGTCTCAAATTAAAGTTGCCCAAATAAATCAAAATTGCCCTAGGCTTGTCTCCCTCTTTTGCCTTTTGATAAATATTTGCCGGGGTGCGATGTGCTCTTTGGATCTCTCTCTCAAAATCCCAGTCTTTCAAATCTTTAAAGGCGGTCGCAAAGAGCTTGACGATAAATGCTTTCACATCTGACCCCTCGGCCCCTTCGGGAATTCCAAGGATTCGAAGATTGTTTTGTCGCGACCTATTTTCTAACGACTCCAGTTTCCACTGAACGTCAGTAAACTGTTTTGCTTGCATGTCGACTTTCTTAACTGCCGCTGCTGAATCCGCCTCTGTAGATACTACTCTATCCTCCAGATTTGTCACGCGCTCACCGAGGTTCACACAAGCCCTTGTCAGCTTTCTCACCTCCCCTTGTATTTTCCTCACAGCCGCCTGGGATTTCCGACTATCTTGCCTTGCTTCCTCTCTATGAGCCAGTATCTCCTGGTGAATAATCTCCAGGAGCGACATTTGTGCCGAAGCCCCCTCGGGATTGTCTGGGGGAGCATATGAAGACGGTGGCTCTCCATTCTGATTAGGTATTTTTGCTCTCGCCACCATTTTTACTGCTGTACTAGTGGGGGAATTTTCCTCAGGTTCTGAATCACTGCCAGTCTCTATATCACTGTATTCTTGTTCCAAGCTCTCATCTCCATCCTCAGACCATTCTCCACCCTCCGATACCGAAAAGAAAGCATCACTTTGGGCTTCTTTTTTACTACAGCTGCTCCCCCCTGTATCATCCTGTAAGATCCCTTCCATACCATGGTGTGAAGGTTTAACGTCACCCAGCTGATCTTCTGCCGGGATTGCACCTTGCAGTACCCCTCCTTCCACCAATACTACAGAGTCCAACTGCTCTGCGAGATCCTCAGTTGTAATGCTTGGAGGTACCTCTTCACTGCCATTGCCATTATCCAGGGGCACCTGTGAATCATCCTCCTTGTGATCATCCTTATCTCTAATGTCTTTATTTTTATTCAGCTTCTGGAAGATGTCTGATATAGGAACAGTGCCCAAATTATCCGAGTTCCCCTTGCTGACACCCTGCTGAGCTAGTTTTTTTATTTGAGGGGAGCCTTGTCTCTTCCTTTTACCACCTTCCTTATCTGCCATAGACTCTGCGAGCACCGCTGCTGCTTTTCTCCTGGCTGCTGCTTTAGCACTAGCGCTCATTTTAGGAGCCATGATTGCCCTTCGCCTCTCTTCTGGCCCAAATGTCTCCTTACCGCCAAAAGTATCCTCGTTTTCGTCACTCTCCGACTGCACAACTCCAATGCCCTCCAGATTGTAGGCTCTCTGCTCCTCACCGCCTCTTGAAAGGCGAAGATCCGAGTTCAGAAGCTTCTTTGCGCGGGGCTGCCTTCTCCGCTGAGATTGCTGTTTTTTGAAGCGGCTCCGCAGGGCTTCTATCCTGTAAGCTATCTCCCCGACCTCCGCCGCCTCCGCCTCCGCTAGCAGCCTGAAAGCGGCTCCACCTCTGAACCACCGCGTCAGCTGGGAAACCTCCAGTAACAGCCGCTGCAGCGGCTGACAGCACGTCAGTTTCATGCGCGTCAGTTTCTCAGTTTTTCACCCAGCTACAATTACTTGCCGACTTCTTGCCGTTCTCTTGGGTTTTCTTTTCGCCACGGTGTCACAGATCTTCGCAGTTTCCACCCGACCTTCAAACGCAGCTTCTGTTAGGGGGAACACGGGGTCATTGATCGACTTTACCCTTCTCCTCACGCGAGCTGTTTCCCGACCGTCTCACACGGTCGCCATCTTGCCTCAGGAGGAACTGATATGAGTAGGGGGAGCTCCCGTATATCACCAGTATCATTGAAGGAGTTTAAAAAAGAAAAAAAGGGGAAAAAAAATGGTTGATCCTAATTGGTAGCTAACACATATGGTGGAGTGGTTGGTAAAAGATGGGGGATTATTATGTGAGCATGTATTGTTTATGTAAAATCTGGTGGAGGGTAAAATTTAAAGGGGACTAAAGGTTACGGTAGCTGTCACTTCTCCTCACGCTAAGCTGTAACCATCACGTGCACAGACCAGCGGTCTGAGCGCCTCAAGACAAGTGGGAGGGTTGAGGGGGGGCTCCACCCTGGAGCTCGACAGGGGGAGGGAGGAAGCGCAGTGGGAGGAGAGGGTGGGGGTGGAGGGGAGAGGGGGGGTGAAAAATTTGAAAAAGCAAGAGATGGAAAGGAATAGTCTGCAGGATGATATCAGGTCTTGGGATAAGAATCAAGGTAGGAAAGGCAAATATGTAAAACATGTCAGACATTAGAATTTGCAGCATTAATACAGGGGGTTTAAATGATTGGAAGAAGAGGCAGAGATTGACCCATTTAGTCAGAACACATAACATAGATATAGTTTGCATTCAGGAAACCCATATTCCCTGGAACAAAAGGAAGATCTTGGAAATGTATGGGTATACTTTGATTGGTTGTTCTACCCAATCGTCAATGATAAGAGGAGTGGCCATATTAGCCAAAAATTATCTTGGTGGAGCGAAACGTATCAAAACAGATGGCTCAGGCAGATGGCTACTGGTGGAAATGAATATGGGGTTCACATTATGTGTAATATATGGTCCAAATGAGGATGACTCTATGATGTTTGATAAGTTGGAAGAGGAATTGGCTAATTGGGGTGCCCCGCTGATAGTATGTGGGGACATGAATATCTCTGCGGACTGGCGCCAGGGGAACTTATGTACAGGCCGAAAGCGAAAGGTTAAGGCAGCAATAAGCTCCATGATGCAGTCTCATGGCCTGGTAGACATCTGGGGAGATAAGATGCCAGGGGATAGTGGCTATACATATTTCTCCCATCCAGCACAAAAGTATTTTAAGTTAGACTATTTCTTCATCACAATGGGAGAGATCGGGAAAGTAAACATTCAGAAATTACCAAGAGTAATTTCAGATCATAATCCTCTGGTACTCACCTATAAAATACCCAGTGTATTAAGGAAAACCTCTAGATGGACCTTTGACAGGAAATTATTAAATGACAAAAGGTTTTTAAATCATATGAAAATTTGGTCAAAAGAATTCTTTGATATAAATAGGTATAGTGTATCCAGAAATGGTGTCTGGGAATCATATAAAGCTGCATTAAGAGGAGAGACGATTAGCTGCGCAACAAGAATCAGGAAAGAAGATAAGAGCAAGATAGATAATTTGATAGCAGCTCTGGCTGAAACAGAGAGACATCATATCGAGGAAATAACAACTGGTAAAGATAGTAGTGAGACCACTAGAAATATGACCAGGATTAAGGGTGACCTTTTAAAAATAATCACTCAGAAAGAGATCTGTGCATATCAAACGCAAAGAGCAAGGCGCTATGAGACCGGGGAGCAGGCGGGCAGAGCATTAGCATTGCGTATAAGGCAAGATTCGAATAGAAATAACATTAGTAAGATAAGCTACAATGGGAGAGAATATAATGACCCGAACTCTATACTACAGGCATTCCATGAATTTTACCAAAAACTATATGATCAGGATCCAGGGGTGGTATTTCCTATACAAGATCAACCATTTATAACGCCTAGGGTGGAGGATGAAGATAGAGATCGGCTGGAATTGGGTATAACAAAGGAGGAGATAGAAAACGCTCTGAGTGAACTAGCATTGGGTAAAGCGGCAGGCCCAGATGGGATCCCGATCGAGGTTTACAGGGCTCTGAAGGAAGAAATACTGCCAATACTGGAGGATCTTTTTAATGGAGTCATATGTTCAGGTGTTATTCCAGATAGTTGGAAGCAGACCAATATTGTGGTATTCCACAAAAAGGGAAAACCAGAGGAAAACCCGGGCTCATATAGGCCGATCTCTCTAATCAATACAGATGCGAAATTATATTCAAAAGTTTGGGCTAAAAGATTAGGAGGGATTATAGATAAACTGGTATCGCCCTGGCAACATGGGTTTGTTCCAGGGCGTGGTACTACAGAACACACTGCCAGGGCTATCTCATTATTTGACGCTGCAAATATGACAGGGAGTGATATGGCTATGATTTTATTGGATGCCGAGAAGGCCTTTGACCGTGTAGTATGGGATTTCATGTGGGATGTGTTAGAGAAAAGAGGTTTCGGAACAAATTGTAGGAAAGGCATTAAGGCTATGTATGAGGATCCAGTTGCCAGAATCACTACTATGGGGCTTCAATCGGAGGAGGTAACAATCAAAAGAGGCACACGACAGGGCTGTCCCTGCTCACCTATATTATTTGCGCTATATATAGATCCGTTGATCAGGAAAATCTTGGCCTCAGATAGAATATCCCCTGTTATTTCGCATGGTCATACTACTAAGATACTAGCGTATGCGGATGACTTGGCAATTGTCACTAATAATCCGGATATAGCAATACAGGAATTAAATAATCTGGCTTATCAGTTCGGGGCATATTCAGGGTATAAACTCAACACGGAAAAAACTATAATAATCGGTACAAAGAATATCCAGAAAAGAGATCAAAGATTTGTTGACGCTGCTATTTATTTAGGAGTTAAAATTAATGCAGATGTGGGAAAGATAATTCAGGAAAATTATTTACCAGTATTGGCGGCGATAGAGAAAGAGTTGAGGAGAATCGATGTTTTACATTTATCTTTGATTGGACGAGTTAATGTCCTCAAAATGACAATGTTCCCGAAACTGCTGTATTTATTTCGTGCTATTCCCTTATTAATTGAAGAAACTTTGATAAAAAGAATGGAATCAGCCTTCTCACAGTTTCTCTGGCAATATGGTAAAGTAAGAAGATCGCTAGCTAAACTGTCACTACCTTTAGAGAGGGGAGGGCTAGCAGCCCCTAATTTCAGACTATATCACTGGGTCTGTTTAGCGTTGCATATGAAACAGTTATTATGCTGTAACACCCTGGTAGTCCAGCCTGGCCTTTCAAGAATTCCCACAATTTATGAATTAGTAATAGGTGAAAAAGCCAAGGGGATCTTGATACGGGAAGTAAATGCGCAATGTTATAAGAGGAGTAAAAGTAAATTGATGTTAGCTGCATGGGGAGTATGGAAGCAACTGTTGAAATTTCTTAAGATCCCGAAGATTAATGGTATTTTAGATCTCTGGGATTCACACCCATTTAAACATCTTGGACAGAATAGAAACAGCGCCCTTTGGAAAAGACTGGGTATCCGGTATCTGGGAGATGTAATGAGTAAGGAAGAGTTGGTGGGGTTCGAGACTCTGCAACAAAGATATGATATCTCAGCGAACCACTGGATGTTGTACAATCAATTAGAACAATCAGTGAAATCCATAAGACCCAGGGTTTCTATCCAGGAGATGAATCCAATTGTTCAATATATAAGGAATGGTGGCCGCAAGATCAAAATAGGCTATGGTCTTTTGTTGCAGAGTCTGGAAGATGATGTGGTGCAAGTGGAAAACGCATGGGCTCTTAGAATTGGGGATTCAAATGTCGATGTGGATTATGCATTAGCTTTGAACAAGAAAATATTAAGAGCAACCAATTTAAAAACACAACATTATAAAATGATTTTTAATCTATATCATACCCCATCAAAGTTGTTCCAATGGGGGAAAAGGGATACAGATAAATGCCCGAGATGCGATCAAAGCCCTGCAGATTTAATTCATATGTTTTATTCCTGTCCAAACTTGAAACCTGTTTTAACTGAAATAGAGAAGTTTTTATCGGGGCTGCTAGAGGGACAAATCTCTCTATCCCCAACGACAGTGTTAATTGGCAGGGATGAAAATCTGAAAATCACTTACGAAGCGGAAGCCTTTGTCTTTCTTTGTGTTGCAGTGTTAAGAATTTTGGCGGCATGGAAAGACTCAGTTGCCCCCTCATTCCAGGTTTGGTTGACAAGATTGCTTGGAACCCATAATATCGAAGAATGCTTATATAAATTTAAGGGACAGAAGAAGAAAGTATTTGGTGAAAAAATCTGGGCACCCCTTAGTAAGTGGAGGGAAACAAGAGGATGAACTGATTGAATCCCTGCCTGTCTGTAAAAATTATTTTTGGAGTGTGATTTGTATTATGTATTGAGGAACCGCTTTTTAAACTCTTTTGTATCTTTGTACTTACCGTCTTATCCAGCTGATATCTTATTATATGTATGAATGTATTTCTTTCTTTTTTTCTGTAGTGCTTTTCTAATCCATCTCAATAAAAAAAAAAAAAAAAAAAAAAGCAAAGTACTGCCTTAAAGCACACCTCAAATTGGGGTGGTGTGCTAGCATTGGTGTGCTTGGAGGAAGTTGGGCAATTAGCCCAACGTCAATGGCCAGGGAAACCCAGAGTGTGAGGTCCTCGCGGGGGCATGGAGTGTAATAAGTTCCCATGGGACTTAAGAAGGTCAAAAGGAAGGAATCTTGCGCGAGAGAGATGGTTACGGCGGTGGACATGGGCATCCTGGAATCCACTGCGGGATTGCTCTCCTTACTCCGGCCTCCTCAAACCCTTCCCCCACACCTATCTTCCATCAGCACCATATTCTGGGGAGGAGAATCTCCATAGTTCTGGAGTTCTTTCTAAAGCGGCCATCGCCTTGGTCACTAAGCACAGAAAGAATAGAGCAATTGGGGTGGAAAGTGCACAGCCCCCATCTCCAGGGGCCGCTCAGCCAACAGCCAACAGAGGCAGTAATACAAGGAGTAGTCCAGGTGGTGTCTCCTGACCCTGGCATCCTGCTGTGGGGCCTGTTCCAGAAAAACATATGAGGGCAGCTAGTCTGGTTATAGCGAAATGGTCTCTAGCAAAGCTCAGGTGCTCCCTTGGCCGTCTAAACTGGGTGGTTTAGCTTCAGGGGCAAACCTGGGTAGCCAGGGGGCCAGCCAGGCTCTCTGATAGAAGATTGATGGAGCTTTTGCCAGGACACAAGCAAAAGACTATAGACTCTTCAAGTCTAGGGGGGCCAAAGGGTCTGTGTACTTTTCCTCCTTTGGCCCTGTGCTGTCGCCTCAAAAACTGAAGGTGGGAGGGCTTCAGCTTTGTCAATGGCATGAGTGGGTACTCCATGGCAGGATACACACGAGGGCAATGGAAAGAAGGGTAAGAAGTCTGAAATGTCCAGGTTCACCACCTTCTTGTTGTTCCCAGAAATCCACTGGTCCACATATGTCTGAGGAGCTGAAGGAGAAACGTAGGAAGGTTTTTTTTGTGGGCATATTTGAGCTGATCATTGAAAAGCTAGCTGCAGAAGAGAAGGAGGACTCTAAAGAGTACACGCAAGGTCGAGGAGGCATTAAATGAGTGGATTGCGGGCAATATTATATATCAGTCCACTATGCTTGAGATATGACCTTCCTGGAAGCCGCAGAGGCTCTACTACCAACATAAGATGTCAGTGCTCATGGCGAGTTCAGGGGACATGCTGGAAGGAATATGATAGGGCTTTCAGTCTGAAGAAGGCATTGCAATATAATGTGACCTAGGATCAGAGAGTTGTGAATGACTGGGTGCACTCGGGTGGAGGTGAAGAAAGGTGCCTGTAGGGGCTAAACAAAAAGCCCTGAACATGTCCTGGACACAAACCCTGTAAACGCCACGCTTGCATCTGTAAATCAAAGCATAAATGCTCTGTTCTGTGAGCTTCCACACAGCCAGAGTTCTGGTATTTTAAGAACTCCAAAGATAAGGGAGCCCAAAAGGAAAACTCAGGGGCATTTACTTAACAAGGCCCCCCTTCCCCGGTTGCCCTTCAAGCTATGATTCCTTGGCACAATTCCTATCCCAACCAGCATGTGTCGCATACTCTTTCCTGTAATTTCCATATGGAATCAGGTTTCTAGTAGTTGAGGTGGTGGGGACCAAATGTTGTAAAAACAACAGTTTTTGGTGCTCAATAGAGAGACTGACAGTGAAAGATTGAAAAAGAGTTTCATATGGGCAGATTGGCAGGCCTTTTCAAAGGCAAACACCTGGGGGATTCTATTGGGCCTGTTCCCAAAAAAGGAAACTGGTGAGTTCAGGTTTTTTCATAACCTACCTGATCCCAGGGGTGAGTCTCAGAATGATGACATCAACCCAATTGTGTGTTCTGCGAGGCATGTTTCTCTTGATCAGGCTTTACTCATGTTTATGGCATTGGGAAAAGAGGCTGTGCTGGGGAAGGTGTGAAATTGAGTCAGCCTTTTGATAATATTTCAATTGCACAAAATTAAGTTCGCTGTATCCTTCTTCTTTAACAAATGCTTGTTGATGGGTTGCTTGGTGTCTTGTGTGTACTTGAGCACCTTTCCCAAGTAGATCTTTAAGGAAACCTCTATAACTAGCCTGGTCATTCACTATTTGTTGGATTTCTCGTTCGTGGACCAAGCAGACTCGCAGCGGTGCGCAGGCCCTGTCGAAGGGCCGGTCACCCCTCGCACCGCATGGCTCCTCGTGAGTGCGCCCAGGCTTCGTCGCTGCTGCCGAGTTGCTGCTTCCTGTACTTTTATGCCTCCTGCTCTTAGAATCGGTATTTCTACTTGTAATTGTATTCTGTGCCCTGTATTTGTATCTGCTATATTGCCTCTGTTTCCCTGATTGTGCCTTTCCCCTCCATCGCCGCCCCTCGAGATCGTTTCTCCCGCCAGCGCACCCCCCCGCTGCCCGATCCCCGCCGCTGCTCCCCTGCGGCCCCACCCCTTTTCCCTTTCTATATCCTCCCCTCCCTTCCCATTCGCCGCCCCGCTCCCGCCTCCCAGCTGTTCCTCCATCCCACTTCGCCATTTATTTATGCAGCATTCACGCGTAGCGGGCGCACCGATGGCGCACTGAAGGCGCGCTAAAGGCAAGCCCATCTGCGCCCGTCCACGCCTGGACCGCGCCCAGCGCCAGGACCCCTGGCCCCCGACGATGCCAGCCCACATGACGGACCTACGACGCCGCCACCCTCAACGCACTCAATCCCGACCGGAACCCCGCCTGCTACCGAGCCACCCCGAAACACACCCACGGACCCTTCAGCTGCCAAGCCTGCAAGTTCACCTGCCTCCGGACCTGCACCGCACCCAAAAGACCAGGCACCAGCAACAACCACCTCAAGTGCATCCTGCTCAACACCCGCTCCATTTACAGACACGCCGTCGAATTCTGGAACCTGCTCGACACAACATCACCAGGCGTCGCCTTCCTCACGGAAACCTGGATGAACGCCTCCTCGGCGCCCGACATCGCCATAGCCATCCCGGACGGATACAAGATCACCCAGAGGGACCGTGTCAACCAGACCGGAGGAGGCATCGCCATCGTCCACAGGAACACCAGGAACACCATCCGCATCACAACCACCTTCACCGCCGCTGAGCACCTCCACTTCCAGATACACACCGACCCCAAGACCACCCTCGGAGGCACCCTCATCTACAGACCCCCGGGACCACGCAGCCAATTCAGCGAAAACATCGCAGACTTCATCAGCCCGCACGCCCTCCCCTCCGCTGACTTCATCCTCCTAGGGGACCTCAACTTCCACCTGGAGAACAACGACACCAACACCACCACCCTGCTGGACAACCTCGCCAACCTCGGACTCAAGCAACTGGTGAACACCCCCACCCACTACGCTGGCCACACACTTGACCCCGTCTTCTCCTCCAGCAAGCACATCTCCTTCAGCCACTCCACCGGACTTCATTGGACGGATCACAGCTGCATCCCCTTCAGCTTCAGAAGAACCACAGCCCACCACCACCCGCAACAGGTTCCTCGCAGGAGCTGGAGCAAGATCACCGCCGACCAGCTCACCACCTCCCTCAGCCTGAACCCTCCAGCCAGCGCAACAGACCCCAACGAAGCAGCCCGCACCTTCACACAGTGGCTCACCAACTGCGCCGACGACCTCGCACCACTGAAGAACCCTCCCAGCAGACCCGGCAGCAAGAAAGCCTCGTGGTTCACCGACGAACTCAAAACATCCAAGAAAAACTGCCGCACCCTTGAAAAAGCCTGGTGCCATGACCAGACCACAGAAAACATGACTGCCCTCAAGAACGCCACCCACAAACACCACCAGCTGATCCGCACCACCAAAGACCGACTGGACAACAACACCCACAACAGCAAGGGACTCTTCAGCATTGTCAAAGAGTTCTCCAACCCCAAAGCCGGAAACAACGACATCACACCCTCGCAAGACCTCTGCGACTCACTCACCACCTTCTTCCACCGCAAGATCGCCGACATACACAACAGCTTCGGCGCACAGACTACGCACCCAACCACCGAACCAATGCCCCCCACCACCACCCTCTGCACCGAAGACACCACCCGCACGATGAACACCATCCACTCCGGATCACCAACCGACCCCTGCCCCCACCACGTCTTCAACAAGGCCTACTCCATCATCGCACCCCAACTCCGGGACATCATTAACATCCCCTTCAACACCGCCACCTTCCCGGAGAGCTGGAAGCACGCCGAGCTCAGCGCCCTGCTGAAGAAACCAACAGCGGACCCCACCGACCTCAAGAACTTCCGCCCCATCTCGCTCCTCCCTTTTCCTGCCAAAGTCATCGAGAAGACCGTCAACAGACAGCTCGCCCCCTTCCTCGAGACAAACGGATCCCTCGACCCTTCGCAGTCCGGCTTCCGAGCCAACCACAGCACCGAGACCACCCTCATCGCAGCCACCGACGACATCAGATCCCTGCTCGACAACGGGGAAACAGCGGCCCTCATCCTCCTGGACCTATCTGCGGCGTTCGACACTGTCTGCCACCGCACCCTAGTACAGCGCCTCAACAACATCGGAATCCAAGGGAAGGCCCTGGAGTGGATCATCTCGTTCCTCGACGGAAGAACCCAGAGTGTCCGCCTCAACCCGTTCAGATCCGAGGCCACCGAAGTCATCTGCGGCGTACCACAAGGATCCCCACTCAGCCCCACCCTCTTCAACGTCTACATGAAACCCCTCGCAGCCATCGCACGCCAACACAACCTCAACATCATCTCCTACGCCGATGACACCCAGCTGATCCTCTCCCTCACCAACGACCCCGCCACCACCAGAGCCAGCCTACACGAAGGGATGAAAGACGTCGCCAAGTGGATGAAGAACAGCCGCCTGAAACTGAACTCAGACAAGACGGAAGTCCTCATACTGGGATCATCGCCCTCCGCCTGGGACGGCTCCTGGTGGCCCCCTGCCCTGGGCACCACCCCCAAGCCAACGGACCACGCACGAAACCTGGGCTTCATCCTGGACTCCTCCCTCTCGATGACCAGACAAGTCAACACCGTATCGTCATCGTACTTCAACACCCTGCGCATGTTCCGTAAGATCTTCCGATGGATCCCCACTGAAACCAGGAAGACAGTCACCCAGGCACTCGTCACCAGCCGACTGGACTACGGGAACACCTTCTACGCGGGAACCACTGCCAAACTACAGAAAAGACTCCAGCGCATACAGAACGCCTCCGCACGACTCATCCTGGACATCCCTCGCCACAGCCACATCTCGACCCACCTGAGAGACCTGCACTGGCTCCCCGTCAACAAGAGGATCACGTTCAGACTCCTCACCCACGCAAACAAGGCTCTCCACGACATGGGCCCGAAGTACCTCAACAGCCGCCTCACTTTCTACACACCCACCCGGCAGCCTCGCCCTCGCCGCCGTACCACGCATTCGCAGAGCCACCGCTGGAGGAAGATCCTTCTCCTACCTGGCGGCCAAGACATGGAACTCCCTCCCCATCCACCTACGGCTGACCCAGGACCACCTCTCCTTCAGGAAACAACTCAAGACCTGGCTTTTCGAGCAGTAACGGACCCCTCCCCCCAGCGCCTTGAGACCCTACTGGGTGAGTAGCGCGCAATACAAATTGCTGATTGATTGATGGATTGATTGATTGATTGATTGAGTCATTGTCGCACTTCACGGAACTCATGGCAGAGTTTAGAGTCCCTTGAGCAGGTAAAAAGATCACAGACCCAGGAAGTGTGTATAGAAATTGACACAGTCATGGTGTCTACTGTCTCCCTCTCAAGAACTGAGCAGCATTTAAGGAGTTAAATAGGCCTTGCTTGCGGGTGCAGAAAGGTACTTTGCATAATGGTAAATGTTATCCGGGCAGCTTAACTTCTCACTCTAACTTGTCCTGATAGGGTATCCCTTTTCCAGATCTAGTTTTCAAGCTATGTTAAGTTTGAGGGAAGAACACCACAGATTTCAGCAGGAGTCAGGCATGATATTGGAATTTGATCTTCCTTTTTGGATGCATTCAGTGACTTTATCGTTTGAGCTGCTCCTGCTGTTTCACATGCTGATTTGGGTATATTCAGTCACTTAGCAGACAGTGTTGGTTTTGCGACCCTTATGGGGTTCCAAATGGTGTATTCAACTGTAGTTCGATGCTTGGTACAAGTCTGGGCTAGTCAAAATGGCAGTATTCTTGGAACTGTTCCCCTCTGTCGTGTTACTCTAGGTCTGGACTGATCACTTCCACGATTGTGTTCAGGCACTTTAGCATATCTGTGATTAATTCTATTATCTTACAACACGGCAAGTGTAAGATGGTGCTACCTCTGTTGAAGGCAACGGTGCAGAGTTGTCCTATGAATAACATCCTATTCAAATCTAAACAGATCCCTGGAATTTTGAACAAGACTGTTTATACCTTGTCCTGGTTCAAGATACAGGAATTTCAATGCTTTCACTCAGGGGCAGCAAAGGAAGCTACACCTTTCCTGGAGCAACTTTGAAATATTGATGTACAGTCATGCCAGATCTTATATCAGGTAGCTTAACGACAAGGACCAAGAGGGCCTGTAATGGGGCCTTTAGTCTCTATTCAGAGTTTGTGGAGGGAGCGGAGCAAGTGGAGCTGTTCTCTTTTGATTCATGGAGTGTTTTTTTCGTGCAGGGTGAGCTGAGAGCAGCAGCATTCAGTAGATGGCATGTTTCAGCTTTGGATTTCTGCTCCAATATGGCAGCGGTGCTGGAAAGCTCCAGTTGTTTTAACATGTGCAAAGCTTTGAGGGGTAGGGAACTGGAAGGGGTGCAGAGTACTTCAAGGCATCCCACTGATTTGGACAAATCCATTAGGATATTGATTGCCACCCCTCCCCCCCACACGTCTGTATCTCTGGGTACAAATCAGCCTTATATAAGGCTTCACTTGGGATTTTTCCAGGGTATTCAGAGTTGCCATGCTGGTTGCCATTGTCAAAGCGGTACAAAAGGGGGTGGTGATGGTTGGAGCATCTGAACCAATCAAACACTCACACCCAGTCAAAAGATCTGGGTTTGATCCATCACCGTTCTTTAGCCCACTCTGCCACCCCAGTTCAGACATGGCTATATGCAAATCAGTCTGACCCTGTGCCTCATGGGAACAGTCCAGCCCAAACTGCCAAGCCATGCCTTCCCTGGACCGGAAACAAGCTTCCGAGGACCGGTTTCTGGCATTCCAGCCGTCTTCAGCCCGGCTTGCTTGAATCCAGTGGCAAAGTGAGCAAGGGACTCACGTCTGAGCATACCCTGCCACACTCATGGTGGCCAAAGCGGTACAAAAGGGGGTCGTGATGGACAGAGCATCTGAACCAATCAAACACTCACACCCAGTCAAAAGATCTGGGTTTGATCCATCACCGTTCTTTAGCCCACTCTGCCACCCCAGTTCAGACATGGCTATATGCAAATCAGTCTGACCCTGTGCCTCATGGGAACAGTCTAGCCCGAACTGCCAAGCCATGCCTTCCCTGGACCGGAAACAGGCTTCCGAGGACCAGTTTCTGGCATTCCAGCCGTCTTCAGCCCGGCTTGTTTGAATCCAGTGGCAAAGTGAGCAAGGGACTCACGTATGAGCATACCCTGCCACACTCATGGCGGCCAAAGCGGTACAAAAGGGGGTGGTGATGGACGGAGCATCTGGACCAATCAAACATTCACATTGTCAAAGCAGATGTGGGTTTGGGGCTACCCCTGGGGAGTGTTAGCTGGCTTGGTGATGGGTGCAGTCTCGATATCCCTTCCCTTCTCTAACACCGATCAGCTGGGCAAGGGGTATCATGTATTCACTAGACAAGCCTGTTTTGCCTGGTAACTGCGCTTCAGGAGTTTGTCTGCTTATGTCTGGCCTGCTAGGCTAAGGTTCTATTGGTGCATGGCAAGGGTGTAGTGCCGCCCAACTTCTAATTTATAAAGGTGTTGGGCTTGCACTACAGGCAGCTGGTATTGATGACTTTAACAGGTTGGGGTATACAGCCAGGCATGGTGAAAAGAATGGGAAGGTGGAATTCCGATTGTTGCAAGCGCTATGTGTGCCTATCTCATTTAGGATGCAGAGGGGGAGACAAAGAAGCGATTACATGCCATAAATACAACTAGAGAACCGAGATGCCCCTGATGTCAGCATGCACAGACCAACTTTGTACATATGATATGGCACTGCCAAAAAATACAAACTTACTGGACTGACATTCTAGAACAACTTCATAGGGTGATGGGTTGGAAGATAACCCCAGAGGTAAGGACCTGTCTCCTCTGTCAGATTCCTAGGAATCCCAAATGTAAAACGAGCAAACGATTTTTGGTTCTGGGGCTTACAACTGCTAGGAGGAGATTAGCAATCAACTGGTTATCCCCGAAGGGCCCAAATATAGACAAGGGGAAGAAAGACCTGAAGGAATGGACGCTGACAGAAGAGGAACATCTGAGAAAAACTAGAAAAGATGATAAACTCCCGGAAGTACTGCCGGCATGGGGGATGATGATCCAAGAGATAGCGTATCATACCGCGCCCTCTCAGCATGAGCCACCGGAAGGGGAACACCAAGTAATTAATAACATTGATAGTCAGGAAGTAGGAGAGGGGACAACTAAAACCAAAACTCAGGCATAGACTCAAAATATCAATGAAGAAGGAGCCGGTAAAGGTGGGAGAGTTGATAAATTGTCATTTAATATACTTAGGCCAAAAATCAAGCCAGTGAGCTGTAACCTGCAACAGAAGTTAATTGCACTGGGATATTGAAACTACGATGTTACATGTTTGATAAAAGCCTGTATATGGATATTGACTATGTTATGAAAATAATAAATAAAGAAATACATTTAAAAAAGTCTTTACGCCAGGGATTATGGTTGCAATCAAAGTTTAGGTCCCAGGCCACTCGTTTGTCTGAAGGGCTGCAGGGATCTTTCTCAGGTGAGATTTCCTGCAGTGGGCGAGTTACTCAGGTCTTCACAAACACTGGTTTGGCATCAACCATTCTCTGCTTCAGCCACCTAATAGAATTGGTGAAAGGACTCAGGATATGGGTTCTGCCCCCAGCCCCACTCATCCTTCACATCAGTGTTAATGACCTGGCCCAGCAGGGCATTAGGGATTTATTTTAAATGCTGATGTTTGGAATATAATGGTTGTCTGGAGTTTTCCTCAAGCAGTGATTGCTCGTTCACACATAATCCCTAGAAGTATGTGGAAACATGGTTCATCAGGGCAAGAACATAATAACTGGGGAGAGTGTCTTAACAAGCGCATGGCAAAACCTCTCAACACTGGCCGGCTAAGGACCATTCCGCAGGGCATTCTGAGGGGTGAGCAGTTCTGTCATGAATAAAGCTTTAACTTGCCCCAGGGGGTTAATGAGCTGTTCTTAGATTTTGTGGTTGTATTTATGACCCAGCATTTAAGTCACTGGTGGCGGCAAGCAGGCAATTGGTTAGCAAACCTTCTCAGCATATGTTGGTGTGAACACTTAGGGGCATATTTACAAACCTGTAGTGCCACTGGAGCATCACTTTTTTTGATGCTCCGGTGGCGCTCTACGCTAGCCCATATTTACACGGCAGCGCTAAGCCACTTAGTGTGGCTTAACCCAGCCTTGTAAATATGGCCCTCCGCAACGCAGTTTTTTGTAGCACAGGGGTGTGCAGTGGGTGTTGTTGTGGCCGTTCCCAACAACACTCACAGCTTTTTGACACTGCTCCCGATTTACAAGGATCGGTAAACCTGAGGCAGAGCCAAAAACTCCTTTCTACAGGAGGCGTTAGAGTAGCACAATGAGGAGAAATACTTTTATTTCTCCTCGTTTTTTGCTCTTTCTATGTGTGCTGCTTTTTGCAGAACACATAGAAAGAATATAACGCCAGTAGTCATTGCTTTTGTGCAGAAAGGTGTCCCTGCAACGCAGGCACCCTTGCAACACAGTGCAAGGGTGTCTGTATTGGCACTATGCATCTTTTTTAGCGCCGGCGCAGGAGTGAGCACAGGGATGCACCGTATTCTTGTTAATGTGGAGCATCCATGCATTTTGAAAATGATGCAGCTTGGCGCAGCAAAATTGCTTGCGGCACAGCGCTGCACAATTTTCATGTAAATATGTCATATGGTTGGCAACAAGGCAGGCAGACACCTTGCCATCTGGCATCAAAATGTGTAAACTTTTTTTAACTAGTTGTTCTGCTCCAAGCGTGGTATGTGGAGTTCTAATGGGTAACATGGGCTGTATGATGGGGGTGGCTTCGCTCTTTGTGGGTTCTCCACATTAATGCCCTGGGGAATGGGGAGGAGGGCCAAGTATCCCATAGTTGCCCAGGAGCCTCTCCCCAGAGTATCAGGGGGTACATATAGGGATGGATGCCTCTTGCCTGCTCTGGGTCAGTGTTTGAGCTCACAGTGCTCCCTGATTTAGGTGCACAGAATGTGACTTGAAGAATTTGGTAAGGGCCCTTTGTGTTATTTGAAGGGTTGAATCAGGAGAAACCAGTTGGATGGTAATAATGATGACTCCAGGTCTGTTAGGACTTGAAAGTGTTATGAATTAGGAACTTATTTGTTTCGTTTTCTATGCCTAGAAATACAATTTAAACGGAAAAATAGGGGGGGGGTTTGGCCCTGTGGGAAAGAGGGTAGGTAGGGCCTATTAATGCCAAGAAGGGGGTTTACCTATGCCTCTTATAAGCACAATTGTGTGCAAATCAATGAACCATACAGAGAAAACCACATTAATTAGTAAACTCTGACAATAATGTCATTTGCATTTAGGCTTTTATGCATTCAAAATTTTTAAGAAAGGACAAGGAAAGATACATAGTCAACTGAACATTGAGCAAACATCAATTTTGCCAGGGAAAAGCAGAGGAAACATTGTGTACAAAAATAAACATCAAAAATGAGTGCAAATGAATTAACAAGTGGTGCAAAGCTATTTACATATTCACAAGTGTAACAGTATCATGCAGTCATATGAAATAATATGAGAGAAATGTGCGACTTATATATTCAATCACAATTCCTGTCGCTAACTATTTATCAAGGACCATTTTCCTTAAGCGCAGGAAACCAAAAATGAATTAAGACAAGACAGTGACTTTTTGTCACAACTAGCTTTTTTGCCGACGCGTTTCGAAATCCAATGAAAAAATCGTCGGATTCTCATCAGGGCGTGGAAATATATCCGCCGATACTGTTTGGGGAAAGAGAGAAGGGGAGGCGAGTTTAGAAGGCTGAGCCTTTCATGATAAATTAAAAAGCTTGTTCCCAAGTGAATGCACCCGAGGGTGCAACATACCTCATGCGACCAGTGATAGTTGGTCACCAAAAGTTATTTCCAAACTCAAACCGAGTCATCAGGCACTGTGGTAGTCAACCTGCAAGGGAGTGACATGGCTGAAGTAAGTGACTGCTATGCGTGGCGCAACTTAGTGGACCAAGAGGGAGATGTACCAAAACAAAGATTACCTTCGAATCTGTTGTGTGGAGGACTCGTGGTCAAGGT
Organism: Lissotriton helveticus; assembly: GCF_964261635.1. Taxonomy (NCBI): domain Eukaryota; kingdom Metazoa; phylum Chordata; class Amphibia; order Caudata; family Salamandridae; genus Lissotriton; species Lissotriton helveticus. Next base: position 172,521,101 of record NC_136060.1, read on the forward strand.
GCTGAATTCCAATGATAATCTGTCCCTTGAAATTGCTGCAAACATCAAAGGGATGTATATATTTTAGAAAACACGTCGCGTATATGAATTTAAAATACCCAGAGTTAACTGGCCAAGCTTACTTCGTGGTCGATTCGCTGGGAATGGATGCAGAAGGAATCCAATGTGTTAGGCCCTCCTAGCGTTTTGACTTGCTTGTAGGGGGAGCAACAATGTGGCTCAAAATCAGCTTGATTCCTGAATAAATAACGGAACAAGCGTTATTATGAAACCCACGGCGTGGGCGGAGGCATGTGTATGCGCCCAAGGAGTGGAAGGGCAAAAGCGGGACTCACCGTGCGTGCTTGATTTGCCGCGGTATATTCCCAAGGAGAAGGGCAGAGAAGGCGGAACGCTACCGCGTTAGTGTTGATGAAAAGCCACCCAATGGTCACATGCAAAAACCAGCGAATCAGGATAAAGGATTGCTAGGATTCATACCGCTGAGGGTTATGGGACATGTAGTCTTCTATTGGAAGGGACAAATAGCGACAATGGAGCCACTTATATTCTCGTTACCTCACTCAATACATTTAGCCCATTATTTACGCTATTGAACTTCATAATGAGGTACGCCTCTTTGCGTAAAAGTGCAGCCTCAATGTCTTGTGAACATTGTTTTGGGTCCACCCATGTGAGGACGTCCACCTGAAATCATTTTCACCATGGTTTTTATTCAGAAAATGTTCCACCATAGGTGCGGAGGTCACCTTTTTCTTCAACCTGGAACGGTGTTGTGTGATTCGTACATTCACTGCTTGACTCGTTTTTCCTATGTACACTTTATTGCAGGGACATACCACAGCGTAAATGACATTCTTGGTTCGGCAATTTGTAAACATTTCATGTTTCCATCTGACCCCATCATGGTCAAATGTGTTGCCTTCCAGGGTTGTCGAACACGACACACAATTGCCACATTTGTGGTGCCCGCTTATTGGTTTGAGGTTCCACTGTGATATCAAGTCACTTTTTGGTTTGGGGATGTAACTATCTGCCCTGATCAGATGTTGCCCAATGCTCCTATTTTTGCGCATGGCGAAAATGGGTTTCTTTAGGGGATGTTCCAAGTCCTCCAATAAGTGCCAATTCTTCAGAATTATGCGTTTGAACTGATTTGTGTGTGGTCCAAAAGTCGTGACACACACCAATTCATTTGTGTCATTTTTATCTTTTTTCTGAAGCAGATTCTCCCTAGGAGTGAATCTGGCACGTTTTTTCGAGTGCTTAAGAAGTTTTTTGGGGTAACCCCTGTCAGCCATCTCTGCGCAAAAATTTGTAGCATGTTGTTCAAAATCTGAGATGTCAGTGCAATTTCTCCTTATTCTGAGCAACTGCCCAAAGGGGAGATTTTCCTTCAAAAATCGTGGATGCGAGCTTTTAAAATGAAGGATGGTATTCCTGTCTGTGTTTTTTTTGTGTAAGGTGGTTGTGAGGATGTCATCGCGGACGCCAACTGTGATGTCCAAAAAAGTCATTTTGCTTTTACTTGATTCAATGGAGAAACTGATGTCCCTGTGCCGAGAATTTAGCCAATTGTAGAACTGGTCAAGTTCCGTCTGGTCTCCTTGCCATAGGAGCCAGACGTCATCAATGTATCTAAGCCATTGACTTATATGGCCACCAAATGGGTTGTTGTTATATATGAACCGTTGTTCATACTGGGCCATGTAAAGTACCGCCATCTCAGGAGCATAAGGGTTAATTGATTATATTATACTACAGTTATGTAAATGTGACTTGGTTACAATGATATACTGCCACGTTTAACACCCAGACTAACATGTTACGAAATGGATTAATATATGATTAAAAAAATTATGGAGCACTAAAATTATGCGGCTTGAGTTGGATACACTCCATGTCACTGATAAATGAAAACAGGTTTCCAGGGAAAATCATTTGACATCACTCTTGACATACTCTTTCTTGTCACAGAATTTACAATTTGGTAGTATTCAGGTCAAATCACGATTATGATGTGTAAACTGCCACAGTCTGAGCCTCCTGGTAATGAGTCACTTTTGAATGATGTGACTTAGCCACACCCATTAAAAGCGGGTTGTCATCTACAGTTCTATCAATCGTGTGTTCCATGCCACTGCAGCATTTAAAAAAATGATATATTTTTTAGATTTCTCATGTAAGGGCAATCAAAGAAACATCGAACACAAACCAGAAACAAGATAGGCTTGCAGTTCAGGTGTTGCATCCATTCACTCGTAACATTTTGCGGCACAAGAATGTACAACCTGGCACTCCTCAACACCACTTGACCAAGAGAACCAGCAGCGCTGGGCCTAGCCTTTCCTCTGTTTCGTCCCTTGACCCATCTTGGCTGTCCCATACGTTTACCATCTGTCTTCCTCAGCTCACTTCCAGGGACTTCATATTTGATCAAATTTACTGGGACATCCAAAGGCCTTGTAGACCAGCTCTTCAACCCTCATGAACCAATCCATATTAGATTCCAATTGTCCGCTAGTCAGGGCAGAATTACCTCCCCAGTACACCACTATGTTTTGTCTGACCACCACTAGTGCCATATTACTAACTAGGAGCATGTATTTTTCAAGGGCCTGATTGCCCCAGATATCCAGGGCTACCAACTATGAAGTGAGCAGCACTGACGTGTCTGTCAACGCGGATATCTATTCCCTACCTTCCCCCAGTAATCCTGGATCCAGGAACACTTCCAGAAAGCAAGGATGCAAGAGTGACGTGGGAGCCAACAAATGGTAAGTAAAGTTAAGTAATGGGTGGGCTCTCTGTCTCTATCACTCTCTCTTTCTCTCTCACATCTGTGGATGCACGCATTCAAATGTGCACACACATTCATTAGCAAACAAGCACACTGATCACTGAGGTACTCACATAGAGCTGCCGCCACAGAGGAAGAGACACACTCACCCATCACTGAGTTAAAACAAAAACTGTTAATGCTGTAGTGCACATAAGCACACACAAACAGTCTCTCTCTCACACTCACACCCTCTCCAAGAAGAAAACACAGACATTCATTGCTGAGAAAGAGAAATTCATGGACAGCAATGAAACAAACACATGCATCTTAGAGAAAGGAACACACTCTCACACACACACACCAACAAATAGATCAATCACTGAGGAACACAAATAACAATAGCCATCAATGCACCCTCGAAACAAAAACACATACACTCAACAATCACTAAAAGACACACATACAATCATCACTGAAAAACACACACATAAAATAGGAAAAAAGACAGCCATAGTGAACCAAACACACACACTCGGCCATCTCTGGAAATCGAACATACACTAACAACTTTGCGGATTGAACACTCATACAGCCATCACTTAAGTACAAACCTACAAGCAAACATCATGGTATCTCTCTCTCTAGCTCACTGGCTCTCTCTCATTCTCTCTTTCTCTCACACACAAAAACACATCCATTACTGATGGACAAACACACACAAGGATCGCTGTAACGCACTGTATTCACTAAAGAATGCACATAGATACAGTTTCCAGAGAGGAAGACACAGGCACATAAACCAATCACAAGCATAGTCATCTCAAAAGACAATTCACACGCCCACACACGCACTCACGCGCACATACATGCACATACACGCACACACATAGACAACTCCATGGAGCAGGCAGCCCTGGGAAAGGAAGACCTGCAGATGGTTATCTATGAGGATCATGAACACACACAGTGGCAATAGTGCTTCTCAGTGTCACAGTTTGAGGACACTAAATGGAGTGGCCCATATTACCGAGTATTTATTTGTTCCTTTAGGTTGTAGGAGAGTCCAGGCGGCCAACAGTGTTGATCCTCATCCTCTCTTCACAGGAAACCCAAAATCCTGACATTAATATAAGCATGCACCTTGTCTGGTTTGTTGACGTTAGCTGACAGGCAAGACCAGAAAAAGTGTTAAATTAGATGTTGAAGTATTTTCACTTTGAACACTCCCAATCCTGGACCGCAGAATTAGGATGAGCAGAATTTCACATGCATAAAGCAGATTAATGGATCCTGACAGTGTAGTTGAATTTTCAAATCTAGTTTTAGGGAACGGTTATTTATTGTTTCAAGGTTTGCATATTGCAAAAGTAGGTGAATGCCCACAAACTTGAATGTTTTAGTTTATTCAAATATCCAAGGCATGTAATTTCCCACACATGAAACACATACCGCTGCCACAAACAGGCGAAAGTGCTCTGCAATGGTGGGGAAGTGGATCACTCACATATTTAATAGGGACGTAGGAGAAGAGGTTGCTCTGTGAGGAATAATATTTTCCCAGGGACAAAAAAGTGAAATTCTGAAGTATTGAAGGAAAGTAAACCCATATTTTACCTGAGCTTCCAAATGTAGAATGAGACCCAAGGTTTGGGAAGGCAATTTACCAGATAAACTACAAATTGTAAATATTTGCTATGGGATACCTAAGTAAAAGAAGCTTCAGGACCCATAGTGCTATTAGCATAGCAGGTCCACCAATAAAAATGTAACACTGCGAACCGGGCGGAGACCTCAATGAAAAAGTATTTTTACCTAAATGGTGCTTACTGGTTTTCTTGACTAAGAAATAGAGCAGTCCTTCGAATTAAAAAAGTCATTTTATTTATCAAATGCAATTTTCACAAATACTGCTCATAGTAAAACCGTTACCAAAAGCACACAAAGTAAGCATCAAAAATTAATTTTGATTTAAGGTCAACCTTCATGTGATGGTGGTGGGAGAGTAATGAATTACTATTGATTTCCATAGTGGTCCAGGGTAAAGTAATTGTACAAATAATATCAGTCTGGCGCAGTCAAGTAGAAACAAATAAAATGCAAAAACATTTGAACGAATGCAGCGGTAAAACCAAGTCGGACGTTCAGGATACCCTCCAAGAATAGCAATGAGGTGAATTAATTTACGATGGGACAGAATCACAAATGAAATCATAAATCTACTGCTGTAGGCGCACACCTACGTCTGGAGTAGGTTTGTGATTCGCAAAGGTTTTCAGGAATACTCCTGAGGCTGTCTCGGTTAGCTTTCCCAGTACTCATGACATTTGTGGATTCCATTTGTTGAGGTTGTGAAAATCAATGACAGAATCCAAACACATAAGGGGAAACTATGTTTACCAGTGGAGAAAGCTCTTTTGTTACACCCTCACCAACTTTGAATGGGTACTCCTTGCCAGTGCCTGCTCACACAGGAAATTGATTTACTCTTCTGCCCTTTGCATGAGTAAATAATATTTCCAAGGTGTAAATAGGTCAAGAAAAATTATGTAAATATCCACAAATAAGTGCAATTTTGGGCGCACTCAAACATCAGTCCCGTCTTCCACTCCAAAACGTTCTTTTGGGAATTCCAAAAGGGATGACTTTACACTGGTAAAAAATGCCTATTTGCTTGTGGAAGCTAAATTCGAGATGCAAATATCGTTGTAAATCCACAATCAATTAGAATTAATATATAAGGCATACACTTCTCAGTGAAAATTAGTGCGTCATACACTGCAATTCTAGCCTTAAACCTTAACAAGTGTGCGCTTTCCTTTAAGTGTGACGAACAACGCATGACTCCATTGCGTGAACTGTAAGGTGGGGAACATTAAATATTTATCTAGCTTACAAAATATTGATCTTCAGACCTCTCTGGACCAGACACTGGGGGCCACATTTATGACCAAGTCACACACTGCAGCGCAGCAAGTCCCCTTGCTGCGCGCTGCGTGACAGGTAAAGGGCAGGAATGCACTGCATTTAAGTCAATATAGCATATTCCTGCCTTTTCCCCTGCGCTGCGGCGTTAGCCTCCTCAGCTTAACACTGCGCTCTACCACTTCTGAAACGCAGGACTGCACCGTATTTACAAGAATAGGGTGCAGCCTTGTGTTTCACCCTGCGTTGGTGCTAATTTAGCTGCCTAGCGCCATCGCAAGCACCCCTGCATCAGTGTCCCTTCCTGCACATTAACAATCTGAAATGGCGTTTTTAAATTTCTATGTATGCTGCTTAAAGCAGCACACATCAAAGTTGCTAAATATTTTTTTTTTATGATTGTTTATGTGCAGGAAGGTGTCCCTTCATGCCCTCTTAATTTCTGTAGATATTTGGATATTTGGTGGTCATTGTGACAACCTGACTGGGATTTGTGGTTCTGTGGACTGACAAGCTCAGCTGTGTGCAAACTTTACAGATAAATGACACGTGTAAAACTATGTGTAAGAGCCGCATTTTGTGAATCACACTTGGCTTCACACTCCTAAAAAGTTAATTTGGGTGTTAGTTGAACATTTGCAAAAAGCTTTGTGAATGGGCCCCCCTCCTGCCTGATTTTTTTTGTTCAATAACAGTACTGCCTGATAAAAGCTGAGAGATCATACTGCCTGATAATAGCTCTTCACCCATACTACCCGACCACAGATGTACACGCACTGCCCAGTATCAGTTCATCCCCTACAGTGTCTGATGTAGGCTGGGCCCCAAAATATCTGAGTACACTTCATTCCCCATACTGATAATAATAACTGAACACCTTTTCTTTCTCGTAGTAGCTCATCACCTGCACTGTCTGACAGCAGCTCAATTCTTTCATTGTCTAATACCACCCATCCACACATAACAAACATAACTACTTCTTGATTCATACTGCATGATGACAGCTGAACATGAGCATCTTTTTTTACTCATAATTTTTTTTAACAATACGGCCAGATAATAGCTCACTATACACACATTTTTATGATAACTGCAGAATAAACACACAATGGGTGATGGGAGAAACACTTGCAATAACTCTAATCAATGGCAATCACTCGGGTAGCATTCCAACTCATCATTATTTTGCCAACCAATCCACCTCAGATTAGGCCCAGCCATATGCAAATCACACTTGGTCCTGTTCCAATAGGAATATTCCACCCAGAACTGCTAAGCCAGGTTCTCTACAAACCAGAACCCAAGCAACCGAAGATTAGTTTTGCCCTGATTGAGCCTCTACAGTTGATTGTAACTTGGTCCAGTGGCACAGTGAGCAAGGAACTCACATCTGGGCATGTTCATGGCCACTTAGAGTATTACATCAAACACACAAAAGTTGATAGAAGGAATGCTTCATCGATGAGCGCCCATCAATGTGAAACTGGTATTGGGTTGCCTGTGTTCAGTTTCAGGGAGCACCTGGCGTGGCATTTCAGGCTGGACTGTTCCTATTGGAGCAGGGTAAAGACTGACTTTGAATATGGCTGGGTCCAAACTAAGGTGCATGGCGAGCAAAATAACGAATGGACTATGATGCGGCCCCAGCAATTACCAATGCAAAAAGAACAATTGATGGCCAGAATGCTGAAACAATATCAAACATTCAACCCCAGTACAGCGATTTGGGCCTAAATCCATCTTTTTTTGCACACCATACCATTCCAGTTTAGACCCAGCCATTTTCAAATCAGTCTTGACTCTGCTACATATGGGAAGAGTCCAGCCCAAACTGCGAGGCCAGGTCCTCCCTGGACCTGAAACAATCATCCAAAATACGAAGGTTTAACATTTGCTGAGCATACTTATGGTGTCAGAGATTGCACAATTCTGTTGCTAAAGCAAACTAACCACTAGCATAATGTCCAGACAGAAAAGTCTCCTCTTTTGCGCAGTGCAGTTGACAAAGGATGCATTTAAAATGCAAAATTGACACACATTTTCAAAGAATGCTATGTGGGGAGAATACTCAAAACCTTTGCCAAATGCACTTGGTAAAATGGGTTCTTAAAAGGTGCCATTATTTAATGAACTTGAAGGAAAAATCTATACAGGACAGAAACCCAATAACAGACTTCAGCAAACAAAGACAGGCAAACTACAGCCGACATTTACAGACGTCATCAGGTAAATCTCTTTTGAAACCGTTTTTCGAACAACAGAGCAAACGCAACATTTTGGTATAACTAAAAGATGGATACAGTTTAAAATATAAAATTTAAATTATATAAATTAAGAGTGGTCTCTGTGTCATATATCACTCAAAGCAAATGTGTAAACATACCAACAAATTGGGAATGCACCTACCTTACTGCCAGCTGTATTTTAGTTGTCTAAAAGGTTTAACACTGAGTGGAAGACTCCTAATTGCCAACATAATGGAAGTCGTTCAATGCACTATTCCTAATGGTCCAAGCTGTAAAATAACAATCATGCTCTAAGTAAACCTTTTGGAAAAGTCAGAAAAGAATTGCAAATTTGAATTTGTACCAGTGTGCAAAACGAGAAGTCAGAAAGCACACTTGCATTGCCCACACACAGTGTGCCTAAATAATTGTGCTATCTCAATTATTTTACCCAAAAGCAGTGCATTATTTTTTTTCAGAAAATGCACTTCAATTATAGAACCCCACATTTTGCTTTCAATTTGGGTCCGGCTTCAAAAACACACCTTTATAACCCATCATTCTAAGGACACCAACTTTAAAATGTTAATACTATTATTTCTTCCTTCTTCTAGAGACTGTTTTCTGTTCTCTGTACTGCCTCCTTTCTCATCCTTACAGTCGTTCTGTCTTTACAGAACTTGGATCCACAAAATATTCAGCAACCGTGATGGACTCCTTTCAAACATCTTCTCCATCTACTTCTTTAGGACGCTGCCCTACCCCATTCTCGCATGGTTTCTTTACTCCTTTTTTGTTGCTGTCTAAGGGACCAAATTTCCCTTTGGGTGACTCCTACATTGGCGCCTTTGGAATGGCTTTAGATTTCCATATCAGTCTCACCAGTCCTTTGTAGTCTTCTTACCTCACAGCATTGTTCTTTCTTTTCTTTAAGGTCAGCTCTTGAATGTTTTGAGCATGCCTATAGCACACTTAGGGTCATATGTATCAAGCCAAATTGACTTCGCAAACGCCGAAATTCGCAGAATTTTGGCGTTTGCGAATGCAATTTGGACTAATGGTATGCATCAAGCAAATGTGCTTGAAAAATAAGGAATCGCAAAAAATGCGATTCCTTATCTTGCGATTGCATTTAAGGAATCGCAAATTTTGCGATTCCTTAAATGAAATGTAAGAAGCCAAAAAAATTTGCAAATTGGCCTTAAGGAATCGGAAATTACCACCAACTTCTAGTTGGTGGTAAGTTGCGAATTCCTTTCAAAATGCATATTTTCTAAATTTTCTAAGTGCCATGTGACGCACATACATGCCCTTAGGGCATGTATGTGCGCCACATGTGCACTCATGCCGATTTCAGGGGTGCAACAGGGTGTCCTTTGGACACCCCTGCACCCTTGAAAATACTCACGATTAGCAAATTGCGATTTGCAAATTTCCCCTTCATTCCTATGGGCCTCCTGGCCCATAGAAATGAATGGGAAATTATTCCTGAATTACGATTAGCAATTTGCTAATCGCAATTAAGGAATTTTAAGAAATCGCTAAAACGAAGCTGATTTCTACATACATACCATTTTGCGATTTCTAAATAGCGATTCCTTAAAAATCGCTATTTAGGAATCGCAAAATGGTTCCTTGATCCATATGACCCTTACTCCTTAAAAACATAGGTTGATCCTACTCTTGATGAAGGTTCCCATCCAATTTAATTAGAAGTACTAAACTACTCTGTGACAAATGATTTGACCAGTACAAGTCACAATGAAGTTTCTTTCCTATTCACACTTGTCTGTCTTTGTGAGATTAGTGGCGTGGCAGATCACTCCATTCTTCTCAATTCACTTTGAGCATATCAGATACTTTAAGTTGGGTCTCTTTATATTTTATGGGTTGTGCATACTCTGCCACATGAACTGTCCACTACTTTTCTGCCTTTCCCTTTCGCCTACTCTATGGAGTACCACAACAGACAATTCTTGGTCACCTTCCATTTCGAGCTATATAATTTACCTTAATGTTCATATTTTTGTTTGAATTTTCTTCCTACTATTATGCTGATGAATCCAAATGTTCATCTCTTGCCCTCCCTTCTTACATCACTTTAGATTCCTATCGCATAAGATGGGTTAGTGCCTCAATGAACACTAACTCACTTTGCCCCACCTATTACAAAATGAAAATATTATTTCCTGTGGCTACATAATATGCTTATTCTCCCCTTCGCCAACACTGCTGCGTCCTTAGTACCCCAAAGGCTCACTGTTTTTACTCTTTGCTTCTACTTTCTTTTCTTGTTCATCTATTCTTGTATCTACTACTGTAACTGTAGAAGAACCCTAGAGTGTGGCTGAAAATGGGGAGCTTAAGGGAGTGGTGCCATAGTTAGTAGTTATGGTGAGCATGGTATAATTGTTTGCATCCACTAGCCAGGGTGGACGCTTTTAGGGCCTTCACAGGATAAAACAATGTGATGAATATATGGAGGTTGATATGTAAGGATTGTATCTTGGCCTTCCTATTTTCACATAGGGTGATGCTTAGCTCACATTTCCATTTATGGTAACTTGAGCTAATGGCAGATTGGAGTAAACTTGACATGAAATCCAATGGGATTGAGACTCTTTTCCCCATCTTGCACTCCCATCAGTGAATACATGAACAGAAATGTAGAGGGCAGTGTTGGAATCGGGGAAAGGAGAGTGAGATAACAGTCAAAATAGAGACACACGAGTTCTGTGGAACATAGTGAATCCCTTTAATACAAAGGAGATATCTTAAGAATCGTGTTATTCAGAGAACTGTGCATACCTGAACTCTATCTCTGTCTAAACAACTCTCTGGGGCATATTAGCAAGGGCAATATCGCCGCTTTAGCTGGACTTTTTCCCGCTGAAGCGGTGATATTTTTATTGCCCTATTAGCAAGCTGTCGCTAACAGCAGTTAGCAACATCTTTTAGGCAATAGCTACAGGTTTGGAGCCCGCTTTGCATGTCAGCGATATTTATCGCTAATGACATGCAAAGTGGGCGTACTCAACCTGTTAGCGACTGAAAACAGTTGCTAACACAGCTATCGCCTATTAGCAAGGCCGGCGAAGCGTTACAAAAAATCACACCAAGCGCGATTATCGCTATAAACTAACACCTGCTAAAATGTTGACTTACCTGTATAGTCAATGGGGGGTGGATTATCAGATCAAGCCCCCATTGGCGTTAATGCAAGACTATCGCTGGACTTGCAGCGATATTCTCGCATTTCGCCCCTATCGCTGGATATTTTAGCACAATGGAGAAAAACGTTGCTAATAGCATGTTTTCTCCGCTAAAATATCCAGCGATAGGCAGCGATAAAAAAAGTCGCTAAGCGCATTTAGCGATAAATATCGCTATTTCTTGCTAATAGGCCCCTCTGTACTTTGATATATGATAGGTAATTCCTGAAAACTAAATATACACACAATAAGCATTTCAAATAGACACCTGCACTAATATTTCTTCCTATCATTTGGAAATCTATCTCAAGTGTTACCAGTACATGCATCCACGGGATACCAGTCACTACACAAGGAAAATCTCATTGCAAGATGTGACATTAAGTGTAAAAGGCATACATCATTATGAACTCACATTTAATTTGCAGCACATTGAGGAACACACATTGGTGCAACATCAACATGAATGTGGAAAACGTTTAGGATAACAGATTAAATTTGGGTGCAAATTCAAATGTAAGTACATTTATAACTTTTATGTGTAAAATGTATCTAGTGTCAAAGTAAAAATTACTGTGGGGTCACATTTAGGAACAAAACCACATTTAGGTGCAAAATGATATTTAGGAGCAACATCACCTGGACCATAAAAACACTTTCTAGCACAAATTATGTTTAGGAGTGATAACACAGGAACAATCACATATGCTTGCAACAACCACATTGAGGTATAAACTCACGTTTAGCTGAAAATCACTTTTGGTGCAGTATCATACAATTTAGACAGTAAAAAACGAGTGCAAAATTCCTTTTGAGGTGGAAAAACGCATACAGGTTCAAAATTATATTTGGATGCAAAATCTTCATTGGTTCAAAGTCATCAGCAAACACTTTTAGGAACACACATGCGCCTTGACTGTAGTGCATGGAAGCTTCCCTTTATCATCTATGCACTCCAATGTAAACAACTGTTTCAGCAGGTGGACTAACGTACCTATAGGTTATAATTGAAGGGCGCATACGCAAATGAACCGAAAGCTGAAGGTAGCTTAAGCAAAGCCCTTCTCTCTGTACTTTTTTGTGTTAATGATTTAGCTGCTTGTACACAAATAAAGCTTTCTGTGGCCAGACCTATAAAGAACATTAGTTCTTTGAAACGAAAAACAGAAAACATCTCCACATTCACGGACACTTGACATGTTTAAGACCAAGAAGATTTATCAATGACGAATTTTCTCTTTGGAAAGGGTTCACACTTAGATATGTAGCTTATATACTTTTAATTATGTTATGTTACTTTATCGCATCTTACTGGGTATAGCTCTGAGTTCACCAGGTGAGAAGGTATTCTGTTATATCCCCTGCTCAGTGCCCCCAGGTTAAGTAACCAGGACAAAGGTGTAAAACAAGTTAACCAGGAACACATAGGAAGACATCTGGTAAAGAGTCAGAACTGCAACTCTTGGTATCCTGAGCTCAGACCCCAGTGAATGAATGAGTAAATGAATATAGTGACCATCTGCCACGCGGATCCATAGCAGATGTGTGTGTAAGCTGCTTAGCACACTGCCGAGAGAATTAGCCATAAAAATATCCCCCATTGCATCTTGGTAGAACCTTGGTAGTACAATCTTGCATGTGTTTGCTGCTTTGGCAGACTTGTGTGCTTTCTCAGCAGCCATGCGCTGCTTATACCGCCTCTTAGCCACTACCTGCTCCCTATAAACAAACAACCGCCCACCCCCCACAGAAAATAATTGCGGTTAATTCAATGTTCAGATTCGATAATGGATGCTCAAATAAATATGAGGATTCCAAGCAAATTTGTGCAAATGAAAAAAGATTTCCTCTGACATAATGGCATGGTGCAAGGCTGTCTGTAATGAGCTGTAATTTGTCTGGAAGAGCATTTTAAAGGGGCTGAGCCATTCACTGCAGGACCAGTGGCTGCGCAGAGACTGGAAGCCACGAGCCAGCCTGCCTCATCTCAGAGGAAATTACACCGCAAGCAGGCCAAATTTCTGACAACTTCCATAAATTATTTCGGATTTTCATATTTCAAATTTCATCTGCATTCATCATGTGCCTTTGACTGGGGGAAGGAACGTCTGGGAGGAGCCCTGGTAGCATTCGCGGCAGCAGTCCCAGGAGCCTGCCCTGGGACTGGATAATTCAATTTACTTTTTGATTAGATTATTCTTGCTGCAGTCTGCTGCCAATCTGAAGTATTGTGCCTTCTCTTCTACTTAACCTCCCTGCCCCATGCCTGCTCCAGCTTGCATGCAGCTCTCCGGATTGCAGAATATATTTCAACAATCAAAGTTGGGAGTTATTATTTTGCTTTCTATTGTCCGTCCTTATAAAAGCTCACATCTTTCACTGGGATCCCTCTGCCCAGAAATCGGATTATTTAGTTTCTAGGATTTTTTATATATTTTTTCGTAGCCTCCCACTCTCCCCTTCCTTCTATGGTTGCTACATTGTTTACCATTATCGGTCCAAAGTGCCCTGTGTTTGTGGCGGGGGTGGGAGGCCGGTGAGGTTACAATAATTAGTATAGCTTCAGATGATGCAATAGGCCACAAATACAAATTCTCCCTTAAAACAAGGATCACCATCATTGGATATAGACACGGGGAGGGAGGGTAGAGACAAATATGTGTTTGTGGTGGGAGTGGGAGGCCGGTGAGGCTACAATAATTAGTATAGCTTCAGATGATGCTATAGGCCACGAATACGAATTCTCCCTTAAAACAAGGATCATCATCATTGGATATAGACATGAGGAGGGAGGGTAGAGACAAATATATTCTGAAAAAGGACAACCTCTGGAAAAAGTGTACTGTTACAAAAGAAGGCTGCACTATTGATCCAGAATTATCTATCTAGCTATATATATATATATATACACACCCACACACACTCACACATATATATTCACTGAAAAAAAACAAAGGTTTCATGGTCGTTATAGTTAGGCTCAGGTTTCACTTGTACAAAACCAGGGAAATTCAGCAGCTATAGTTAGCTAAACTAACTATAACATATGCCCCCACAATGTACTGCCTACGACCTCACACATTACATCTCTCATAACATAGTCAGTGACATCCCTGATGACATCTCAAATGACAGCAATTATGAATTCACTGATGACATCATCCAGTAAGTGTGAGTGTTTTCTAAAAGATTATGTGTTAAACATATATACCAAGGTACTACAAAAGTTAAAATAGTATATTTTCTGTACTACTAATGAGTGATACTATTTCTAACATATATTATTTGAGTGACTGTGTGTATCTGCGTGTGAATCTGCGTGTAAGTGGGTGTCTGAGTGCCTGTGTGGATGTGTGAGTGGGTGCGTGAGTGGCTGCATGGGTATAGAAGCAGGTGTGTGAGTGGCTGTGTGGATGAGTGAGTGGACGTCTGAGTAACTGTATTGGTGAGTGAGTGGGTTTGTCAGTGGCAGTATGGGTGAGTGAGTGGGTGTCTGAATGGCTGTACGAGTGTGTGACTGGCTGTGCAAGTGGGTGAGTGAGTGGCTGTTTGAGTGACTGTTTGGTGAAGTGAATTGGTGTCTGAGTGGCTGTATTGTAGAGTAAGTGTTCATGTGAATGGATGTATGGGTGAGTGAGCGAATGTGTGAGTAAGTGATTGTATGGATGTGTGAATGGGTTTGTAAGTGGTTGTGTGGGTGTGTGAATACTAGTATGAGTGAGTGAGTGGCTGAGTTAAGAGGCTGTATGGGTGAGTGTGTGGCTGTCTGGGTAAGTGACTCGTTATATGAACAGCTCTATGAGTGAGTGAGAGTGGATGAGTAAGTAGTTGGTGAGTTCTTGTATGGGTCTGTTAATAGGTATTTGAGTGGTTGTGTGGGTGTTTGAGTGGGTGTAAAAGTAGTTGTATAGGGGTGTGTGAGTGCTTCTTGGGATGATGTCATCAGTGATGTAATTTGAGATGTTCTTAGTGATGTCATCAGTGATGTCATTGACCATGTCATGAGTGATGTAATATGTGAGGTCATAAGCAGTGCATTGCGGGGTGTAAGTTATAGTTAGCTCAGCTAACTATAACTGCTGAATTTCACTGATTTAGTACAAGTAAAATCTGAGCCTAACTATAATGTCCCTGTAACCTTTGTTTATTTTCAATGAATTTATAAGTTTATTTTTAATGTTGTTTCCTAACTATAATGTTCCTGTAACCTTTGGTTTTTTACAGTGAATTTCTAAGATTTTTTAAATTTTATTTCTTAATGTATCCACTAACCTTTGACAGTGAGTGTGTGAGTGAGTGCATGAGTGTCTCAGTAAGCCTGTGAGTGGGTGATAAAGTCTCTGAGTGGGTCTATGAATCAGTGTGAAAGTGTCTGAGTGGGTGTGTGAATGGGTGTGTGAGTGTCTAAGTGCTCTCTGTTTTGCCCTCTTCTGCTCTGTTTTGCCTTTTCTCCTTGTTTTTCTGCCCTAGGTTTTGCCTTCCCTGCTAGTTTTTCTGCCTCTGTTTCACCTTTCCTGTCTGTTTTGCCTCTTTCTGCTCGTTACTGACATTATTTTGACTTTTTCTGCTTGTTTCTGACCTTTATTCTGCCTCTTTCTGCTCCCTTCTGACCTTTATTTTGCTTCTTTCTGCTCATTTCTGACCTTTATTGTGCCTCTTTCTGCTTGTTTCTCACCTTTATTTTGCCTCTTGCTGCTGGTTTTTGACCTCTGGTTTGCCTCTTTCTGCTCATTTCTCACCTCTATTTGGCCTCATTCTGCTCTTTGCTGATATTTATTCTGCCTCTTCCTGCTTGTTTCTCTTCTTTATTTTGTTGTTTCTGCTTGCTGCCCGCCTTTATTTTGCCTCTTTCTGCTCATTTCTGACCTGTATTCTGGTTCCTACTGATCATTTCTCACCTTTGTCTTGCCTCTTTCTGCTCTTTGCTGACCTTTATTCTGCCTCTTTGTGCTTATTTCTGACCTTTATTCTGCATCTTTCTGCTCATTTTGAACCATTATTTTTCCTCTTACTTCTCTTCTTCCCAAGGACGTCGGGGGGATCCTCACGGTCTCAGCAGTCCCGCCCAGCTCCCTGCCTCCTACGGGAGCGGGAATTGCTCTCGCGTGAAGGGAGCTGCTGGAAGTGCAGCTCCGTGTGTGATGTGTTTAATCTATTTTCCTGCCTGCATGTCTGCGGGTAGGAAAAGAGATGAAACCTCCACTCTCAGAGGGCGGGAGAACTTTGACAGCTCCCGCCAGCTGCAACTGGAGTGTTTGCTTTTCAGGCTTTTCCTGGCTCTTCAGGGAGACCTATCTGTAATGTCTTCTCTTTTCCTGTCAACTGGTTCTTCAGGGAGACCTATCTGTAATACCTTCCCCTCTCCTCACAGCCTATTCCATCGTTAGCGCCTTGACGCCTACGGGCAATGTTGCGCTGGATAAATCCCTTTTCAATTCAATTTCTTTAGCTTTGCGGAATGGCATCAGGAGGGGGTCCGCATGCCCCAGGACCTGGCCCACCTGGGGGCTAAAAAATAGACAAGCGCAGAAGCTTCCATACATTTAAAAAAAAAATTCAGCTGGAGTAATGGATCCAGCACGAATCCCACTGAATTTTTTTTTTATAGTTTTTTGTCCTGCGAGGTCACAGAGGTAGAGGTGCAGGGTATTTCTATCCAGCTCTCATTTCTTTTTTAAAAATGTTTTTGAAGCAGAGTGCAAAGTTGGCTGCCAACACTTCCTGGTTGAAGTGTTGGCAGCCAATTAGATATCAGCATGAGATTGGGAGGGTTTGTGGAGCCTTCCCATCCCTAGATATACAAATTTGGATTTCCTTAATATCTCGAAAACTAATTAAAGGATTCGCACCAATTCAAAAACAGGTCACTTTCTAAGCCAACAGCTACCTTACTGCAAATGTGGTGTAATTCTGTTTAGCAGTTCGGGCTGTAGTCGTGTCTAAAATCCCAATGGAAATTTCCATGGGGAAAATGCATCTTGGGACACCCCCTTTTTCTCAGCCTGCGCTTGACGGATCACCCCAAAACTTTCAAGACAGCAGCTGCAGTGAGCATTACACTAATTTTGAAAATGTTGCAAGGATTCGTCAAATGGCACCAATGTTATTGGCAACAATAAAAAACGCTCTTTCTATGGAAACTTATTTCTGTGGAAACTAGATCCTTACTATAACTACCTACTGGCAACCGGCAGTAGGTAATATATTTATTTTATATTTATAGCTTGGTTTTTCGATGAGTGGCCGCGCAGGATCCGCGCACCCTCCTGATCACGAGCTTTATGCTAATTCGCTGTCAACACTCCAAACGAGGAAGTGTTGGCAGCCATCTTGAAAACAGAAAAACAAGTGCGCAAAACGCAAACAGGGGGCAGGGTGGAAACACCCTGAACCCCTAGGCCGGCTTAGGGGGTCCCACAAGTAACCCCAGGGCCCAAAAATGTTTTCTTTTTTTTTTTAAATCGGAAAAATCCGTGCAGGGTGCGCAGAACCCGCCGAGTAAAAAAAAAACGAAGTGCGGGCTCCCGCGCTTCATTAATATTCACCCCCGGGTGGACCAAATCCTGGGGGCAATGATAGGATTGGGATGGGGGGCTTTATAAAAATATGTGCGGAGGGCTCACAGCCCCTCCAGCCCTTGGTACCGCCACCCCCGGTGCTTTGAAAATAACTGGGTGAGGGGGCTCAAAGACCCCCCAAGCCCTGGGGACTGCCACCCCCGGGGCTTTATCACAATATATGCAGGGGGCTCATGGCCCCCTGCAGTCCTGGGGACCGCCACCATCCCGGGACTTGTGTTTTTTAAATGTAAAAAAATAAAAATAACCTGTGTGAGGGGCTCGAGCCCTCCCACACGCCCCAGGAACCGCCACCTCCTCGGGCTCTAAATATTATAATTGGGTTGTCCGTGACGGACCCCCCAGCCCTGGGGACCACCACCCCCACGGGGCTTTCGAAATGATGGGAGGGGGGCAGCGTGGCCCCCCTCCTGGAGCCTTGTCATGGCCCTGGGGACTGCCACCCCTCAGGGCCGGCTCCTGCAGTGTTCCGGGGTGCCCACCCCCGGGACACTGTAGTTTGCTATGGCAGGGCGGGAGCCTCGCGGCTCCTGCCCTGCCATAGCAAACTGCTTTGGTATTTGGTAGAGAGAGCAGGAAACCTGCTCTCTCATCCAAATAACAAAGCAAATTGCTTTTCCACAGGGGGAGCTGCATCTTAGCAGCTCCCCGTGTGGAAAAGCAATGCCGGCTCCTGCAAGAGGCGGGGAGCCAGCAGGACTGTGGGGGGATTGGGGACCCCCCGTGGTCACCAACGGAGAGAGCCAGCCCCGGGGGATGGGGTCCCCGGGGCTATTTGTGGCCCGGGAGGGGGGCCACGCGGCTGTCCTTCTCAAATATAAAAAAATTAAAAATTAAAAAACAAAGGCCGGCCCCGGGGGATGGGGTTCCCGGGGGCAAGGCAGCCTCCCTCCAAAAAGATAAACAAAAACAAATAAGGGCCATGCCCCGGGGATGGGGTCCCTTGGTACATGCGATTAAATGGCTAATGCTGTACTATTACACGTTGACAAAAGGTGCTTTGCTAAAGTGCTATTAATAAAGTGCTAGTGCAATAAAATTTCTTAACCAAACAAATCCAAAAACAACGCAGCCACAAGAAAGTTTGCAACCTTAATTGTTGATGTGCGAGTGCACTGTGGACAAAATCTTGTGTAAAAAACATATTATGCGTGGGTGTTCAGGTTATAGATAAGATCAAAATGTAGTGGCCAAACTACCATAAGTTATACTTTGAAGAAACCACAAAATAACGAAAACTAAAACCAGCAGCAAATGTGATGAGGAAACCTATTGTGTCGCACACAGTTGGCCGATCCTGAGTCTTGTACTGATGACCTAAAAAACGAAATAAGGGGCTTGGATAACCGCAATGTCACTTAATACTTCAAGGAGAGGCGTAGATAGGAAGAGATACCAAAATTATACAGAAAGTTACTGCTGCACTGGAGAAAATTGTGTACAACTTCCCCAGTGTTCAATCCATTGGGCATCCTTGTATCAAGTTGTAGGATAAAATGTGACTCAATTTGTCATAATTTTCTTTCTCTGTTGCCTCCTCGAATTGATTTAGGAACAGCTCCTATCACAAAGTACTGGAGATATTTGAGATTGTTGTGATGAACTCATTTCAAATGTCTCGTCACTGGGTAATTTGGATCGGAGTTCACCACTGCATGGAAGTGCTGCAGTATTCTGTTAAATACTTGGAGCTTGGTGCTCCCTACATATGTGAGATTACATGTGCATTGCAGCACGTAAACAGAATAGTCAGTACGACATGTGTAGAACCCTTGGATCATCTTGGGTTTATTGTCAAATGCAGTGGTGTACTCAGTGGTATTAATGCCAAACTTACATGCTCGGCTAAAGCTGCACTTAAAAAATCTGCACTTTGTGGACAACCATGTTGTAGGGGAGCTGACTTCAGGGCTGCTTTTAACCAATGTATCCCTCATTGAGGGTGCTCTTCTGAAAGTCAGAGATGGTAATTCAGGTAAAATCTGAAAAAGAGTCAAGTCAGTCAAGACGATAGGCCAATGGGTATAAATAATCTTCCTGATCTGTTTCTCTTGCCTACTGTATGCAGTGATTAATCTAACCTCCTGAGGACTCTCATTCCCCTCTGCCTGAGCTACAAGATCTCTGGTATTGTCATCCTTGTTGGCATGGAGACAGGTATCGCTGGTATGACTATTAGCTTTAATCAGGGCTGTGTTCAGGTCCATGATTTTGTAACCACTGCTTCATTTTGACAGGTTTGTAAATCCTGGTCAGTACTACAAATATGGCGGATTCTTAAGAATTCCCCGTAGGGAATGCTACAAATCAAGTGTCTTGGGTGGGAACTCTTAGCGTGGAGAATAGAGTTCCTAGCCATACACTTTCTATGGAGTTTGGTATGGATCACTAAAACAATATCGATGTCAAAAATATAGAACTACAAGAATATCGGGGTAAAAATATAGAATACAAAAATATTGAACTCCTATCTCCAAGCAGGTAAGTACAAAAATATCTAATCAAAAATATCGATGTAAAAAATATAGTTAGTCAAAATATCGATATTTTTAAATGCTGTATATTAATTTAAATATTAATGAAATAATAAATATAATTAACTTAAACATACGTAAAATACTTAAATAACCTTAAAATTAATAAATAATTAATGTAAGTAAAAAAAAACATACACATTGATTTGTTAATACATATATATATATATAAACGTAATATTAATAAAAAAATACAATATTTTTACCGTAAGATAGCGGAAAGGGTAACATTTACTATCACCACTCCAGTGAGTGCAACATTAGGGAAAGCGTTGGATAGCGTAGGGGTAAAAATTACTATTCCCACTCCAGAGAGTGCAACAGTAGGGAAAGCGTTGGATAGCGGAAGGGTAAAAATTACTTTTCCCACTCCAGAAAGTGCACCAATAGGGAAAGCGTTGGATAGCGTAGGGGTAAAAATTACTATTCCCACTCCAGAGAGTGCAACAGTAAGGAAAGCGTTGAATAGCGTAGGGGTAAAAATTACTATTCCCACTCCAGGCAGTGCAACAGTAGGGAAAGCGTTGGATAGCGGGAGGGTAAAAGTTACTATTCCCAGTCCAGAGAGTGCAACAGTAGGGAAAGCGTTGGATAGCGTAGGGGTAACAATTATTATTCCCACTCCAGTGCAACAGTAGGGAAAGTAAAGATTTAATATATTAATAAAAATGTATTAAATATCAATACCAAGAAAATATTAATTAAAATAAATTACCAATTTAATATTATATAATAATTAATCAATTACAAATACAAATTATTATTAATAAAATGTTTTAATTACATATTAATACAAATTAATTACCAATTAATTAATACATTACAAATAAATACCAATTAATAAATACAAATGATTTACTTAATAACAATTAAATTACTTCCCCCCCTATTCCCCTATAAACCCACAACCCACGATAGAAAATAAATGAATAAAATTAACTTAATTATCAAATAATCAATTAATAAAAATAAATTACCAATTAAAAAATAATTAATTAATAATTAATTAACAATTCAAACTGAATACCAATAAATAAAATAATATATTTGATTAATTACAATTAAATTACTTCCCACCCTATTCCCCTATAAACCCACAACCCGCTACAAAAAATGAATTCATTAAATTAACATAATTATCAATTAATCTATTAATACACATTAATTACCAATTAAAAACTAATAAATTACCAATGTATACAATAATTAACAATTAATTCAAAATAAATACTAATTAAAAAATTAACAAACTTAATTATTTACAATTAAATTACTTCCCACCCTATTCCCCTATAAACCCACAACCCGCTACGGAAAATAAATTAATGAAATAAACATAATTATCAATTAATTAATTAATAAAAATACATTACCAATTAAAAATTAATTACCAATTAAAAATTAATTAATTACCAATTAAAAATGAATGAACAATTAATTCAAAATAAATACAATAAATAAATTAACATTTTTAATTAATTACAATTAAATTACTTCCCACCCTATTCCCCTATAAACCCACAACCCGCTACAGAATTAGATTACGCAAAAATTAAATAACATAAAAAAACTTTAAAAAATTAGATATTATTAAAAATTCGATATATTTAAATACTTATATTATATCCTTCGATATTTTGACTTTCTATATTTTAAAAATCGATATTACTTCGATATTTTTACTTTCTATATTTTAAAAAACGGTATTACTTACTTCGATATTTTGACTTTCTATATTTTAAAAATCTATATTACTTACCTTCAATTCGATATTTTTAACCACTATATTCTGTCCATACGATATTATGTCCATTCCATATTTTTCACTCGATATTACGTCCATTCTATAGTTTTCCTTCGATATTATGTCTGTTCACCGTTTGGTATTTACTCGACCTTCATCAATGTACAATTGTACATCTTAAATTCTACACTGGTGTTACTGATGGATGCAGTGAACTTGAGATTGGATGTGTTGGTGTTGATTGAACTGAAAAACTCCTACGCTGATGCTTTAGTGCCTTTCCACACCACACACACATCATCAATACATATCCACCAATGTTGGACATGCATATCATACATTGATTTATGTTGCCCTTTGAGGACATGCTCCTCCCACCAGCCCACATGTAAACATGCGTAGCTGGGGGAGAAGCATGCCCCGATAGCTACTCCTCTTAGCTGCTGGTGTACCTCTTTGTTGAATAGAAAGAAATTATTCTTCAAACAGATGTCAATCATAGATAAAATCATTTGATTGTGTTCATATAGTTGTATATGTCGCTGACCCACATAATAATCAAATGCCTTGATACCAGCAGCATGGTACATATATATATATATATATATATATATATATATATATATATATATATATATATATATATATATATGAAATACCAAGAGATCGCTGCACACACCTTGATATTAGTTGCAGTTTCTTTATTTTTCAACCGTGATCAGGAACTACGGTTCGAAACGCGTAGGTGTTTGTCACGTTTTGAAAAATAAAGAAACTGCAACTAATATCAAGGTGTGTGCAGCGATCTCTTGGTATTTCATGAATTTGGGACACTGCCCTGGTCCCATCGCTGGCACCGACTGACAATGTGCTCCCGCTGCGACAGGACAACTTGTATGCTATATATATATATATATATATATTTTTAGACAAAGGATTGTCGAAAAACAACCAGTAACTTTTTCATGTCTATGAAATGACCAATGGCAGTTGCACTTTATAAGGCGGTGAAAATAGTCAGAGAGTTGTCGTGTGATCAAGGGTGGGATCGCCCCAAATGCGTAATGGCAGAGCTGGCTAAAGAGAAATAAAAAATCTGCACATACCTGGGTCCACGCTCGTCTTTTCTGTGTGAATACAGACGTTGTGTTCGAGTTGGAGCAATATTTTGCCGGATTGACTTCCTCCGGCTCTTGAACTCCCTCCTTTTAAGAAGGCTCCGTGTCTGGCAAGTCTTGTCCTGGGCAGCTGCCGGCGACATCACGGGCTCATGGCTCGAGTCGGCGGGGACCCCGGGGCACCATACAAAGATTTTCCGAGAACCGAAAGGACGGAACCCCCTGCAAGCCAAAAGTATTGAAAGTAATTTCGGAGAAGACTGTTCGCATCGGAGTGTTACTTCGAAGCAAGGTGGAGGCTCGGAAGAGTGTTCGTCTGCATGGAGAGGGAGACGCGGTGAGTGCAGTGCCCGTAAAGTACGCAATTGGCAATTTGCAGGAGGGGAGGTTCGCAACCAGTGGTACTTCATCAAGGGTATTCACCAGTTGAAGGACGGGACACTGTGCAATACAAATATTAGCCAAGATGTCTGCAGACACTCTCAAAAATCGCGCATTGGCTGACGAGGGGATGTTTTCTGACTCCCCTGACGAAACACAAGGGGCCACCAAAGTAAGCAACGAAGAACCCAGCAATAAGAGCAAGGGGCTGAAGGAAAGTTTTCGAACCTTTGAGAAGCTCAAAAGGCAAGAACAGTCAAAATGGTGGGAGGCGACATCACTTAGGAGATACCTGGATGTGGGGAGGATCCCCAGGGGTCTCCGCATTATGATTGCCCCCAGTTACGAGACACCCAACCCCCGCATGATGGTGGAGTGGCGACAGTGTAATCTGGAGTTGTCCTGTAGACTCGTCGAGAATTTAGTTAAATATGCAAAAATCGACAGGGGCGAGCTACAGGAAAAGATTGAGCTGATGGAGAAAGAATTAGAACAGATAGGAGGACTCCAGACCAAGTAAAAATTTTATGATATGATGATTAATCGTCTACATAAGGAGGAGGAGAAAATAAAAATTCGGAAAACTTACAAATTTGAAAGAAACCGCGACGATTATGCAAATGGACACATTTTTACTTTCGCGAGGCGGTATGATTCTATGAGAAGTGCCACAGCCAGTAAACGGTTCGCTGAAGCTGATAAATCGAGGAAGGGATATAAAACAACAGAATCCCCCTCAGCGTCAGAATTGAGTTCCGCCGTGGAGAGCGGGTCGGAATCTGATAATGCTGGTATGATACCAGAGTTCATAAATGTTAAACTGACATTAGGGGAAGAGTTGGAAATTTTAAAGCGCAGCCGAAGGGAAACATTCAGATCACGCAACACAGCCCCTGCCCAAACAGGAACATCCATAGATGAAGGGAGCGTAGGAAGGCAAGGAGAAGATGCCGCGAAGCGCGGGAGAGGCAGAGGGAAACGCAGATAGTAACAGAAAATTTGAACGTGGATAACCCTAAAACTAACACCCAAGAAGCTAACACCATTATAAACCTGGCGGGCATAGATCTAACTACTGCTGAGAAACAATTGCTGTCACTTGGACTGTTGTATTGTCCGGAATCTAATTTTAATTACACGAGAACAAGGGCGGACATTTACAGGTTCATACGAAAGCTCAAGCTTAAAAAGTTCCATCAAACAGGGGGATACTAATAAGGAAGTCATCCCATCTCAAGAATCTGGCATGTTTGGGTTATTAAACTCAGACTATGAGTTGCTTAGAGGAATGCATAGCTTGCCGCAGAGTGAGAAGATGGAACCTAAAGCTGGCAGTCAGAACAGCATGGAAAGTATGGAAAACACTCAGCAGTCCCAATTGGATGGGACTAATGTCAAACCACACACGCCTTTTAAGTTAAAGTCCAAATTTGTTCCAATCATGGCTAGATACTCTATTGGTGTTTTTAACGAACAAATAGTGACGCAGATAAAGAAACTCAATATGACCATCAACAGCGCAAGAATGAAATATACAAATCATGACAGAAAATATCATCAACTTATTAACAAACTTAAAAAGAATCATCAAGTCATAATCCGTAATTCCGATAAGGGAGGAAATATTGTGTTGTGGCCCCTCAAAGAATACTTGGAAGAAGCACATAACCAACTTAACCATGTCGAATGTTACAGAAAGATCTCCCCTACACCCAGGAGCTTTTATTTTCGCAATTACTAGCTTGGAGAAGCAAGGTTCTGTTAAGTTGGGAGGAGTTTAAATACCTCAAGAAAGAGCATCCAACTATCCCGGTGACTTACTTTATACCAAAGTTCATAAAAATATTAGTAAACCACTGGGAAGACCAATTATAGCTGCCTGCGACGGTCTATTGGAGAACTTATCAAAATATATAGACTTTTTCCTGCAAGACTTTGTGAAGGGTCTGAAATCATTTGTGCAGGACACTAGTGACTTTTTAAGAAAGATTTGTAACATCGAGTGGAAAACTTTGTATCTGTTGATAGCGCTTGACGTTTCCTCCTTATATACTTGCATTACAAATAAGGATGGTATGAGGGCAGTGGAATATTTTCTGATGAATAGACCAATTATCTATGCGCAACATACTAATATGCTGCTTAGGATGTTACTGTTCTGTCTGGAGAACAATTAATTTTTGTTTGATGGCAAAATGTACCAGCAGATTTAGGGTGTTGCCATGGGGGCCAGCTTCTCCCCTAGTTACGCCTGCCTATTTATGGGGTGGTGGGAGGAGCTGGTCCTCCTGCAACAATACGAGCAGACATACCAAACCAGAGTCGTAACATGGTTGCAATACATTGATGATTTGTTTATAGTTTTGGATGGTGATGTAGAAAGTGCCACTGATTTTATAGATTCAATAAATGTCAATGCAATCAATCTTCATTTTACTAGTGACATCAGTAGAGACATGGTCACATTTCTTGACGTTCAAATACAGGTGATTCACAATAAATTGTCAACAGCCCTCTTCAGGAAACCTACTGCAGGGAATACCCTCCTTCACGCCGCTAACGCTCATCCACCCCATTTAATTAAAAGTATCCCTTATAGGGAGATGTTACGCATTAGGCGTATCTGCAGTGAAGAAGATGATTGTAAGCAGAAGCAGAATGAAAGTCGCAATAGGTTCCTGGATAGGGGATATAGATCTCAGGTTATTGATGCAGCAATTGCCAAATCTAAAACCTTGGCGCGAATGGATTTACGGCAAAACAAGGATAGGAATATCACCAGAGTAGTCACTGAAGAACCTACTAGATTGATTTTGTCTTTCTCACATCAGGAAAAACAAATCAGGGCCATTGTTAGAAACAATTGGGCCATCGTGAGGGAAGATCCATTGATTGGTAAGTTGTTACCTTACCATCCGGCTGTCACATTCAGGAAAACAAACAGTATGGGCAGCTCGCTTACCAGAATCAATCTAGAGGTGAGGGGTAAAAGTACGTGGCTAACAGCACAGAAGGGATTGTTTAAATGTGCGGTATGTAAAGCTTTCCAATATGGCGTCAATACAACTAATTATACTACGGCATTTAACATCAAGCCTTGCAGCTTAGAGCAACATCTTACATGCAAATCGGAATATGCCGTATATGCATTGACCTGTAGCTGCAATTTGAAATGTATTGGCAGCACCAAGCTACAAGCGCACAAGAGAATCCTTCAGCATATACGTTCAATTGTAAATAGTGATGACAGCTATCCTGTTGCGAGACATTTTGAGTCAATTCATAACAATGATCTTAAACACCTAAGATATTACGTCATAGACACAGTAGGCCCCCAGAAAAGAGGAGGGGATAGGGAATCGAAATTAAGAAGATTGGAGACATCATATATTTTAGAGTTTGATTCCAAGCACCCCAGGGGCCTTAACAATAGCGAAGATTTGTACAAAAATATTTTCCTTAGATCTCCTTAAGTAGCACTTTTATTCACATATGAGCATCATCAATTATGCATTTAAAGGCAAATTTTAGGACAGTTTATATATTCTTTTATATATTTATGATATTTATGGTTAGATTTTATGACATACATTTTTAGAAAGTATATTTTATACTTCTATTTATGATGGTATGTGGTTCTGACTATTTAATAATGATATATATAGTATATTTATTGTCCTTTGCACATTTGCACTTTATAAAATTGAGTGTTCTTTGCTTTATGCTTTACAAGAGGATACATGAATTGATTACAGCAATTTGTTGCATGAATATATGAACAGTAAGGAGACCCTTTAAATGGATTTTGTTGTGGTTTATGTAATGCTGGAACTTGAATTTAACTAACCGTTTTTTTATATATGGTATTTGGGAACAATTGTTTATGTGATGCACATAAGGATATTTGTTATTTTGCACAAGGATATGTAGGCACTTTTATAAGAAATGGTTGATGAATTGAACATGGAAAATGTTTTTGACTATGGGTTACATGCATTTGAGCTGATATTAATAATATATATTTTATATGTATTTATTATTCAGTGTAACTACCATTCACACAATTTGGCTGCTTAATTACATTCATTTTTGTATTTTCAGCCAAAGGTTTGTCGAAAAACAACTAGTAACTTTTTCATGTCTATGAAATGACCAATGACCCTTGCACTTTATAAGGCGGTGAAAATAGTCAGAGAGTTGTCATGTGATCAAGGGCGAGATCGCCCAAAACGCGTAATGCAGAGCTGGCTAAAGAGAAATAAAAAATCTGCACATACCTGGGTCCACGCTCGTCTTTTCTGTGTGAATACAGACGTTGTGTTCGAGTTAGAGCAATATATCTATATCTATCTATATATATCTATATATATATATATATATATATATATATATATATATGTTGCGTTGTTCAAGTAGATAGAGGATTTCAAACAATAGGAAGGCTATTTTCCTTTTTGATCTGCAATACTTAATATGGTAGATTGGGTGCTATGTACTGATGATGCCAACTTGATGTTATGTTGACATTTTAAAATTAGGTGATCTTGGGATTTGTAGTTTGATATGTTACTGAAACCCTTGGATGGCATTATTGGGAATAATATTGTGTATTTCTCCCAAGCAACTAACACACACACTCGCTCACACTCTCTCACACACACCACATACACATGCGCACACACACACACTCACACACACATATATTTTGAAATACTCATATTGAATACTGGGGGAAAAAGCAAACCAACCTATAATAAGTAAAAAATGAACATGACATATGGCAAGAGTTTTTGAAGGGAAGATTGTTCTTTGTGTACCCTTAGTTGAGGAGAATCTCATACACATTTCATTGGAAAGGAGAACGTAGAACATTTGCAATGTGCTCTGGTTTAGCCATGACTATAAGAATGATGGCTAATGTTCTTTAAGTAATATCTATCACTTCCTTTCTATTGGGTTATTCCTTTTAACAATACATCTTTTTCTAAGGCTCTCTGTCTGAACCCAGGGCTTTAGGTTCTTTTATTGTTCTCCATTTTGATAAAAAAAATACAATTGAGTTGGTGGCTGCTCTATTAAATTGCGCTCCGTAAATATACTGAAATCATATTTTTGTAAGAAACTATCAATAAATCCAGTATCAAGAAAGTAATAAGATACAAATATGAGTAGGCCCTTTTGCAAAGAAAACATTACATAGCAGGCGCTCCTATAAAATATATCAGGGAACGCGGTTACTCCCCTGTGGTAGAGAAATGAAATGAAATTGTATTATTTTAATGCACAGACGGCACTTGGAATCAGAAGGAGGTTTGTGGCTTGGTAAAGGCTCGGAAAATAAAAGAAATGTCATATGTGCTTCAGGTTTTTTACCATTGTTAGGTGTGCGCCTGTCATCTCTAAATATGCTGTGTGGTGCCCTATTAACTCCGGTGGGCAAAAATACTAATTGGAAAAAAGGTTGCCAATGGCTATTCCTGATTAACAGTAATCAATAATGTAATTTTTCAAGTAAAAAGGGGATCGTTGCAGTAATATAAAAGTGTTCTGAGTACTGTAGTGCGTCCCAAACAATAATCTTTGATATACATTTGATACCAGACCCAAACATTAAGACAGATCTTAATACTTCCAAAAACAGAGCAAAGAGCACATCTCGCAGGTCAAGGAAATCAATCAAAAGAAAGTCCTGTGCAGGCAGACAGACGCGGGGAGCGGGAAAATACACTCGGTGCACTTTGAAATATCCGTGATGTAGTTTAACCACTACATAAACCACAAGAAAAATTATGAATACACACAAATTAAAGACTTTGAATGTCTTCACTATTATATGGGCTGAAATTCCTTTATTCCTAATGGATAGAAGCCACGCTTGACCATATGTGATGATTATATTTACTTAATGTGAGAGTGAAGGAAATATATTATTTGATCGAGAAAGGGATTGTGCTCAAATTTAGAATATTCACAATTGAAAGTAAAAACTTAAATCCCACCTAATGATTTACTTCCAGTATTGCATGAAGCCCCAAAAACTGCCCTTCCACAGATGCAGAAATGACTAGCAGTATTTGTTTTGTGCTGAACTGCAACAAGAGAAAGATCAGGGAAATTCTGCTATAACAGCAAAAATAAATAAATAACATAACAGCGAAGTAAAGGAAAGGAAACGTTGAAATGTACTCCAGTGAAAACAATACTAAGCGTTGGCAAAACCGATAGGTTAGAAACATGGGCGTTCGCAACTGCTATTTACCCTTCTCGCATACACAAATTCTGTTTATCACATTAAAGTCATCCATTTTGACTCTGTTAATGCTAGGAAAAAGCAGCAAAGAGGGATTGCTTTCTATATAAAATGCATATTAGAGATTAATTAAATGTGACAAACAGCGTGATGTCTGAGTGCACTTCTCCGATGCACCTGAAAGCACCTACAGGAAAGCGAAATGATATAACACGGACTCAACAACAGGAGGTAAGAGAGTAATACCCCTCAGGGTGGACCCAACGCCCACCCTATATGCATTTTATAGAATTTGTAGCAATAGGTCTTGCACACAGGTGCAAAGTAAAATCAGACCTAAAATGACATGAGTAACACAGGGCTAGAGATGTTCATGGATTTTGTACTACTTTTTGGGACATTTTGTGAGGTTCAATTCACGAGAAGCAGAAATACACCAAGGAGTATTTCCTATGAAGCGTCACCTGCCATCTCGCTAGCCCTTCTTCAGAAGACACAGCCTGATAGTTTGGCAAGTCAGCTGCTAAATTTAAAATAGGCTCAAATATGGTTATAACACTGCATAACAACTGGACAGGAAATGTGAAGGGATGAAGATGAGAAAAGTAATGTATCTGGTACAACACAAATGTTTCATTGTGTACTCAGAGTGCAGTTGTAGAATAAACGTTACACCTGGACAGTGTTCCTACGTCCATTTTGATTGCAAAAAGGAATGTGAATTAATGTTAAAATTATGTTATTTGAAATACACTGAACCGTAGAATACAAGAGCAAGGTAAATTGGTTTGCAGTAAATAAAATTATAAAAAGAAAGGATGTATATCAGATGCCTGTTGTTCTCTATATACGTTACCAGGTTTAATACCGTTAATAAATAAGAATGTATCTTTCTATGCACCCAGTAAATTTGTTTGTCTGGTTGTCTCTATGACACAGTTCATGCGTTTCTGGGCTCTCTCTCTTTTTTTTACTCTTCCTCCACTTTTCCCCTTAGATACTCTGTTTTTCTGCCTTCTCCGGGGCCCACCCAGCCCCACTCACCGTCTCCCACCTTATGTTTTCTATTTATCTTTTTTTAATATAGCCACCAAGCAGCTGCAAAGTCCTGACAGCCTCTTGCAATGGCTTCTGTCTTTTCTTTTTTTCCATCGACATTAGAGCAGTCCGTAGCTATCCATCACGTTAGAGTAGTAAATTCAAATGGCCTCCATGCTTCATGATGCATGTGCATGAAGTTGTCATGAGGCACACAAAGTACATATCATAGCACATGCATGTGTCATGACACATGTGTTTACATGTATCATGATACATGGAGGGAATCTAAGAAGAGAATTTCCACTAATAGGCAACCCATTCCAAGATTGTCAGATATGCATGCACATGTGTCATTAAGCATGCATTTGCATGCTGGTGGCAACAAGTGTCTGCAAATCTAATAGCTTGGCCATCTGAGGTCAAGCACTTTTGACTTTGCCAGTGCTTGTTTTATAGATGTGCCAGGCTGGGTAAACATGAATAGAAATGATTTTGTTGAGATACCCTGCACATATTCCTCATAAGCAATTTATCTCTGCAACAAGATGTGCAATACGTGACATAAATGCACAACAGATCATCTTAAAAAACAAATGCTAATATGAGATTAAATACATATATTTGAAAAGCAGATCTCAGTGTAAAAAAGAAAACAATTATATTGCAAACAATATATTTAATACAAAGCACAATCTCGTATACCTATACTATGTTCTGAAAGCGAATGGGTGTAATGATCAATCAGTGCCTCCCTGAGATATACTGTTGAAAATATCGCCATGTGCCCCTGATACAGTTAGAAACCTCATACACTACCAATGAATTATCTCTCACTATACATAGGAAATCGTTGGTAAAAAGTCCCGTAACTCCGAAACTGCTCAACACCATATTCAAACAATAGCTCCTGAAATGACCAGGGGGCATAGATTAAGAAATCATCCATCCCCCTTTACTGCCACACATCATGGGTAAGAGACTCGTGTACCTATTTGCCCACAAAACTCGAGGGCAAGGTTGTGGTGTTGTAAATAAAAATAAACAACAGGAAATCGATTGATAAGGTAAGTGTAGAGGTTTATTATAAACACCCCAGCCAGCTGCCTAATCTGCTGTAACGATCCACACATTAAATCTGCATTCTAGAACTCCCTCTTCTATGATTTCAGCTCGAGCAACCAAGCAACACTGTTGTGCTGGAACTACGGTATCACACTTCTCCCTCCCCAAAGAATAGAACATGCCAATATGTTAAACAAGCTATTAACTATACTTATATAACTAATTCATCTATCAGTTCCTTATAACATTTCCAAATGATATACTAATTATGAGGAGAAGGAGTTATTACAAGCTATTTGTTTGCAACAAAATCTTTAAGATAAGACAGAACTTTGCGCACCCTGCTATTCATTCTTTTGTCAATTTTATTTGTGTTACTCTGACTGGAATTCAGAACTACATCATGTTCAAGTGAAGTACCATGAATTCCATTCAATTTTACGGCCCTATTCAAGTTCCATACTCTGCCAACATCCGTTTTGATAGCATTCCTAAAAACTTTGATCACTCTTCTTTTCTGAGTAAATATGGACCATTGAGCACACCCTGCTGGTGCTCTTTTTTCACCATATCTCTAACTTGTATTGTAATGTCTTTTACCTTTCTATTTTTGTCAAAGTATTCATTCCTCTTTCGTTGTGTCTCAATTTCCTTTTCCCACCATTTACTTAGACCATTGAATTTTACTCCCTTGTCCCAGTCCATCCAGCCTGGACATAACCCTGGTACTAAGAGATGAACCTTTGAACAATTCAAAAGGTGACTTTCCAGTACAAGAGTGTGGAGACTTGTGATACACTGTTATGTGCTTTTGTAACACTCTCTTCCAATCCATTGTTATCCACCTTTGCCAATTGTATGCTTTCCTTCAAGGTTTTGTTCACCCTCTTCACATCTCCATTCGGTTCAGGATGATATATTTACCTTCTCTGGTGTTCCACAACACATTCTTTTAGGAAATTTTCAAACTAATCAGATCAGAATTAGGGTCCATTATCTGTCAAGAGTGACTTGGGAAAGCTTTCGCGTTTAAAAACTTCCCTCAAAAATCTTATCATGCTGAGCGATGATATATCTAGGACACAGTTTACTTCAACCCACCGAGAATAAAGATCCAGTAGTACTATTCAGTAAGGAGTTTGATGTTCAGCTCTCAGTGGTCCCTCTATATCCATAACTATCTCCTCCCACAGACGTTCTGACAGCCTTCTGCATACCATTGCAATCTGTCTAGTGAACAGATTCTTATTCTTATTGCAGCATTTAATTCAATCACGCACACATCTTTTGACCTCTGTTTCCACACTAGGCCACCAAAAGTTAGAATACAATCTTTCCTTGGTCTTAGCTATTCCCAAGTGACCTTCACATGCCAACAAACTGAGTTGCTTCTTAACCCTACAGGAGTGATACGCCTAGTACCCTATAGGAGAATGCCCTTGTCAACAGCCAATTTATCTTCACCATAGACCATGGTTTACCAAGACCACAACTTTTATTAATTTTTATGACATCAGAGACTTCATATAATCCTCTATCTTTTCCCAGTTCAGTTAACCATTCTTCTTCTGAGTTGACACACAGAGTGACTTCACACACACTAACAGTTTCTTCTAACAACCCATCATCTACCTCTTCATCATTATCATTTGCATTACTTTTGACTAGTCATGAAAGACAATCTGCAGAATAATTATTGCCCCCTGGTATGTATTCCACAGCACAGCTGAAATCTTGTAGTGCAATTATCCATCTTCTTATCCTGGCTGAAATCGCATCCAACACTTTCTTCATAAATACCTCTTTCAAAGGTTTATGATCTGACCTAACATTAAAATAGGTACCCCACACAAAGTTTCTGAATGTATTTAAGGCCCAGTAAATACCTAGACATTCTTGTTCAGTTACTGAGTAATTCTTTTTTGATTGTCTTACAACTGTGGACACACATGCACTCAACTCCTCAACACCCATCCTTTTTTGAATAAGGACTGAAACTTTCAAACTAGCATCTGTCTTATTCCCAAGCACAAATGCTTTTAAGGGTGAAGTATGTTTTAGATAATTTTTCAACTCATCAAACGCCTTTTTGCAATCAACACTCCATAAAAACTCAACTATTTGTACCTAAAAGAGATCTCACATTAACAGTTTTCTTTGCAAAAATTTTGAACAGATTGGTTATAAAATTCTGTCATTCCTTAAAATAAAATTAATTCTTCCTTATTCTTGGGTTCTTCCAGTCTCATTATGGTATTCACTAATTCCTGATTCAATGAAATACCCTTAGCTGACATAAGATGACCAAGATAATTTACCTCTTTTACACAACATTTACATTTATTTTCATTTACAGTAAGACCTGACTTAATTAGTCTTGTGAGAACCAAACATACCCTTTCATCATGTTCTAGTTTAGTTTGACCAAAAATCTGAATATTGTCTTGGTAACATTTTCCTCCATGGAGCCCTTTCAACACCTCAGATTTTACCCTCTGAAATACCAATGGTGCAGATATGAGCCCAAAAGGTAGTCTCTTGAATTTATAATCCCCCATCTGTGTAATTTATGAAAGCCATCAGATCCTGTGAGGATAAGTCTAATTCAACTGGATGATATGCTGAAGTCATAGGAAGTGTGGTAAAAACATTTGCCCCAGTTAAGGTTGTTACCAGCTCTTCTATATTAGGAAGTGGAAATTTGTCCACCAGTACTTCGTGATTAATAGCCCTTAAATCGATACATAGTTGAATGTCCCCATTCTGGTTTTTTTGCTATAACTATGGGTGTTAACCACTCCGTGGTCTCCACTGATTCAATCGCTTCCATATCAAGTGGCTTCTGAATCTCATTCCTCACGTTCTCTTGCATACTAATTGGAATGCGTCATAACATAGCCAACCACCAGAACTGCATCTCTTTTTAACTTTACATGATGTTTGTAACCTTTTAAACATCCAAGTTTCTTATGAAACAATTAACAAACCTCTTCTATAAAGTTTGTGGTGAGATGCGGAACTTCCTGAACTGTAACCTGTGGATTCGGATTGAGGTTTAGTTTGACACCTAATGACTTTGGTGTGACCACCCAATCAAACTGTCGCCTTTAAGATAGACCTTCCCTTCACATGTATGACAACCAAGTTCCATTTTCACTATGAAGTAACCTATCAATTCAATGGGGATACCTCCATATCCACTTGGATGGATATCTACTTCACACAGTTGAGTTTGATTAACAAACCGTTCATCAAACAGATTTTTTGATATTATGGACAAAATGTGAGCAAGAATCGAATTTCATTACCACCCCCACACCATTGATTATTACTCTAGCTGATGGATGTTCATATTTAGAATTGCAACACACCCTCTTTGTAGAAGACATTTCATCTATCTGAAAAACTGTTTTGCACACCTTCATGTACCACTTTTCCCTTATTTCTTCTTTCCTTGCTTCTACAACACTTGCCAAAGTGACCTTCCTTGCCACATTGATTACATGTGACATGTATAGCAGGGCAGTCTCTATCACTGGAGGTATACCCTCATCTTGCACATCTAAAACATTACCTTCTAAATTTACCCTTTTCATTCTTTCTTTCACAATTACGTTCCTTAATTACACACACAGTTTTTTCACTTGTCCGTGTATACTTCAGATTGTGCAATTCCTTCACACATTTCAACATATGTCCTAACCTCTTTGCAATGAGTATGACTTGATCTAGAGGCGGCTCTTTCTTCAGCCATAACTCCCCTGATCTTATCACTACTACACCTTAATACAAACTGTTCCCTGATTCTCTCATCTGTTGCTCCTCCAAATTTACAAGTGGTTGCCAACTTCCTTAAACTGGTTACATATTCCTCCACCATTTCTGTGCTACCTTGCTCCTTCATTCCAAAATGGTATCTTTTCATTATTGCATGCTGTCTTAGTAAGTAATAACGACCAAGCTTTTCTATACAAATCTCATATTAATTTAAATTCCTTGCATCCTCTGCACTCAATTCTGGTGTCCAACACCCCTTGGCCATCTCCTCCTAAACAATGTAGTGATAACAAATATTTTCTCTCAGCACTTAAATTTATGCTGAATACTCTTGCGTAATTAATCTCTTCCGCTTACTCCACTGTATTTGGTGGAATACCTGTAATATAAAAGGAATTGAGGAGGTTTTATAATCTGCATTTTTCTACTTTAGACTAAAATACCTGTAAAAGCTGTACAATATGCAACACACAACAGAAAATGTATTACACCAACTACAACCAGTCTGGGCGAATTACAACAGATCCTCTCATGGAGACACTTTTCCTATGGCATATGTATAAATATATATGTCAATGACCGAATAATGCATGGGAAGGCCTGTCACCATAGGTCAGTCAATACCTTGTGGAGATTGTAACAGGCAGTCAAAGTTACAGGTGTTCCTGTCACTGTTAATAGGATTTCCCCTTTCTGCAGATCCAAATGGACAGGCAAGGCTCAATGATAAGATGCAGGTGTGCCTGTCACCGTAACAGTTGAGAATGAACAGCCACAGGTGTCCCTGTAAAATGTACTAATTCTCCTCTTTTGCACAGGGTCAGATGGTACCACAAGATCAATTACTTTCAACAGGAAACTTCCCAATTCTCCACAATGGTCACCGAATGTGCAGTGCGTAGGATGCTCTGCAATTTTAGAACGCATTGGGTTTGTTTTACTGATGTCGCAGTCTATTCAAAAAGCACATATCAAGATGGCCACCTCACATAGTCCCTCCACCAAATGCCAGCTTCCATTCATGCACGGTACATGGAGCAGTCTTACTGTGTGCTCAGCAAAATCTTGCTTTTCTCAGAGCATGCACGCCTCACTGATTCCGCTCACCAACAGGACTGGCTCAGCACTGAAACCCTCCTAGGTGGTGTGCAACTTTACAGACGTCACTCTAGATTTCCGTTGTGGGGATTACAGACAGGACTTTACTTTACAGCCATTGAGATGTTGTCGAAATGATCTCCGCATCAAGCCTGTCACCAAATGTGGCGTTGTAAACAAGCATAAACAACAGGAAATCCATAGATTTGCATTTTGGAATAAGCAGGTGTACATATCACAAACATGTGTAGACAATATAATAGAAGTATTTATATTCTTTGTATTTAACTGCGGCATCATATGTCATTAGCAATTCACATGGCAATTGTCCAACTTCTTTACTAATGCATATAATCTTTGTATCACATTTCTTCTGCATGCTATCTATTCCTAATGATATTTCTTCTCAATCCGCTCGGGAGTCCCTTTCTTTTTAGCAATTCGTTAAGCAGGAATCCATCAATGCCCATAAGTCCTATCATACTTTGGCATGCATATATATATTAACAAAACAAACAATAACTACAAACCATAACCAGAACTTATGCAGAAGGGCATGCTGATCATTAGTGTGTGACTAAATCAGGGTACTCGATTGCTGTGTCTTATTGTGTATGTCCAGATGGACTACCACATCCACCTGGTCTAGCCTGGTGTATTATGTCTTCTCAACCTCTCACGGCTATTTTAAGTCTATTTGTTCATTTCAAGGAAAAGGAGAAAATATCTCATTCAGGTATTGAGCCCCACAATCTTATTCATTCTACTCATCTTCATTCTCTCCCTCTTCTCCGCTAGATTGTGCAGGTGTCTCCCACATTGTTGGTGCCTCTTTCCACAGTTGTGCAATTGGGTGTTGCGGTAAACCTCTGGTTTCCTCCCATTGCAGCGCTCTGCCTTCCGCACCAGCCCAATTGATCACATCCCGTTTCCACCCTGCTATCTGAGGTCCCGTAGTCGACTTCCACTCCAGCGCTGTTCTCCGCCTGGCAAGCCTCAGAGCCAGTCCTATCAATCTGTTCCCTACCTTACGCATGTGTGGGCGACCAGGAAATCCATTGATATGGTAAGTGAAAATGTTTATAATAAACACCCCAGCTAACTGCTTATCCTGCTCTAACTGACTCCACACATTCAATCTACATTCTGGAACTCCCTCATCTATGGTTTCAGCACGAGCAACCAAGCAACATTGTTGTTCTAAAACTACGATATCACAAAGGTGCTCAGCATAAACTTAATGTACACCCTCTAATATGTCTGATGAGTGATTCTTAAAGCTCCTGGTGGCACACAGTTCAAGAACTCAAAAAGACTGGATTAGTTTCCACCGAGCATGATACGTTTATAAACAAACTGGGCTTCAGGACTGGCACAAGCACATAACGTTCAAGAGGACCAACAGGAATTGATTGAATGGAAGAGGTGGAGATGAGTTATATCTTGTATATATTTTCTGGATAATATAGAATGAAGCAAAACAAAAATTAATTGTGAGCTGGCTAATTTAGGAAACTCCCTTGGAGGGGCAATCATAATTGGTGGATGACTCAGGCTTCTTAGTAAAAATATGTGTCTTCTCTATTTGCCGGAGCTTTGTAGCTTCATATCCCACTTGCATAACGCCTGCGGCAAATCATAATTTGCGTATTTGGCTAAGAGTGTAAAATAGTTGCCCTGGTTGATACTCTTTAATAATTTCAATGTAATAAAGTTTAAAGATTAACTTTTAGTTAGACTTAACTTACTTTCAAGTTTTCCATAGTGTCAATTGTGGCTGACATTTTTACCTCCACTTAAAAAGAAAACATTCAATTTTCCTTCTTTCTACAGTGAAAGGGAGGTTGACACATTAATATGACACAACCATAAGGTTTTGGGAAACATTTAGAAGCCTTAGCACTGATCAGAGCTTAGGTATCTCAAAGCTAGGCAAGCTTGACTTTTACAAAAAATGCCTGACTCCCACCCGCATGATTCTTTCTAAGCCCAGGTGCACAATCAGGACTGACTGCAAAAAAAGTTTGCACAGATGACATCCAACGTCATTGTCATCTGTAAGTTTGTCTTTATGTAAATTCAGAACATCTGCTCATTTTGTCCATTAGTAAACTCGATTTGATCAGAAAATTTGTAAATTGACATCCAGCTACAACAAAGGATTTGACTGACAAATCAAATAAGTAAAAACAACTGTGAGAATAATTCAGATGCTGTCTTGAAGTTGTGATGGTTTTCGTCCTGACTACCATAATCCACCGAGCATGTAGATCAAGAATAGACTTTTATATTCACTCGATTCGTTCGATGTTAGTGATTTTGATAAAATTCTTTATAGACACTTATGGCACCTTTAACCATTTTGCGTAAAAGACAGTAGGAGTCGTTAATGCCAACTGTTCATACCTGTCACAGAATGTATATTTCTTTCATTCAAATTGTGAGAGGCACACAAGCAATGCTTAATTTGAGCCAGTGGTTGCCGGTGAGGCACTAATTGTTGGCGACTGGACATGGATCTCATTTCAGCTGTGACCCCTGGCTTGCCCCTTGCTACCCCCAGCTCTGCATGTGCTACCCCCCCCCCCCCATCTCAGAGGTGGCACAATTAGTGCCTGGAACACAGTCCTAACTGATGTCGGTTAGGGCTCCACTTCCCCAGTTTTCTGTCAGTTGTTTTACACAAACAGTGAATAAGCTTTACAAAAGATTCTCCCACTATAGCAAGTCTCTGCCAGAATACAAGTAGCGAGGAGCGTTATTCTGAGCAGGTTGGACTATTGTAACTCCTTGTGTCTTGAAGCTCTAAATTCCTGATACTGAATCTAGCTATCGCGACATAGATTTTTCGATTCTATTAAGGTCACGGAGGCGAAGATTATGCTCCTCTTTGCTTTACTGCAAACATACAGCAGCCAATGAAAACAACTTTAAACTGCATACCCCCGGAAGTACAACCCCCTCACTGGTATGCACCAATCACCATTAGTCCATATACTGTATATAGTCCATGAAGCACATAACAACTTCCTCTTTCTTTGCAACAAAACTTTTTTAACACAGTCCAAACTTGATCTCCAATCCTCCATCGGCGAGGGTCCCAACATGACCACGGAACATCATCTCCAGACGTGGAGTTGCTGCTATCAATGCCTTATTCCGGTTTGTTCTGTTCTCCTGAAACGAGAATAGAGGTCGTAATACCCATACACCAAAGGTATGCAAGCAAACAATGGGAGGGATTAAACCCCACAGAAAGACACATAGACACATAGTCAACATCATTATTCACAATGATCGAAATCAACATCATATTGCAAAATACTGTTTCATGGGTGGGATAATCTTCGCCTCCGTGTCCTTAATAGAATCAAAAATTCTCTGTCGCGATAGCTAGAAATTTTTTCATTCTATGTCAGTCCACGGAGGCTCTGATTATGCTAGTTTAAAGTTGACCCACCACATTAGTAGCAACATCTACAATCGGTTTATGATAAAACGTTTTGAATGTAGAATCAGAAAACCAATCCGCCACAGTCATAATATCCTCTAAGCTGGAACCTGTAGCCAGAGCTTTGGAAGCCATCGCTCCCCTCATTGAATGGGCGCCAAAAGCTGCAGTATCAGTACCTGCCAATTGCAATAACCAGGAGACCCACCTGGCCAGCGTAGGGGCAGAGACTGGGCGGAAAGGTTTCTGTAAAGAAATCAACAATTGCCCTGCAACATCAGTCCTCAACTCTCGGGTACAGTCCTCATAACATTTCAAACATTGAACCACACATAGTTTACTGTGATGAGGGAATGCAGGATAAGAAATACACTTAGAATTAGATTTAGTGCATTTAGAAATGGTAAACGAAACCCCTGAAGGAGTGAAAACTCTACCTGCTATGTCCAGGGCATGAACATCAGAAACACGTCTACATGAGATCAAACATAGCAAAAGAGTCAACTTGGCCGATAATTGCTTACGTGAAAGACCCTCATTCGCTGGCCAATTCTTAAGAAAACGTAAAACCACATTCACATCTCACAACTGAGAGTATCGGGGAGTGGGAGGATTAACCAGTCTGATACCACGTACCACTTTACAGACCAGTGGGTGCTCTCCCACTGGTTTACCATCCACATGCAGGTGACCCGCCGAGATTGCCGATCTGAAATTATTGATCGTCCTATACGCTAGACCCGTATTTGCCATTTCAGACAAGAAGTTAACGATCATATGGATACCGGATCCCAAGGGATCCCCTTGCCGTTCAGTACACCAACTAACCCATCTATGCCAAGCAGACTCATATCGCTTATGTGTAGATGGCGCCCAGGACTGGGACAAAAAATACAAAGTGTCCTCCGAAACTCCCGCCATTTGCCAATGTCTCCGGAAAGTCTCCAAGCCATAAGAGGCAACAGGCCCTGAATGATCAGAGGATGAGGGTGACCCAGCGGGTCGGTCAGAATCTCGGGGAACGACTGCAGTCGCACTGGAAAGGCACATCACAGGGCCAGCGCTGCTGGGAACCACGGTTGCGCTCTCCAAAAGGGATATCCCAGAATTATCTCAACCCTCTGTCTGCGGACCTGAGCCAGAGTTCTCTGAATCATGGCGAACGGGGGAAATGCATAAAGCATACCCGTCGTCCACGACTGAAGAAAGGCGTCCGAGTTGCTCACTAGAGGGTCCGGCTGTCAACTGTAAAACTGGGGCAGTTGTGCATTGAGTCTGGAGGCAAAAAGATCCACTGTACAAGGACCCCATTTGGCATTGAGTTGATAAAACACCCTGGGATGGAGACGCCAATCACTGGAATCCCTCCAGAACCGAGAATTCCAGTCCGCCACCACATTGGTGCAGCCCGGGATGTACTCCGCTGTCACCAAAATGTGATTCTGAAGGCAATAATGCCAGAAATCCTTGGCTATTTCCACCAGTAATCGTGACCTCGTGCCACCCAGACTATTGATATACCGTACTGCTGAGACATTGTCCATTCGAAGCAGTATACAGCAACTCGCTTTGTGTGGTGACAGAGTCCGAATTGCAAAAGAACCCGCTAAGAGTTCCAGACAATTTATGTGAAGTTTCAACTCCTCCTGGGACCAACGGCCCCCGGTCTCCACTGACCCATCTGCTGGCATCCAACTCGATTACTATTTCTGGGACTGAGGCAAAAATGGCTTTGCCATTCCACGCATCCATGTGTTCTAACCACCATGATATCTCCGTCCTCGCCTCCTGCGTCAACAAGATCTGTTCCGTATAACTGAGGCCCTTGCGGCTATGTAAGATCTTCAACCTCTGAAGTGCCCTGTAATGGAGGGGACCCGGGAAAATAGCCTGGATGGACGAGGTTAAAAGACCCACCAATCTGGCTAAAGTCCTCAATGATATAGCCTGCGCAGACAAAGCTTTCCTCAACTCCTTTTTGATGGCTATCCGTTTCTTGAGAGGCAACAACAACTGAGCCACGACTGAATCCACCTGGAACCCCAGAAACTCCATCGACTGAGACGGCGTCATGACAGACTTGTCTGTATTTTTGATGAAACCTAACTCCTGAAGGAGTTGTGTCATCAGAGCCAGATGACGAAGACCTGTAGCAACACTTTGGGCCATTATCAGGATATCGTCTAAGTAGATAATAAGCCTGACCCCCCGCTCTCTCAGAAATTGCACCATCGGCCTGAGGAGCTTGGTGAAACACCAAGGGGCAGACGAAAGTCCGAATGGCAGCGCGGCGTACTCGTAACAAACGCCTCCACACTGAAACTGCAGAAACCGCCTGTGGGGTGGAAAGATGGGAA
Source organism: Lissotriton helveticus (assembly GCF_964261635.1). Classification (NCBI taxonomy): domain Eukaryota; kingdom Metazoa; phylum Chordata; class Amphibia; order Caudata; family Salamandridae; genus Lissotriton; species Lissotriton helveticus. Next base: position 172,563,633 of record NC_136060.1, read on the forward strand.
CCGCCAAATAGGCGTCTTTTAAATTGAGACGCACCATCCAATCGCCTTCTAGAAGTAAATCCCGGAGTAAGTGTATGCCCTCCATTTTGAAGTGGCGATACATGACCCAAGAATTGAACTCCTTGAGATTCAACATCAGACGATAACACTGATCTTTTTGGGGGACGAGAAACACCGTACTGGCAAACCCGTGGGCATGCGGCGTAGGCCGCACAATAGCCCCTTTCTGCATCAGGGATGCAACCTCGTCGTCTATGAAAGACCTCTCGACATGGGTAAAATGAAGTGAATGAGGAATCTGAGCCTGTCTGGGAGTGCTGTAAAACTCTATCTGAAAGCCCTTCACTGTCTGTAAAATCCAAGGGTCGCTTGTCAGGGTTCCCCACCTGTGGGCAAAACCAGCAATCCGACCCCCCACTTGGACCACTCCCTCCTGAAGAAAATGTACCTGAATAAGAGGTGTCTCTGTCATTGTTGTGACCTCTGTATCCTCCTTTCTGGCCAATATCGGCTCCAGTGACAAAATCGGCCAAAACCGTCCCTGACAAATAGCTCAGCCTCACCGCCAAACCCCTGGGGGGCCAGCCGAGCACTTTGCCAGAGCAGGTTTTGGTTTCCAGTCCGACCCTGGCACACAGTATCCTGCAGAGGAGCCGGTTTAGTTGTTGGTCTTGCACACGTTGTTGCCATTCTACAAGTGTAATTTCTTTCAATCTCACTGCAACCTCTTTAAAACTCAAGTGACTATATATAAATCATTTACACTTCCTAGGAATCAAAACGTTTGATTGTGACAGAAATACAAAACAACTTCCCATCTTCTCAGGGTAGTAGATAATTGAAACAACTGTTCAAAAGGCTGTTCAAAAAATGAAACTAAAATATTTTCCAATATCTATAAAATGTTTACCCCGTTGTTTCATTTTTCACAATTACCTATGAACGAGGGGCATGTCTAAGTGGGGACGGAGTAGGGGGGAGGAATTTCTGATCTACTCACTGTTAGAAGCAGCATTCCAAAATTGCCCCCAGGCTCGCAAATCACTAGTAGATCAGCAAAAGGAAGTCTAGCAACTACATTTAGGGACGAATGGTTGGCAACACTTGTGTCAAGTCATGAGGATCAACAAGTGCAAGGAAACCTGGGCATGGACCAAGTGATGGTACCATCTTATAGCCTGAAATGCACATGCTGTTGCCATGGCACCTGAGAAAAGAGTAACGGTCCTCAGAACTCACAGGAAGAACTTGGAGGCAGAAGGAGGGGGTCCTCCCCTCTTGAGGCTGCCATAGACAAAAAGAAGTGGCAAACAAATTCCCCAGAGACAGAACACCAGCCAAAGAGAAGTGGCAAGTGCCAACTCGGTTAGCAGGTGAGGCCACCCAGACAGAAATCATCTAGAAGGCAAAGTTGTGAGCCAATCCCATTGGGTGGAAGGGTGCTTTTTCTAGTATGGGGACCAGGCACAGCAGCTGCCCGTAGCCTTCACAGTCCCAAACAAGGCTCCAGGTCCAGTGTCTGAATAAGCGGATCTGCAGTTTGTGGACCCGATAAGTCTGGGCCTGGAGAAACCAATAATTTTGTAGTTGCTGATAGCACTATCTCCTAGAGAAACCACTTGGGGCAACTTAATATGAGAGCCTTAAGTAATTCCTGAGATGCATTTAATAGGGAGGTCACCCTTTTGAGCTATGCTGACCACTGTTGCTATGCTAAGCACCAAAAAATAAGATTGACTAAAGAAGCAAAGTAGATAACTACTAGTTTATAGAATAAAGGCGATTCTACTTACGTCACCAAGTCGAAGATAGCACACCATGTCTTAGGGACTACAATTATTACAGGAATATTCCAGCAAACATTCTTTGAGGCACCGAAGAACTAAGACACAGGTTAATAAATGTAGGCATGGCCGGTGCAGGTAAGAGCTGTGAGGCGGGGCGGGGGTGGGGAGTCGACAGATGACGGAATAGGGAAAATAAAAAAAATTAAAAAAGAAAACCACTTACCTTGGCTTGTTGCTTCGCCGAGTCGGCGAGGAGCACCTGCTAAGGAGTTTTCTTTTTTAAATTTTATTTTTCCCATTCGTCCACTGTCGACCACCTCCCTCCCCGCCCCACCGCTCTAACCTGCACCGGCAGTGACTGTATAAATGTGTTTTGCAACTTCTTTATGTAATAGGTATTGAACATTTTGTACAAATCCTTGTACAAGCAAATGTCTGAATTCATCGCATCAGAAGAGCGCTGAAATCAGCAGCCCTAACGTTAGCACACTGTCAAAATGGCTGACAGAACCTTTTCACTGAAGCCAGGGTTTGGAATTCCATTCTTCTTTATGCACAGAGAAACGTCATAGTTGCAGTTAAAAAGTACCTCATACTTAAGTTCTTTCCTACTATTGAAATTGAGGGAGTACTGGCCATGGGTGGCAATGAGTGTGCTCTCAGACTTTTCAGCGTCAGTATACCTTGTTGTAAGAGCGCTCTATACATTTTAAAATTACATGTGTAATTATATGTGCAAATAAAGTTAATATAAAGGTGCATTTTGTGAGTGCCCAAATTCTCCAAGTGAACTTGTGCTTCTGATTATTGCACTGCATGTGCCAATTTTAAAATGTGCACATGCACTAGGCTTCTGTTCAAGGAAAATCCTCCGGAGCTAATAGCAAATTGTATCACTGTAAAATAGTGACTACATCTATTAATAATACGCTGGTGCCCAGCCTAAGCAGGATCATCAGCAGTGATCACCCAAGCATTTCAGGCAACCAATAGCTTTAAACGTATTTTGGAAATGCAGAACACATGCGTGCACACTTTTTGGTCAGCTGTCGTCATCCATTAGAGTGTTCATATGGTATTCACAATTTGCTTCTGCTCACCCTGGCCTACAGCATGAGGCAATGGATCAGCCCACTTCAGCCATTGGATGTCTTTACCGTGAGTGATGGCCTTTTGCTCTTGTATATGTGCACATCTGCCTAACACGAAGTGCACTTAAGAGTCAAGTTTATTAGGCCGATCTCTGCTGTAATTTCTGCTTTAATTTCGTATTTTTTTAATGTATTTTTGCAAACGGGGATTTTATTTTATGTACACGTTTTGAAGCCTATTGCATATGCTTGCATAAATAAATGAAAGACATTAGAGCAATGGCATGATTTTGAAGATCAGATCAATTGATTTTGCCAATGTCTGCCGTTAGTAAGGAACTGTTAGGGGTGTTCTCATATCTGTGGTGTGTGCATCGCAGCTGTGTAACTACTCCTCTGTGCGCCTAGCCTTCATTGATTGCAATGACAAAATCTGCAATGCTTTGAAGCACAAAAGCTAGAAATCCTACTTTACCTACCACAACTACATGTAGACCCATATGCTAAGAGGTTTATGTTATTGCCAATGTAGATAGTCTAGAAAAACATTTTGAAACTAGGTAGCGCTTCATCTTTGAAGGTATTGAGAGAAACTGATCGAAAGTTAATCGCGGTTTTAGTAATAAGCTAATAACTGTGCAGACACAGAACCGGTCACCACCCATTAGACGGCACCATGTATTTAAAGCCGAAGTGCTCCCCACCCCCTTCGAATCAATAATATCTGAAACGCACGCGCACTTCGTCAGTTTTCAACATACTAAAGCGCGGATTATATGTACATTTACTATATTTACAAGTGGAAAACGTTACAATGGTTTTTTATAAAGCAAGGGTTTCAGTAGTTTTTTTGTTGGTTTTTTTTTGCATAGACATCCGTAGTAAACTAGCCTTCCTTGGTGATAGGATAAGCTCATTGCCGCTCTCGTTCTTGTAATGCCCACTCCAGGTAACCATTTTGTGAATAATTTGAGTGAGGGACGCAGAAGTAGAGGGCAGGCTGGCTTCCTGATCAAGGTTATTTTGTGTTCATTATGCAGAAGCACATCTGGCACGGCCCAGTGGTACCCCGAGGAGATCTGAGATACTAATAAAACTTACAGACGCTCTAATTGCATTTTAACTGATTAATGTTGACCCCGCAGGTATTATCTTCAAGCAAGGCATCCTATAAGCTCATTAGCTCCAAGCACATTTCAGATTCATTGGTATGCCACCAGTCCACTAATATATTGACCCCAGCTCCTCCCCGCTTGCCTGAGTCAGTCCAAGTATTCATTGAAAATCCCTGAAACAATGACCATTTGGCAGACAAATGAATTAATTGACACCTGCTGCAAAGCATTACTCCATGGTCACCTACCATTCAAGGATTGTATACTTTAACATGTATAACGTACACAATGAAACTGCATCCATAGTGAGTATGTGTCTATAATTGCAACAAATGAAACAGAATGCAAAGTAGTGTGTAATCCTTGAACCAAGGCCACGCCCACAAGTCCATAATACACTTGGACTGTTTGTTCTTGCATTTTCTATTGCACGCCCTTCATATAGGAAGTCGAAACATGCCTACCCTGCGTAACTTGTGAATGGGCTGTAGGATTCTTGCAACAATTCATGTTGATTGGATTCCATTTTAGACCTGGAGCACTGAGTAAGCTGCCTGTTAGGCCCCTTTGATATAAATAAATCATAATTCATAAATAATATTACACTGAGAGTGTCTCTGGGTCAGCTCCCTTCAGCCTTTGAATTGTTGGAGTGCCATTCACGATTTGGATCAGCCCACAGGACAGCATTCAGATCAATGTATACAGAACAGCAATATTTTTAGAAAATGGTCTCTTTGATCTTAGGGACACAAAGACTATTGGTTTACTCAGAGTGCAACACTTCTTTGGTGGATGTCTATGCAGTTCATGGGAGGGCAGTACTGCTGTTGTGAATGAACCGTTGCAGCGGCGTAGCATGGGTGGGGCCACAGGCGCAAAATTCTTAAGGGGCACAAAATATTAAAAGCAAAGTGGTAGGGACTCAGGAAGTGCTAAAGGTCCACATGATAAGGGGCATAATACTTGCCTTGCCTCGGGCGGCCCCGGCACTGGCAACCCACGCTACATGGCTGTTCAGTTGCTAAGGTTCCTACAGCTGCACCTAACATCCCAAACACCCCCCAAAAAATGCGCATAAGTCCAATCCTCAGTGGTTTCTTCAAGACTGCAACTGGGAAAGGAGTGACAGTGGAGTCTTAGCGTCCAGGAAGAAGGCAAGGGACTTCTGTTGACCTAAATTGGTACTTTTCCAAAATGGAAACCAAGGGCAAGTAAATGGTACTCAGTGATTACCAAAATGTAGGATGCTTCATCTCAAATGGCCACAAATATGAAGGAGGTACTGAACTCCCACAGTTTAGATACCGCAGGAAAGGACAGAATGATTAGGCTGCTTGTATCTACGATCATGGGGCTCCTTGAGTAGTTGCAGCTAGCAAATGGTGTGATTACTGAATTATGAAGAAGACTTTCTGCCTTTAGTTTCATCCAGGTACTTTGAAAATGGGCTCTGGGCTCTTCTGTTTGCCGAGCCGCAAATAGAAGTTCTGAATGTTAATGACTAAGAGGATCATTATGATGGCGGGCGATGGGACCGCTCGCCAGACGTGCGGCGATCCCACCAGCTCAATTAGGATGCGCCTGCCATACTGGCGGGCGTATCCTGGCCATTTACCATTGCGGACGGTGCTGTTGACTGCAGCATCGTCTGCAATAGTAAAAGGGCATGCACAGAATTTCCCTGCACCAGGTGGCAGGCACCATGCAGTGATTGCCACTTGGTGCAAGGAACTGCATGGGGGTACTAGGGGTACCCCCCAGTGCACCCTCCCCACCCCCCAAGGGGGCCCGCAACAGGCCCCCAAAGCCAATCCCTGCTAGCCTTTCCATGGCAGCATCGCCGCCATGGAAAGGCCTATCATTTACCCTCATCCTAATATGGCGGGCGGTGCCTGCTAGGCATCGCCACCATATTAGAGCCCCTCCTTCATCGGCAGCCAATCATGACGATTGCCACCAGTGGTAAAGCGGCTAATCACAAGCCTATCTGTTGCCATACAGAATCCCAGGCTGGGTAGGAGCAAAGGACAGGATATTTTTATGCCCCTCCTGACAAAGTGACCATTAGGTTCAAACTGTCAAGTGCCCATTTCTAGGCTGTTAAGAGAAAATTCTGCTCAGGCTTTTTCAAGAACTGTAATCTGGATCAGACTGTTTACTCTATTCACGACATTGTGATATTTTAAACACGGCCAGGCTGGAGAAATGATATGGGGTATTACAAGCAGGAGGCAAATGGGGTTGATGAATTGGAGATCTGTATGATCCCTTGGCTCTTTCTAGGGATTACCCTACACTTGAGTTATCCGGCTCCGTCCACACCCTACGGCCAAGCCCCAGCAGAATTTACCCACACAGCCTCCACACTTCCACTAATACATTAACTCAGGGGAAGTGAAACTTCTCTGTGCTAGCTAACATAATGTACTTTAGATGAGAAGAAAGCATTTCCTCAGATGTGGCTGTGCATGTAAAAAGGACTGTGCACCTCCCTATCAATTCACTGCTACCAACCGTTTGCTAACACTTTATTGTGGTTCAGTACACGAGTTGCACTTTGTGTGCATCTCATCTTATAATCCCGGCAGGAACCAGTACTCTGTCACTGAACAATAATCATAAAATGTAGCGCACCCTCTGACAGGCCATCATATGTTCAATAGGAAACGAAAACACATAGTTTGTTAGAACGTTGTCTCCAGATAATCGCAAACATTGACTTAAATAAATTGCCTGCGATCATCACAAAACAATCAAAAAATAATTTCTGGGCAGTGTGGCACAAAATATGCCTCTCATAAGGAGAGGTAAAGAGAACAAGAAAAGAATGTTATCTTCACAGCTTATATGACCCCAAACAAGCTTACAGTGCTTAGAAGTTAGGTGACCGTGCTTTCATAGGGCTCAATGCGCGATCACCCACAACCAGTTGGCTTTGGTCAGGACCCCAAAGCCCCACCTTTACCTTCAAATAAGACCATGGTTTTGATTCTCATGCCTTCAGTCCATACATTTAAATAATACTTCTCTGTCTCTGGTCGTCTGGCCAGATTCCTCAAAAGTAACACAAGAGATTTATTCTAAGCTGTAAACATCATTCCGAAAACCCAAGTGAAAGTGAACCAAGTCAAAAGTACATAATGGGTCCTCAGGTACTAGGAATGGACACGCCTTATGTGATGTTATTTTAGGGCCATTCTGCTGCATTGGAGACTCTGGGGTGGCGCTGGGGAAGGGAGCAGCCATGAGCTGAAGGACTCAGTAGGCTTCTGCTGGTTGTGATCCAGGTCTGGATGGGAAGGGATGCTAGGAGACAAATTAGTATTATTTTCTTTTTGTAAAAAAGACAACAGCATGGGTCTGGAAACTTCTCTTGTACATGGGGTAAAGGTTTCCTAAACCTGCTCTTTCATCTGCGTTGCAGGTTAAGAATAAATAAATGTATAAATAAATAAGTTATCACTTTTATATGACTGAGCACAATATTATGCATTAGGGAGACCAATCAGGCCCAGCTTCCGGACAAGAGGGAGACCTATCAGGCCCAGCTAAAACAATATAAAAACTCTATTTTAAAAGTGAAGGATGTCTTTTTTTTCTGAAAAATGTTTAAACTTTAATAAAAAAAAATGTAAGGACATATTTGCTATTGTGTCTGAATGATCACACTCCGATAGAGTGACTGTAAAAAAATCTCCTCCTCAATTCTTTTGGGAAGTACTTAACTTAATTGTTGAAAAAATTAAAGGAATCAAAGATCGCATCCCTTTAAGTTATCCTTCTGGAAACGTACCCATGGTCGCTAAGAATCCCAAGGGCCGGATGAGGGAGCCCAAATACCGGTCGGTAACAGCCGATTTCGGCCGTTACCGACCGGTATTTAGAATTTGGCATGTAGGGGCCTTTATTTTACAGAATCGGTAAATTTACCGATTCGGTAAATTTACCGATTCTGTAAAATACCGAATCGGTAATTTTACCGATTCGGTAAATCCAAATGTAGGTGGGACTCTTCTGAGTCCCAAAGGCCTTACATATTCGGTATTTTACCACCCAATTCAATTGGGTGGTAAAATACCGAATCCAGGTGTGCATGCACATGTGTGCATGCACACCTATGCCATGTGACAGACAGACATGCCCTTAGGGCATGTCTGTGTGCCACATGGCACACATGCCTGTATTTGGGGTGCTAGAGGGTGTCAAAGTGACACCCCCTGCACCCTTGCTGGAATCGGTATTTACCGAATCGGTAAATATCGATTCGGTAATGCCCATTGATTCCTATGGGCTTCAATGCCCATAGGAATCAATGGGCATTACCGAATCGGTATTTACAGAATCGGTAAATACCGAATCTTAACGATTCGGTATTTACCGATTCAGAAATACCTACATCCCCCCCCTCTATTTTACCACTTCTTAAATACCTAATCGGTAAAATTCGGTATTTAAGAAGTGGTAAAATAGAATTACCTACATCTAGCCCCAAGTCCTTAGCCAAACTGCCCGTAATCAGTAAGGCACATTTCATTGACCGCTTAGTTAAAGTAAAATCCAGCTCTCCCTCTGATATCTGCCCTGGTTATAAATATGGTTTATTTGATATGTCCAATATGTGAATATGGAAAGATGGGTCTTATAAGTATTCTAAGCAACCAGATGATCTTCTAAGGATTTTAGGTCAACAGTCACAGTCCTCCACGGAAACAAATGAGACGGATGTCTGATCTTAATGATATTTGAATTTCTGTTTTGCTAGCCTTTTGAGTATGTTATAAGGGCATGTAGAGTAAGGTTTTTCCTGGCATGTGTGTGTGCGATTCAAGATTACTATTTATGTTTCTCTGTTGTCAAGTCGTTATTATTTTTGTCAGTCTGTGTCCTTCTTTTCTTCTCTTTATTGGTGTGAGAGCTAGATTTTGTTTTTAATCTATCTGAATCGTCAATCATTTTATCTATCTTTGTTCTTCTTTCATAATGTCGAGCTTTAACGGTATTAAAATCGATTAATTTAATATTAAAGGTTTACAGGACCCTTTTAAACGCACTAAGGTTTTAGGTTATTTAGCTAGGCATAAAGCAGGTATATGTTTACTTCAAGAGACTCATGTAGATAATACAGTTTTATCTTACATGAATACAAAATGGGTGGGCTCTATTATTTCGTCTCTGGTTCTTAATAGGAAAAATGGAGTTGCGATTCTTTTTGGCAAAAAATTACATGTTCAGATTTTGCATAAACGTTCTGATTCTAATGGTCGTTTCATTACAGCCAATATTAAAATTGAAAATAAGGTTTTATATCTAATTAATGTATATGGGCCCACAAGCAATGATCCTGATTTTTGGTTCAGATTTACTTCATAAGTTTTAAAATAAAAGATTATTGGAGGCTATATTAATCTTATATCTGATCCATTGCTGGATATAATGTCCCAAACCAAATTCCGTCCTCCAAAAGCTTTTTTCACTCTCAAATTCTTCTTTACAACTACCAAAATGGCAGATGTTTGGTGTCTTCTTAACCCTACAGATAAACAGTTTAACATTTTTTACTAATCCACATACTTCTTATTCTTGGCTTAATTATTTTCAAATGTCGTGTATTCTAATACACTCAAGTTTTAATCCCCCAAGTCAGAATATAGATATTTCTGACCATGCTTTCATATTATGCATTTTATGTTTCAACACCCGTCAACAGGATCAAGTTCATTGGTGCATGAATACCAATATTGTTCTTAATGATAAAAATAAGCCAAAGCTTTTGTCTGCAATTCATGAGTATTTTTCATTCAATGTTATGTTATGTTATGTTAATAACACTTTTATAGCGCACAGCTGCCCCAGCCAAGGGGCGTCCCGGCGCTTCAAGAAAAGTACCCAAACACAACACAGCAGTACAAGGGCAGAAGCGAACAGATCAGAGTACTAGGATGTATGAGGGAACAGATGCGTTTTAATAGCCCTCCTTAACTTCAGAAGCTCATCCAGTTCACGAATGTGGGACGGGAGAGAATTCCACAGTTTTGCAGCCAAAACCCGGAAGGTCCGGCCTCCAGCCCTGCACAGCCTGAACCGTGGGACCACCACCAGGTTTTGCCCCAAAGATCTCAAGGAGCGCGAGGGCACGTAAGGCACCAAAAGATTATCAAGGATCTGGGGAGAGGCCAACTTGAGGATCTTGAAAGAGAGGCACAGGGTCTTAAAATGGATCCTCTGTGCCATAGACAGCCAGTGCAGCGAACGGATGGTACTTTCCGCAGAGCAGAACCTCGGTAAACCTACCAAAGCTCTAGCTGCGGCGTTCTGGACACGTTGCATCCGGGCGATTTCAGCCTGGTTGGCCCCCAGCAGGAGCGAACTGGCGTAATCGAGCCGAGATAGTATGGATGCCTGTATGACCAACTGCCTGGTAGAAGCATCAAAGAACCTCAAAATAGGTCTCAACCCTCGTAAGATGCCAAAACAGGTGGCCGCCACTTTTTTAGTGTGGCCACAAAAACTGAGGGCAGGATCTAGCCAAACCCCCACGTTTTTTACCTCTGAGACTGGAATAGGAGTTACACCCAGCTTAGGGGGCCACCATATGTCACCCCAGAGATCCGTCCGCTTGCCCACTATCATGACCTCAGTTTTTTTAGCATTAAGCTGGAGACAGTTGGCATTCATCCAGCTAGCTACCGCCAGGAGTCCATCCCAGAATCTGGGGGCATCAAGGTCGGAGTCCCCGCTCAGGGCGACCGCCAGCTGCGTGTCGTCAGCATAAGAGACCATAGTCATGCCCCAATGCTTGACAACAGCCGCCAGCGGTCTCACATATAGATTGAATAATGTGGGACTCTACGACGAACCCTGAGGCACACCCAGCTCCAACGGAAAGGACTTGGACTCAAAAGGCAGAGTAGCTACCTTGAAGGTCCGATCAGCAAGGAAGGAGCTAAACCAGTCGAGTGCAGTGCCCGTAACACCCGCCTCTGCAAGGCGTTGGAGTAAGATCCTGTGCGAGACCGTATCAAACGCGGCACTAAGATCCAGTAGTACCAGTGCCGCAGTCTGACCAGAGTCAAGCACAGAACGAAGATGTTCCGTCATTGAGAGCAAGGCTGTCTCAGTGCTGTGGCCAGCACGAAAACCATTCTGGGAGGGATCCAGAATGCCTGCCCTCACAAGATGTTCAGACAGTACCCCATTCACAAAGGCCTCAGCGATTTTAGCGGCCCAAGGGAGGAGAGAGATCGGGCGATAGCTCTCGAGTTTGAGGGGGTCCATTGTAGCTTTTTTCAGTATGGGTGTCACAACAGCCTGTTTCCATTTAATTGGAATGACACCGGAGGCAAGGGAAAGGTTTATAAGATGGCACACTGGAGGGAGACAAATAGCAGCAGAGTCTCTGGACTGAGCTGGTCTCAGGGGATCCGCTGGCGAACCAGATTTTATCTTATGGGCCAGCTTATGGAATGTCTCCATCGACAGACTAGGGAGTGAGGCTAAGGCACCTATGGTCAGTGTAGGGCTAGTAGGCTCAGCTATTGGCTCAGTGATGGGAAAGGCGCGATAAATAGCTTGGACCTTTTCAATGAAAAAAGCGGCCAAATCTTCGCAATGAGCCACTGAGCAGATTTCCGCCGCAGGAGCTCTTTTAGCCGTCAGGTCCTTAAGGACCTTAAAAATTAACTTGGACGGATTGAGGCTATTTCTAAATTCCTGGGAATAATAGGCTGCACGAGCTCTACACACAGCTCTATGATATGTTTTAATTTGAGCAAAGTACAGAGTTTTTTTCCCAGCCTCATAGGATTTCCTTTCTGCCTGTTTGCAAGCTTTTTTTAACGGCACCAGTGAACTGTCGTACCATGGGCTGGGTTCTCTGGAGCGACATTTAGTCCAGACAGCGGGGATCAATGCATCCAAGGCCTGAGAAACCCAATCACAGAAAAGGTCATACCCAGATTCTACATTGGGAAAAGGGCCTAATGGGTTGACCTCCAGGAGATGGTGAAAGTCCTCCAGTTTGAGTTTCTTCCAGTGGCGTTTATGCACTATTCTGTCCAGGGGCTTAAATGGGTGCTCTTTGATCAGAAGAAGAATTTTCACTAAAAAGTGATCGGTCCAGGCAACTGGGCTAGGCCTAGCCACCTTGACCCTAGTCAAATTCGTAAAAAAGGATCAAGGATGTGGCCCCCCACATGAGTGGGGAAGGTAACCAGCTGATTTAGCTGAAGAGCCTCTAGATCCGCCAGAGTACTGCTGATGGCCAAAATATGACCGCAATCGAAATGAAGGTTAAGGTCTCCTAGTATGCTAAAGTTTGCGCAGCCCATTGCCAGAGAACTGACACATTTAGGGAGAGCCTTTCTAAAAGCAGTGTCACAACCGGGAGGACGGTAAATTAAGAGGCCAGAGAAGGTAAAATGATGGCTAATAGAAATTCTAAAAAACGCGCTTTCACATCCTACCAAATCCACTACCCTCCAGTCGCATGGGTAGCAGGACTTTACAGCCACCGCAATGCCACCTCACCTAGATGCCCGATTGTGCGTGAAGATGGAATACTCAGGAGGGAAAGCAAGATTCACGGCTGCCGTGTCCACTTCCTGAAGCCATGTTTCCGTCATGAAGAACACATCAGGTGTCTCATCCCTTATGAGATCATGGAGTTCTGAGTGGTGCTTCCGAAGGGATCTGATATTAAGATTCCAGATAGTAATATCTCGAGAGACCGATGGTCTACTACGAGGGGGTTTGACCGGAGAAAACTCCGTCAGGGCAGAGATCAAAGAAGGGGCGTTGAGAGACCAACTTCCGCAGGCACACGTATACGGGCCACACAGGGGACTAACCGGCCCATGCAAACAGCAAGGGACCGACTGCCTGAAGTCCAGCAGCTCATCCCTGGAATATCCACTCAACAAGGACATTACCTGGAAAAGTGCCGAGCTCCCACATACAGAGTACCGCCGCGCCTCACGCCTCCTTAGCGTGGACGGGCACAGACGGGCAGGACTCTGGCACGACTCAGCCGCAATGAGGGCGCGCCCGCTGCGCGATACCGCTGCGCTATTGAGAACTGGATTAAGTAGGGTTACCGCGTGTCTGCAACACCACTAGACCGCTCAAAATGGCGCCCAGAAAACGTCACCACCACTCCCAAGATGGCGGCCGATTCTCCACAGTATCTGAACCCCCAGGACCGGACCCGCTAAAGCAGCGGTGATTCAGCAATTAAGATGCAGGTAAGAGGGAAGATGCCCAAATTTAAAATCAAGGGAGAACAACCTAAAATTTAACAGAGATACAAAACGGGTAATTTAAAAAGCAAAGCGCACCTTCAGCACAGCGCTAAAGCACGCGAGTCCTCAAACGCTCTGAAGAGCTAGGGTACCTTATCAAGGCTGACCCCCTTGAAGAACCGCCTTAAGTAGGGTTACCGCGTGTCTGCAACACCACTAGACCCCTCAAAATGGCGCCCAGAAAACGTCACCACCACTCCCAAGATGGCGGCCGATTCTCCACAGTATCTGAACCCCCAGGACCGGACCCGCTAAAGCAGCGGTGATTCAGCAATTAAGATGCAGGTAAGAGGGAAGATGCCCAAATTTAAAATCAAGGGAGAACAACCTAAAATTTAACAGAGATACAAAAGGGGTAATTTAAAAAGCGAAGCGCACCTTCAGCACAGCGCTAAAGCACACGAGTCCTCAAACGCTCTGAAGAGCTAGGGTACCTTATCCAATGCAGAAGGTTCTATGTCTATCACTAATCAATGGGTTGCACTAAAAGCATATATTAGAGAAGAAAATATTTCCATCATTTAATACCATAATTAAACATTTGGTTAAACAAATAGCTAAATATGAACGTCTATATATTACTTCTAATCACATCAAATATAAGGTACAATTGCAGAAACTTCGCTATGAATTGAACTCTATTTTAAGCAATAGAGCAGGCATACAAATCTCTAATAACAAAGCTAAATTTTGTTTTAGTGCCAATAAATCTGGTAGACTTCTGGCTAACTATCACAGTTTAAAAAAAGATAAAAATCTAATTAAGGCTATTCACTCAACAAAGGGTTCAAATGCTTTATCTCATGAGGACATAATTAATGAATTTATATAATATTATAATATTATTTGGATTTATATATTAAAACACCTTCTACTAATATAGTGCATATTGATAATTTTTTGGAAGGTTGTGGTTTACCTAAAATTTCACAACAGATAGAACCAAATTAGATTTTCCTATTACTTTAGATAAAATACTTTCAGCAACTAAATCGCTGGAGTTAAACAAATCTCCTGGTCCAGATGGTATTCCCGCAGAATTTTATAAGGAATTTTCACCTCACCTTTCATCGCATTTGCTTTCTTCGTTTTCTTATTTTAAGTACTACTGGGTCTACTTCGGGGTCGTTCTCTGAAGAGTTGATTGTAGTCCTCCCAAAACCAGGTAAAGACCCTTCCCTGGTTACAAATTATCAACCTATTTCTTTAATAAATCAAGATGGTAAACTTCATGCTAAAATTATTGCGACCAGATTAGCTAATGTTCTTCCTCACATTATACATGTGGACCAGTCTTGCTTTATGGAAATTAAACATTCGACAAATAATACTAGATTATTATTTCATGCTATTGATGCTGGATCATTACTGCTGTTTCCAGCATTATATGCGTGAAAGGCTTTTGATCAAATTCATTGGCAATACCTTTTTTGCACCTGTCTGTTTTCTACTTTGGTACATTGTTTGTTCGTATGATTTCAGCTCTCTAATCTAGTCTGTCTGCCAAACCTTCTGTGAATGGTCGACTCTCCCATATAATTTTTCTCTTTAGGAGAACTCGGTAAGGTTGCCCATTATCTTCTCCCTTACTTTTTCTTCTTGCAATAGAACCCCTATTAACTGCAATTAGAAATCGTATAGAAATTGAAGGCCTTCAAATAAACAAAGTTCCTATTAAAACATCAGCATATGCTGATAATATTCTCTTATATATTGCTAATACAGAATCTTCAATTCCTTCATTATTGAATTTAATTGATATGTATTTTAAGATTTCAGGTTATAAGCTTACAACTAACAAAACAGAATTGTTTCCCTTAAATATTCATTGTTCGTCTGATATGCTTACTAATAAAAGATATTGTTTGGCAAAAAGATATGTTTAAATATCTAGGAATACTATTTGCTAACAACATAAAACAGTCACTGTCTTTAAATTTTGATTCTACTTTGGCTTATATTAAGGATACATTTCAAAAATGGAACTCCTTGTGTTTATCTTGGTGGGGAAGATTGGATGCAATTAAAATGATTATGGCTCCTAAACCTTTTCATCTTTTTTAATGATACCTATACAACTCCCTCTTAAATGTTATAAGACCATTGACAAATATTTCTCTAAATCTATTTGGAATAACAAATTTCCTCAGTTAAGTTATAAAAAACTGAAATTATCTAAAAACAATGGTCGGTTTGGTTTTCCCGATTTACTTGTGTATCATAAAGGTTTTATTTTAAAGCAAAGTATTTTATGGTTTCAGCATTTATAACCTAATAATTAACCTTCATGGTTTTGTATTGAACGAAATTTAATATCACGGTTTCCTTTACAAACTTTACTCACAATGTCCAAGTCTTCTGCTTTGTTAAAGAAATCAGTAATGTTGTAATCTACTAAATTGAGTTTACATGATTTGGATTCTTTTTTCCAATGTTCTATTTCATAATCCGTCATTAAAATTAGCTCGCCACACAAATTTATGGATTTCATGGATAAGAGCTGGTATTTTTTTATTTAAAAAATATTTACCATATTGATGCCTTTTTAAGTTTTGATAAATCACAGCAAATATTACATTTACAGCCGTCAGATATTTTTAATTATGAATTGTTATATAACTCTATTCTTGATTCATTCCCGCAAGACTTTCCTTCAATCACTTCATCTGATTTAGAAGTATATCTCCAAACAAAAGCATTTTCAGCCCATGTTGTGTCATTGTTAAATAAAAAATTAAACAATTCTGATGGGGTAATATCAATTTTCTTTCTACCTTTTGGAATAAAGAACTTGAGTTGTCTTTATCTTTGGATATATGGAGGAAGATTTGTTTGAATTCTGTCTTGGCGTGATTGCCTGTAACTTTATATCAAACTAATTCCTTTGTACCTTTTAATTATCTGTGGACCCCCTTAAAATTATATAATGCAAAACTGTTAAATTCTTCTACTTGTTGGAACTATTCTTTAAATATAGGTTTTTAAGACATATGTTATATGGTTGTCATATTGTTAGGAAGTTCTGAGATGAAGTTTGACAGATAATTACTCATATATTAAATGTTACAGATACTTTATCATAACAATAGTTATTTGTAAATCCTCTTCTCTCTCCACTAAAATGTCTCTGCTGAACAACAAACTTTTTGATTTCTTAATGTCCACAGCTTTAAAGTCAATTACTACTAATCGGAAAGATACCTCATAATACTCTGAATTATCAAAATGTTATGAAACCAATTGATGATTATTTAGGTTTGAATCTTTAAAAAGTGTAAGTATAATATGACTTTCTATGGTTAGGCTTAATACTTAACTTAATAGCTTTATAAAGTTACAGATATAGAATTATGATGTCCTTTTCATTTCTTTTACTGTGATATGATTTTTGTGTTATAGGTTATTTATAAAATATTCTTGATGCTTATTTATGAATTATAATGTTTATCTACTTACATAATATTTTATCGGCTAAATGTTTGCACCTTACCGGATCTCTTTTTTGTATGTTTTCTCTTATCAAAAATTTCATGAAATATTTTGTACACAAAAAAGAAACAGTGCGTAACCTTTAAGACTAGATGTATACTTTTTTAATCCATCTATGGCAAATGCCCTGAGTTTATTTTTTACTAAATTCAAAAGTTTACTTCCTCCCATAACTTGATCTCATCCCATATCAACCTTCTGGCTATTCCCCCTTTAAGAAGAAGAGACTAGGAGGTTCAAGATTTTCTATATTGGCCCCTCGATTCTTTTCCACTCAGCATCAGAATGACTGTTGATTTCCTTAAATTCAGACAACTTTTGAAGACATGGCTTTTTACAAGAGCATATGAATTACATTTTGTGCTGTAGCTCTGTTCCTATACTCAACGCCAAGAAACGGATCGGTGAACGAGCGCTATACAAATAATGTTAACATAACATAACATTTAACATAACATTACCTGAGTGTTCCTATTAAGTGATAAATTAGCAACTTTTCAAATGGTTGAGCATTTACCACCTATTTATCTCTAGGTCTTGGAGGTCCCTGCCCTGGCTCAGTTTCCCCCTCACACACATAAGAAAGATGTAAACAGTGAAGGAGAAGTAGATTCAGAAAAAGAATACCATGCTCAGCAGCTTGGAGAAGACATCTCGCTCATCTGCAGGGCAGACTTCAAAATTGCTGAAGTCACCAGTGCCCTGAGAGGGCACACTCAGCCTCTGGCAGTCATCTTCCCTTGCGATCATCATTGCTGCCTTTTCTATGACATTGGTGTTTCTCGGGCGCCCTCACCTTCTTTACCTCTTGCACTCATTATGGTTTGTAATGGTTTCAAACAACAGGGAAATATGGTGACAATCAGCTTGCAAAGTGTTCTAAGATCGTACCCATGGACTAAGATGGTGACGGAGTGATTACTTTCTCTACCTGCTCGATGCTGCACCTGCCTAGAGTTTCCATCCACTGCCTTCTCAGGACTGTTAACGGTGGAATTGATGGAGGTAATACCCAGAGGCCATAACAATTAATCCAAGAATGCAGCAAATCCCCAGAAAAGGGTAGGTTTCAAAGCTACAATCTGATGGCCGTTCAGCTGATCGAAAACATGGTGCACGCTTGGCAGCTCGGCGACTGAGGATGAGCTCTAAAGACTCCCGACTCCTACAGCAGATGCATTTGGACATATGTCGGCACCCTTCACTATAGGCAGAGGCACGTAGCAGGGCTGTCCTCTTTTACCCCTTATGTTTGCCCTTTTCATGGAACCTGTGAACCAATAGGTCTGAGATCACTCTTCTATCACTGGGTTCCAATTTGGCTGGATGGAACACACTATCAGCCTTTATAGGGATAATGCTTGGGTGGCACTGGATAGTCCGACTACAGCCCTCCTGGCTTTTCTGGCAGAGTTGGAAAACTTTGGCAATGCGGCTGGGTTTTTTGTCAATGTTAACATATCGCAGGCCCTTCACCTTTCTGTCCCTCAGGAGACGGTAGCTCATCTTGCACTGCTGTATCCAAACCAATGGGGAGCAACCTCTAGTCCCTATCTGGGGATTCAACTAGCCCCTTCAGTAGCAGCGACTGCGTCCCTCAAACTACGAGCTCTTACTCTTCCAGATTAAACTGGATATTGCCCTATGGAAACACTTCAGGCTTTCCTAGCTTGGTCGGGAGGCCACCCTCAAGATGACTGTCCTACCTAAGATCCTGTTTTTATCCAGGCTTTACCAGTGACGTTTCTGGAAAGCATGAATCAAACCCTTCAGAAGGAATTGAATAGCTTTGTATGGGCAGGGGACTGCCCGGGGATGCGGCAGGACCACAGCTACAGACCCCTGGGGGAGGGAGGAGTAGCTATTCTGAATCTCTGGCAATACTATCAAGCAGCACAACTTAGGTATCTGATAGAGTAGGGATGGGAATAATCAGAGAAACATTGGCTATTTATTGACCAGGCAGTAGCAAGACAACGCTAATGGAAGATCCCCTTTCTTAAGAAATCAAACTGTCACTATAGGGTCACTATGGAAATCTGGGATCAAGTAAGCTTGTGCAGAGGTCTTTCTTAGTTTCTGTCCCCTGTAATGCCGTTTGTCGGGAATGCAAATTTTGCCCCATGTATGGACCCTGTGGCGTTCTCCACATGGCAGCGCACAAGATGTCGCTCTATCTTACATTTGTTTGATAAAAATGGCCTGTTATCCTTTAGCCATCTCAGTGTTGACAACAGCCTCACTGAATCGGAGAGGATGCAATACTTCCAGGTACGACACCGGATTATGCACCCGACCATCAGAACCAGGGCGCAGAGACATTTAACACGTTTTGAGAAATGGTGGGTAATGAAGACCTACAATAGATGTCTAGTCACTGAGCCATATGGCATCCTCCATCAAGCTTCGGCAATTGTTAAAATGGTGAGCGAGTAGAAGGTGGAAGGTAGAACTTGTGCGATTGCTAACACATACAGAGTGGGAGGAGGTATACTATAGATCGAGACACACGCAAAGCATCTAGTGTTGAAACCACCACCAAGATAGCCACATACTGGTATTTAACTCCAGGTCGCTTAAACAAGATTAATCCAGTGAGGACAGTGGACTGCTGGAGGGGTTGTGGATGCCCTGGAATGCTGCTCCACTTATTGTGGGATTGCCCACAATTTATGAAATACTGGAAGACGATCCTAGATGATATTGACACACATTTAGATATGCAACTTTCAAAGTTTCCCGCCTACACAATTTTTAGGTTCCCGAAAGGACTCACATAGGGGTTGCCAGATGGGACTGGCTTCAGGTGTGGACCTTTAGAACATGTTAACACACTAAGGCACAGAATATATACCAATGCAGGTAGGGTGGCTACACCATCTACAGCACATTTTAGGAATGGAACAGATTGCACTCACCCTCGCAGCGCAAGACATCTCCTATGGGAAGCTATGGAGTGCATTCATTATGCTACTCATGCCAGAGTTTCAAGATCTTACTTGCCCTAGATACCTGTGTCTCTTGCATTTAATGGAAGTGGCCACCCATGCACAATCTACAGCGGCACATAGCCCCTACACCATTGAGTGATGGAGAGCTATAACTCCTGTGTAATCCTATGATGAGTACCAGAGGAGTGGGTACATGAGGGGGAAGGTTTTTTGTTGGGTATTTTGTTGTTGATAAATGAGATAATTCTGAGGAGTGCTGCAATGCTCCAAGCATTGCCATTTTTGCATATTGCAGAAATATGAATTAAAAAAGATTTGAACCATAAATCTAGGTCCTATGCCTACTTTCGATAGGACTTCTGCCAAGAATGGTCAGTGTACCATGTCAAAAGCTTTCTCTACATCAATAGACAGCAGGAAAGTCGAGTTCCTCGTGCATTTCATTTTGTCGAGGGAATGTAGAAAGTATTTTGTATTGTAATTGCATTGTGTGTAATACTGTGATATACTGCATGGAGAGTAGCTAAATGAGTTGTTTAAGCAATGAGCAACTAGATGTTGGCGAACGCATATGTATTTTGATACTTGTCATTTAAAACCCTTTGGTGCCATACCATTTAAAAGTTGATACAGTTATATCATGATAATTTTTGTGTGTTGTATAAAACAGTGATATTCTAGAAACAACAGTGGTCCCCAAGAGTATATAAATTCAAAAAATGATAAACAATAGTCCACAGTGGAAACTATGTTGGCCACTGTCCAGCCGGACAGGGTAATTTATTTTCCAATAAAACAATTACTGGGGTGTAGAGGGGCACAGT
Organism: Lissotriton helveticus; assembly: GCF_964261635.1. Classification (NCBI taxonomy): domain Eukaryota; kingdom Metazoa; phylum Chordata; class Amphibia; order Caudata; family Salamandridae; genus Lissotriton; species Lissotriton helveticus. The sequence continues at coordinate 172,584,189 of NC_136060.1, forward strand.
CCTGTACCAATTCTGGGAACAAACTTATAGAGTTTTTTAGGCAAGAAGGAGCATGATTGGCCACTTGTAATTCAGTAGACATTTAAAGGTGTGCCAATTTTTAGTGCTAGACACAGCATAAATTAAACACAATAGTCGGGCTGTGAAAACACTTAAAACAAGTCGACGTTTCGGTCCCTTATGCTCAATGTTACGGGACCATCATCAGGACTAACAGTACATACAATTGCTTGCCTGGTATAAACAATTAAACACACATCCGCCCCTGTGGGTCGGGTGGTTTATTCGGGTAAAATATTGGGTTGCAAGAACCTCGTTTTGGTAGCCGCCTGTTGAATAAGGGCGGTTCCGCTACGTGCACCTCATTTTCAGGGAGCAGTAATATCTTGCGTTAGACAACGGCCGGAGTGGTCCGATGTTGATCAAAACGGGTCAGTGCGGGGCTACGCCTCCGTGGTGTATGGGGTCCCGAGGTGCTCTGCCAGATCGCAGTCCAGTGACTGCGATCTGGCAGAGCACATCGGACCACTCCGGCCGTTGTCTAACGCAAGATATTACTGCTCCCTGAAAATGAGGTGCACGTAGCGGAACCGCCCTTATTCAACAGGCGGCTACCAAAACGAGGTTCTTGCAACCCAATATTTTACCCGAATAAACCACCCGACCCACAGGGGCGGATGTGTGTTTAATTGTTTATACCAGGCAAGCAATTGTATGTACTGTTAGTCCTGATGGTGGTCCCGTAACATTGAGCATAAGGGACCGAAACGTCGACTTGTTTTAAGTGTTTTCACAGCCCGACTATTGTGTTTAATTTATGCTGTGTCTAGCACTAAAAATTGGCACACCTTTAAATGTCTACTGAATTACAAGTGGCCAATCATGCTCCTTCTTGCCTAAAAAACTCTATAAGTTTGTTCCCAGAATTGGTACAGGACTGTGCCCCTCTACACCCCAGTAATTGTTTTATTGGAAAATAAATTACCCTGTCCGGCTGGACAGTGGCCAACATAGTTTCCACTGTGGACTATTGTTTATCATTTTTTGAATTTATATACTCTTGGGGACCACTGTTGTTTCTAGAATATAGCTACCCACGGTCCCCGGTTAACCGATTGGGATCCCTTGTTGTTGTTTACAGTATAAAACAGTGATAGCCACATCCTTTGTTTCACAGACTTCCCCGATGAAGGCCATTAGGCCGAAATGCATTGGAAGACATGATTTTGTTGGATATATGAAAGCATGAAAAGTTGAACATTTATGATTCTTGATGGATAACAATAAATGTAATCAAGTAATCACATTGAACAGATGCTATAAGTATGAATAAAATACTTGCGAAAACAAGAAGCATATAAAAACCTTTGTTGGAAAACTTTATTGACTAAGAATTAGCTGGTTCTTCCAGCACCTATTTACCAGTGCCCATGGGCGTCCGCAGAAATTTTTCCAGGGGGGGGCAAAATGTTAACGTCATCACCATCCTCCAACATGATGTGTGCCAGGTGGGGCACAAGAAACACTGGGGCGCAGGAAGAGCCATGGGGGCCAGGAAGCAGGCCGCATATGATCTCATACACCATAGGGTTGTCGTGCCACAGCCATCTCTTTCTTTATTTTACCCCCTAGCACCCCAAAACCCATACCCACCCTGAACCCTAAAATTACCCCGCCCCCCAAAACTCATACCCTCCCTGAACCCTAAAATGACACCCCTGGCACCCCAAAACCCATACCCACCCTGAACCCTAAAATTACTCCCTAGCACCCTAAAACCCATACCCACCCTGAACCCTAAAATTACCCCTGCCCCCCAAAACTCATACCCGCCCTGAACCCTAAAAATCCCCCCTGGCACCCATAACCCATACCCACCATGACCCCTAAAATTGTCCCCCTGGCACCCCAAAACCCATACCCACCCTGAAACCTAAAATGATCCCTCTGGCACCCCAATCCCTAACCCACCATGAACCTTAATATTACTCCCTGGCACCTTAAAACCCACACCCACCCTAAACCCTAAAGTTACCCCCTGGCACCCCAAAAGCTGACCACTACATTCTGATTGGGTATCGCGCCGTCCCCCTGCTCAGGGAGGATCTGCTGGTCCAGATCGGCTTGCCCTGGTCCGGTTCTGCTCGCCCTTCTCTGGAGCTGTTCTGCCTGCCCTGTCCCTCTTCCAGACCCACCGAGCCTGCCTCCATGCACACTGCCTGTACCTACTCTGTCTGGCCTGGTTCTTTCTCCTTTGGACACGCTGTATTCACTTTTCCGAAGCTGCTCTCCCTCACCCAGACACCCCCCAGTCCCCCACCATTTGTTCTCTCATCTTCCTTCCTCCCTACTTCTCAGTCTCTCTTTCCCCACTGCTTCTCTCTCTCTTTCTCTCCCCCCTCTTCGTTCACTCTCACCCCCCACCGTATCAGTCTCCCCGACCCCACCAAGTCTTCCTCTGTCCCCCCTCTCTCTTCCTCTTCCTCATGTCTGTGATAGGGAGCCTGGGGCCCTCTCTGAAAATGCGAGCTGGAGGTGACGCTAATTGTGAAAGCACCAAGGTGTGAACCGGGAGAAGAGGCGGGGAAGGGGCGGGTTGCAGGTAGAGGGTCAAAGGGGGCACTGGCTCTCAGAGAGGTGAGAAGGAGCGTGGAGCAGCCTGGGGACAAAAATAACACCAGAGCAAGAGGCAGATGCTCCGTGGGGAGCCTGGTGTAAACTGAAGAAACGTACACCTCTTAGCACTACAAAGTGGCCGAAGGGCGCCTTTCACTAGAGCCAAGAACTTGACCCATCGCGAACGAACAGCAGCCACCGGAGAAACCAGCGGTGTCATGAAAACAACAAAGGACAGAGTGACAGACGACTGCCACCGAAACCTGGAAGTACAACTTACACCTTTAACAGAAGGCAATTCCTGATGCAAGCACCACACGCCAGAACTAGGGGTGGGCGGAATTTGCGTAGTCGCGCTACGCAAAGCACCGCGAAATGGTAAAAAATTTCAGCGAGCACTCAAAAGTTCAGCGAACACGCGGAATTGCTTGTTCCGCCCATTTGCGATGCTTTTTTCCTGTTTGTGAACGCTCTTTGCGTGCTCTGGGAGAAATATCTTGCGAAAGTGCATTTTGAAAGCGTGAACAAGCAAAAAATTCCACGAAGCAGAGGATCGTGGAATTTTTGGCAATTCCGCGTTCTCCTCAGAACGCGAAATTACCCAAATTACGCAAATTACGCAAGCGGAGCGGAATTTACCACCCCAGGCCTAGCCAGAACACTATGAATATATAAATCTCCCATCAATGCACACCTGAGAGTGAATAAAAAGATGAGCAGCAAACTAAGGCAGTGACTGACAGACACTATGCTGGTCCTTTCGTACTGTGCCCTATTGATACTTACTATGCCACCGGTCACTCCAGCGCAAAAGAATTCCTTATTGATTGCTACTCTGACCGCCCCCATGTACCTCACTGTCTTGTGTGGACTAATATGTTTTGTCGGACAAAATGAAAAATATTTTAAAAAACAATTTAGGTTATGCAGCTACACTGGGAAATGTTTTTTGTGCGGGACACTGACCTTGGAACATCTAATTGGTTCCCTCACAGACCTGAGGTACTTAAAGCACCTGCTGTGCTTCTAGGTTAACCTAATGTTGGATTCGACAAGCAGAAGGCAGCAGAGGGGCCAGTTGAAGCAAGGAAGCCCCTGAAGAGCGCATATTTCCCAACCAGCGGTACAAAAGAGCGTGGTGATGGACAGAGCATCTGAACCAATCAAACACTCACACCCAGTCAACAGATCTGGGTTTAATCCATCACCGTTCTTTAGCCCACTCTGCCACCCCAGTTCAGACATGGCCATATGCAAATCAGTCTGACCCTGTGCCTCATGGGAACAGTCCAGCCCGAAACTGCCAAGCCATGCCTTCCCTTGACCGGAAACAAGCTTCCGAGGACCGGTTTCTGGCATTTCAGCCGTCTTCAGCCCGGCTTGCTTGAATCCAGTGGCAAAGTTTGTATTGTATTTCTGGTAATTAGGGAAGGGGATGATACATGAAAATGAAACGGATGTTTCTACAACCATTTTTACTCTATACCTCACATATTAAATTTACCCCCTTGTACTGGTGTTACTTACCTTGGTTACCTTTATCAAGCTAAGCAATCTTGGAGCACGTATGGCAATTTTAAAATTAGGTCCGAGTGGAAGTTCAAACTGCTTGGTCATCGCTGCCCCACTAACCCCTTGTTTCTGACGTCACCACATAGTAACTTAGTGCAGGTGAGGAATGCAGACATCTTTTTGGCAGGATGCTACGGAAATATCTTCCCCAGTCTACTCAGGAGCACCTGCTATGCTGAGTTTGTGTTATGTTTTCATACTCATTTCTGTGTCATTGCAGGATTCCCCGAGTTTTACTGTTTTCTCTCTCTGAGCGTCTCATTTTGACGACAGCGTGGGCTCAGACTCTAGTGCACAGGTTGGGAGACGCTTAAGTGTGTATGAGGCACTGCCCTAGTTTTGGGGCATGCCAGTGGTGAGAGGTAGCTGCGAAAAGTGGCTCTGCCAACGGCAGCCAGGTGCTTTCCTCACTTTGTCTGTCTACGGTCCTCACAAAGGTCTGAACCTCCTGAGGCTACATTCACCACACAAGCACAGCCACAGCATCTTAGTCTAAAGCACAGGGGTAAGGCAGGCCCAGCCTTACTCCCCCAAACACACTCTACACTGTGAGTAGAATATGAGGCACTCAGCAGGATACCCTAACAGCAGGGCCACTGTAATTATGAGGCAGGGAGGGTCACATAAAGTGGCAGGGTTGAGGGAATTATGCGTCAAGAAAAAGCAAATTATGTGGCACATTTTGTGACAGTATAACTTCATTTTGTCCTTTTTAAACTTATTATCACTGTTTGGGCATTAGTTGCACCTCATGAGAACTAGTTAAACACCCAAATATAGCATCAACCTACAGAAAGTTGATCAGTCAACCTTTGCAAAGGACTTTCAACTGCCCGGCAACATGTGTCACTGCGTTTTTACTAACTAAAAAGGATTCTCTCACTAGCACCCTTTATCAGTGACCAAGCCTCCATAACCACTCTCTCTCTCAGATGCATTGAATTTGTTATGTAGCGCTACTCATACCAGTAAAGTATGTCAGAGCACTTTACATCACACACACATTACACAGAGACAATCAATCATACATGTGTAAATCGGTGTATAGGACATGTTACATAAGCCAAAGGACTAAAAGTGTAGGAGTCACATGTCATCCATACTGGTAGGCAGTATAGTTTAGGAGTGCTTGGTGTGGAGAAGCACAAACCCAGAGTCTTAAAAGAAACAGCATAGTTGGGAGTTTTCTTTAATAATAAGAATCCATTTCTACCCAAATTAACCCTTTTTGCAACATTAATCAATGTTCTATACTTAGCAGAGTGTATGCACTTCTATGATGAAAGTTAATACCTCACTATTCTATTTAGGGCTTTAAGTTATAAATTGCAAGTAACAGAAGGATGGCTGTTTTAAAAGCAGTAACCTGCTGATCTATTTACATTAAATGCACTCTGTAATCTACTTGGTACACGTTCTTTGCAGTAGGCATATTAACCCTCTGTACTACTTTCACATGAGTCAAAAACATCAACTACACAAAACTCTGATCTTTGGCCAGGAAGAACATTAATCACAGGAGTTATCTTGACTTTTGTGTGAGGCCCCCGTAACTGCAAGAGGAAAGGAATGCAGCAGCCAGCAGCTTCTTTTAAAATCATAATTCAGTTGTAAACACGGCGCCCCCAGGAAGCCAGCAGGTGCGATGGCACTGTTCGCACCCCCCTAGAACCGGCCCTGGCAGGGGGGGGGCAAAGAGGGGCACTCCAGGGGGGGCAAGTGCCCCTCCTTGCCCCCCCCTGCGGACGCCCATGCCAGTGCCACAGGAGACACTTGCACAGTTTGTGTCAGTGCGGTCCACATTCATTGCTATATACTCCCGAGCGGGGAGTATTCCTTATGAGCACGGTACACGCTTTAAAAGACAAACATAAATTCCGCAGTGCACGGACATCATCTACAGTTATCACTTTTTCCCTGCTCTCTTGCCCGTAGCACGCGATCTAAACAAAATGCAATACGACGAAATCACAAAACTAACGGAAACAAAAGCAGATACATTTGCATATACAAATGAAGAATCATCAAAAATCTATTCACTTATCCATGAGGAAACTATGGAATATACCACTTCCAAATCCAAAGATCAATAAGTGAAACAACTTCTTTATTTATCACGCAAAATTATCAACCAACGGTTGCACGCCAGCACAATAGTCAGATATCACAATGCGTCAAGAATCCCGCGCGGACTGAGAATATTACTAAAACCATCCTTATGTAAAAACTCAAAGAAATTCACTGACAAATGGTACACAATCCTCAATAAATGTTCGTTAGATCTAATCCTGCTAATTATCGAAGAACTGTCCCAAATTCTGGAAGAGTTAGAAAAAGAAATTTCCATCATAAAGGAAGATCTCAGTAAAACAATGACTTCTGATGAGTTGAACAAGATACTAGAAGACATTAAAACACAATTAGCAAAACACACCGAAGAAGTGAATGAAAGAAAACTCCGTAAATACCGTCGAGACACAATCGATTATAAACTTGGCGAAGTCTATAATTGGGCAGAAGTATACGAGAGAAAAAGACAAAATCGCCCATACACACAACAGACGGACACATCATCTTCGGATACAGATGCCACATCAGAAATATCTAGGAGAACACCTATGGCACAAAAACCTTCTACAAGCTCAAACAAAGCTCCTCAGCCTTTTTTAGATGCAGGCCCAACCGTAGGGGACGACCCAGGAGGTCAAGAAGAAAGTCCCGAACAAGAGAAGGAGAAAGATTTACCACAAACCCGGAATGTAACGACCAAGAAGGACAGGAAAAAGAATCGCAGTTAGATAATTTGGTTATCAATATCTCAAATGTCAAACTCACCAAACTACAAATCAAAATCCTTCAAAAAGGGACATCATTTGTGCCCACAGCACACACCAATCATTTGGAAGTAAACATCAGTCTCTTCAAACTTATGAGAAAATTAAGACTTCGTCATTTTTTCACCAATATAATAGTGGAACACCAAGACCGAAAGGAAGATTCTCTTAAAGGTCTCACTACCACAAGCACATACATGGCTCCAATCAGTCATAAGACATTAGATCTATTCGAACAATTAGTAAAACAGGATCTAAACAAAATCAACTACCGAAGAAAAACAAAAACCAAAAATCTCACACAAAAAGAATATGCCATTCTTAAAGAAATAGCCAATAACCCCATGATCACCTGTGAAAGAGCGGACAAAGGTGGAGCTCTTGTCGTCATGAACAAAGATTACTATAACTCTCAACCCTCATTACATCTACAGGATGAAAATACTTACATGGAACTCAATTCCAATCCCACCAAAGAAATCCAAATGATACTTCAAACCATCATACAAGAGGCTATGTCAAGAGGATGCATAGATGACAAAATAAAGTATCTTACGATAGACCATCCCAAGGTACCGGTATTCTATCTCACCCCAAAAATCCACAAAGACCCAATCAAGCCTCCATGCCGTCCGATCGTCTCCACTTGTGGGAGCATCCATGAACCCGTGGGAAAACTAATTGATAAATATCTCCAACCCTATGTCACCATAATGGATTCCTTTGTCAAAGACACCACGGATTTTTTGATCAAATTGAATAACGTAAACCTTGAAACAGATGAGGAGATTATCATGTGCACTATAGATGTCCAAGCCCTCTATACTGCTATACCTCACAACATGGGAATAGAAGCAGCAGAAGAAGCATTGCTTCACATGGAATATGAAGAACCTATGAAAGTGTTTTTACTGGAGCTACTAAACTTTACATTGATGCACAGTTATTTCAGATGGGAAAATCATTGGTATCTCCAAAAATCAGGTACATCCATGGGGAATCCGGCAGTGCCTTCATATGCAAATATTTTCATGCATCAATATGAAAACACCCACATCCTACAAAAAGCCCAATGGAAACAAAACCTACGTCTATATCTGAGATATATCGACGACATTTTCATACTATAGAATGGCACAAGGGAAAACTTGATTCTCAACATCCAACAACTAAATGAGATAGATCAACGAATACAATTTACCTATGAAACTCATGACAGCCAAATCAATTACTTGGATGTAACGATTATCAAAAAAACAGGCAACAAAATAGAGACCACACTCTACACAAAGAAAACAGATTGTAACAACTTGTTAACATACCAGAGTTTCCACCCATCTCCACTTAAACAGCACTTACCATATTCACAACTCTTACGAGTAAAAAGAATCGTCTCAGACCCACAGGAAGCGATGGCGCAATCACAAATCAGGTTACAAAAATTCAAAAAAAGAGGATATCCAGATATGGTGTTAAACTCAGCACTAGAAAGAGCTCAATTGAAAGATAGAGAAACTTTACTCTCAACATCCACAACCAAAAAAGAGGCCAAAATAACATATGTCTGCAAATTCTCCACAGTGAGCCCAGTGTTAAAAAAACCTATCAGGAAACATTGGCGAATATTACAGACTGAACCGGATTTTAATAACATCTTCGCTGATGAACCACTATTTGCATTTACCAGAGCAAAAAACCTAGGAGAAATCATTAAACGCGCCACAGCGCATAAACCTAACATCAAACACAAAGGCACAATTCCTTGCAAAAAACTGAAGCAATTGCAATAACATTATGGAAGGCAACACTATCACGCATCCGATGAGAGGAAATAAAATCAAGCTCCATGTCACTGCAACTTGTGATACCAAGAACATTATATATATGATGAAGTGCCCTTGTGGGAAAGCTTACATTGGACAGACAGAACGCAAATTCAAAATAAGGCTCACAGAGCATAAAAGTAGCATTAGAACCAAAGTCCTAAAATCAGCAGTGGCAACCCACTTCATTGAGCACAATCACCAAGTAAATCAAATCAAGGCGTGTATTTTGGAAGTTGTGGAAAGAAGTGAAGAAAGAGACAATAAAAAACCCTTCTGAAACGCGAAAACCACTGGATATACTATTTACAAACATTGAGTCCCAACGGGATTAATGAACGGAAAGAATTCAGTTGTTACCTATGATTAACATAATACTGTGTATGAATATCAGAATTGTGCTGCGCGATACTTCTAACATTAATCTTAACATTAATCTTGATTATGTCATGAACTATTAGTTAATTATTAGATTTGTCCCTTTTTCGCATTACTTACACACATTTAAATGTAATCACCAAGCTTAGACAGGTTCAACAATATATTTGCACGTTTAGAATGCTTTATTTTCACCCCGATTGTTAACAATCTCATCCTCAGTACTCGGCTCCTTTAAAGATCACGCGCGTAACTCACATTTTAAACACACCCCCTGTGCGTCACCCGCGAACTTCTCTGAACCGATGGAGGAACACACCACAGCGCCATAATACGTTAGGAAAGACAGACTTGGTAAGCAGCCGATGCGGAGCGTAGTAACGTACTCTAACAAGGGCGTAATTCCTCACAAAGCCGTGGTATGAATTATAATTAATATGACATTACCGCAAATTAAGAACCCAAAACACCGTTACGAATAATACAAGATGACGCATTTCAAGTGTAATACTGTGATATACTGCATGGAGAGTAGCTAAATGAGTTGTTTAAGCAATGAGCAACTAGATGTTGGCGAACGCATATGTATCTTGATACTTGTCATTTAAAACCCTTTGGTGCCATACCATTTAAAAGTTGATTCAGTTATATCATGATAATTTTTGTGTGTTGTATAAAACAGTGATAGCCACATCCTTTGTTTCACAGACTTCCCCGATGAAGGCCATTAGGCCGAAATGCATTGGAAGACATGATTTTGTTGGATATATGAAAGCATGAAAAGTTGAACATTTATGATTCCTGATGGATAACAATAAATGTAATCAAGTAATCACATTGAACAGATGCTCTTAGTATGAATAAAATACTTGCGAAAACAAGAAGCATATAAAAACCTTTGTTGGAAAACTTTATTGACTAAGAATTAGCTGGTTCTTCCAGCACCTACAAACTGTGCAAGTGCCACAGGAGACACTTGCACAGTTTGTGTCAGTGCGGTCCACATTCATTGTGTGTAATACCCCAGCCAAGGCGATAGTGGGGTTAAATGGGAATCCCCATCAGTACCTTTTGCTTTTTCCTGTTAGGTAAGTTGTGACAGTGCAAAATTGTCTTCCCCGCAGCAGTGTGATCAAAGAAAGGCTCTGATAGAGTGTGACTCCCTCAAAGAGGATTTTTCCGGCTTCTCTGGCAGCTGTCATGAATGTTGATTTAAGAGAAGCTTCACATATTCCTCCAGCATTCCTGCTTCCACCTTGCTGTGTATGCCTTGAATGCATACGTTCGACCTGCGAAACCAGTTTTCCAAGTCCTCCAGGTTTCTCTGGAGGTCAATGTTCTTGCATTGGCCTGCGGAAGGCCTCAAGTTCTTCCTCCCTTGAAGCCTGACCCTATCAAAAGTGACCCGGTTCATGTTTTACCACCTTGATCTCTTTGACCAAATCTTCTCTTAGTGCTGCGATGTCACCGCATAACTTCCTGAAGATTTCTTCCATAAAAGAATGTGTGAGGAGGGCCTTTGTTGGCAGATGCATTGATCTGTGCAGTGAGGGCTCCAGGCTTTCATCACTATCTCTCTTTGAAGCAGTGCGTGTGGGAGGTCTGACTGGATCAACCGCTCTCATCTCCTTTCTGGCCCCCAAACAGCTCCTGGGAAATTGCTGTTCAGTGCAGTTTCCCCTGTCTCACACTTGTGCAGCTGCTGCCTCAGCCACCTGTCTTATCAGGTGCAGGCCTGGTTAGTGGAAGGACTGCAGTACAGGGTTCCAGCCGAGACCACCCCAAACCTCCATCCAGCCTGTGTAGCGGTGAATCACCACACAAAGGTCTGATATTGTGGAGAGCTTTGTAGGCATGGGTGAGAAGCTTGAAGGTGATTCTTTTATTGACAGGTAGCCAGTGACGGTCTCTCAGGTGGAGGTGATGTGGTTGCAGTGTGGGGTGTTCAGGTGGGTCTGGTGGAGGTGTTCGGGCTGGACAAAAGTTTTTCTGGGAGTTTCTGGGTGGTGCAGGTATAGAGTGCATTGCCATAGTCGAGCCTGCTGCTGACAAGCACATGGGTGACCATTTTCCTGGACTCAGTGGGGATCCACTTGAAGATCCTAAGAAGGAGGTGGAGCGTGTGGAAGCAGGAGGATGAAATGGAGTTGATTTGGCAGTTCATTGAGAGCGGGGAGTCCAGGATGATGCTGAGGTTTCTGCATGGTCTGTGGGTGTGGGGAGCTTCCAAGCGCTGTGGACCACCAAGTGTCATCCGAGATGGACGGGGAGGAGACCAGGATGAGGACTTCAGTCTTGTCTGAGTTAAGCTTGAGGTGGCTGTCCTTCATCCAGCTGGCAACTGCCTTCATCCAGTTCTCGAAGTTGCTGTTGGCGGCTGTGGGTTTGTGTGAGGAGAGAATCAGCTGGGTGTCATCGGCGTAGGAGACAATGTTAAGTCCCTGGCTTCTGATGATGGATGCAAGCGGGGCCAAGTAGATGTTGAAGAGGGTGGGGGTCATGGAGGATCACTGAGGCACTCCGCAGCTGATCTCGGTGGGTTCTGAGTTGAACAGTGGAAGTCTGACCCTCTACATTCAGCCAGTGAGAAAGGAGATTATGCATTCTAGGGCTTTGTCACGGATGCTGGCGTTGTGGAGTCTTGCGCAGAGGGTGTGGTGGAAGACGGTATTGAATGCGGCTGAGAGGTCGAGGAGGATGAGGGCTGCAGTCTCGCATTGGTCAAGGAGGGTGCAGATGTCGTCTGTAGTGGCGAGGAGGAGAGTGGTCTTGGTGCTGTGATTGCTTCTGAAGCCCGATTGGGAGAGATCCAGGTTGTTGTCTGTCTCGATGAACTCAGAGAGTTGAGTGTTGATGGCTTTCTCAATGACTTTGGCTGGGAAGGGGAGCAGAGAGATGAGTCTTTAGTTCTTGAGGTCTGTCAGGTGGAAAGAGGGTTTCTTCAGCAAGGGGTTGATCTCTGCATGCTTCCAGTCTTCCAGGAAGGTTGTGGACTCGATGGAGCAGTTGATGGCGTGGCAGAGTTCGGTTGTGATGGAGGTGCCGGGTCTGTGGATGATATGGTGAGGGCAGGGATCTGACGGGGCTCCGGAGTGGATGCTCTGCATGATCCTGAGAGTGTTGTCAGAGGTGAGGGTATTCCAGTTGGTCAAGGTCTGCTGGAGCTATTTGGTGCAGTGGTTGTGGGTGGGGTGGGTGAGTCTTTGGTTGCAAAGCTGTCGTAGATCTCTTTGATCTTACAGTGGAAGAAGGTGATAAGGTTGCTGCAGAGGGCTTGAGACAAGGGGATGTCTGCTGGCTCTGTGCTCGGTTTAGCAAATTCTTTGACCACGGCGAAGAGTTCTTTGCTGTTGTGTGCGTCAGCGTTGATATGTTCCTCAATGGCTGCTTTCTTTATTGTTCTGATTATGCAGTTGTGTGCTGTGATGGCAGATTTGAAGGCTGCATGGTCAGCTGTACTCTTGCAGCTCTTCCATCTTTTCTCGAGCCATCTGCAGGTGTGCTTGGACTCCAGAAGGGTGGGGGAGAACCAGCTGGCTTTCTTGGAGGGCTGCTTGCTTGAGGGTTTCCTGAGGGAGGCCAGTGTATTGGTACAGTCAGAGATCCAGTGGTCGAGTTTGTGTGCTTAGATGTTGGTGTCCATAGATGTCTGTGGTGCGGTCTTGCTGAAGGAGGTCGTGAGCTGGTCTTCAGTGACCTTGTTCCAGCTTCTGTGAGGATTGCGGTGGGTCGGGTGACATACAGTGGGTTTGGTGAAGGAGAACGGGACGTAGTGGATGTTGGTCCAGTGTGGCTCGAAGGTGTGGCTGATGGTGATGTTGTTGATTACGGAAAAGATGGTGTTCAGCGTGTGTTCTACTGAGTGGGTTGGCGTTGTGACCAGTTGTTTGAGTCCAATTGTGGCAAGGTTCTCCAGTAGGGACGATCTGCTGTGGTCTTCGAGGTGGAAATTGAGGTAGCTGAGGAGTATGTAGTCCGTTAAGGTGAAAGCATGGTGAGTGATGAAGTCTGTTATGGCTTTTATGAAAGGGTGCAGGGTCTGGGAGGTCTGTAGATGAGTAATGAGTTTAATATCCACATTATGAAAGGATATTGGGTGAAAGGAGCTGCATTGTTGCTTATCTTTGCCCAGCTGGCAAGAGCAGCATTGAATATCGAGGACGGGATTGTGGCTGGACTTGTGATAAATAAAAAACAGTTGGGTCAAGATCGGGGCTAGCGTGGAGCAGAACGTTTTATAATATAGAGCTGGAAAGCCATCTGGTTCTGGCGACTTCAGGGCCTTCTGTCTCGTAATGGCCAATATGGCCTCTTCTATCTGTATCTGACAATCAAGAGTGTCCACCTGCTCATTGGAGAGCTGGGACATATGTGCTTCTGTAAGATAGAGACACGGTCCTTCTGGGTCTAGCTCCTGCCCCTCGTATAGTTCTTTGTAGAAGCCCAGAAAGGCAAAGGCTATGGCACCGTCCCCTGTAATTTCTAAGCAATCTGAGCATCGGAGGAATTGTACACCGGCAGCTTGTAGTTGTGATCTCAGCCTATTGGCCAGCAGGCATCCACATGTGTCACCCCCAACATAACAGGAGTGTCTAAGTAGGTGCACAGCATACTCGGACTTATCGAGATGAAGGTCCATCAGCTGCGTGTGGGCCACCACCAACTGTTGCCAGTCCCTTGGGCCCGGTATGTTTATGTATGTTCTCCAATTCTTGGTCTTGTTGGCTTAAATGCTACATTTTCTCCATTCAGAGTTTATTATCTGCAGCAGAAACAGCCATACATTTCCCTCCCTTGACAGCCTTTAGAGTGTCCCTTAGTGTGGCAATGGAGGTGTATGCTGTGTTATTTATTTCTAGAAAATCTATCTTGGCATGTTTGAGTCTAACCACCACTTCTGGCCTGTGTAACAGTTCCCCACACCCCCCACGATCTGGAGGGGCATTTCACCTGGGAAAGATCAAAGGTAAGGTATACTGCGGCAAGGTCAGAAAGGGAGCGCTGTTCCATGTTTTGTCGTGGTTGATAAGGTGAATAGCTCTTAGACCCCCAGAAATCGGTCCAGGCAGGTGTATCTTTCATTTGCAGGTGGTGTCTGCACCATATGTCTCTCAAGCACATTCCTTGGAGCCATTGTGCACCCTCTCGCAACATGGCCCCTGTATTGCTATGCTGCTGTGTGGACCTATCCAGGTCATTATCAAATACTAAATTGAGGTCCCAACAAAAGCACCAACCTGTCATCGTGGAAAATTGCCTCGGCCACCGCTCTGTGGAGGAAGTCCTCCTGGCCATAATTGAGGGCATAGAGAGTTCATGAGATAAAGGTGTGGTTTCTCATGCATCCTGTGTGTGCCAGAATGTGGCCTTTGATTTAAGCAACTTTAGCCCCAACTTTGTCACTGAAGGAGCAATTCACCAGCAGTGCAACGCCCACTATCCTGGTAGAGGCAGAGATGAAAAATTGGTTGGGTAAAGCCCTAAATCTTAACCTGTGCCAGTGCTAGCCAGTAAGTGGGCCAGTAAGTTGTTCTGTAGATTCGTCGGTGGAACCTACAACAGTCAGGGAATATACTGCATCAGTCCAGGGCTTTGAGCCAAAGGTACATACGCCGACCATCCGCTCTAGGTGAGCAGAGTGCTCCAACACGTACGTCCGACAGGACAACTTGTGTAGTATCTCATACCGGTGTCCATTGTTTTTTCTTTCACATTTGTTGTTCCACATACTCACTCTTTTGCAGTAGCTTTATGTTGATTTTGACGAAGGCCACAACACTTTTATAGGCCCACAGGCCGAAACATGTTGATCGTATCCAGATGCAGCTCTCTCTAATGTCGGCAGCTACATTACAAGCTATTTGTTTTTAATCCTGTCACATGGTAGTAGAATAAAGTTCGCCTAGGCTAACCTTGTAGGCAGTTTTAAAACACCATTTACTATTCACTGCACTTCACCTTAAACACATCACGCTCACGTAGGGTTTTAGGACCATCCTCTCCTACAAAACAAACATCCCTCTGCTCCTCCCTCGTAGCAAGGGGATTGTAGCCTGCGTCACAGCTAGGCTCCTGACGCAAGGAGGCACCCCTATGATGAAGCACAACACCTCTGGTGTGTGAGGGTAACCGTCCTTTAAAAGGGATCCCCCGAACATGGTAAGCAGATTCCACGTGCCCAGCAGACTTCCCAGTAGGACCCGTGGGCTCTTTTTGTGGGTTTAGCCTAGGGACTTTGCCTGCAGAGCCCGCGAACAAGCCTCACCCTCCTTTAGGTCTGTCGGGGGGCCACCACTAGTGGCGTTGCCTCTCATGCAGTCAGCGGTCATGGCTCAAATTGTCCATCACACCTTGATCGCTGGTGGTCCAGTGGCAGTGCAGCAACTACTGATAGCCCAGGCCCCTACGTCCCAGCCACTCACGACTGGGGGCCCAGAAGCAAACTGTTGCTGGGGCACTTGACCCAGGCAAGTTCAAGTTGCGAGGCCTCACCTTCACTGCATCTGCTATACCTGTGCTGAGGACACCACATGCAGCCTCAGGGGTGCCGCTGCTGGTCGGTCGCAGAGAGCTTAGTTTCTGCTCCGGATGTGGAGATGTCACCAGCCAAGCCCCAGCCGCCGTCAGCATGGGGTATTTGTCACCATCTTGTTGCCGTTTGCAGCATCTGCCTCAGGATGGACCTTCCCTCAGAGCCAGGGGGCCTTCTCCGGGCTACTCCCCAACACCTCATCACATCTGCTACAGTGCTGAGGCCGTGGTTGTGCTTGTGCGTGGCAGGCAGGTTGCTATTCAATGCTAAATTGGTGATGGAGACAGAGAGACGGAGAAACACATGTTAACCGTCCACCATCTTGGCCACACCCCTCCAGGACCTGAATTTAGAACTTCGTTACTCAGTAGCTATGCTGCACCCACTGCCAGGGAAAAGGCAAAGGGACATCTCTCACATTCCTTTGTGGTGACTATGGATACTAGACAGGAATGCCCCTTCTGTTTGCACTCTATATGGAACCGCTAGCAGATAAGATACGGTTAAATCTATGTGTTCAAGGAGTATCATTTGGAGTCAACTACATAAACTGGCGCTTTACGCAGATGATTTGATGGCAATGGTCTCTGATCCTAAGAATTCAATCCCATTTCCCCTGGGGGAGCTGGACCGCTACAGACAAACCTCAAGTTTTGAAATGAACACTCTCAAGTCGCAAATCATGAGTATCTATGCCCCACAGGTTATTAAAGAAGAGCTTGAACAATCCTATCCACTATTGTGGTCATAACAGCATATACCATACCTGGGCATACAAATCTGTTCCTCCACAGACAAGACTGTCTCACTAAACTACAACAAGTTACTCAATAACACACTCACAGACTTATAGAATTGGTAGATGAGTGGCTGCGCCGAATGGAACCATTAGGTATCTCTATATGATGCAAACCATACCCCTGACCCCACCCGTGGGAATACTAGTGAAGTTGCAGCGACTTATAGATTATTTCATCTGAGAGAGCAAGGAACCCCATATTGCAAAAATGCAAGTCATACTGACTGATAGAGGTGGGAGATGTGGGGATTCCATATCTTCCACACATTTATGCGGCAGCACAACTGCTACATGGCGAAATGGCATTGCCTATCCACAGCGAAGCATTGGTGCTTCATGCGCACACACATTTGGAAAGTTCCCTAGAAAACCAAATGACAAAGACACTGGGGTTTCTACACTTCCTCAGTTTTAATAGCTTCAATGGAATTGTGTGGGACAAGCTTGCAGTCACAAGATGGTGGGCAAAGCTCCCATCCCCAACCACCCCAAAAATAGTCAATCTAGTTTTATCCCAACAGCAATAGGCGCAGCCTATATGGTGTGGCAAAGTGTCAACTGTAAGAGAATAGGTGACTACCACATCTCTGGCAGCAAACTTCCTTTGAACAATTAAAACAAGACTTTGACATCCCAGAAGTCAAATGACTACATTATATGCAATTTCGACACAGGGTCACTCAATCTGTGATAAAACTATCCACTAATACATCCTTAACGCCATTTAAAAAGTGACATCACCAAACACGACGACAAACACATTTAATCTGATATCTACAAATTCTTCAAAAACACATTTTATCTGATATCTACAAATTCTTGGGAAACCAAACCAAACCCACACAGGGGAGATGGGAAGCGGAACTGGGACGGCCTATGTCTGTTAGGGAATGGAGGAACACATACACCTGAACACAGGTCTCGGCTATTAGTAGTGTAGGAAAAGAAGCCCTAATAAAAATGGCATACTATTGGTATTACACACCTGTACAAATACATTAATGGTGCCCATCTACACCTAATGCTTGCTGGAGGGGCTGTGACGGTGTGGGCACCTTAACTCAACTACTATGGGATTGTCTAAAATGACACAGGTACTGGAATGGGGTATTAGATAACATAAACAACATGTTCAACATCAATATCCCAAAGTTCCCTGCTAACATCCTTCTGAGTTTACCCAAACAACTGACATTTCCCCTCTGATTGCAGAGAGGCAAAGCAATTACAATGGCCTTTGTGCCACCAGACAGGCAATGACCACTCAATGGAGTGCTATACGCCCACTTGAGCGCAGAAATTGGCTTCACCGACTTTGGCCCCTCCTTGGAATGGAGAAAATTATGTCCTCCCTAGAGAAACGAGAAACGCATTTTGAAAACACTTTAGGACTCTATAATAGCTTGCTATCACAGCACTACAGAGAAATTACTTGCCCCGATACTTAAAAGTGCTCCAAATGACGAAACCAGATATCCGTTAAACTATTATTTTGCAATGGACTTTACCGTCAAACAGACACTCAGATGGACTAGGGAACTTCTGTTATATAAAACAAGATCTTTACTTTGTTTTCTGAATCGAGGGGAGGAGGGAATGTTGGGGAGATTTTGGATGGGGGTTCTTGTGGGGATCAATTGGGTCTCGACTCAAAATGTCTTTTAAAATATTTTTGCTACTCTTTCACATGCCCCAATCTTGACGGTAATGCAATTTGGCGACCGTACAAGTGTGAGAGCAATAGGATGAGCCATTATTTGCAATCGTAACTACTATCTTCACCTTATTCATGAAGAACTTAATAAAAATAGATGTTAACCACGAGATGTAGCCATGTAGTCATTTTGTAGTTTGATCTGGTGCCCCGATCACTCTCTCCTACTAGTTCTGGAACTATAAGTACCTCATGACCCTACAGCACCCCATGGCCCTTTGTACAGCATCTTGCTGTACTGTACCTTCATGCCTTTGAGTTGTCAGCTTCTGTGTAGGGTTATAGCCCTCTTTCCAGAACTCTGAGGAAATCTCTTAACATACCCTACCCCTAAAATTCATCGCCAAGGCCTACAGACATACATGGTGCCAAAATATAGGTACCACCATGACTAGCAGCCGGGAAGTACAGTCAGCTCCATGGCAAAGCATCTGACAATATAATACAAACATGCATACCTGCTAGGACACAGGTTATAATTGTCCATTGGGAGAAGCTCTGGCAAATCTAACCAGAGAGTGATCACTCTATGAATCCTGGAGAACCTCCATCTACAAATGACTTTAACACCTATGCATAACCAAGGCGTAAAAAAGCATACAATAATGCAATAGCGGTACAACCTCTATGCACAAAGCATGCTAAACAGATTTCAGTAGGGTTAGTTGGATGCTTTGACCGTAGGGTCTGATATGTCTCCCTGGTCTTCTGTAGACTCGCATGTGCCTCAAGGCTATATTGTACCCTATGCCACTTTATTTGAAGACAGATATGTCCCTGTATGATTGCTGTCCTGTTGAACTGCTCCTGCTTGAGATATCACTAGATTGATAGTTCCGTCAATGAACAGTAACAGCTGGCTACAGAGAGAAGTACAATCTTACAGACAATACAGGTGGGGTTTCCCTGAGGATGCAGCACCGAGATGGCTGTGGTAGCTGCTTAGGCTGATCTCCAAGGCCTGTGTTTGGACAGGATATTGAAAAAAATATTTTCTTACAAAAATATAATTGCAGGAATATCGCGATGTCAAAAATATTTTAGATATACATATGAAAGACAAGTATATGCTTTTTAGTATTGTTTTTATTAGTGTTGTACAATATATAGTTTATTAAACTATTGTTATATAGAATGTGATTTGTTATGCTATTTTTGTACATATATGTGGTAGTTGTGTATTTTATTTCATGTTTTTATACTAAAATATATGTTTAATTAAATGTTTTGTAGTGGGTTGTTGAGTTTATAGGGAAAAAGTATAGAGAGATCTTTAAAGTATGTTTGTGAAAATCTTTTTTTTACTTACATTTTTACATTTTACTGTAGTAATTTTAATACTTTTGCTAACTGACAATTTTAAAGGCATATGTACAGGGATTCTTTTTTAATTTCTTTATAATGTTTTAATTTTTAAAATGTCTTTCATGTAAGTGATAAATGTATGTATTGCATTTTCCTTTTTTTTTTTAAAGTTTTCAAATGTAATTATCATATATTAAATTTATGTTATGGAATTTTATATATATTGTGTCTAATACAATTTTTAGAAAAGCAAATAGTTTAAAATATATGAACATACTATCTTAATATTTAGTTTTATTTAAAAAATATACATTTATAATTTATTTTTATTTTCTTATTTGTTTTAAATAAGAATCACAAATGTAATTTACATGCAGGTTTTATACAAAATTTGGATTTTTTACATATTTCCATGAATTTTTATGTGTTTTCATTGGTCTTTAGAATGCTAAATAAAGTGATTATTAATATGTTTATTAGTAGGGTGTTGGATTTATTGGGGAATAAGTGGGGACATTTTTGAGTTATTTGTTATCAGATTTGTATTTTATTTAATGTTTTACATTCTAAGCATTTGCATTTGTTTAATTTTTTTAATGTTACATTTTGAAATGTTAGATTTATTTTGTAATGTTTTTTATATATTAAAATATAGTTTAGATTTTTAAATACATTTTTACATTAATTAATATATGATTTGAATGTTTACGTTATGTTTACATTTTTTGTATGTATTTGAGATATATTTTCTTTTCGAGTACATCTGTAGTTATTTGCATGTAGATTTTTTGTTTATTTTTTATAGAATTTTGTAGTTTTGTTAATTTTTTCTAAATATGTTGTTTATAAAAGTTTTGTAATTATAGATGTTTCTTTGGCACCGGAAAACTGGGGATAGTAAAAATAAAATTATGTCCGGCAGCCTGAATGAGTTGAATCACATATGCCACAGTTTTACTAAGGCTATGTCACATATCAACGGTTTAAGGGCGTTCTGGGTCTTAGCACTATACCACGCTAAAATGCCACTTTTGTATGCCATAGAGTCCATTGACATGGTTAAGTGAGATTTCCTAGAGAAAATGGAAGGCCAAAATTTTCTGGAAGTTGTGTAACTTTAATTCCCTGCTCCCTGCACACGTCCTAAAATTTGAGTTTGGCTTAACAAGCATTTATGTGCAAGGCTTGCCTAGTGTGGTCCGGTCGAGATTTCAGCTTATGAAGTTCAAGGAGAACTAGCTAAGGGGTTTAAATAGCTCAAATATTGAAAAAAGGAAAGTCATTGATTTTTAGGAATTTTAATTCTGCAGTAAGTTTGTTTAAATTGAACCTGGAATGCCTTGGCTCTCTTTCCTATGTTCAGATATATATTTTTTTTTAAAGCATTCTTCTTGTAATGTAAGTCAAAGTTTAGATCTAAAATGCTGGGAATACCAGAAAGAAATCGAGGTAAGTAGGTGTTCCTGACATTTAACAGAATTTCAGCAACATTTGCCTTGGATCTTGAGCAGTAATCTTCCTGCTTCTGTATATTGCTGTGTTTGAACTTAATTCCTGTACATGCATTAACAGCAAATGGATCTAATTCTTCGTCTGCAGTTATTCTAATATTGGTATTCAGAATTTTAATCATGTATTATTTGTTTGCCCTGCACTGCATTTTCATCGTCATTATATTTTGAGCCCGTTGTTTATAAAAAAAATAATCTTCCAACGGCAGCTGAGGTTTGCCAATTACTATTTTGCCATTCGAAATAGACAATTGGTCAGAAAGTTTTTGTAATTTTTCGAATGTTTTTTAAGTTTCTATTAACTGAATCTAACTTATGTTGTATCATGTTGTGCTGATGTGGACTTCATTTGTGTTCCAAATCTTGAAGAAAAAAATTGAATTGTTGGTTTTCAATTTTGTTCATTTTGTTTATGTTTTATTTTGTATTGTTTTATCATATTTGGAGTATTTATGAAAATTGTAAACATGTATTGTGTATTATTTTTATTTCATTTTAGATGCTATTTATGTTATTGAAAACATATGTATTGTCTTTTAGGAATACTAAATGTTAACCCTCTAGTGATCAACACTCGCCCCCAAATTGTTTGCATTGGAGTGGGAATAGTAAATGTTACCCCCTTCATGCCCAACACCTTCCCCTAAATGGTTTAGATTGGAAGGGAAATGATAAATGTTATCCCTTTTCTGTCCAACACCTTCCCAAAAATGGTTTATATTGGAGTGGGAATAGTAAATTTAACCTGTATGGCATCCAACATCCTTCCATGAATGGTTTATGCAGAAGTGGGAACAGTAAATCTAACTCCCTTAGTGTACAACACCTTGCCCACAGTGGTTTAGATTGAAATGGGAATAGTCAATTTAACACTTTTAGTAACTAACACCTGCCCCAAAATGGTTTAGATTGGAGTAGGAATAGTAAATGTTCCTCTTTTAGTGTGGAACACCTTCCCCAAATTGGTTTAGGTTGGAGCGGGAATAGAACATCTTGCGCCTATAGTGTCCAACACCTTGCCCACATTTTTTTAGACTGGAGTGGTAATCGTATATTTGATCCCTTTCGTGTTGAACACCTCCTCAAAATGGTTTATTTAGAAATAGGAATAGTAATTGGTCCCTTTTTAGTGTGCAACACCTCCCCCAAAATAGTTCAGGTTGGAGTGGGAATAATAAATCTAACCCCTTTAGTGTCCAACACCTTGCCCAAAATGGATTAGATTGAAGTGGAAATAGTCAGTTTAATGCCTTTAGTGTCCAAAATGTTCCTCAAGCTGGTTTAGACTGGAGTGTGAATAGTAAATGTTCCCCTTTTTGGGGGCCGATTATGATGCCGTAGTAAACGGCTCCAAACCTTGTTCAGAGCCATTTGTAAGGCATCGTAATCAGCTGTTCGGATTCTTTTTCTTCCAACCCATTTGGATGGAGTCGGTCAAAAAGGAATCCGAACTTGATTTCCGAATGGCTTCGGACGGGCTTGGAGAGCCGGTCTGCCATTCGGAAAGCCTCCAGTAATCCCAAGGGCGGCTCTTTCTGCCCGAGGGGTTATAATGTCAGCTTCCAACAGGCTTTCTGTGCTGGCCTTTCTGACACAGAAAGGCTGTCTGAAGTTGACTTTGGGGGCCCCAGCAGGGCCCCCATGGATGCTCGGCCCCTAGTGGGAGGCCGAGGGGACACCTATGGTACCCTCCTATTGATCCCTGCACCTCGTGGTAGGCACCTTGAGGTGCCTGGCACGGGGTTCAGGGATGAACTGCACCTCTTCTCTTTACAATGAGAGCATGCATTCCGGTCGGAATGCATTATTGTACATGTAGTTATGTGCTGTAGTATGTTTGTAGAGTTATAATGACACATTTTTATTGTATTTGGGATCTATGTATTGTGAGGGTGTTTTTTTTTTTTTACAAGTTACGAAGTTGGAGTGCACCATTTGCTGTTATTTTTAATGTGTTTTTTTAAAGGATACTTGGGTTTGATTTTGACTTTGGCAGACCAAGTTTTATTCCTCCGCCCTGACAGAGGGCCTAATTTAGATTTTGGCTGAGGAGAATACTCTGTCACAAACATGACGGAGATCCCATCTGCCATATTACGATCCCATTGTATCCTATTGAGATCATAATATGGCAGACAGGATATCTGCCATGTTTGTGACTGAGTATTCCATCAGCAGAGATCTAAATATGGCCCAAAGTTGCTATTCTTGTTCTATAAAGTGATCTACAAAGGAACATATTGTTATATGGTCATGAATATGGGGATCATTATGATGGCGGTCAGACACGCGCCCAACCGCCATCCTTTTGGGAATGGGACCGGCCTACAGGGAGTCAGTGGTCCCGCCAGACAAATTACAATCCAACCGCCGTGGAGGCAGTCAGAACATGCCCCATTGAGGCTTGTGTTGTGGCCCAAAAAAGAGCTGCATCAAAAGCCTCACTGCTAAGAGGCATTTTTGCAAACATCCCAGCACCTTGTGACAGGCACAATTCGGTGCCTGCCACATGGTGCAGGGATATTTAGAACCCATAGTTGAGGGTCATGGGGGTAGGGGGCCAAGCTATGGGCCCTCAAGGTCACTTTCTGCCTGCCTTTCCATGGCGGGCGGCCCGTCATGAAATGGCAGGCAGATAGGGGCATTGTAATCCCTATGGCGGTGCCTGTGCAGGCAACGCCCCTATTGTAGGGATTATTGACCCTTCGGCGGTCTGACAGGCTCCTTGAGCCCTGGGGATGCGAGGCACATGGTCCTCCTGACAGATGCTTCCAACCGCCACATCCTAATGCGGCGGGCAGTCCTGAAGGGGCTGATGGCAGTGGGACCGCTACTGATGGTGGCGGTCCCACTGCCATCATAATCAGGCCCTATGTTCTGTAATCCAACATCATCTCTATTTCTGTGAAACAGTTTATCAAAGTTTGTCAAAACAATTGTACCATTGGACAACTTAGCACTTCCCACCTTGAGAAACAATTTATTTTTGTTGATTTTATGTTTAGTGTGTTGTGTATGAGTGTGGGGAATGAGTGACCTGTATGTGCTTTTATCTTGAATGGGTGGTTGTACTTGTATATGTATTAATGTATAATGATATGTCCCATGTTAAGTAACGGAATCTCGAAAATATTCAGGTATGTGTATAGTCTCATGTCTCAACCTATTGTGACTTTTTGTATGCTTTATCAGTGTTAATATATAAAATATGAAAACATAAAATACAGCAAACAAATTATTTATTGTATGGCTCCTTTGAACTCAATTTATCTCTAGAAATCTTAGGAGTTTTACCCAATTATGGGGTCGATTATGATGGCGGTGAATCCGCATCCTCCGGGCCGGTGGAAGCCACCGCCGGCCCGGTCCTTGAAAACACCCACCGCCAGATTATGATGGTGGTGGGATCAGCGGCGGATGGCAGGTCCGTCCGCCGTTGATCCGCAGGGTGTGGTTCACAATATGGTGGCGGTGTCTGCAAGACACCGCCAGCCATATTATGATGTGTGGGGAGACATGCTTTTCCACGGTGGCTATTCCGCCGTGGTAAAGCATGTGGACCTTAGCTTTTGGGGCCCCCTTGCGGGCCCCCAGGGTGTTGGGGGTGGGGGGTGCACATGGGGGGTACCTATGGTACCCCCCTGCATGTGCATGCACAAAGCAGCGGTGCCTGGCGCTTTGTGCATGCCCATGCAAAGCATGCATTTTTAACTTTGTGGCGGGTGCTGCAACCGCCGCAATGTTAAATATACAGGATGTGGCCGCCAGGGTGGCGGTCACATCCTAATTCCTATGGAGGGACCGCCGCTGCCCCTGCGGACGGTCCCTCCACCTCGGATGTACTAGTTTTTGCATCTCCTGGTTCTTTCTCTCTACCTTATCCTCGGCAGAGGCCCTCTGTTTTTGTAATTAAAAGTTTCTTCAGATCTGTCAATTCTGTTCTTACATTTGTTATAGTGCTGTTAGGCTTTGTTCTATTTGAGTTGTGAGTACATTGGTAGGTAGGTTGTTTATAATAGTGATTACGCTATCATTTCTAGGTAGTCTACTTCTTTGTTATTTACAAAGAGTCTGGCTTTCAATTGTAGCAGTTTGTAAATTTCCCTGGTTTGTTTAAATATTTCAGGTTTGATTTGGTGTATGGAATTTCCTATCCTTAGTTGTTGTTAGCTTTGTTCTTTTTAGAGGGCTTGTACGAATTTAGAGAGTGCTGGATGAGTTCTTCCTAGTGTGGCTCGGTATTCATTGTGCCATCCTTCGACTGTGTCTGTGATTTTGACTGGTTGAGCCATTGTGCTCTCATACAAATTCCACGTAGGTTTCTGGAATTTGGGTTTGGCTTCTGTGTCCACAGCAGTGCAATTTGCCAAACCAAGTGTCTTTGTAGTAATCCATTAGAGGACGTTTTGTAAAAGTTTTGGTACAATGGGGATTCTGTTAGCACGATCAAGTGGTTATCTATGTCTGTTACAGGTATATATGCCAGAGCTATTAACATTTTAATTTCAAAGTCAAACTGGCTGTTGCATGTTCAACATTCAGTGCAGAGTTTTGTTGATATTTACAAATGCTTTGGTTGAAGTGGTAATAGCAGCCTTGTGTGGCTGTGTGTGGGTATAGTTTGATAATTGTGTGTATCATTACCTATTCAAAATCTATTATAATTGTGTATAGAGAGTAGTTAGTTAATTAGTTTTTATTATGATGTAGTTTACAAGTTTACAGTAAGCTGCAATTTGTTAGGCAGCGGTGCATAAATGAGTGGCTTTTTTGTGTTATGATATTCACCATGTATGGTTTATATCTGTGTGAATGGTTGAGGGCACCTTTAAAAAGTTCTGTGAATCATCCATGTTTCACATTGGCTTAGACTTAGGATGTTATTTTCCATTACAAAAATTATATTTTTTTCGCCAATATTGTGGTTGTTGTGTAAGAGGAAGGGTTCATTGTTATGTGTATTGTTTATGTGGTCTGAAATTTGTATGTCGCTGTATCTTCTAGGGTTAGCAGGGGTTCGGCTTGTGATTCTTTTATTTATTTTTGATATCAGTTATTTTAAATTAGACATTTCTGGTAGCTGACGTGTAACGTGTTCAGGTACTTAAGAGAGTATGATTTTTAAAATCTTAGTAGCAGGCACTTGGAAACTAGTGTTTGCCTCTTTTACATCTTGAAAGACATGCCTGACTTCTGTTCCTGTTAGATCTGGGGGTGGTTGTGTTCTCTAACATTAATTACAATATCGTTCTCATTGTAGCCCTTCCATAACAAGCATTTGCATAATATCTAGTACATTTCCATTTCAGGTTCTTGGTGCTTGTGCTTTCGTGGCTGTATGTGTATCCTATGAGCGAAAGCAATTCTTTGCTTTTCTGTGATGTGATACATGTGGCTCTCTCGACCAGATTGTCTGAAAGTAGCATAATTCTAAAATTAAGGATTATGTTAAAAAGTTTTGTTTTGTTTGTTAGTAATTTTTTAATATGTTTTATAATGTTTTACATTTTATACTTACATATGTTCTGGTGTTTTTCTTCAGTTCTTTTTGATGTTGTTAGGATGTGGGTCAGGTGGGTTTTCCTTTTCTGTTGGTGAGAAAATGCTCATTCTAGTTTCATGTTAAAAATAAATGTATGGTTGGTTTGTGAGGGGGGGTTAGTTTTAACTTTAACCAATAAGGGCTGATTTATTTCTAAAAGTGTGTTTATTTTACTTACTTTGTTTTTGCCCTTGTCCAGGTTTACAAATGTGGAATTGGATTTTTCGGAGTGAAGTCTGTGTTTTGCTGAAGTGCTTCTTTGGTGAATAATGATTAATATATATATATATATATATATATATATATATATATATATATATATATATATATATATATATATATATATATATATATATATATATATATATATATATATATATATATATATATATATGTCATCAAAATGCCCGAAAGCTATATATATATATATATATATATGAAAGAAAAGGCTGCCCTTGCATATGAGAACGCACACTCAGGTAGGTATGCCACCTTTTAATGAGGCCTGCAGTGTGACAAACAAACGGCTTTGTTTCAAATTAGTAGTTTCTCTGACCGGTTTCGGACAAACGTCCTTGCTCACAGAAGAAACAGACACAAAAGTCAAGTTTCAACACGATTGCTGCCCACCTTCTTTAAATCATTATAGTTCCACCCTCCATGGGCGTTTCCTTTATGCCAGTGCTTTGTGGTATATGCAGTGCAGCAATCACTATTCATGCCTCCCTGGGCGTTGGCTCGACTCCGCTGTTTATCAAATTTCAGGTACTCCCAAGTGGGGTGAAAGGCAAAGTCCAGCTTGTTTCCTCACTGACAAGTCATAGTCCTCACTCTGGACCCATCTGCTCCTGAAGGCGCCACACCTCTCGATGAGCGCCGGACCCGCTGCATCATTCAGCGACGGTGCGTTCTCGCGACCTGGCAAGGCCGCTATGAATATGAAAGGAAAGGCTGACCTTGCATATGAGAACGCACACTCAGGTAGGTATGCCACTTTTTAATGAGGTCTGCAGTGTGACAAACAAACGGCTTCGTTTCAAATTAGTAGTTTATCTGACCGGTTTCGGACAAACGTCCTTGCTCACAGAAGAAACAGCCACAAAAGTCAAGTTTCAACACGATTGCTGCCCACCTGCTTTAAATCATTATAGTTCCACCCTCCATGGGCGTTTCCTTTATACCAGTGCATTGTGGTATATGCAGTGCAGCAATCACTATTCATGCCTCCCTGGGCGTTGGCTCGACTCCGCTGTTTATCAAATTTCATGTACTCCCAAGTGGGGTGAAAGGCAAAGTCCAGCTTGTTTCCTCACTGACAAGTCATAGTCCTCACTCTGGACCCATCTGCTCCTGAAGGCGCCACACCTCTCGATGAGCGCCGGACCCGCTGCATCATTCAGCGACGGTGTGTTCTCGCGATCTGGCAAGGCCGCTATGAATATGAAAGAAAAGGCTGCCCTTGCATATGAGAACGCACACTCAGGTAGGTATGCCACTTTTTATACATGTTTTTATGCTTAACATTTAAATATGTGCATTTGTTGCATAGTAGCAGTATCAATATATTTTGAAATGTTACATTTATTTGGTTTAACATGTGCTGTGCTATTTATTTTCTTGTAATATGATTTTTGTGTGCATTTTAAATAATGCATGGTCAATAGGTATGTTTATACATGTGAATAAGTTTAAGTTTTTGATTTAATGTATTATTCTTTTTTAGTTTTTTATTTATTGGTATTTTTTTTACTATTATTTTTTATTTTGATGACAATTTAGTGGTCCTTATTGTTTGTTTAATATTTTGGATATTTTAATACTACACTATTTTGCATTTTGATATTTGTGTGTTCGATATTGCTAAATTTAGCTATTTTTTTACAGCAAAAGTTTGTCATTAATATTTGTGTTAATTTTTGTTACATACAGGATGGCAATATTTTTGTAATCAATATTATTTTGACAATATTTTGGTGCATTGATATTGTTTTTCACGATAATTTGTCATGAAACCCCACTGGCAATTGGCTAAGGACTATGCTGTTGCTTTGGTACATTTAGATATTTGTATAGCTCAATTGGGTGATCTCAGTGTCCAACATACTGCAGATTCCTTGAATATACAGACTCAACAACTGACTCTTCCTCACAGTACTTCAACACCTCATCATGTGACATATTGTGTCCTCATTTTTTTGCCTGCTCTTAACTCTAGCGCATCATATACGCTCTGGCTACACTTTGTCATGCATGCTAATCATGCACAGAACAGTTTTAAAAGTCTTTCAACATTATAACCATACCTTCTCCAGTCTTTAAAATTGTCTATCAGTTTAAATAAGCTAAAAATGAATATAGATAAAACAGAGATATTTCCTCATCTAATTCACATTAATGCATGGAGATTCTTCTTTAACTGCAATGCTCAGCAGCAAACACATCACATGTACATGTAATGTTATTGAAAAACACTTCTTTGATATGAAGAATAAGGGGCCCGATGTAGGTAAATCTCATTTACCGACTCTAGAATAACGAATTTTACCGATTCGGTATTCTAGATTCGGTAAATGAGATTTAGGTAAAAGTTTGGTAAATAGTATTTCATGGTAAATAACGAATTCTTAAGGGCCTGTGGTACTGTTTTCAGTGCCACCTACATCTAGATTTACCGATTCGGTAAATTTACCGATTCAGAATTTTACCGAATCAGTAAATTTAAGGCCCCCTACATTTCAAAAGCCAAATACCGGTCGGTAACGGCTGAAATCGGCCGTTACCAACCAGTTTTTGGTGTCCTAGCTGTTTCGCGCTACCGGTCGGAGCGCTGTGCGTGGGGGGTAGGTCTTTCCACCTCTGCTGTCCGACGCCAAGGTATTAACCTCCTCGAACAGCCCCACGGGAACAGACTGCGGGGCCCTCCAGGGTTATTTTGTAGGGTTCCCCCATAGAGTAGGACCTGTTGGCTTGCTCCCTGATTGACCCAGTGAGGTTGTATCTTTTTAATTTTTCCTTATTATTTTGCACTGTGTAGTACATCTGTTTGAGGTCCTGAAGAATTGCCATACAGGCATGAAACATGTCGACCTTCTAGAGGGTTGAGTCAGTCCGCTGTCAATCATACAGTTTCTTTCTCCCCTCTCACCTTTTTAATAAGGGAGTCAGCCACCCGAATAAAATCCGTTGTGGACTGCCTCACCTTCTTTTAAACCTCACTTTCCCTTCACGACTACACCACCACCAGACCCCTCACACGCATACAAACTTTTGGCTGGAACAAAAGATCTCCAACAAAGCGCGCCTACGGCGCCCGTCAGACATTGCAGCGCCAGTCTGACGAGGAGCAGGGGACCAGTGATGAAGCTTGACACCTAGTTTACTGGGTGTGTGAGGTCCCTTAGTTCCAACAAGGGAACTCCCAGTTCCCTGACTATAGTTTAGTTCTGTCTCCTACCTCCCATACCCCCCCTTTGGATCCCCGGGGAACTCAGTATCCTTCTTTGGTTACAAGTTATCTGGACACATACTCTGGACCCCGTAAAAAACTGTCCACACTAGTTCCTTCCTTTGTATTAAGTCCTACATTGGGCCCAAGGTCTCTTTAAATTGCTACTATCAGCAAACTAAGCATAATGTTTAGTCTTTTGTCTTCATTGTGTTTAATACCTAATTGTTCTAAATATATGTGTGTATTTCTATATTAATATTACTTTATATTTCTGCAAGCCATTATACTAGTTCTTGGGTGTATGAACTGATGATAACTTTCTAACATTTCTTTTTTCTTCCCTTTCATGTCCTTTATTTCATTTCTTGTTTTGTATTGATCGAGCAAAATTTTCAGTTTTGCAACACTTTTATCTACTTGACTAAATGTGACGTTTTAACATTTTTCTGTACATGTATAATTGAACATATTATCTTCTTAATTCCATTGTATTGCCCAGGTTATTGTATTACGGAATATTTATTCAGAAATTAATTTATTGTTTGATGCAAGGATGTAGGGCAATCATAAACCATACTTGACAATATGAGCTTTCATTGTTACAATGGAATAGAGTGTAGTTGTTTTTGCGTCTTGGCCATTGTACATAGCAATGGATTGTACTGTGTGTCAAAGATTGCCAAAGCGATTTTGTATGTGGTTTAGGAAAAGTAGAATATCCAAGACGGGGGAATGAATGCAATGGATAATAAGGAAGACAAATAATAAAAGAGTAAAGAAATGATCCTAAACTAGGTAGTGAACTTACTAACTGTGGTGAGGCCCAGCTCTTATTTACCTCTGTCGGGCATCCAGGACACCCTTGGTCCAGCGTTGCTTCGTCTGTGCCTTAGTTTCCTCCTCATCTCCATCTTAGTGCCCTATCTGCTACCGCTCCCCGCTCTCTTCCTTTTCCATCTCTGTGCCTCGTTTTCTCCTTCCTCTGTGGCCACTTTTTTCATCCTTTCTGCCTCATTTTACATCCTGCTTATATCCCTGCGCCTTGTTTTTTCCTCCCGCCAGGCTCACTTTTTCATCCTTTCTGCCTCACTTTTAAATCTTCTCCAAGCTCTGTGCCCCTTTTCTCCTTCCTCTATGACCATTTTTGCTGCCTCTCCCACCCTTTTTTGGCCTCTGTTGTGCTCTCCTGTACTGCTGCTCCCACCTAGCATCTTCCTGCCTCCTACAAGCTCTGCTCCCCATCACCCAGCGCTCTTCCCACCTCCCAGGAATAACTTAATGGTGACCACAGTGTAGCCGCGTGGCTGGCATGCCAGAGGCAAGCTGTCTGCGCCCATCCGTGTCTAGATAGGCCCTTTCACCTGCACATACTGACACTTCACCTGCACCAACATGTTCGTATCGTATCGTATCAAAACTTTTATTCGATTGGCACTTAGCAGAATCATAAAAAGTACATCATAAAATTACGGTACATAGTTAAAACACAGTGTTATGATACAAGTAAAAACTGATTGAAATTAAAAACTTTTAGTAAAAACAATTATTGCAAATTGTATACAAGAAGGCATGGAATCATGAAAACAGTAGCTCAAACTTTACAGCGGATTTTCAAACATGATTTTAAGGAGCAAGCTACACATTTAGCGGCATTTTGTGAGTCTAGTGACTGCAGGGCCAGGTAGGCTGGCTGGCAGGTTCTCAAACCCATTGCACGAAGAAGGGGGATAATCCAGCGCTTACGGGGTTGCTCGTAATATCGGCAGAACAAAGTTACATGTATTGTGGACTGGGATGATATTCCATCACAAGGACATTTAATCAGATCATGGGACCAGTTTAACTCAGTGGAGAAAGAAACAAGGCGAAAGAAAGAATTAAATCGAAACCTGCTTAGAACATATTTTTCATAATTAGATAAGAAAAAAGTTAAATATGGCTGAATACCAGGGGAGGTCTGAACCATTAGGATCTGCACATTTGTTGGCTTAGTTACTTCCTGAGAAAGACGCAAATCTCTGAGGTGGTTTAAACAGAGATTTTTCAGGGCACTCCTGGTGATGTCTGATGTTGAAATAAGCTCAGAGAAGTAAGATGTGCAGTTCAAATCCTTTAGAAAATTGGAGACATATAATAACCAAGGAATTTTGCTAAAGCTTGCCAAGGATAAGCAGTCAGTTATTAATGAGCTGGTTAAATGGCATTGCGGTTTATTCCAAATACGGTGCCATAGGAGGATCGGCTGACATCTGATGTTATCTATTAGGTAGTCGATGCCCAGCTCGATGTGGCAACTGTATATTGGGGCGCTTTGAGGAAGTGCCAAAATGTATTTTAAGAACCCGTTTTGGACCTTTTGTAAATCATCTACCGGGGCATAGCCCCAAACACCTGCGCCGTAAGTTGCTACGCTATGGCATTTGGCGTGATAAATTTTGAGCAACTCGGCTGGGGCTGGTTTGCCCAATTTTCTCGAAAAGGAAACCAGAGCTGAAGTTGCTCTCTGATAGAGTAACTTTTTACTTGCCACTGCTTGTTTCCAGGATAATTGGTCGTCCATTAGGATACCTAAATAGGGATATTCCCTGGCACGTTCCCATCTAACTTGTTCTATAAAAACAGGTTTAGGGTTCTTCGCCTTGGGGCCGATGTGCATGACAAAGGTTTTGCTTTTATTTACTTTCAACCCCAGGGAAAGCATGAACTGACAGTATTTGTCTATTTGTCTTTGTAGCTGAATTAGTGTTCTTGCTAAGATAACTGAGTCATCCGCGTATAATAGAGCGGGAATAGGGCGATGGTTAATAGATGGAAGGTCCTGGCTCCTTGCTAACATGGCCGATTCCAGCCCGTTGGTATAAAGGTTAAATAATAAAGGGGCCAGGACGCAGCCCTGTCTAACTCCTTTATTTACTGGAAATGAAGGAGATAGTTCGCCCCCGATCCCATATCTCACGCACGCGGTAGCATCGGAGTAGAGCTTGCGGAGAAATTTTATAAGAGGAGGGTCTACCCCCAATTCTCTGAGAATGGACCACAGCCTAGAGTGTATCACGCAGTCAAATGCTGCGCTGAGGTCGACGTAAACTAAGTACAGATTACCTCCTTTTGCCCCTACGTACTTGCCTATTAGGAGGGTTAGATTCAATGCCTGTTCAACAGTGCCAAGTCCTTCCTGGAATCCATACTGGAGATCAGTTAGAATGTTATTCCCCGACGCCCAATCCTGGAGGCGATCCAAGATCAGTCAGCCTGCGACTTTCCCCAGGGAGTCCAGGAGAGAGATGGGCCTGTAACAGGCTGGGTTATTGCGTTCACCCTTTTTAAAGATAGGGAGCAGAATAGAAGAAGACCAGGAGTCTATTAGGCCTATCTTTGAGACTGCTGCCATTACCTGGGTGACGAGGGGTGACCAAAGTTCTATGTTACTTACAAAGATATCGAGTGGGACTCCGTCGGGACCGGGGGCCTTACCAGTTTTAGAGGATGATAGTGCGTTAATGACCTCGTTTAGGTCGAAATAGAGGTCAATTGGATATATTTGATCCTTGATACGATCCTTTTCCATCTGAGCCACAGTTATAGCGTCGACGGAGGAACCGCCAAATATCCTTGAAAAGTGAGCCACCCCCTCGTCAGCCGTCACAGCCACATCTAAGTGTTGGGAAGCTGTGGCATCCAACAAAAAGGGTGATTTCACTGTGCGCCAAAACAGGGAGCTGTCTTTACTTAGACAACTCTCATGTAATTGGGCCCAAAGATTTTTCTTTATTTCCTTTTTGCGGTTGTGTTGTGCCAATTTGTAAGCCTTTCTAAGTTTGGCTATCTCAACTGTGTCTCTGTCTTGACTGTGAAGGGCTCTTTTTAGGGCGGTTAACGCTTTACGGCAGGTGGAGTTAAACCATCCTATGGATTCCTGTTCTCGGGGTTTATGGTGACAGAATAATTCTGTCCGTATGACTTTTAAGATCTCCAGAAAGCTGGATAAAATCAGCTGGGGTGTGGAATCCTCTGCCAGGCAGTTATTTAACCAAGGAAGGGCTTTGGATATAACTTTGCCAGTAATTACTTCAGGATCAACTTTGGACCATTTTACGGAGAAACCGTTTACTTTGTCCATGGACAAAGATTGTTGGTTTAATAAGCTGATCCTGGTAGGGTGAGGTGGAGCAGTATTAATTGACAAGATGATACTATTTGGAAAGTGGTCGCTGGATATATCAGAACCTGTTTTAAATAATTGCAGTTGGCCCTTTAATATTTGGGAGCATAGAATATAGTCAATGAGACTTGACAGACCCCTACCGTGAAATGTAGGCTTAAATTCAACGGGTGGGTCCACAAGGTCATTTGCGTATTCCAGTTCCAAGGAGAAAAGACAGTCATTCAGGGTATTACCTAAGTACGAATGTGTGAAATGGGTCAAAGGGCAGTCATTTTCATCTTGAAGACCACAAATACCTTTCTTGTGATTGTTGCACAAAGCACCATTGAAATCCCCCCCCAAATCACATAACAGATAAGAGAGGGGTACTTATTTCGTTGTTCTTTTATAAAAGAAGTGATTTCAATTAAAGTCTTGACACAATCAGCAGGCAGGAGGTTGTTATACAAATTAATAAAAAAGTGTAACATGCATTTATTAAATGAGACCATTATAATTTGAAAGCTCACGCTGGTAAGAAGGACTGTTACGTTCATTGATGGTAAGTTATTTGAGAAATATGCTACTAGGCCTCCCTTTGATCTACCATGAGTTGTAGTACTAGCTGGAACATGGTATGTTTTGTAGCCCTGAATGTGTATGGGCTCGATGGCCCAGGTTTCCTGTAAGCATACTATTTGATGTGCGTTCACTATGTCTAACCATGGTTTGTGGTTTATCTTGGAGCGGAGACCTGCTACGTTCCGTAATAAAACAGAAAGCATCCGGTTAGAGGTAGCTGAGTTACTTATATTCGACGAAACGTCAGAAGGTAAAATTCCTGGGCGTGGGGAAGTATGTGTTATTAAGACAGTGGGATATGGTACAGAATGATCGTCACACTTGGTAGAGTTATTTTGCACTAGATCTAGGTCTAATGAACTTAGAAAAACTGCTTGCCTGGTATCGCCAGGGTGCTTAATCGATGTTATTACTTCTGGGGGCACTAGTGGTTCGTAGGCCATTTCTACAGGAGGGGGTGATGATATTGAAGTGGATTCTGCCATTATAACTAAAATACCATCCGTAGGATGTAGGCTCAAGGAGCGATGAGCTGGTTGCAATAATTTAGACTCGTGGGGGGAGGGACCTGTGCTATCCTGCAGGCTGGTGGTCAATCCACCATTTCCAAGCAGTCGTATCTATTTGCTAGTGGAACGTCTCTCCATCCAAAAGTTGGAGCAACGTCTCTACCTCCGTGTCCTGGCCAGTCAACCCAATCTCGTCTTCTGTCCCAGTTTCCAACTTAAGTCCAGTTCCATTCTGGACCTTCGTTATATCGGGGTGTTGGCGGGTAGAAATAAGAGAGTCTTTTGGTATCTATCCCATCGTTTGTTATTTGCGTACCCCAGGAGCAAATATGCTCGACTGTGAGTGGATCCTCAAAATTAACGATAACCTAGTCTCCCTGTTTTTTTTTTGGCTCTTTACCTATCCAGGGGACCCTGCGGACCATTGTGACTCTATTGTCTGAATACGGTGGGAGAGGTCTATTGGTAGATAACCAATGTAGTACTTTGTTTCTTAGGGACCAACCTGGTTCTTCCGAGTTTGTACTCAGCTCGGGAACTCCGGTCATGATCACCACATATGGACTAGCTTCTGGGGGTAAGTGGATAGGATAACCACCCCTCCTCCTAGTCCTAGGGATAGTATTTTTAACCCCTAGTGGCATTGCTTGAACAGGCGCCTGAGTAGATAAAGGAGCTGGAACTTTTGTTACAACAGGACCCTTCTTCGCCGCTGTAGGTGGGGGTTTTGGTAGTACAGCTGACAGTGTGGTGGCTGGTTTTGGTGCTACCGCCCCTTCCTTAGTGGTTTTGGGGTTAGATTTATGCACCACAGATTGACCGGGACCTGTACCCTTTTGGGTTTTTAAAGCTGTGGTCAGTGCTGCTATCTGTTTTTCGATCTTTAACAGAGTCTGTTCAATAGGTTGCACGTAAGATTTAATTAGTTCCCCTAATCTAGTCAATAGTTGGTTATTAGTACCGCAGATTTCGCATCCTCTTCCCGCATTACTGCTAACACTAAGGTTAGCAGTATTTGTGGAAAGGTTAATTGTTTCTAAGGGTGTGGAATTTAGCTCTTGCTGTAACGAAACAGCTTGACTTGGAGACTGAGTAGTAGGTGAAGCTTGGTGGTTAGGTTGTTTCGTAGAGTAGGGCGGTTTGCGGGATTTTTTATTTTGGTTTCTCTTTTTCTTGGGTATCGCTCCCTCCCTTAATCCCCTGTTTAGTGCTGTGGTGGAGTCCTCCCTGCTCGGACTTACGACAAGAGCCGGGGTTTTCTCCAATGACAAGGATGTCTGTGAATCTGATAGCTCTAAAGATACAGACAAGTCAACAGTACATGGGACAGTGTGTGAGTCGGCATGCTCTTCCATTAGTGCGCCGGGTTCTAAAAGGCACAAAGGAGTTTTAGCGGCAGCAAGCAAGCCCAACGAGGAGCGTTTGGCCGTGGCCAAGTCCTGCGAAACCCTCCGTTCCAGCAGGATTATGCCCTGGTCAATTGCCTCGTTTGCCCTGGAGATAAATTGGTCAATTGGGCCGGTTACCTGAGCAGCACTTTGTGCTTTTTTGCTTCTGGTACCTCTAGGTGACATGGTCAGGTTTGCAGAATGGTCAAAGGGGATACAATGTAACAACAAATAAAGAGTGGTATTAAATCAATGATGATAAATAGCGCGATGCAAATGTTAATAAGGTGGCCCAGTCCAGTCTTACCCGGTCTTTAACGGGCTTGAACGGGCCCTCCCTTGGCCCGGGCTTCGCCCGGCATCCCGCGAGACGGGGGTGATGATGATTTTAAGCGCCTCCTGGCGCGAAAAACTGTCACTGGGTGCCGCTAGGGCTGCTGGGGATTGTAGTTTTTATGCCCCGCCCACACTCCGCTCGGCGGCCCGACTCCACGATGGTGCAAGGAGTAAGGTGGCGGGAGGCGGGCAGGCAGGATCCCAGACGCAGTTCTTCCCTGGGCAGGAGCAGTTAGTAACAGGTGAGGCAGAAAGGACCTGGTGCAAACAAGATTCCCCCACTCGACCGGGGTGGCGATGATTTTAAGCGCCTCCTGGCGCGAAAAGCTGTCACTGGGTGCCGCTAGGGCTGCTGGGGATTGTAGTTTTTATGCCCCGCCCACACTCCGCTCGGCGGCCCGACTCCACGATGGTGCAAGGAGTAAGGCGACGGGAGGCGGGCAGGCAGGACCCCAGACGCAGTTCTTCCCTGGGCAGGAGCAGTTAGTAACAGGTGAGGCAGAAAGAACCTGGTGCAAACAAGATTCCCCCACTCGACCAGGGTGACGATGATTTTAAGCGCTCTCCTCAAGAAACCCACAGCAGACCCCACCGACCTCAAGAACTACCGTCCCATCTCGCTTCTCCCGTTCCCGGCCAAAGTCATCGAGAAGACCGTCAACAAACAGCTGGCCGCCTTCCTCGAGACGAATGGATCCCTCGACCCCTCACAGTCTGGCTTCCGAGCCAACCACAGCACCGAGACCGCCCTCATCGCCGCCACCGACGACCTTCGAACTCTGATGGACAACGGAGAAACAGCGGCCCTCATCCTCCTGGACCTCTCCGCGGCTTTCGACACTGTCTGCCACCGCACCCTAGTACAGCGCCTCAGCAACATCGGAATCCAGGAGAAGGCACTGGAATGGATCACCTCCTTCCTCGACGGAAGAACACAAAGAGTCCGCCTACCACCGTACAAGTCAGAGGCCACCAAAGTCATCTGCGGCGTCCCTCAAGGGTCCTCGCTCAGCCCCACCCTCTTCAACGTCTACATGAGCCCCCTTGCGGCCATCGCACGCCAACACAACCTCAACATAATCTCCTACGCTGACGACACCCAGCTGATCCTCTCCCTGACCAACGACCCCGCCACCGCCAGAGCCAACCTGCACGAAGGGATGAGAGACGTAGCCGAATGGATGACGACCAGCCGCCTGAAACTGAACTCAGACAAGACGGAGGTCCTCATCCTGGGCTCCACGCCCTCCGCCTGGGACGACTCCTGGTGGCCCCCTGCCCTGGGCAGCGCACCCAAACCGACAGACCATGCACGCAACCTGGGCTTCATCCTGGACTCCTCCCTCTCCATGACCAGACAAGTCAACGCCGTCTCCTCGTCATGCTTCAACATCCTGCGCATGCTACGTAAGATCTTCCGGTGGATCCCCACCGAGACGAGGAAGACGGTCACCCAGGCCCTCGTCACCAGCCGACTGGACTACGGCAACGCCCTCTACGCCGGAACCACTGCCA
The DNA here is from genome assembly GCF_964261635.1 of Lissotriton helveticus. Taxonomy (NCBI): domain Eukaryota; kingdom Metazoa; phylum Chordata; class Amphibia; order Caudata; family Salamandridae; genus Lissotriton; species Lissotriton helveticus. The sequence continues at coordinate 172,622,737 of NC_136060.1, forward strand.
AACTCCAGAAGAGACTCCAGCGGATCCAGAACGCCTCGGCGAGACTCATCCTCGACATCCCCCGACGCAGCCACATCTCCGGACACCTGAGAGATCTACACTGGCTCCCGGTCAACAAGAGAATCACCTTCCGTCTCCTCACCCACGCGCACAAAGCCCTACACGACCAAGGCCCGAGCTACCTCAACAACCGGATCAACTTCTACACTCCCAAGCGCCTCCTCAGATCAGCCAACCACGCCCTCGCCGCCGTCCCCCGCATCCGAAGAGCGACAACAGGAGGAAGATCCTTCTCCCACCTGGCCGCCAAGACCTGGAACTCCCTCCCGACCGACCTGCGCCTGACCCAAGACCACCTCGCCTTCAGGAAGAAGCTCAAGACCTGGCTGTTCGAGCAGTAGCGGCACCCCCCCCCCCCAGCGCCTTGAGACCCTACGGGTGAGTAGTGCGCTCTACAAATGACCTGATTGATTGATTGATTGATTGAAGCGCCTCCTGGCGCGTAAAGCTGTCACTGGGTGCCGCTAGGGCTGCTGGGAATTGTAGTTTTTATGCCCCGCCCACACTCCGCTCGGCGGCCTGACTCCACGATGGTGCAAGGAGTAAGGCGGCGGGAGGCGGGCAGGCATGACCCCAGACGCAGTTCTTCCCTGGGCAGGAGCAGTTAGTAACAGGTGAGGCAGAAAGGACCTGGTGCAAACAAGATTCCCCCACTCGACCGGGTTGATGATGATTTTAAGCGCCTCCTGGCTCGAAAAGCTGTCACTGGGTGCCGCTAGGGCTGCGGGGGATTGTAGTTTTTATGCCCGCCCACACTCCGCTCGGCGGCCCGACTCCACGATGGTGCAAGGAGTAAGGCGGCGGGAGGCGGGCAGGCAGGACCCCAGACGCAGTTCTTCCCTGGGCAGGAGCAGTTAGTAACAGGTGAGGCAGAAAGGACCTGGTGCAAACAAGATTCCCCCACTCGACCGGGGTGACGATGATTTTAAGCGCCTCCTGGTGCGAAAAGCTGTCACTGGGTGCCGCTAGGGCTGCTGGGGATTGTAGTTTTTATGCCCCGCCCACACTCCGCTCGGCGGCCCGACTCCACGATGGTGCAAGGAGTAAGGCGGCGGGCAGGCAGGACCCCAGACGCAGTTTTCCCTGGGCAGGAGCAGTTAGTAACAGGTGAGGCAGAAAGGACCTGGTGCAAACAACATGTTGAACATCATGTCCCTCAACCCCATGCAGACCACTGGTGCCGCCACACTGGCACCGCAGGATCTGCTCAGCTGCACTCCCATCAATGCACGCTTACTCTGCAAATATGCCACCAAGGTCTGGAACCTCATCAACACCCGGGATCCATGGCCAAACATCATCTTACTCACGGAGACCTGTCTCAACCCACCTTCTGCCTCCAACATCACCACCACAGTACCGACAGGCTACAAGATCACCCAGCGCAACCACATCTACAAGCTAGGTTGAGGAATCCACCAAGAGTTTATCTAATGCACCACGACAATGGACAACGCTTTCCCGGCCATGAAGCACCTGAACTTCAGACTCCAGGCAGACAGACAAACAACTGTCAGGGGCACCCTTGCCTATAAACCGCTGGGACCATGAACTAGCTTTTGCAACTCCATTGCCGACTTTATCGCCCTCCCTCTTGCAATTGACCCAAAAGATTACATTTTCCTGGTCATCCTCAACTTCCACTTCAATGACTTCACCAAGCCCAATGTCACCCACCTACTTGACAGCATGTGCACCCTCAGACCTACCCAACTCACTCCCGACACCACGCACATGCAGGCCACATGCTCGATCCCATCCTCACTTCCAGAAACATAATCTAATACAGCCACACCACAGAAATCACATGGTCAGACCACTCTGTGGTCCACTTCAACATCACCACTTGCCAGTCCTCCAACCCCATCCCACCCAGCACCCCATGCAAAATCTCAGAACCCGAATAAATGGAAACCCTGGTTACAAGACAGCCCAATCGCTCCAACAACCTGGACCAAAACGTCATAAACTTCAACAACTGGCTCACAGACTGCTCACACAGCTTTGCCCCCATTAGCAACACAAGACACAAGAGAGTCACGAAACAAGCCAGCTGGTAGACGAGGACCTCAGGAACTCCAAACGCCTCTGTATACAACTCAAGAGGAAATGGCTAACAAGGAAGAATACCACTTAAAGAAGAAAGCACTAGCAAAACACATCGAAACCAGCTCCAACAACAGCAAAGAACTCTTCAGCATCATAATGTAGTTCTCCAACCTCGTAGCCACAATGAACAACATCACCCCCTCACAGGATATCTGTAACAGCCTCGCAAACTTTCACGCCGAAATCGCCAAAATCTACAGGGATTTCAAATTCCAAAGTAGACCCGCTGACTTCTTCAACAACCAGCACCACAACCCCACACCCACAGTGGAACCCCGACTCATCTTCTGGAACCACCTCACCACTAAGGAAACCACTATCATCATGAGATACACTTGGGGGCCCCATCAACTTTCAACTTACCTCCCTAATCAACACCTCCGTGATCAACGCCACTTTCCCCAAAAACTAGAAGCATGGAAAGGTCAACGCTCTCCTGATAAAAACATTGGCACACCCTGGCAAACTCAATACCTACAGACCCATCTCCCACTTACCCTTCCAAGCCAAAGCCATCAACCACCAGCTGACAACCTACCTGTAACAAACCCATCTCTCAATGTGGCTTCTACAGCAACCACATCCCTGAAACAGTCCTGTTTGCAGTCACAATGGCATCCGGGCCCTCCTCGATCAGGGGGAGACAGTGCCAATAAGTCTCCTAGGACTCTCCGGTGCTTTCAACACCATCTCCCACCACACGTTCAACACCAGACTGCACGACATCAGAGTCCCAAGGAACAGCCATCAGATAGAACACCTACTTCCTCACCAAAAGAACAAGGCGGGTTTGCCTTCCATCCTTCTCCCCATTACACAAGGAGATCATCTGTGGAGCTCCTCACGGCCCATCACTCAGCCCACCCTCTTCAACACCTACATAACACCGCTTGACAGCATCATCAGATCCCACAAACTAAAGTACTGATCTTCGGCAACAAGAATTTCCCCTGGGACTCCTCCTGGTGGCCAATGGAACTCGGCCCCATGCCAACCCCTACACACCCCATCAGAAACCTAGGCATTATACTGGATGGCAAACTCTCCATTACATCTCCAGGCAGCCCGTATCATCCTCATGCTTTTTCATCCTGAGCATGCTACGCAAGATCTTCGAGTGGCTTCTACAAAACTCCTGACTCACCATCACGCAGGACCTGATCATCAGCCGACTGGACTACGGATATGCCCTCTATTCAGTAATCCAAAACCACCTCCTTGAAAGACTCCAAAACATCAGAATGCCGCATCCAGGCTCATCCTCAATCTCCCTCAATGAGCACACATCACCTCACACCTCAAAGAGCTCCACTGACTCACGATCAATAAGGGATGCCAATTCAAGCTGCTCATCCACACATTCAAGGTCCTGCACAACTCCAGACCAGCATACATCAACCACCGCTTATGCTTCCATAAACCCACCATAAACCTCCACTCAGCCTCCTGCGCTTGCACCCCCGCATCCGCTGGAGCAGGGCAGGTGGTCGCTTCATCTCCTACCTCGCAGCCAGGGCATGGAATGACCTCCCCCTACACCTACAGACCTCTGCCACTCTACCAGGCTTCCACAAGACGTTTAAGACCTAGCTATTTGACTGAACAACTGGGTGCCTTGCCAGTACCAGGCGACAAGCACCGATCTACAAATCGACTGATTGACTGTCTCACTGAAGTTGCTCAAGTTGATATTTGCCAATACTTATTTTTCATCCTCTACCAATCCTATATTTCTGGTCTTCAGGATTCAGGCAGCTCCTCTTGCCCTGTTAAGTTTTGTTACTCAATACCGGAGTCTATCAACCCTTTTCCTTTTTCTGTCAAATACTGGGAATTATGCTGAGGCTGTGATGCCCATTCTCGCTTTTCCTTAACCCTCCCGCCCTTTCTAGACAGCCAGTTCCAGAAATCATTGTGGACTCTAACCACAAGTTAGAACCTTCTTTTGAGCATGCCCAGGGGTGCTTTTTTTCATAACAAATTTTTATTGAGTAGGTAAGCAAAATGAAATACGTGGCTCCCCACAGTCAGGAGATCACCATCAAGCATCATGACACGTTTTATCTGTAATGCAAAGTCTATTCAATAAAAGATGAATAACAGGAACCCCCCCCTCCTCCACCCACCGACCCCAGCCACCCAACCACCCTTCTACCCACCCCTTATCCCTCCCTAACCCCATGCACGTGAGTATACAAGACAATCAGTACTTGGTCGTAATGTGTTAGGTATGACGCACTGCCTAGGCCTGTACCGCATCTTATACCTGTATTTCTTCCTCTTGTTCCACTGGGGGGTCCAGTATCAATCCCCTATACTCCGCCCATCGCTTCCACATCTTAAAGTGCTTCCGGGGGCATCCTCTCGCTTCAAACACCGGGCGTTCCAGTCCCATTAAGTAGTCTAGTCCAGCCTTCCATGCACACAGGGGGGGGGGCTCGCTCTCCCTTCCATGCTCGTGCCAGGTCTCTTTTGGCAACCACAAGCCCCAACAACAATAGATGACGTTTATATATATTTCCACCTACTCCCTCCAATACATGGAGCAACCCTAATCGAGGAGTGCGGGGAAGATCCCATCCCAATACCTCTGACAAGCAACTCCAAACACCCCTCCAGAATCTGACCAGCCCAGCACACGACCACACAGTATGCAGCAGCGTACCTGTCGCAGCCCCACAGCGCAGACACTCCGGAGACCCAATCAGTCCCGCCTTCCACAGCCGCTCTCGGGTATAGTATGCCCTGTGTAAGTACTTGAATTGAATGAGCCTAAGTCGTATGGCAATGGCGGCCCCTCGCGGGGACTCCAGGGCCTCCCTCCAATCATCCTCATCTAGGGGACCAACATCTTCCTCCCAGGCCTCCCTAAGTGGAAGTAGGGTGGTTGAGCAGTGAGTAACCAGTGTTTGATAGATTCGGGACACCTTCTTATCTCCAAGGTCTCCCATGAATACCTTCGCTTCAACTGGGCTAAATTCCGGGAGTGACTCCAGATTAGTGAGGCTAGGTGCTAATGCATGGCGAAACTGAAGGTATCGAAAGAATTGGGTCTTGGGCATGTGGAACTCAGTGCTGAGCTCCTGGAACGATTTGAGGGTGACCCCGGTCATTACATGGCCCAACGACGAGATCCCAATTGCATCCCAGCCATCAAATCCCGTCAACGTGGCCAGCGCGGGTAGTCGCCCGTTTTTCCACAACGGAGTCTCCGCCGTTATTCTACCCCACCAGCCCATGCGACGCAGTGCCTGTCTCCACACCACAAAGACAACCCGCGTGGCACACGGCAATGCCCGCCTCAGCCTAGCCGAGTACAGGATCGTATGGAGGGTGTTATTCCCCATCAGCAAGCGCTCCAGGGCATATGCCGGGTCTCCCCTGTCTCCATACCACCATTCATTGAGTACCAGTAACTGGGAGGCCTGATAATAGGATAATAGGTCCGACGTGGCCAAACCACCACAGTACGTAGACAGGAAGCATGTCCGCAGCACCACCCTGGCAGCACCTCCAGCCCACAGGAAGCGGCCCAAAATGGAGTTGACCTGCCGAAACCACTGGGGGTTAATTGGATGTGGGTAGCTTTGCAGCTGGTATAGGAGGCGCGGGAGCGCAACCATTTTGAAGATCGCAGACCTACCGAAAATAGTTAGGGGCATCCGGGACCACGTTTTCACGTCTGTCTGGACCCTCTCCCATACTGGCACTATGTTACGTTCCCAAGCAATATCCACAGATTCTGAGAGGAACACCCCCAGGTACTTCAAACCCCCGGCCGCCACCTGCAAAGCTGACGCCCAGGGACCCGCTGCGGCCCCGCCGCCCAACACCCACAGAGTGGACTTGCGTGGGTTTAGACAAAGGCCTGATACCTCCCCAAAAACACGCATAATTTCCAAGACTCGGGGCCCCGATCTGTGTAAATCGGTAAGAAAGAAGAGGACGTTGTCTGCGTATAACGCAATTGTATCAGTGAGGTCCCCACTCCACTCAAAGCCCCGCATCTGTGCGTCAATGCGCACCCAAGAGGCCAGAGGCTCCATAGCTAGTGCAAATAGGTATGGGGAGAGTGGACACCCCTGTCGGGTCCCCCGGCCAATCGGAAACTCTTCCCAGACCGCCCCGGAGACACGCACCGAAGCAGTGATATCTGTATATAGTAATTTGATGTAGGAAATAAACACCGGCCCCAGATTGAGACGGGGCAGGAGCGCAAATATGTACGTCCAACTAACTGAGTCAAACGCTCTATCAATGTCCGCTAGCAGCAAAGCCGCCCGTTCCCCCGTGGCTCCCATGGCATCAACCGCCGCCTGCGCCCGTCGGATGTTATGCCGCGTCGCCCTATGTGGCATCAAGCCAGCCTGGTCGGGGTGGACCAGATCCGTCACATATGGGAGTAGCCGGTTCGCCAACGCCTTGGCCAGTATTTTAGCCTCTATGTTGAGCAAAGATATCGGACATTAAGAGTCGTGTCTGTCCGGAGGTCTGCCCGGCTTCTGAAAGACTACAACTTCGGCATGGCGCCAGTCAGGTGGCAGCCTACCCCGTGTTTGCGCCGCTTCTAATGCATTCCGGTAATGGGACCCCAATTGGAGCTGGAATTTCCTATAAAATTCACTCGGGAAGCCACTTGGTCCAGGTGCCTTCCCGGTGTTGAGCTGTCCCAGTGCGTCTCCTAGCTCCTCCGCTGTAAGGGGAAGGTCCAGTGCTATCTTGGTCTCATCCGAGACTGCCCTCGGCGGCAAGTCATTGATAAATTTAGCGACGTCATCCGCCGATAGACTATCCTGTGGAGCATATTGCGCCGTGAAGTAGTGGGCGAAGCTCGCTGCCAGCTCACCCGGGTCAGTAATCACCACTCCGTCCTCAGCAGTGAGGCCCGGTAGCGTAAGCGGCTGGAAAGTACGCTGACACAGCCTATGGAGCATCGTACAGGACTTATCTCCCCATTGATATACTCTACTCCGCGTGGCCAGCCACGCCTGTCGAGCCTCATCGAGCAACACAGATGCATAGGTCTGTTGCGCCTGCAGGAGCAACCTCACCGCAATCTCATCTCCCCCTCTCCGGCACCGCAGTTCCAAGGACTCCACCAGTGTGGCCGCCTCAGCGATAGCTTCCCGGGGTCGTATGCGGGCCGCCGCACACCACGCGATGTCAATACCCCGTATGGTGGGATTCATTGCCTCCCAAACCACCACTGCGTCTATGTCATTCACTAGGTTTTCCTGCCAGTAATGGGCAATCGCACCACGTAGATGCTGGACGTAGTCAGGCCGCTGAAGGTGCCACGAGGACATCCTCCACCGGAACGGCTAGAATATGGTTTTTGATGTCCTATTTTGCAGGGAGTGGTGAGCCACTGCCACAGTCTCTTTGGCGAGCACACCCAGGCAGCCTCAAGGTGTTAGTGTCTTGGACTACCAGTCACCAAAGGATTCTGAAAGGGACATCAGTACAATGGCGAATATATGCTGTCACTCAGTCACATCTTTGAGACCTAAAGCTACTCGACTAGCAACCAAGGGTCCACCTTCCACTGTGAAATTTTAACTGGTGGCAGCTTGAGCACAAGCAGAGAACACGCAAGCGAGCACCACATTATAACTGATGGACAGTACAGCACCCGGTAGAGGGGTGCAAGCAAGCAGACAAGAATTTGGATCCACCACTATGAATTGGTCTAAGGCCAGGGTACGGTCCATTCTGGGGCGTAGAGACTGCATAGAGCGAAGCCCTGCTATTACTCTTGAAAGTTTGAGAAAGACTGCAGAATGATTGTCTAGCAGGCGATTTCCTTCTCCACGTTCAAGTGATACTGATGATGAGGGCCTTCTCCACCATTCACCCCATGATGGACTACTCAGCAGCTGGTGGTAGATTTATGGACTACAACCGTGATTGAAAGAGCATTAATAAATTCCTAACATCCAGGAAAACTCAACCCATTTCTGAGAAGAACTGCAGCATGTGATTTTAGTGTGCATTATTGCTATTGGTGGTGATGAGTGAGGTATAAGAAATACTGGCGGAAAAGCAGCCATGGCCAAGAGTGGCCCCTGGAAATGACAGAGAATGGAGCTCAGCGAAGGATGTCTTGTTTAATACGATTGAGAATGTGTGCATGGTAAAAAAAAATTGTACAAAGATCTCAAAATGTAAGCAAAATATGTGTAAGGCACCAGCTAAATATGTACACAGACTTAAGGATGTTTTGAGAGATACTCGGCTACAGCCTTTTCTGCAGAGATGGCTCAGGAAGCTGTAGGTGTTGCCTTTGTGCTGGTATTGTTACTGAATGTTAAGAGTCAGTTGATGACTACCTGCATTGGATGGCACACTAAGAAGTTGGCCAAATCGGTGACAGTCATTAATGATTGCGTAGCATTGAAAGAGAGAAAGAAAGAAATTGAAGAATCCAAACTGTTTTCATTGTTGTTGCAAAATATGCAGAGAACCATAAGGGTGTGGGGCAGGGGTGCTGCAAAGAAAGAAACAAAGGGAGAAGGTAAGGGAGGAGGCAGAGTTGGGCAAGGCAATGGAAGGGACAGGAACAGGATGGTCATATTTTGCATGGGGACAGCCTGAGCATTGGAAACAGAACTGTCCTAGCATTCTATCTAGTACACACTCCCTGATCAGTCTGGGTGTCATCGGATTACTCTAAATTCTTATCCAGAATTTTAGGACAGCTGTTGTTGAATAATAGGGAGTTATTCTGAATTGTACTGAACTTTCTCTTGTGGATTTGCGCTCACGTGTCTGTTGATGGGTGGGATAGCATACCTTTTATGTGAATTCTCATCAGTTGTAATGACAATTGCCTCATCATTTCTATTATGGCCACCAATGGCCAGAATGTGCAGACATCACCCTACCTCATACCCAGGCCTTGAAAATGTACCAATCCTGTAACCCGGAATATACCAGAACTGACTCATATTCTAATGACTGAGCGAGGATGTATTTGGGAGCACCAATAATTAAATGTGTGCAGTGTTTCTGTCGGACATGATCAATGTGATTTAACAGTAACAAATATTCCTTTTAAGCTATCTCATTTTGAGTACTATCTTCCTTATGGACTCTCCTTTTAGAAGTGTTACAAGCAAGGACTTCACACTACCCTTGGCTGCGTTTAGAATGAACTGGGACTTGGAGGGGTGTTTCAACTGCTACTGCATTCTTTTCTGCCTTCATTCCCATGAATGCGATGGCAGTTGCTTCAGATGAAACAGGAAAAAATACAGAGAACTTAGAAGAAATTGCAAATTCAACTGCAATAGCTTTAGGATTAATGATAGAGCTACTAGAGCCCCATGCCAAAATGCTAATTCATAATAGAATTGATTTGTTTATCTCTTAGTGACAAAAGCAGGGGTTTGTGCTTTAGTAGGTACTGAGTGTTGCACTCATCTTCCCAAGACTTCCCTTAGCACACATGAACAGATAGATAACATCAATGAATGTCAGGAAGCTACACGGGAAACCGAGTGAGTAAGATTGAAGTCCCAACAGGATTTGACATTTGGACATGGCTAGGGAGAGTTTTTGGACCATGGGGAATGTAGATATTTGAATTAATTATTGCAATCACTTTAATTGTGGTTGTGCTATACACATCAATAAACTTAAAAATGTGCATCATCATAAACTTTTCCAGAAATTAAGGCACTGCCAATACTTTTAAACTTGGTTTTTCTTAGGAATGATGAGGACAACAGCTATGAAGATGTAAAAAAAATAACAATGTGGTTGTTTTCTATTGAATTAAAGTAAAGATTTTTCCTCTTGGAAGTTCTGAAAATATAATCATTTATTCCCTTGTACTTCAATGTTATTGTTTTTATATATCCGCATATCACTGTGTGTATCAATACTTGTCATAATCAAATATGCATGACGTTTCATATTGATCTGAAGTGTTCCTTAGCCTCAATTATGCTCGCTAAGTTTCATGAACCTAGTAGGCCACTTTCATTAGTGTAGTACATTTGCACATTTCTGCAAAACATAACCTACTTTTCAGAGTTGTTAGTTGGAAGTGGGACTTTAGGATAAGGAACTCACTACTGTATTCCTTGAATGATATCTTCTCCTCAAGAACATATCTCGCATCCTAAAAGTGAACATCCTGCTACTTGCTCATTAGATATGTTTTGCAAAAAGTAGCAAGTTTCTGTCATGTGATTAGATTCCACAGACTTGTATTGAGAGAAAACATTTATACTGTACAAAATGTAATGTACTTTAGCATTAGGCGCCAACTTTTCTAGCTAGAGTTCTGGTCAGTTGAAATGGCATTTGTTTTTATTTATTTGTATTGTATGTATTGTATTGAAAATGTGTATAGCGCAAAAGAACTGTCACCCTGCGGGTGTCCTGGCGCTTAGACTTCAGAATTGTAAGCCTGTTGGTACATCTAAGCTTGCAGGAGAAGATCTAGTTTTCCGCCCGTGGAAATAACCAGGTTTTCAGAATTTTTCTGAAGCGGATCAGTGAATTGGCCTGTCTGATGGTCTGGGGCAGGTCATTCCAGAGACGTGAAGCTGCCACGCCAAAAGCTCTGCCCCCCATCCTGGTTTTGGAGGCTGGCTCAAGCAAAACTCTCTGCAATTTAATGGGGGAAAACAGAGGTGATATTCTGCCCTCCCACCAGCCTACACCAACATACATTGCTGGAGTTTAAGCTCATCCCTGAGGATGTTCCCCTTGCTCCTGCCAAAACGGTTAGTTTCCCGTCCTCTTCCCTCTTACCGATGCTGAGCAGCCTCTTCCTAGAGTATTCTATCCTGCCTTGATCTGGACTTAGTCAGGCAGCGTGGCTGGTGCTGGGCACGACCGGCGCGCGGACTGGCACAGATGGGCTTGCCTCTGGCACGCCTCCAGCGTGCCAACGGCATGCCCGCTGCACCACGCTGCACACTTGTAAAGCCATTCTTAAGTAGGCCGGCAGATGCTCTTACTGGGCACTAGCGCGCGACCCAAGATGGCGTTGCAGAGCATGTGAGATGCCATTGGTCCCTCACTCAAGATGGCGAGTGGGAGCGTGGGAGCCCTGAATTCTCACTAAGCGGCGAGATGTGTAAGCAATATTTTAAAGTGCAGGTAAGCGGGTAAGTTAACAGGAATAAATGAGTGAGAGTGTTAAAAAAACTATATTTAAAAAAAAGCGATCAAGCAATGGACACGATTCACCATTCATCAGTTTCAAAGCAGTTCGGCGCAAATTGGACGTAGCGTTACAAGGAACCTTCTCCTCACAGCGCAGCAGTCAGCGCGCTACTATCATCAGTCTGTGCTGCTTGCTATTTTTGCATTAACATTTTTAGACTGGGTGGCTTTCAAACGTGTTGTGTTTTATTTTTAACATCACCTAGTGCTCAAAGCTTACTATTACCTCCTCTGTAAGTGCCATAGATAATATACAAGGGCTTTACCTCCTCACCCTAAACAGACTGTATCTTATGTGGCACCAGCTGCTGAATTACTGGGCTCAGTTCTCTTGCTCTTTAATCCTCCATTTTGTACCTTGAAAGTGAAACCCTTTTAGACCCAGCAATACTTCAGCACCCTCATTCCATTAAACATGTGGTCAAGATTATTAAATACTGGATAGCTTACCCTCTTGACTAGCATTTTATATTTACTCTTTGAGGCAAGCACACAAATCCCATGATTAAAGGTAAACCTTGCTTTACTCCAATGAGTGTCCCTATCCTTGTCTCCTTTCTCCTGAGGACTGGTAGAGACCCTAGTAAAGACATTGATTATGCACCCTGGCAAAGCTCCTGGATATGTTGGTGCAAGCTTTTTCCACCCTGATCGCACATATGCCACCAAAAAGTCTACAGCCAAGGTATCAGTTTACTTCTCACCCGCAGAGAAGAAACAAGCGCCCGAACAAGGGAGTGCCGTGATGAGGATCAGGTTCTATGCACAACTCCTCTTCAGTTTCACACCCGCCAAGAGGGTTGAAGACAAGAACGATGGGTTGTCCCACAATCTGCAGACTTTGGAACTATCCCTTCCACCTCTCCTCTCACCACTCTTGACCTGGGGGCGAGCTGGAGGACGAGGCGGACGGGACCTGTGCTTTCGATGGAACTATGACGATGCCCCCTGGGCGGATACCATAACTGTTTGTTCTTACCGCGGAGCCTGAGCAACATTGGCCGATGCCCGGTGGAGCTGTCCTATGCAGCTATAGGGGAGTTTGGCTCTGGTTCACCCACTTGGCCCTCACCTACCCAGCCGGACATCTGACTTTGTGTTTCCTTCCCTCCCCGCCTCCTCCCTCCCTGATTCTTTGATTTAATTGATGTAACTATGTAACCTGTAACTCGCTGATCCTCATGTAAAGCGCTATGATACCTCCGGATCTAGCCAGCGCTATATAAAACCTTGCAAATAAAATTAAATAAATCCTGGATCATATGCTATCCCTACACTTAGGGGCTGGGCCCACAAAGCCATGTCGCCAGAGTGAAAGTAATGCCACATCTTAAATCCACACAGGATTTCCTAAATGTGATCTCTCTTGCATAAGAGTTGTCCAGTGAGGAAGAAGGAATATTTTTCCCACCATACCTCCCACATTATGCAGTAAGAGTCAAGCAAATATATAGATAATTATCCCTATATTCAAGTGGAAAAAACTGGAATGGAGAACACGCTCACATACTTACTGAGTTCCAAAAATACAAGAATGCACCTACACATTTGCAAACCTAATTTGTGATAAGGATAGTTCCTAGCCAGACTGATGTTACATGCATAATCTATAATGGAGGCCAGACTAGATTGATTGCTTACAGTTCACTGTTGTAACGTGGTGTGGAGGAGTGCTTTGTTCTAATAGAGAAAGTTCTTACTGTAGCACACAATGGTCATAAATAGTGACACTGCACAGAGTAAAAATATGACTATAGTCATACCAACAGTGGAAGAAGCAAATAAAAAACAATTCTCGAGCTTTAAACCTGCATTGAGTTCAATGGGCTGCAAGCCGAATGTGTTTAGACATTCAATTTCAATATGATGCAAAATGTCCATTAATACCAATGAGCAGTCCGACACGCCACATCAGTAAGATCTTCAAGTGACTTCTTATCTGATTTTAATACAGATCTATAATGCCAGCTGTAGGCAAGAAACAAAGATTCTCAACTACTTGCTACTTGTGCAGTAATTAAATACGTGTTTAAAGATTACAAATAAAAAATGTAATGGGTCATCCTGGCTACATAACCTGTATAGTGCATAGTTGACTGAGATGTGAACACTGGTAAAGCAGCAACTACAATCCTCCTCAGAATGAGGCACAAGTCAACCCTAAATTAACCTGTGCTCATCTCTCTGGTAACTTGCCATAGAGCAGTCATGCTTAACTTAGAGGAAATGTGCAAAATATTTGTGCAACACAAGAGTAGTAAAGTGAAAACACCACACAAAAAGAATTGCACACTAAGTTAGAAAAATAATATATTCTGTTGCATAAATAAAACAAGACAAAAATGACAAAAGTATTAAGTTTTAATGTTTTTAGTGAAAATAGCGCCAAAAAGCACAAAGTGCCAAGAGAGTAAATCTGGTTGCACCGGACCGGGACAAAGTCATAAGTTCAGGCTGACCGTGATGGAGGGCAGGCAGGCCACAGGGACTCAGCTAGGACCATTGAACAAAGTACCTTAAATCGTGGTTTGCAGAGTGTGAGGAGGATCCCCATTGAAGATGCATCATGCAGCTGAATCAATGCGCTGGTTCCAAGATGCAGCGAGGCTACGGAGGAAGGACATGCATCATCATCAATCAATCATGACATTTATAGAGCGCACTACTCACCCGTAGGGTCTCAAGGCGCTGGGAGGGGGGGTGCCGTTACTGCTCGAACAGCCAGGTCTTGAGCTTCTTCCTGAAGGCGAGGTGGTCTTGGGTCAGGCGCAGGTCGGCCGGGAGGGAGTTCCAGGTCTTGGCGGCCAGGTAGGAGAAGGACCTTCCTCCTGTTGTCGCTCTTCGGATGCGTGGGACATCGGCGAGGGCGTGGCTGGTTGATCTGAGGTGGCGCTTGGGAGCGTAGAAGTTGATTCGGTTGTTGAGGTAGCTCGGGCCTTGGTCGTGTAGGGCTTTGTGTGCGTGGGTGAGGAGGCGGAAGGTGATTCTTTTCTTGACGGGGAGCCAGTGCAGGTCTCTCAGATGTCCGGAGATGTGGCTGTTTCGTGGGAGGTCGAGGATGAGTCTGGCTGAGGCGTTCTGTATCCGCTGGAGTCTCTTCTGGAGCTTGGCGGTGGTTCCGGCGTAGAGGGCGTTGCCGTAGTCCAGTCGGCTGGTGACGAGGGCCTGGGTGACGGTCTTCCTGGTCTCGGTGGGGATCCACCAGAAGATCTTCCGTAGCATGCGTAGGATGTTGAAGCATGATGAGGAGACGGCGTTGACTTGTCTGGTCATGGAGAGGGAGGAGTCCAGGATGAAGCCCAGGTTGCGTGCGTGGTCCGTTGGTTTGGGTGCGGTGCCCAGGGCGGGGGGCCACCAGGAGTCGTCCCAGGCGGAGGGCGAGGAGCCCAGGATGAGGACCTCCGTCTTGTCTGAGTTCAGTTTTAGGCGGCTGGTAGTCATCCACTCGGCTACATCTCTCATCCCTTCGTGCAGGTTGGTTCTGGCGGCGGCGGGGTCGTTGGTCAGGGAGAGGATCAGCTGGGTGTCGTCGGCGTAGGAGATGATGTTGAGGTTGTGTTTGCGTGCGATGGCCGCGAGGGGGCTCATGTAGACATTGAAGAGGGTGGGGCTCAGCGAGGATCCTTGGGGGACGCCGCAGATGACTTCGGTGGCCTCTGACTTGTACGGTGGTAGGCGGACTCTCTGTGTTCTTCCGTCGAGGAAGGAGGTGATCCATTCCAGTGCCTTCTCCTGGATTCCGATGTTGCCGAGGCGCTGTACTAGGGTGCGGTGGCAGACAGTGTTGAACGCCGCGGAGAGGTCTAGGAGGATGAGGGCCGCTGTTTCTCCGTTGTCCATCAGGGTTCGGATGTCATCGGTGGCAGCGATGAGGGCGGTCTCGGTGCTGTGGTTGGCTCGGAAGCCAGACTGTGAGGGGTCGAGGGATCCATTCGTCTCGAGGAAGGCTGCCAGCTGTTTGTTGACGGTCTTTTCGATGACTTTGGCCGGGAACGGGAGGAGCGAGATGGGACGGTAATTCTTGAGTTCGGTGGGGTCCGCTGTAGGTTTCTTGAGTAGAGCGCTGAGTTCCGCGTGCTTCCAGCTCTCCGGGAAGGTGGCGGTGTCGAAGGAGGTGTTGATGATGTCCCGCAGGTGGGGTGCGATGACCACGTCGGCCTTGTTGAAGACGTGATGAGGGCAGGGGTCGGTTGGAGATCCGGAGTGGATGGAGTTCATAGTGCGGATGGTGTCTTCGGTGCTGATCGGAGTCCAGGCGCGGAGGGTGGTGGTGGGTGGCGTTGCTGTGGTCGTGGCGTGCGTCGGTTGGATGCTGAAGCTGTTGTGTCTAGGATCTTGTTGATGGGGCCTGTGATGAGAATTCCAGCACCGAGGATGAGGCGTGCAATCGGGGTGGTGCATCAGTTCCGAAGTGCTGTATGGCTGCGATGTGGAGTTTGGTGTCGTCATCGAGGCTGTTGTCAATGAGGGATGCAATGGCCTGCACCAAGGATGCTTAGCACAGTGGCAGTTCTGAAGGCTTTTCGGGCTGAGGTGGTAATGCAGGTCTTTGTGATGGGTCCAAAACATGCAGCAGTGGAGATGCTTGGTTCTGCTCAGGATTGCGCCTCACAGCAGAGTCCAAAGAGGGTGCCAGAGTACCGAAAGCCCCCTTCTAAGGGTCCAGGAATAGGGTGAAACTACTTGGCAGAATAGACTCGCAGATGGCACAGACCAGGTGCAAGGTTTGTTAGAAGGGTGTTATGTCCCTGAGGCTTTAGATCAGGAGGCCAGCCAAATAGCCCTTGAAGTCACTCTGTGTTCTGGGTTTTGCAGGTCCAGTCCTTCTCACCCAGCAAGAGGGCAGCAGGTCAGCACATCAGGGCAACAGTTCCTTTAGAGCTGCAATCCAGCAGGGTGGGATTCCTTGTAGCAGTGCAGAAGCCCTTCTTCCTGGCAAAGTATCCACAGGTCCAGAAGTTGGTGTCTGAGGTCCAGTATTTATACTCAGTTGTGATTTTGAAGTGGGAAGAAGCTTCTAGAGGCATGTCTTTAAAGTGCATAGGTACCCTGCCTTCCCGGCTCCAGACTAATTACAGCTGGTATGCATCCATTTGTGTGGGTGTGGCTGGGCCCAGCTCCTCCTATCCATCCTGCCAGTGATGGCCCATCCACTCACAGATAAGCTCTACATTGTCTGTGGCTTTCTAGGAGGAATACACGAAGCTCAACTGTCACCCACACCTAGTCATGTGTCCCAGAGACAGGCTGCAGTACCAAATGGCTAAGTAAAGAAAATGCAAACATTTCTAAAAGTAGCATTTTCAAAATTGTAATTTAAAATCCAACTTCAACATAAATTAGGTTTTGAAATTACGATTCCAATGGGGTTACCTGTTCCAATTTGAAAATTAAACCAATTAAAGGTAATAAGGTAACTCTAATGTTATCCTTTGGGAGAGGTAGGCCTTGCAGTAATGAAAAACGCATTTAAGTGTTTTTCACTACCAGGACATTTAAAACTTTAAACATGTCTAACTTTTTAAATACACTGCACCCTGCCCTTTGGGCTGTCCACGGCGAACCTTAGGGGTGACTTATAAATATTAAAAAGGAAGGTTTGGGCCTGGCAAATGTTTTATTTTGCCATCTCAACATGGCAGTTTAAAAACTGCACACACAAGCTGCAATGGTAGGCCTGAGACACATTAAAAGTGCTACTTAAGTGAGTGGCACAATCCGAGCTTCAGGCCCCCTAGTAGCATTTAATTTACAGGCCCTGGGCAGGTAGTGCCACTTTACAAGGGGCTTACGAGTAAATAAAATATGCCAATTGGGTATAAGCTAATTCTACCATGTTTTAAGGCAAGAGCACCACTTTTCCACTGGTTAGCAGAGGTAAAGTGTGCAGAGTCCTAAAGCCAGCAAAAATGAAATCAGCAAAACAGGAGTGCTGAAGGCAAAAAGTTAGGGGGGAACCACTATAAGGATGCTGGGTCTAACAATGTTATTCCTGGAAAAGTCAATACCCTTCACATTGTTTGATGGGAGAACAGAATGTATTTCTATGCACAGCCGAGCGTAGTGGTCCAATAGGCACTTCTTTGCCATGCAACAAATCACATTATACATTGAATGCAATTCAAATCATTTTCATAACAAGCACACAAAGATGGTGTCCACACAACAAACAATTTCTGAAGAATTTGCATCAATTAAAATTGTTCATATCTAATTAAGTTTGCTAATTTGTACTGTTTTTTTTTAAAGATTTCAGCTACACGTACATGGTTACTGTGAGTGAGAGGGGCAACTATATTTGCCATGCATACAAACCGTGCGAAGCTAGTCAGTAAGACATAGCAATAAATGCAACAACTGCTTATTATAAATCTCATGTGACATATAATGAAACCACAATAACACTACTAACACATGTGGTATATCCACCTGCATTTTTATTGAGACTTTTGAAGCAATTCTACATGCTTCAAACACAAAAGAATTAGTCTTCCATTTAAAAAAGCATGCAGTAAAAGATGATTAAGTGCATTAAAATAAACCTTAGGATCAGCCTCATCTGCTTTAGGTTATTTTACATTATGGTCCTGATTGCGCAGCAGTCAGGGGACTATCCAACAAGCAGTCGGCAGTCTGACCGGCCAATTACAATGCGACTGCCTGGCTGGTGGTCGGAAAGTGCTAATTTACACTGAGGCTTGTGCTGCGGCCCAGGAAAAGGGCTGCAGCACAAGCTGCAGTATAAATGAACACTATGTGCACATCCATGCACCATGTGGTGCAAGGCACTTTCCTGTGGCCCACAAGTGAAGGGAGTCCTTTTCGGTGGCCCCAAAGTCAGTTTCCAATAGTCTTTACAAGGCGGTCTTCCAGCCATAAAAGGGCTGTCAGAAAGGGTCATTGTAATCGCGATGGCAGTGTGTGCCTTGGCACCGCCTCTTGTCGGGAGTACGATTCTGACTGCCGCCTCTCTGGATCTGAGATCCTGGTGGAGGCATGGGTCTTCCCTCCGACCGCTGACAGTCTAACCGCATGCATCCAAATGTGGCAGACGGACTGTCGAGTGGACCCCCGACAAGGTCTGTCCACAGAATGTGCATGAGTGGAAGTGACTACTGATACTAACAAGCAACAAAGTCATTGTGCACTTGAGTGTTTCTATTTAGAATTGATGTTCTAAATGAAATGCACTAATAACACAACTCGGTAGACACATCTTTACTGAAGAATGGCATCAAGCTGTATATAATCATCTTAGACACTTATGGCCAGGTTTATTAAAGTAAATGCTGTACTCTTCTGCGTGAAAAAAAATCTTAGCGACGTGAGGAAGTCTCTTTTTCTTGTTTAGTGGCAAATTTACTACGCTAAGCGGCACAATGCAGGAGCGCAAAGAAAGTGGGACACACTCTCCATCACACAAAATGTGAATGTGCTGCACTAACATTTGAAATCTGATGTAAACCAATGCAAAACTTCCAAAATGGTCAGTAAACATGGCAAGTGAGCACAGAGACGAAAGCACAAGCAAGAATGGTTCAAACCAGGAAGGGAGGGGGGCGCGGGAACTCCAGGAACAGTAAGCTGAAGCCCACCCAGGAGTAGGTGGAGATTCTGAAAACAGACGTGATAAAATATGAGAAAGATCCCTTTGTCACATATAAGCTCCTAAAGGTGAAGAAGGCTGCCTTGTGGAAAGCATCTTTGATACCGTCAACGTCGTGGCCCAAACACCCAGGACTGTGTAGGAATACAAAAGGTGGCATGATTATCTACATATGACAAAGAGGCTGACCTAAGGGCGTCGATGGAAACTGTTGGTGGCACAGACTCCAGGCTAGAGCTGATGCTCAAGCAATAGCAGGTGGCAGCAGTGGTTAGGGATGTATGTCGTTACAACGCATGCTATTACAACGCATGCCTTTACGACGCAAGTTTTACAACGCAAGTCACTACAACGACTTGCGTTGGGGGGTGCTGGATAGTGAATAGTTTAATTTACTATTCCAACTCCAGTCGCCGCGTGTTAGACCTGGCACCTTGGCCTGAGTCTCCCTTCCTCTTTTTGCCGATGTGCCTCCGATGTTTTGCTGGTGTTCGACACTCAGGGCACTGCGCCACGGTCAATCCGTGCTGCAGTGCAAGTGCTCCCAGTGTATGTACAATTGATTTCCATGATTGGCTTATTTGGTTTACTATCAGTCCCCAGCAACGTGCACGAGGAGTGCCGGGGCTTGTAGATACAAATGCTGCTAGTGGGCCTGCAGCGCTGGTTGCGCCACCCACAGAAGCGGCCTCGTAAGACATGACTCGGGTCCGCCATTGCAGACCCCGCGCACAGTCCCGTACTGTCACGCTGACTGCGCAAGTGCCCACACTTGCCATTCCCCGAACCTTCCCTAACCTCCATATCAGTCGCCCCTATGGTAGGCCAACGGGCAGGGTGCATTGAAGCGTAAGGTAGGACAAGCCTAAAGTGTGGCATGTCCTCATAGTGAATTGCCGCCCTTTTTCGTTCTTCACTATGGAAGGGCTACGGTTCTCTTAGGCCAAGGTGAGCTGTCGGAACTATTACACGCTATAGTCATGGCAGACTCAGGGAACGGTAACTAGTCATAATATCGACTCCAAAATATCGAAAGGACAAAATATCGAGTCAAAAATATCGAGTATAGGAAAATATCGAAAAAAAGAATATCGTAGTAGAAAATATCGTATTATTTAATGTGAAAAAAATAGAGTACAAAAATGTCGAGTCAAAAATATCGAGTAGTATTAATATCGATATGTAGTAATAGTAAAAAATATCGAAAAAGTATAGATAAAATGTTAATAAAACATTATTAATAAATATAAAAAATAATATATATATTTATATAAATATAGAAATGTATGTTAATGTTTAGGAGCGGGATGTTGGGTTAGTAGGGGATAAGGGTGGGGAGTAATTTAAAAATATGTAATAAAAAGTGTAAAAATCTATAAATGTAGTATAAAATTAAAAAAATACAAATGTTTATAAATATAATTATTTTATATAAAATATTTATTAAAAATTAAAAATTTTATATAAAAATCTTCACAAAAATAGGAAAAAAAAAGATAAATATGGGATAATATATGTAAAATACCTAATTAAAAATAAAAATAAATATTTATTAAAAAAATATATATTTAATTTTTTATTTTAATATTTATAAATAAATATTAATATTTTAATCAAATACTTTCAAACAAAATTATAATTATAAATAATTATTATTAATTTAATCAAATATTTATAAAATAAAATAATATTTAAAAATAATTATTAATCATTTTATCAAATATTAATAAAAAAATTTGCTAATAAAAGAAGAAGAAAAAAGATATAAGAATTACAATCATAAAATATGTAAGAAATAGTTACATCTATTTTATTTTAGAACAATATACAGATACATTAAAAAACAGATTATAAAAAAATAAAAAGGATAAAAATACAAATAAAAAATATCAGAAAATAACATCAATATTATTTTATAACACAAATAAAATAATTAAATATGTGAAAAATAATTACAAAAATAGGTCATCCAAGATACAAATTTGCACATAAATTTAAAACATTTAGAATAAAAATATTAATTAAAAGTAATATTTTTAAAATAAATTATTACCAAAAATAAACGTTTTTATATAAAAAATACTAAATGATCAAATATATTATATATAGTGTAAATCACAAATAATATGTGGGAACATTTATTTAGAATCAGTGTCCAACACCTACCCTGATATATGCCTGACTGGAGTTGGAATAGTAAATTATAATGGGAAACAACCTTTACAACGCAACTTTTACAACGCACTACCATTACAACAAAACTTTTACAACGCAAAAACCATTACAACGCATGTATTTACAACGCATGTTTTTACAACGTAGGTACCTTTACAACGCATACCATTACAACGTAAGTATTGGTAAGTATATAATTATATTTAAAATGTAATATGTTTGGGTTTTTTAAGGGGTATTTTTAGGGTTCAGGGTCAGTTTTGGGTTTTTGGGTAAAGGGGTATTTTTAGGGTTCAGGGTCAGTTTTGGATTTTTGGGTAAAGGGGTATTTTTAGGGTTCAGGGTCAGTTTTTAGTTTTTGGGTAAAGGGGTATTTTAAGGGTTCAGGGTCAGTTTTTAGTTTTTGGGTAAAGGGGTAGTTTTAGGGTTCAGGGTCAGTTTTTAGTTTTTGGGTAAAGGGGTATTTTTAGAGTTCAGGGTCAGTTTTTAGTTTTTGGGTAAAGGGGTATTTTTAGAGTTCAGGGTCAGTTTTTAGTTTTTGGGTAAAGGGGTATTTTTAGGGTTCAGGCCAGGTCAGTTTTGGGGTACAGGGGTACAGGGTAAAAATAAAATAAAATTAAATATAAATTAAATAAATTAAATGAAATGAAATGAAATGAAATTAAATTAAATTAAATTATATTAATTTCAATTAATTTACATTAAAAAAATTAATATATACTTTACAATACTTACTTGACTATTTATGTATCATTTTACATATATAATGTGTATAATCCGAGGTCGATAAATCACAAAAACGATATTTTAGTAGTCTATATATTGGTAGTCGATATTTTTGTAGTGTTAGGGTTATTTAGCTTACAAACGATATATTTGTAGTCGATATATTGTTTGTCTATATTATTGAAGTCGATATTTTATAGACTCAATATTATTTACTCGATATTTTTGTAGTTAGTTAAATAAGTATATAAACTCGATATTTTTGTAGTCGATAATTAGTCAACGATATTTTGGCAACTCGATATTTTGGCCGTCGATAATATTTCAGTGATCCTCAGGGAACACGGTAGCAGGTCGAGTTTAGTATGCCTGAACTCAGAATAATAAAATACTTCCTTTAGTAAGGTTTATTTTAATATCCTGTGTTTGCAAATGCTACTTTTAGAAAGATAGCCTTTGCGCGCCTAACTATTTAGCCCGCCTCTGCCAGGTTGTGTATCGGTTGTCTGGGTTTGTGTGAGTGACAGGGCTGGGAGATTCCCGGGGACAGTTGGAACCCCCAGGTGGTGAATAGGGTGCTTGCACCAGGATGGGTGGGCGGAGTAGTCCTTGACTCTGAGTAGGGTTGTGCTCCACCACCACAATGCTGGCTCCACCCCCCTGCGGAGCGTCTGATGTCCCTGCCCGCACTCTGAAAGAAGACGGCAGCTTCCTGTAAACAGAGTACTCCAGAACCGGGTTGAACTAGGCTCCCGCCCCCTGGCCTGCAAAGACAAAAGAATTGCAGTATAAATATAGGAGCTCCACTCCTTACAAATCAGATCCAGTTTTGACCACGACGAACCTCTGCCTGACTAGAAGGACCAAGAGAAGCTGAAGGACAGAAACCAGTCTGTATCCTGTTAGACTGGCCTGCAGTGGTGCCTTGCTGAGAACGGAGAGGAAAGGACCAGAAAGGACTTTGTAGACTTGTGCCTGAAACGATCTACAAGGGCTTGATTGAGAGCTTGCCCCCTGACCGGAACCCCAGGACCATTGGGTTCTATCTGCTTGTGCCCATCTGCTGTTGGGCCTCAGTTCTTATTCCCTCGCCAGAGTTGTGACTTGGGTGCCTTCGCCCCCTCCCAGGTCGTGACAGCTCGGAGCCTGGTCGCCCCGCCGTAGAGAGCCCCGCTCATCCCTGAGTCGCTCTCCGCTTCAGTGCCGGGCCGCCTGCTCTCCTGTCACCTCGCCGCTAACGGAGCGCGATTGTGTACCTCTCATCTCTCCTGCACGGAGAACATTTCCATAGCCTCGGACGGTTCGTACGTTGCAACGTACCCGACTGTCTCGCTTTGTCCTCCTGCATACCAAGGCTCGTGCCGCACCTCAAGAAAGGCCTCCCCGTACAGTGGTACCGGAAGCCTGGTGCTGCACCCGTCTGCCCGAGAACGTGACGCCCCTCACAGATCCCCGAGTACGACCCGGTGTGCTAAGAAGTAGTATGTCCCGCAGGCCTGAACGGCGCCTCGCCCCGTGAACTGCATCGATCCCGGATCGCCGCAACCCTCCACAGTCTAGCTCCCCCACCTCGCTCCTCGAGGGGGACCGAGCCGGAAAGATCCTCTGGAGAACCGTCGGCCTCGTTCGGGGTCAGCCCTCACCAGCCGCGCCTGAAACGCCTCGGACTTCCACAGCAAGGTACACTTGAACTCCGTCCCGAGTTCCTATCGGATCCAGGGTCCGCAACGTTCTTATTTCCCTGTCTTCATACCTTGCCGAACAACAAACATTGAAACACTAAGTTTGCCTATTTTAATCTGGTGGCCCCCATTCGCTAAACGTTATTGTTGGTCTTGTGATAATTCTGCTCGAATATCTCTTTTATATAAAGTATACGTATTTTTGATACAACCATTTGACTGGTGTCCATTTGTGGTGGGTCAGTGGGTTTACTGTGTGTGATCATAAATGCTTAACTTACTATCGCCATGAAGATTAGCCTTGTCTGCTCGCGCCACGTTGCCTAGAGGGTGAGCAGGGGTTATTCGAAGGAGTAGTTCCCTTGCCCTGACGATTGGAGCTCAGGGTCCCTGCTTGTCACAAGTACCTACCTGTGCCAACCAGAGACCTTCGGGTTCCAACATTGGTACCAGCGGTGAGGATTTCAGATTTGCATTTATGATTTATATACAGTGAATTACTGATCACCACGTAGTGAGAGCAGACCAAATAACGAAGCCACAGATTACGTTCTCGCCGAGAGATCTCCAATCTCCCAACCATGCCTGGTTCACTTCCGGTACAAACACCCTCCGTTGTACTCTCTGTGATCTCTGGAATCGACGATGTTGACTGGGAAGGGCTAGAAAATTGCAAACTCGAGCAATTGAGAGCCCTGTGCGAAAAGTTTTGAGTTTCCCAGGCGGGCTGCAAAACCAGAGTCCAACGCATCACGGCACTGAGAGCCTGGAGAGAGTCCAGAGAGCCGGCAAATCGGGTGGTGGTGGATCCACCTGATAGCCTTATCGAGGTGCCGGGAGGCCTGTCGTCAGAAGAGCTGGCGGACAGGGCCGCAACCAGAGCGCATGAAGTGGAGATGGCCAGATTGAAGGGTCAGATGGCCATGGAAGAGAAAAGGCTCCAGCTGGAGCACGAGATACGCATTAAAGAATTGGAGCTGAAAGCAAAGAGCTTGGACGCAGCTCCTGGTGGCAGCACAACGCCAGCCCAGGTAGAGTCAAGGGTCTACGTACCGAAAGATGTGGTGAAGGAGTACTTTAAGGGAGACAACATAGGACAGTGGTTCCGGGCCTACAAAGTAGCCATGTCTTCCCACCGGGTCCCTGAGAAGGATTGGGGAGCGGGGTTGTGGGGACGGTTCCTGACTGAGGGGCGGGATACCCTGTTAGATCTCCCTTCCGATGAGTCCAATTCCTACCCACGAATGAAAGAAGCCCTGATGAATCGGTTTGGTTTAACTCCTGAAATGTACCGACAGCGGTTTAGGAAGTGTGTGAAGATTCAAGGGGGTACGTATGTGGAGTATGTGACCTTTTTCTGCAGAGCGCTGGATGGTTGGGTGAAAGGTAGCAAGGTAAATGATTTTCAAGGGCACCGCACCCAAGCCAACCGACCACGCACGCAACTTGGGCTTCATCCTGGACTCCTCCCTCTCGATGACCAGACAAGTCAACAGCGTCTCCGCATCGTGCTTCAACACCCTGCGTATGCTTCGCAAGATCTTCCGCTGGATCCCGACCGAGACCAGGAAGACAGTCACCCAGGCACTCGTCACCAGCCGACTGGACTACGGAAACGCCCTCTACGCCGGAACCACAGCCAAGCTACAGAAAAGACTCCAGCGCATCCAGAACGCCTCCGCCCGACTCATCCTGGATGTCCCCCGACGCAGCCACATCTCCAACCACCTGAGGAACCTGCACTGGCTCCCCGTCAACAAGAGGATCACGTTCCGGCTCCTCACCCACGCACACAAGTCTTTCCACGACCTGGGCCCCAAGTACCTCAACGACCGCATGACCTTCTACACGCCCACCCGCCAGCTACGGTCCACCAGCCTCGCCCTCGCCGCCGTACCACGCATCCGAAGAGCCACCGCCGGAGGAAGATCCTTCTCCTACCTGGCGGCCAAGACATGGAACTCCCTCCCCATCCACCTTCGGCTGACCCAGGACCATCTCGCCTTCAGGAGACAACTCAAGACCTGGCTGTTCGAGCAGTAGCATACCCTTCCCCTAAGCGCCTTGAGACCCTCCCGGGTGAGTAGTGCGCTATACAAATGGTATGATTGATTGATTGGTTGATTGATAGCATGGGAGCACTTGTCGGATAATTGTTTTCCTGAGTTACGCCAGCACCTGATTGATAGCAAGCTGTCCAACCCGAGGAAGCTTGCTGAGGAAGCGGACCGCTGGCTCAGCACCAGGGTCCACAAGGGTCCAGTGGGAGACTCAGCCAAAGGTGGGCAGGGTCCCCAGCAGAAGAGTGGGGGGGACAAGGGAAAACAGAAAGGGTTCAAAAAGGCCCCCAAAGTAATCCCCAAGGGAACCAAGGGAAAGGTTCTCAGTCTTCCCCACCCCCAAAATCAACCGGGGCCCCGACAGGTAAACCTGTTCTAAAGGGGCCCATCACCTGTTTTAGGTGTGGCGACCTGGGTCACATTGCCTCTGATCCTAAGTGTCGCTTGTTTGCGAAACCCGCACCCACTGGTGCTCCCCCCGGCAACTAGTTAATGTTAACTTTGGGGAGGAAGTAGCCGTCCAAATGGGTGGGGATCCCGTTCAGATGGCCTTAGTCTCGTTAGGAGACAGTGAGATGGTCCCCGAGAACTACCTGCCCAATAACACTAAGAAATATGCGCAGGTAGTGACCATCAACGGTAAGAAGGCGGAGGCTCTTCGAGATACAGGAGCCAGTGTGACTGCAGTGAGGCAGCACCTGGTGTCTCAAGGGCAGTTGGTACCGCACGCATACTGTAAGGTTGTCCATGCGGACAATTCTGAGAGCCAGTGTCCGATGGCTCAGGTTCCCTTTGAGTGGGGGGGGGGGTTTCAGGTACTCTGCAAGTCGCTGTGAGGACCTCCATGCCTGTAGATTGTCTGCTAGGGAACGATTTGGAGAACTCCCCTTGGGGAAAGGTGGAGAAAACGACTCATCTGCGGATGGTGGGTCTACCCGACTGGGCGTGCGTGACCACACGGTCCATGGCAGCCAGTAGGGGTGTTGAAGTGGTCCTGGAGCCTGAAGGAGAGGCCCAGGAACCGGCCTTAGAGAGGCGGCACCGGGGGCGCGGACAGCCGGTCCCCGATGTTCCCACGGCCCAGGAGGAAGCAGACCTCGAATGCCCTGGAGCCTACGGGGGAACAGATCGCTGAACTGGGAGACTTGCCTGAGCTGACCCATTGGCAGCAAGAAGGAGGTCCCTCCAGGGAAGAATTCTGTGAGGAGCAGAAAAAGTGCCCTTCTCTAGCAGGTATGCGGCAGCAGGCTGCAGACCAGGCCAATGGTGTTCGGTCCGGAACTCACTTGGTATACTGGGAGAACGATCTCCTGTATTCAGAGCCTAAGGCTGCTGAACCTGGGTCAGCCCGTGTGCTGGTGGTACCCCAGAAGTTCAGAGCCTTCCTACTGGGTCTGGCTCACGATGTGCCGTTAGCAGAACATCTGGGGATGGACAAGACCTATGACAGGCTTGTCACCCACTTCTACTGGCCCCAGATGCACCGGAGCTCCGACGCTCATTGCAGAACTTGTCAAACTTGCCAGGCAAGTGGTAAGTGCGGAGGGAAGAACAAGGCTCCCCTCCAACCCTTCCCCGTCGTCAGTACCCCATTCCAGCGAGTGGGAATTGACATTGTGGGGCCTCTGGACCCCAAGACAGCCCTGGGCAACAGGTTCATCCTAGTCTTGGTGGACCATGCCACCCGGTACCCTGAAGCCATCCCTCTGAGAACAGTGACGACCCCCGTGGTGGGACGAGCACTGATGGGAATTTTCTCTCGAGTGGGATTCCCTCTAGAGGTGGTGTCTGACAGAGGTACCAACTTCATATCGAAATATATGAAGTCCCTTTGGCAAGAGTGTGGTGTAACGTACAAGTTCACCACCCCTTACCACCCCCAAGGAAACGGGTTGGTTGAGAGATTCAACCGAACCCTGAAAGGCATAATTATGGGCCTGGAAGGACCCATGAGGCGTAAGTGGGACGTCCTCTTACCATGCCTACTGTTTGGGTACCGAGAGGTGCCACAGAAGTCGCTCGGGTTCAGTCCCTTCAAGCTTGTGTACGGTCACCCTGTCCGAGGACCTCTGAGTCTGGTTAGGGAAGGCTGGGAGCAATCTCCCAGGAAACCTCCCCAGAATGTATATAGCTACATGCTGGCCTTCCGAAACCATACCCGGCGATTCAGGAAACTTGCTGAGGCAAACCTGGAAGACAGCCAGGAAGAGATGAAGCGGTGGTACGACCAGAATGCCACTCTGGTAGAGCTTCAGCCTGGACAAAAGGTGTGGGTCTTGGCCCCAGTGGAGCCCTGTGCACTTCAGGATAAGTGGACGGGTCCATTTGAGGTTGTGGAGCGCAAGAGTCCTGTCACCTACCTGGTGAACTTGCAAACTCCCAGGAACCCTTTACGGGTCCTACATGTTAACCGCCTTAAGCCCCACTTGGAGAGGCCAGAAGTGGGCATGCTGTTGGCAACCGATGACGGAATGGAGGAGGAGACCGAGCCTCTTCCGGACCTCTTGGTGGCCTCCGAGCGAGATGGGTCAGTGGATGGAGTTAACCTCTCACCCTCCCTGACCCCTGAGCAGCAGAGTGATTGCCGCCAGTTGCTGGGGCAATTCTCTGACTTGTTCTCCCTGGTTCCGGGTGTCACAGATTGGTGCGTCCATGATGTGGACACCGGAGACAGCTTGCCGGTGAAGCACAAGGCTTACCGCGTGACTGACAGGGTGCGAGCTTGCATCGAGGAGGAAGTCTCGAAGATGTTTGCTCTTGGGCTGATTGAGTCCTCCAGCAGTCCTTGGGCCAGCCCAGTGGTCTTGGTCCCGAAGGCTGCGACGCCGGGAGCCACACCCGAACTCCGGTTCTGTGTGGACTATCGAGGACTCAATTCGGTCACGAAAACTGACGCGCACCCCATTCCCAGAGCTGATGAGCTCATCGATCGGTTGGGAGCTGCCCGGTACCTCAGTACGTTTGACTTAACGTCTGGGTACTGGCAGATTGTCTTAACTGATGGGGCCAAAGAGAGGTCAGCGTTTTCAACCCCAGATGGGCACTACCAATTCCGGGTCATGCCCTTCGGGATGAAAAACGCCCCTGCCACCTTCCAGAGGTTGGTCAACCAGGTGTTGGTTGGACTGGACGCGTTCAGTGCCGCCTACCTGGACGACATCGCAGTGTTCAGCGGAACGTGGGAGGACCACTTGCGACACCTGTGGGAAGTGTTGGCGGCTCTGCGCAAGGCAGGCCTCACGATCAAGGCAAGCAAGTGCCAGATCGGGCAGGGATCCGTGGTGTATTTGGGACACCAAGTTGGGAACGGCCAGGTGGCGCCCCTTCTACCCAAAATTCAGACCATCCTGGCTTGGGAAGCCCCCAAGACCCAAACGGTGGTGAGGGCCTTCCTCGGACTCACCGGGTACTACAGGAGGTTTGTCAAGGGATACGGCACCATCGTTGCCCCCTTGACAGAGCTGACTTCGAAGAAGCAGCCCCGGAAAGTGATCTGGACCGACGCTTGTCAGGAAGCCTTCGACACCCTGAAGAAAGCCATGTGCCAGTGCTCCTGGCTCCTGATTTCTCCAAAGAGTTTGTAGTGCAGACAGATGCTTCAGAGCATGGGATTGGGGCTGTCCTTTCACAGACGGCTGAGGAGGGCTGGGATCACCCTGTGGCCTTCATCAGTGGGAGGTTACTTCCACGGGAACAGAAGTGGAGTGCGATTGAGCGAGAAGCTTTTGCTGTGGTCTGGGCCCTGAAGAAGCTAAGACACTACTTGTTTGGGTCTCACTTCCGAGTTCAGACGGACCACAGGCCCCTCAGATGGTTGATGCAAATGAGCGGTGAGAACCCGAAACTGTTGAGGTGGTCCATTTCTCTACAGAGTATGGACTTTACGGTGGAACACCGCCCTGGCATAGACCACGCCAATGCTGACGGTCTGTCAAGGTTTTTCCGCCTTAGTGATGAGGAACTCCCTGGGCAAGGGTAGTTCTCCCCACATTTCAGCTGGAGGGGACACGTGTTAGACCTGGCACCTTGGCGTGAGTCTCCCTTCCTCTTTTTGCAGATGTGCCTCCGATGTTTTGCTGGTGTTCGACGCTCAGGGCACTGCGCCACGGCCAATCCGTGCCGCAGTGCAAGTGCTCCCAATGTAAAGTGTATGTACAATTGATTTCCATGATTGGCTTATTTGGTTTACTATCAGTCCCCAGTAACGTGCACGAGGAGTGCCGGGGCTTGTAGATACAAATGCTGCTAGTGGGCCTGCAGCGCTGGTTGCGCCACCCACAGAAGCGGCCTCGTAAGACATGACTCGGGTCCGCCATTGCAGACCCCGCGCACGGTCCCGTACTGTCACGCTGACTGTGCAAGTGCCCACACTTGCCAGTCCCTGAACCTTCCCTAACCTCCATATCAGTTGCCCCTATGGTAGGCCTACGGGCAGGGTGCATTGAAGCGTAAGGTAGGTCAAGCCTAGAGTGTGGCATGTCCTCATAGTGAATTGCCGCCCTTTTTCGTTCTTCACTATGGAAGGGCTACCGGTTCTCTTAGGCCAAGGTGAGCTGTCGGAACTATTACACGCTATAGTCACGGCAGACTCAGGGAACACGGTAGCAGGTCGAGTTTAGTATGCCTGAACTCAGAATAATAAAATACTTCCTTTAGTAAGGTTTATTTTAATATCCTGTGTTTGCAAATGCTACTTTTAGAAAGATAGCCTTTGCGCGCCTAACTATTTAGCCCGCCTCTGCCAGGATGTGTATCGGTTGTCTGGGTTTGTGTGAGTGACAGGGCTGGGAGATTCCCAGGGACAGTTGGAACCCCCAGGTGGTGAATAGGGTGCTTGCACCAGGATGGGTGGGCGGAGTAGTCCTTGACTCTGAGTAGGGTTGTGCTCCACCACCACAATGCTGGCTCCACCCCCCTGCGGAGCGTCTGATGTCCCTGCCCGCACTCTGAAAGAAGACGGCAGCTTCCTGTAAACAGAGTACTCCAGAACCGGGTTGAACTAGGCTCCGGCCCCCTGGCCTGCAAAGACAAAAGAATTGCAGTATAAATATAGGAGCTCCGCTCCTTACAAATCAGATCCAGTTTTGACCACGACGAACCTCTGCCTGACTAGAAGGACCAAGAGAAGCTGAAGGACGGAAACCAGTCTGTATCCTGTTAGACTGGCCTGCAGTGGTGCCTTGCTGAGAACGGAGAGGAAAGCACCAGAAAGGACTTTGTAGACTTGTGCCTGAAACGATCTCAGAGGGCTTGATTGAGAGCTTGCCCCCTGACCGGAACCCCAGGACCATTGGGTTCTATCTGCTTGTGCCGGTCTGCTGTTGGGCCTCAGTTCTTATTCCCTCGCCAGAGTTGTGACTCAGGTGCCTTCGCCCCCTCCCAGGTCGTGACAGCTCGGAGCCTGGTCGCCCCGCCGTAGAGAGCCCCGCTCATCCCTGAGTCGCTCTCCGCTTCAGTGCCGGGCCGCCTGCTCTCCTGTCACCTCGCCGCTAACGGAGCGCGATTGTGTACCTCTCATCTCTCCAGCCGGAATCTGCACGGAGAACAGTTCCATAGCCTCGGACGGTCCGTTCGTTGCAACGTACCCGACTGTCTCGCTTTGTCCTCCTGCATACCAAGGCTCATGCCGCACCTCAAGAAAGGCCTCCCTGTACAGTGGTACCGGAAGCCTGGTGCTGCACCCGTCTGCCCGAGAACGTGACACCCCTCACAGATCCACGAGTACGACCCGGCGTGCTAAGAAGTAGTACGTTCCGCAGGCCTGAACGGCGCCTCGCCCCGTGAACTGCATCGATCCCGGATCGCCGCAACCCTCCACAGTCTAGCTCCCCCGCCTCGCTCCTCGAGGGGGACCGAGCCGGAAAGATCCTCTGGAGAACCGTCGGCCTCGTTCGGGGTCAGCCCTCACCAGCCGCGCCTGAAACGCCTCGGACTTCCACAGCAAGGTACACTTGAACTCCGTCCCGAGTTCATATCGGATCCAGGGTCCGCAACGTTCTTATTTCCCTGTCTTCGTACCTTGCCGAACAACGAACATTGAAAGACTACGTTTGCCTATTGTAATCTGGTGGCCCCCATTCGCTAAACGTTATTGTTGGTCTTGTGATAATTCTGCTCGAATATCTCTTTAATATAAAGTATACGTATTTTTTATACAACCATTTGACTGGTGTCCATTTGTGGTGGGTCAGTGGGTTTACTGTGTGTGATCATAAATGCTTAACTTACTATCGCCCTGAAGATTAGCCTTGTCTGCTCGCACCACGTTGCCTAGAGGGTGAGCAGGGGTTATTCGAAGGAGTAGTTCCCTTGCCCTGACGATTGGAGCTCAGGGTCCCTGCTTGTCACAAGTACCTACCTGTGCCAACCAGAGACCTTCGGGTTCCAACACCGTGGATAGTAGGGAAGGTGTTGGATAGTAAATTAAAACTATTCCCTATCCTAGAGCGCCCCCAGCGCAATGCGTTGTAATGACTTGCGTTGAAATGGTTGCGTCGTAATGGTAGTGCGTTGTAACAGTTGCGTTGTAAAGGATGTTTCCCGTGGTTAGCCCTGATATGGTTGGTGGAATAGATGACACAGACACCGCCGATCTGGAGGACCAGCCCTGTCCCGTATTTGGTTTATCACTGATGTCATAAAACAGTTCTTCAATTTGTTATAAAAGACTCTCTGGTAGAACTGTGAATTACACAGACTATAGAAACTGACTATCACGAAAGGATTATTTCCATCTACTCGTTACCAATACGTGGACATATTGTTTTGGTTTTTTGCCATTTGTGTGAATGTTCTTTGTATGATTGAATGGCCAAGTGTGTATGTAATGTATAAAATGTTCTTTGTGATTTATGCTTATGTTTGTATATATTGTATATAAATTCTTTGTATTCCCATGCACTAAAAATATTGTGCTAAAAAGTGAAAATTCTACAAAAGAGAATAAATCTCGCATGATGCTATATTGTGAGCAGGTTGTTTTTGTTTGATTCGAGAACAGCTATTGTGGTTAATTATCTGTTGATAATTGGGTTTCTCAGCATTGGCTTTTGTTTTGTTATATAAGATCTGGAGGACCTAAGCACAACTCCGGATAGGCAAACTGTCAGACAAGAACATGGCTTATGTCTCAAGACACTGGCATGCTGAATGGCAGATGCCGTACACACACACTCACACACTCACTAGCTGTGCTTGTTATTGATTTGAAGTTGCATCTGTAAAGAGTTGGATCTTCCAATTTAAATTGCACATTTGCATTGTCAGACAGCGTGATAGATTACCATGGGGTGTTTTTTTATTGTGTGTAGCAACTTGTGTGACCTTATGAGCCATATTCACAAATGTATTGGTAGGGCCTGGGTGACACATAACACAATTTTGGTTTGAAATGTGAAATAACGTTGAGTGAAAAAAGGGAGTGTGTTGGCCATAATCACTTATGAAAAGTATGCAATATCTGTCAGTGTGAGATTGTTCAAAACACTAATATTCGTTGCAAAAGATTGAAAGTAATGTTTATACATTGCCCTCTCTGCTATCCACCTCCCCCACTCAATCACTGCTGTGCATTCGCCGTACCCTTCCATCTAAGTCACTGATCACAGGGCATTCTGGCCTCAAAGCTGATACACTCACCTGATTGTTCCTGGTCCCTCTAGCTTGCACAAAGGCCCTGCAAAGCGATGTTTCCTGCGTTGAAATATTGCTGCGGCCAAGCACCAGGGTAACAAAGAGTGCACTTATTCCTGCATACCCAAGACGGAAGTGCTACCACATTGTCAATTTTTTCTGCACAACTATCATCGAAGCCATTAATCAGACATCCCCATTTTTTCACCAGGTTAAAGAAAAATGGAACTTGTAGTTTTACTCCAAATCAACAAACATATTGAAATAACACAACTAAAAAATAATTAATTGCCAATGAAAGGGGTGGGTGGGCGAAGACTGCCAGCGTGTCCTGAAGAGATGGTCTCACACAGTAATTGTACATTCCATGCCATGTTTTAATCTGCAGGTCACTTGTTGAAGAAATACAAATCACCACAACACCCACTGCAACTCTTATATCAGGTACAGTAATTACTAAATTCACTATGGACAGCTTGTGTGCCCACTCCTATGTCTTATGAAATAGGATACACGTTTCCCATTTGTTGCGAGATGACAATCATCTGTGCATGAATGTACTACATAAAAGTCAAACATTGTGTAACAATCATGGTGCTGTAAGTACCGCTTACGCTTATGGCAGGGTAAGAGTATTGGAAGATACCTTCTACAACTTAGCCAGAGGGGTGGTGTGGCGATAAGTGTACTTCCAGGGTGCCATGTGTTACATCCAATAGCAATCAATTGAAGATTTTGTATCGCAACATTCATTGCACTACACAGCACCTTTTTGAATCGCCCACATGTTCTGTAAATGGAATATGTAAAATCTGTATTTAATATATATCTTTTAGAACTGTGAAAGACATACCGTAGTGTCATTTTCTACTTTTGTATGAATTTGAAAGACCGCAAGTTATAACATTACCCTTTTAGTTAAAATATCAAAATAACCACTACATTTCAATTCAATTCAATAAAGTCTTTATTTCGATTATTCATCAGAAAATACAAGTTCATCCAAATTTAAAACTAGTACTTAAAATACATCATGTAATTAGGAAATGTTATACAAAATTCTTACTCCAAATATCATCATATATTTTTTGATAAGTATATATACATAATAAAACAGCATCTTAAAATGTGATTTAAATAATTTAAAACCTTTGTGCAGACATATTTTCAATAACAGGTACTTAAAAAGGGAATAGATTATCTGCCTTAAGTAACAGAATAGATCATAGCTCAGACTCATATGAAGTGGGGCCCAACTAAACTTTTTGTACTACTTTACCCCCCCTTTTTATTACGAATGGCCCATGCCCAACTCAGAAACGTAGGCACGCCGATCATGATAAGGGCAGTGGTGTCTGATTTTAGGATTCTGCTCGCAACCAATGCC
Source organism: Lissotriton helveticus (assembly GCF_964261635.1). Taxonomy (NCBI): domain Eukaryota; kingdom Metazoa; phylum Chordata; class Amphibia; order Caudata; family Salamandridae; genus Lissotriton; species Lissotriton helveticus. The sequence continues at coordinate 172,657,354 of NC_136060.1, forward strand.
GACCTAGGGGTCCATTAGGATGACGGGCGGACTTTGTCCGCCCGTCATCCTACCGGTGAATGGGACCACCCGCCATAAGGGCGGGGGTCCCGTTGTACATATTAAGATGCGCCCGCCACAGTGGCGAGCGCTTCCCGCATTTTTAACATTGCGGCGGGCGGTGCTGAAAGCACCGCCCGCCGCAATGCTAAAAATGCACGTTGTGCATTTCAATGCACAACATGACAGGCACCGCGAGGTGCCTGTTATGTTGTGCATTGAAATGCAGGGGGGTACCATATGTACCCCCCATGTGCACCCCCCACCCCCACGGAGTCCCTGGGGGCCCGCAACGGCCCCTGCAGGGGGACTCCGCCTGCCTTTCCGTGGCGGCATTGCCGCCACGGAAAGGCGTGCCAGAATGTGCATTGTAATATGGCTGGCGGTGTCTAACAGACACCGCCACCATATTAAACATATTCCGCCCCGGCCGCAAGGCCACCGGGGCGGAAAACAGGCGGGCGGTGATTTTCACCGCTGCGGTCCCCCGCCATCCTAATATGGCGGGGGGGAATTTGGCAATGGATGTCGGGCGGATTGCCTCCGCCAGGCCGGCGGTGGCTACAGCCAGCCTGGCGGAGGCAATCCGCCCGACATCATAATGGACCCCCTAGTGTTCATAGACGTGCATACTGGCTTAAGCCATTTTAACCTAGGCAGGTGGTACGCAGGACAGACGAATAGAAAGAGATCTATGTTCTCAATATGGTTCTGACAAAATATACACTTATCACACCTGGTAGGGTTACATTTACTTGTGAAGCATCATAACGGCAACGTGCCTATTCTGAACTGGTGATAGAGCTTCCGATCATATGGCTTGGTAATAAGATCCCAATAGTCTTCCACAGCGGCCCCATCCTTAATTTAGAGGAAATTCCTTGACAACGACTGCCTTGTGTGGGAAGAGTATCTATAGATTACTCATCCCCATTTCAACCAGTAGGGACCTGATGTTATTCAGCCATGGGATCATATGTGATCTGTTCAAACTCCTCACTTCCAGTAATGCCTTTGCATACAAGGAGAGTTCCGGAGTGGTCCAGAGACACCCCCAGAATGCCAAGGGTCTATAGCGTGCTGCATCGTCAATGGTGTGGCAACTCAAATCAAGAAAAAGCGGTAACATGGGTGAAGATTGCGGGAGGTTGACTATCGCTCTAACAAACTTGTTTTGGGCTAAAGTTAGTGGGGATAAATTGCCGAAACCCCATAGTTCGGCTCCATACAATATTGCTGGACTAATTTTGATGGTATAAATTCTTAGTATGGGGGCAATAGGCTTTGTTTGGGAAATGATATTGCACAAATTAACAGGCATATTAAACATAGGCCATGATTGTGAGTTAGGTACAGTGATAATTACCTTATACCAGGGTAAATAGTGCATTAATTTAATTACTCCTCTGATTACAAGTTAAACATTGCATGTGCTGTTTATCACATGAGCTAATTATTACGTGTCTGTGGGTCACATGTGCTATTTATCATGTGCGACTTACGGCACAGGATATTTACTATGTGTTTTACAATAACACATGTGGGAAATAATAACCCCCAATTACAAATATGAGAGGTCATTGAAAACCAATGGAAAATATTAATACCTCAAGTCAAAAGCAAATGGTAGAAATCCCTGAAAATGTAGGGAATAAAAGAAAAGAGCTAAACTAATCCAACAACACAAAAGCCAACATGCCAATGCAAAAGACACGGTACATGTACTGTTTGAGTTCTAAAAATAAAATCACACACACCTGCACACATCTAAACATAGGGCCTGACCTACATATACAGCCATGAACAGGTGAACCTCTCGGATGTTCATTGCAGCAGGTCATACTTTCAGTTCGCATAGCACCACCATGTTAAGAGCACTGCTAGGCCACTAAATGTTGCTATGCCAGATCCATGTTCTGCTACCAAAAACCATGTAGCATAACGGTGGGAATCAGGTCACCAATCAATGTTGGAGCTAGGCAGAGCTGTGTCCTGGCTCCAGTTGTATTTAATATTTGCATTAATGATGTTAAAAACTTTCTGCGGGCACTAAATCTTAACACGCCAGTTAGTGATGGGCAAAAAATGACTATTTTATTATTTGGAGACATCTTGTCTTTAATGGAAATTGCTATGCACGAACTGCTCAAGGAATTTGAGGCCTATTGTAAAATGAAGAAGCTCCAGATGCACACTTCTGAAAAGAAATATATGCTTTTGATCACTAGAGTTAAGATTACGAATATATTCAGAATCTACAGTACGCCTCCGGAGTAGGCGGCGCATTATGATTACTTGAGAATAGGATTCAATGCAAAATTGTCCAGATCCCCTCACCTGCAAAAAAGAGAAGAAACCTTAAGCCAGTACGCAAATGCAATATTACGATTTTTCAACAACTGTGGTGATAGGTTTATTGCCACTGCTATTGAGGCATACCAAGTACAAGCTATAGTCGCCATATTAGATCTCTAACTTATGGATGAAACAATAAACCTAGAGTTAGTTTTATCTCACATACACCTAGCTCTCTTTCTCTTCCTCACCAAACCCTGCTTTTCTATTGGTTTTAGGAGACCTCTTTTCGAAACACTGAAAACATCCCTGAGCTCCTACCTCTCAGAGAGGGGGCTGTAGCCCGCATTGGGACCAGGTTCGCAATGAGAGGAGGTTTCCCTAAAATGTAGCATGCCACCTACGGGTGGGTGAGGGAAATCGTCCTGTAAAAGGGATACTCCAGCACTCTATTTCTATTTCCATACCTTTCTATTTCGACCCAGGGGCCTTGTTGAGGTTTGTTGCGTCTAGTTTAGGGTAGCCGGTCCCTGCTGGTCTTTAAACCTCCTCAGGCCCTCTCTTTTGCGTGTGAATAATCTTCCAATCTTATCACCTTAGTCCATAGGATTTTAAGGTCATTAGTGAGCCATGCTTATGATTTGGGAGATTTATTGTGGCTACCGGCTTTCATTGGGGCATACTAATCCCCAAATGCTATCAGAGTCACATTACGATGCTTGACTTTTTGGAAACAGTATTCCCTTAATTAGCCAGCTTCCCTGTTCTAGCAACTGTCACAATAATGATAATGCAAGGTGAACCTACATGACAGATCAGTTAAACACTTCTTTTATGTTACAAACATTTCTTGAGATATAATTTTGTTACCACCTCTATTGATATGACTTGATGTTGAATATACATTAAAGTGGAAAAGGTAGTTCTTGAATGTGGGTCGTCATTCCAAGATTGAGTATCCCAGTGCAGCTCTAAAATTTCAGTCAAACACTTCTCATTTATATACATGATATTTATTAGATGTTTTAAATACTAAACTGCTATGTAAAACAGATGACTGTTAAGGGAGGTGACCCAATATAGTTTGTAAAACATTTTGCATTTATGAACACAATTTTACATAACAGCTTAACAAATTTGTAATTTTCCAACAAGCAGAAAACAATAGCAAGATCGAGGAAGGATTGAGTGCAATGAGAGATGGGTTTGCATGGTTAGTTAAACACATATAGTTACAAACATTTCTTGAGATGAAAACTTTGTTATGTTCTCTGTAGTCGTTGCACGTTAAATAACTCAATTTTTTGTGCTTGGCTTAAATATGTAGTACTAACAAACCAGGGGTGCCTCTAATCAGTAAGGCTGAGCCTATCATCTAAACAAACAAAGGAAGATGCCAATACTGATGGGTTTATTCAACATATATCAATAACATCCACAAAAGAAGAGGAATTCAAAGGTGGGAATGGCTATTTAATAGCTATTTATTTGAATCAATTTTGACATAGCAATCATGAGACTTAATACACAATAGAAAAATTGCAGACGCAAAGTTAGAGAAAGAAATACAATAAAATTACTCTCGCCACAGCACTCATACATATCACAGTCATACCACTCACATTCCCATCCAAACTTGCAAGGAAGAAAAATACAAAAATGATTCGCCACTACAGGTGAGACTAAGTCCCGTAGGGGAAATCAAGAACGGTCTGCTCTGATTGTAAAAAAGATGTTTTTACAGTTATTAAACACTGGAATGTTTTAGTCACAATCAGGGTTATTCAAACAACACATATTGAGTGTAAGTAATAAACCAAATCTTCGAGTGCGAAATCAATAAGCACAAGAACACACTAGAAGAGCAGACCAAGAAAGGCAGGCCTACGCGTTTCGAATCCCTCTAGCTCAAAAGGGGATTCTCCTCAGGGCCAGGGTACATTTACGCGTTTCGAATCCTTCTAGCTCAAAAGGGGATTCTCCTCAGGGCCAGGATACATTCTGAAAAGTAGAAAAGGATAGAGACTAAATACCAATCAAGTCTAAAATACAAGGACACTACAGAGCACTACTACACCAACAAAATATGTCGCTTACCCTCATAAGTAGGTGCAAGAATGAAGACTCCTAAAAAGGTGGAAAAGTAAAAATAAAATGAAACTAAATGAAACAAGCCAAATATCAGTAGAAGATGGGGTGTGGGGGGAGGGACAAGTTTCAACGTGAATGGGCATAGGATTACCTTGAAAGTTATGTGATGAGACCTGTGGTGGACGGGTAGGGATCGAATCCGGTACGCGGAATCTGCGTAAAACATGAAGGGATAGAGCGTAAATGACCCATCCTAGGTGTAGAGCAAAAAATACACACAGAACTACTACGGAGCGTTCTTACCCGTATCTAGGATGCACAATCAATGTACGGGGGCTGGACGGGCGCTGTAAAGAATTGCAGCGTAAACAACTGGAAACGTGTTGGGCCCACTCTGTAGTTAAAATAAAAGTCACTGTTAGGCATCGGTCGGGCAGAGTGGGAGAAGTGCCGCAAAGTAGTCACGTCAAAGAGCGGAACTTACCGGGGCTTGAGCAGTCTGCCGAATAGAACGGGTGGCGGTCCAAGGGCGCTGATCATTCGCGCATGCGTAGTCGAGATGATTCCATGCAGCCAAAGGGGAGGTGTTTATAGGCCCCAGGCTGAGGTCAGAGAATGTTATGGGACGCTATTCCCTCGCACATGCGTGATGACAATGGAATCGTCAGGAGAGACATGGAATGAAATGTAAAGCTGTTTATTTCAATACGTGAAGAAAAACCAGAGGACTCTTCAAGTAATATGGGGGCTTGGGCACCCTGTGAGAGAATTATGAAAAACAATAAATGAGAGACTAAATCAAACTTCCTGCACCACACCTTCGAAAAAACTTCGGAACTCCAAAGAGATTTGGAAAGTGGTCGGTCAATGTGGTCCGCATCAATGGAATGGCTCATAGTTTATAGATTTCGGATAGTTCATTGAGGCCTGTGGAAGCCGTATCAAATTTTACAATGAGGAGTGCCTCTCTTTTGAATAATTTAGAATCCCAATCCCCACAACGTGGATCTTTCTCGACCTTGGAGATGATAGTCCATTTTAGGTCGCTTATTTGGTGGTTATATCTTGTCCAGTGGTTGACCAATGGCGCAGTTTCCACTTTATTTTTGATCCTTGATTTGTGTTGAGAAATTCTTTGTCGCGCCTCTTGGTTGGTTTTGCCAATGTATAGGAGACCACATGGGCATGTGATCCCATAAACCACAAATTTGGATTTACAGTTGCTGAAGGTTTCGTGTTTCCACGAAATACCATTGTGTTGGAATAAAGATCCTTCCATGGTGGTATCGCAACATAGTCATGTGCCACATTTGTGGTGCCCCACAATGGGATTTAGGCCCATCATTTGTCGTAGTGTGGGTTGTTTTTCTTGCGTATTTGCCGCTCTCACCACATAGTTGGCAATACTGTTTTCCTTTTTAAATGCAAAAAGTGGTGGCTAATTCAAGCTTTCATCGAGATTTTTTACCAGGTGCCAATTATGTCCGATGATCTTTTTAAGTTTATTTGCATTCGGACAATACGTTGTGACACACACTTGGCGTTTTAGCTGGGGTTTGTTTCGTCGCTCAAGTAAGGTTTCTCGTGGGGTCCATCTTGCCCGTTTCATACAATTTCTCACCAGTTTTCTTGGGTATCCACGGTCCCATAGTTTAGATACTAGATTATTGGCATGGAATTTGTAGTCAACGTTGGAAGTACAATTTCTGCGTACACGCAAAAATTGTCCATAAGGGAGATTTTCTCTCAGGCTCCTCGGATGATTGCTAGAAAAAAGGAGAGCTTTATTGCGGTCCGTTGGTTTGACAAACAATGTTGTGGCTAGTTTACCGGCAGAGGGGAAGACTTCTACATCCAAGAATGATATCCTTTGGGTCGAATGATGGGCCAAGCTAAACTGTATGTCCAGTGTTCTAGCGTTTAACCATATGTGGAATAGTTTTAAGTTTTCTTCTCCACCTGTCCACACCATGAAAATGTCATCTATAAAACGTAGCCACGTTCTGATGTACTTTCCAAACGGGTTGTTATTGTGGACATAAGTGTCCTCATACAGCGACATAAACAGTACTGCCAATTCCGGGGCGAATGGGCACCCCATTGCTACTCCTTTCACTTGAAAGTAAAAATCCTTTCCAAAGCAGAAGTAATTTTTCTTTAAAGCAAAGGACGCCAAATCAACCAAAAATTGGGTCGGTACTTGCACAGGTCTGGGACGTGAATCAAGGAAATATGAAAGCACTGCCACTGCTTCATCCTGGGGTATTTGGGTATAGAGGGATGTCACATCAAGTGTGACCAATATGTCTTTCCCTTGATCGAATTCAATTTTATCCAATTTATTAATGAAGTCTGTCGTATCCTGAAGGAATGACGTGACTTTCTCCATAAATTGTTTTAGGAAGCAGTCCACGTATTTTGCAATAGGCTCCAAGAGGGAGTCACATCCTGCCACAATGGGCCTCCCTGGGGGCTTGGTCTGGTCTTTATGGACCTTTGGTAAGATGTAGAACAATGGGACTTTGGGAAATTTATTTTGTAAATACTCAAATTCCTTTGGTCCTAAGAAACCTTGTTCGAATCCTTCCTTCATGTTTTATGCAGATTCCACGTACCAGATTCGATCCCTACCCGTCCACCACAGGTCTCATCACATAACTTTCAAGGTAATCCTATGCCCATTCACGTTGAAACTTGTCCCTCCCCCCACACCCCATCTTCTACTGATATTTGGCTTGTTTCATTTAGTTTCATTTTATTTTTACTTTTCCGCCTTTTTAGGAGTCTTCATTCTTGCACCTACTTATGAGGGTAAGCGACATATTTTGTTGGTGTAGTAGTGCTCTGTAGTGTCCTTGTATTTTAGACTTGATTGGTATTTAGTCTCTATCCTTTTCTACTTTTCAGAATGTATCCTGGCCCTGAGGAGAATCCCCTTTTGAGCTAGAAGGATTCGAAACGCGTAAATGTATCCTGGCCCTGAGGAGAATCCCCTTTTGAGCTAGAGGGATTCGAAACGCGTAGGCCTGCCTTTCTTGGTCTGCTCTTCTAGTGTGTTCTTGTGCTTATTGATTTCGCACTCGAAGATTTGGTTTATTACTTACACTCAATATGTGATGTTTGAATAACCCTGATTGTGACTAAAACATTCCAGTGTTTAATAACTGTAAAAACATCTTTTTTACAATCAGAGCAGACCGTTCTTGATTTCCCCTACGGGACTTAGTCTCACCTGTAGTGGGGAATCATTTTTGTATTTTTCTTCTCTGCACGTTTGGATGGGAATGTGAGTGGTATGACTGTGATATGTTTGAGTGCTGTGGCGAGAGTAATTTTATTGTATTTCTTTCTCTAACTTTGCGTCTGCAATTTTTCTATTGTGTATTAAGTCTCATGATTGCTATGTCAAAATTGATTCAAATAAATAGCTATTAAATAGCCATTCCCACCTTTGAATTCCTCTTCTTTTGTGGATGTTATTGATATATGGCTTAAATATGAGCAGCCTTTCATAGATTGAAGCTCAGAATTACTATGATTTTGCATTAGGGTTGCATCTCATTTGTGGCCCAGTCCTGACTCATTGCGCGGCCTGGTGCTACTTTGCAATAGGCAGGCGTGACATGGGCGGTGCACGGGCATTCCCATGCATTCACCCATGTTTTTTAGTGCAAACCCAAATTTACCAAGACATGTAAACCTGGGTTGTGGTCCAGGGCTTCAAGTGTGGGGGGGGGGGGTCTGTGGGGTTCTGAGCCCCCCCCTCCCAGTTTTTTTGGGGGGCAGGCCTCGATAGGGGGCTCTATTTTTGGTCCTCAAAGGTCAAAGGTAGAGTGACCAGACGTTCCGGTTTTTGTTTGGTGTTACTAGTGTGGGTAACATGTCTTGATAGTGAAATACTGCCAATTTCGTTTTTCACTATTGAAAGGCTATCTTGCCCATAGGATAACATGGGGAATGCTGTGTAACATGTTTACCTGCATATCTTCCCATAACGGCAAGATAGACATATGGAATATGGTATCCCTGAACTCAGAATTTAATAACACATCCTTTAGTGAAGATGGTTTTTAAATTCTAAGTTTGGAAGGAGCACTTTTAGAAAGTGGCTATTTTCCTGTTCAACCTTTCTGTGTGCCTCTGCCTGGTTGTGTATTGACTGTCTGGTTTGAAAAGAAAATTGTTGTGAGAAACCCCAGCAAAATAGACACAGTGAATATCTTCAAGGGTTTTGGGTAATCCTGCAATAGATTACTAAGTAATGTAAATAATTGTTACATGTTTTTTAAAGTGTTTGGCATTTTATGGCTTATATCTAATAAACATACCTTTTTGCCTATTTTATTATCGTTTGCTGGATGCGACTTCATGGTTTTCTTAAGCACACAATGCTAGTTATCTTAATTTAGACCACACCCCTACTCGGATAGGCCACACCCCTTTAAGAAATGTGCCATGCCCCTTTTAGAGCACCACCAATTTTTTTTTCCCACTTAGAGCCCTGTTTGCCACTTAGAGCCCTGTTTGGGCCAAAACAGCGTGCATACTTGACAGAGGCGTAATGGAGAGAAATATCTTCATTTCTCCTTGTTATTTCCACTTTCTATGTGTGCTGCATTCTGCTTTCTGTAGAACACATAGCAAGAGGAATATGCTTCTATGGGTGTTTTTGTTTGAAAAGGTATCATTCATATACAAAAACAATCATGATCGCAACGCAGGGATACTTGTAGCATAGTGGAAGGACAAGGGCGTAGCTTGGTCATTATTGGGCAGGTGTAAGCTTCAGATTTCCCAACAATCTTGCTGGCATATCTTTTTAAAATACATTATGAGAAGCAGGAGGCCGGAAAGAGAGAGCAGAGTAGTATTTAATACACAATTTTTTTCAAACAAACCAAGTTTTAAGGCAGAGACGATGTAGTGTGTGTGTGAGCGTATGTGTGTGTTTCTGTCGGTGTCTGCGTGTAAACATCCAGGGTGAAATAGACCGACCTCACCATACCCGACCGAAAGCACCTGTACCCAACTATTTATTTACTACACAATACATTTTTAGGGGACTGTAACAACACCAAACACCCTCCTTGAAGCTCCACCCGTGGCTAGGCGAGAGCACAAGAGTGCCCTTTGTTAGTAGAAATGGCGCATTGATGCTCTGATGCATTCAGGCACCGTAGGAATATTTGCAAATCTGCCCCACAGTGTTTGAAAGAGATTTTTGAAGCAGAGTCATCTGCACAGCAAAGGCTTGTTTAATTCCTTGTGGGTTTTAATGTGTTTTTAGAACTTCAAAAAAATGCAACTCAGCCATAAACACTCCGTTCCATCAACCAGTTCCTGATTCAAAATGTACCACCGCATTTAGCTGACATTATGTTTTCTTCCCGGCTTCCATTAATCCTCAGCAGGTACCGATGTCATCAAGCCTTCGACTCTGCGTCTGGTAGATAATCTTTTTATGGGAAATTGTGAATTTTGTGAATGAGTATATGTTCTTTTGTAACCATAGAGCAAAAAGAAGGTCTTATATAAAAACCACAAGAGTTGTCCATTATGGATAGCAAATCATAATATTATATTCGAACAATATTTAATACAGAGCATAACAGAATGAATTTCTCTTTGTCAAACAAAACCTCAATATTCTGACGACAGTTTGCCAATGTTTGCTAAGCACCATCCCAGGAACACGCTGCTGCATGCTGTTTTTTCCTCTTTATTTCCCCTCCAATGAGATTTATTTTTACATCCTGTAATTCACTTACACTCCTTTTGTAATGGGCTGTATTTTGGGAAATGAAGACAAACGGCTTAAACCTTGAAAAGCACATGGGCTACTTAGATAGATGGCATCTGGAGGGCCCAGCGCTCCCCTCGACATTCTATAGGGAAAAACAGAGCCAGGTGCTTTTCTCCCAAAATTGAATTAGCTGCAAGATGCCACATCCAATTGAAGTAAATTGATGTGAGAGTTTGTGATGTGTATAGCAGATCTTACAACAAAGGTCAACGCGCAGAGGCAGACACCAGCCTGGCGCACGCGGCGACTTGTAGGCAAAGTGCTTTGTGAGTAGAGAGGAAACGTGAAATGCAACCAACCCCGTAAATATTGCAAAAGAGCTCCCTTTAATTATGTATTAATTCTTTATACAATGTAGCAATTTACATATTGTGCAACGCGTTGGTGACACCAAGATGTTTATTCAATTATTGCGCGTTTCAGTTTCAGCACCATGTTTTTACAGCAGTCAGGCATTTTATGCTAGCTGAGCCCCATGCAGGATTCTGTGATACAGTTCTATGTTTCTAAATAGCAACACCATTAATGAACAAATATTACGATTTACAATGTAACAATTATTGAACAAACATTACAATTTATGATATTGAAAACATTACGGTATATGCCATTGAAATCATTAGGATATATGATATAAAGATGCTGAAAGCAGTGAGGCCTGCCAAGTGTAGTATACGCTATGATAAATGTTTTCAAACAGTTCTCGGATAATAAAACAGTTGTCCTCTTGTTTCAGATATTTAATTTGACTCACCTTAATTATTCATGCATCTTAGTTTAGGTATTTTATATTTCGTCATGTTAGTGTTATTAGGTTAGGTAAACATAATAGTTCATATGTTATGTTATGGTATGGTATGGTATGTTATGGTATGGTATGTTATGAATGTCATGTTATGCCATGCTATGTTATGGTATATTATTTTCACATTTTGCCCCAGAACTTCTTTAGTCAACAAATGTCTATATTGGATAAATCCAAAGTGTAAGACAAATTAACAGGTGCTAATGGGAACCCATGATATTTTGCGTATGCAGCTGTGGTACAACTTCTGTAACAGTTACCTTGGTTCATCTAATTTAATAATAATAAGAATATCTACTCTGTTTTGTAAGTTGATATTGAGCAGATAAGGTAGAGTACATTAGCTGGCCTGTAAATTGTGAATCTTGTTTCTAGTGAGTGACTGAGGGAATGCCTGCCATGGAGTCGTCACTACCCTACTGGATTTAGTAGAATGACGATGGGGGAGCCGCTGGAGCTGTTAAAAAATCACATAAATTATACAAATTTAATCAACTATAAATATAAACAAAATGTGATATATTTGGTATGTAATGCTACCAGCAAAATACAAAGAAAATATTACACACATATATTACACTTTGTCCCTCATTACGATATTGGGCAGTCCGTCACCAACAGGCTGTCAGTGGCGGTCTGCCTGACATCTAGGGCAGTGGTCCGACTGCCGGATTATGATGCCGGCGGTCGAATCGCAGAGGGTAGGGGGAAAGTCCGCTGCCTCCAACAGGCTCAGTGAGACCGTCAGGGTGCAGGGTGGCGGTCGGACCGTAATTACTGCAGTGCCGGCTCCGTAGGGATTACGATGTCCATTTCCAATAGCCTTTTCATGGCGGTCCCACTGCCATGTAAAAGCTGTTGCAAAGGGCCCCCATCACCCACGGGCCTCTTCTATGTGGTCAGGGGGGGCACACGTGCTGCCCTCAAAACATCCATGCACCGTGTGAAAGGCCCTACTTGGTACCTGCCACATGGTGCATGGATGTTTAAAAACATCTCTTTTTCTACTGCAGCATGTGCTTCGGCCCATTTCCTTTTTTAGCACTCACACACCCACACAATCACTTCCCTACACGCAAACACATCCAAACCAGCACTCACACATCCACTCACTCACCCATACAGCCACTCACACAGACACTTACTCCCCAATACAGCCACTCGCACACCAACTCACTTAACCAACCATTCAAACAGCCACTCACACACCCATACATCCACTTATTCACCCAATCACTTACTCATACAGCCATTTAGACTTCAACTCACTTATCCATACTGTCACTACACACCCACTTACCTTTCTAAAGAGCCACTTACACCGCCACTCACTCATTCATACAGCCACTGACACATCCACTCACTCAATCAATCAATCAATCAATCAATCAATGCATTTATATAGCGCGCTACTCACCCGGAGGGTCTCAAGGCGCTTGGGGGAGGGGGGTCTGCTACTCCTCGAACAGCCAGGTCTTGAGTTGCTCACTCACCAATACAGCTACTCACACAGCATCTCACTCACACTCACAGCTACTCACACAATCACTTATACACCCATTCAGCCACTCACACACCCATACACACAAGGATACATGCAGTCACACAGCCACTCACCTAATATATGTTAGAAGTAGTATTATTTAGTAGTAGTGCACCTAGGATACTAATTTAACTTTTGTAGTAGGTTAGTATCTGTTTAACACCCATAAATTCTTAAAAACACACTCCCTTGATAATGTCAGCAATGATGTCATCAGTGATATCATTTGAGATGTCATCAGTGATTTCATCAGTGATGTCACTGACCATGTCCTGAGTGATGTAATATGTGAGGGCATAAGCAGTGCATTGAGGGGGCGTAAGTTATAGTTAGCTACGGTAACTATAACTGCTGAATTTCACTGGTTTTATACGAGTGTAATCTGAACCTAACTATAACATCCCTGTAACCTTTGTATTTTTTCAGTGAATTTCTAAGGTTTTTAAAAATGTATTTCTTAACTATAATGTCCATGTGACCTTTGGTTTTTTGAATGAATTTTAAAGGTTTTTCAAATTCCATTTCTTAACTATAATATCTTTGTAACGTTTGTTTTTTTAAGTGAATTTCTATGGTTTTTTAACTAGTAGTCACGTTTGCAGAGTGGTGGAGAAAGGGGGCGGGGCCTCTGAACAGCTCTCAGAAGTCCTGCTGTATGGGACTTACTAGATGAAATAGGAGGGCTTCTTGGTACCCAAGGTCCCTCAGCAGCCAAGGGGACTTCATCCCCCAACCAGATGTGCATCAGGAGGCACGTTTGTAGAGTGGTGGAGAAAGGAGGCGTGGCCTCCAACAAACTTTCAGCAATCCCGCTGGGCGGGACTTACTGGAGATAACAGGAGGGGTTGTTGGCTCCCAAGGACCCTCAGCAGCCAATGGGACTTCATCCCCCAACCAGTTGTTTGACAGGAGGCACGTCTGCAGGGTGGTGGAGAAAAAGGGGCATGACCTCTGACAATCTCTCAGCAATACCGCTGTGTGGGAGATAACAGGAGAGGTAGTTGGCCCCTATGAAACCACAGGAGTCAAGGAGACTTCCCCACCCAACTAGTAATGCACCAGGAGGTGTGTTTGCAGAGTGGTTGTGAAAAGGGACAGGGCCACTGGCGACTTGCCAGGCCAGTACTTATTTTGCTGAATTATTTTTATAAGGGGATGGATAACGCATGGCCCCCCCTTCCCTGGGCCAATATCGGGACCCCATCCCTTGTGGCCCAGCCTACTGGTAATAGGGGAGGGGACTACATGGCCCCCACCCTGGGCCAATTTCAGCCCCATAAACCACATCCCCCAGGGCCTGACCTTTCTCAAATGGTGGAGGGGGACTGTACGGCCCCCCTTTATGGACAGATTTCAGCCCCAGGGCCCAGCCTCTATTTTGGGTGCCCTGGACCCACCCAGGGCACACACTCACATCTGTTGGGGATCACGGGGGGAGCCTCAGCCCCTTTGGTCCCTGCCGGAAGCAAGCATTGCTTTTAGACATAGGGAGCTGCTAAACATGCAGCTTCCTCTTCCAATTCTGCTCTGCTTCCAACAAGCAAAAACATTTTTAATGCTCTTGCTTGCTAAAAGCGGAGTGTTTGCTGTGGTTTGGTGGGAGTGGTAAAGCTCCTGCCAAGCCACAGCAAACAGCTATGTTCTGGAGGTGGGCACCCTGGGACATAACAGGAGCCAACCTTAGGGGCTGGCAGTCCCAGGGCCATGTATGGCACCAGGAGGGGGGCTGTGTGCCCCTCTCCTTTCTTTGATTTTGACCAAGGAGGTGGTGGTCCGCTGGGCTGTTGGGTGGCCCTTGCGGCCCCCTTGCATTCAATTTAAGAAAAGCCCCGGGGAGGTGACGGTCCCCGTGGCAGTGGGAGGGTCCACAATGCCCCCCACATTTATTTCAATTAAAGCCCCAGGGAAGTAGCAGTCTCCAGGGCTGTAGTGGGGTCTAAGCCCACCCACATTGTTTTTGGATAAAGCCCCGAGGAGGTGGACGTCACCGGGGCTGGGGGGTACACAAGGCCCCCCATTCAATAAAATGAAAGTACCAGGGCTAAGGGGTCCGGGATGCCGAGGAGGTGCTGGTACCTGGGGCACTAATAAGCCCCAGGAGGGGGGCATGCATCCCCCTCCTTTGTTATGCAACTGCCCTGGCACCTGGCCCACCCAAGGTCCATTTATTAAATAAGTGTGGGAGCATGCAGTTCATCTAAAAACGATTCTGTGGGATTTGCAAACAAATAACTTTTTGACACTGCGGGTTACTGTGGACCCCCCCCCCCCCCCCCCAAGAGACCTAGAGGGGTCAGGATATTTCTACCCTGCCCTCTTTTCTTTCTTTTGTGGGTATTTTTACTGCCAATACTTCCTGGTTTGAAGTTTTGGCAGTCATTCAGATCTCAGCAGGAGATCAGGAGGGGTTCACGGATCCTCCTCGACCCTGTATATACCTATTTGGATTTTCTTTATTATTTTAATAACTACTCCATGGATGCACACCAAATCATAAAAAGGCACTTCCCTGGACGAACAGCTACCTTTCTGCCAAATTTGGTGTAATTCTGTTTAGTAATTCGGGCTATAACTGTGTCTAAAGGTCCTATGGGAATTAACATGGAAAATGCATGTTTTTTATCTACCCCTTTTTCCCAGCCCCCGCTTGACGGATCACCCTGAAACTTTCCCCACAAGATACGTATCACCAGGCCACTTTTTTGGAATAATTTCGTGAAGATTCGGCAAAAGATGCCAAAGATATACGCAAGTCAAAAAATGCTTTTCCTATGGAACCCAGGTCTTAACTATAACTACCTACTGGTGAGATATATATATATATATAAATATATATATATATATATATATATATATATATATATATATATATATCAAACACTCACTCCTCTTCGTTTCAGAAAAAAGAAAGGCACTGCACACTGGACTTTCAGGTAAGCAGAGGTTTTAATCTTCATACAACACTGTGGCTGAGCAATCCTTTAAGTTCTTCCTGACGCGTTTCAGCCGTCTCAGCAGCCTTGTTCACAGGTAAATGGATTGTGGCGTGCTCTGCTCACTAGCACGCTTTTAAAGACTGCCCGTGTGCCGAGTAGTCCTTGGATACAACAATCCCCAAAATGCATTGCACCACCTTTCAATCCCCATTCCTCGTAAGTGCAATTCGTTTTCCACCTTTAAAGTTCAATTCAGGGACATCGCACATAAGGAAACCTGGGCATGGTTTTGCAGTGCATATTTTCAAATGTTAATGTCCAAGCCACACCTTCAAGTTTTAAAAGAAACCTTCGTGCACCTTCCAGTCCTAGGTGAAAGAAATACTCCTTTCACTCCCCTGCCATGCTGTCGCTTTTTTAAAAGGCTGAAATCTTCATACCTGTATTTTAAAGCATCAAGCAGGCGGCGGGCTCCTTTTAGACACTCGGTCTGGAAATCATCAACAAGTTTCCCGCTAAGGAGCCTCTCTCCAACAGGGCAGGCAGTGCAGGGTAGCGGAACACCCCTTTTAAACAGCAAACACTCACTCCTCTTCGTTTCAGAAAAAAGAAAGGCACTGCACACTGGACTTTCAGGTAAGCAGAGGTTTTAATCTTCATACAACACTGTGGCTGAGCAATCCTTTAAGTTCTTCCTGACGCGTTTCAGCCGTCTCAGCAGCCTTGTTCACAGGTAAATGGATTGTGGCGTGCTCTGCTCACTAGCACGCTTTTAAAGACTGCCCGTGTGCCGAGTAGTCCTTGGATACAACAATCCCCAAAATGCATTGCACCACCTTTCAATCCCCATTCCTCGTAAGTGCAATTCGTTTTCCACCTTTAAAGTTCAATTCAGGGACATCGCACATAAGGAAACCTGGGCATGGTTTTGCAGTGCATATTTTCAAATGTTAATGTCCAAGCCACACCTTCAAGTTTTAAAAGAAACCTTCGTGCACCTTCCAGTCCTAGGTGAAAGAAATACTCCTTTCACTCCCCTGCCATGCTGTCGCTTTTTTAAAAGGCTGAAATCTTCATACCTGTATTTTAAAGCATCAAGCAGGCGGCGGGCTCCTTTTAGACACTCGGTCTGGAAATCATCAACAAGTTTCCCGCTAAGGAGCCTCTCTCCAACAGGGCAGGCAGTGCAGGGTAGCGGAACACCCCTTTTAAACAGCAAACACTCACTCCTCTTCGTTTCAGAAAAAAGAAAGGCACTGCACACTGGACTTTCAGGTAAGCAGAGGTTTTAATCTTCATACAACACTGTGGCTGAGCAATCCTTTAAGTTCTTCCTGACGCGTTTCAGCCGTCTCAGCAGCCTTGTTCACAGGTAAATGGATTGTGGCGTGCTCTGCTCACTAGCACGCTTTTAAAGACTGCCCGTGTGCCGAGTAGTCCTTGGATACAACAATCCCCAAAATGCATTGCACCACCTTTCAATCCCCATTCCTCGTAAGTGCAATTCGTTTTCCACCTTTAAAGTTCAATTCAGGGACATCGCACATAAGGAAACCTGGGCATGGTTTTGCAGTGCATATTTTCAAATGTTAATGTCCAAGCCACACCTTCAAGTTTTAAAAGAAACCTTCGTGCACCTTCCAGTCCTAGGTGAAAGAAATACTCCTTTCACTCCCCTGCCATGCTGTCGCTTTTTTAAAAGGCTGAAATCTTCATACCTGTATTTTAAAGCATCAAGCAGGCGGCGGGCTCCTTTTAGACACTCGGTCTGGAAATCATCAACAAGTTTCCCGCTAAGGAGCCTCTCTCCAACAGGGCAGGCAGTGCAGGGTAGCGGAACACCCCTTTTAAACAGCAAACACTCACTCCTCTTCGTTTCAGAAAAAAGAAAGGCACTGCACACTGGACTTTCAGGTAAGCAGAGGTTTTAATCTTCATACAACACTGTGGCTGAGCAATCCTTTAAGTTCTTCCTGACGCGTTTCAGCCGTCTCAGCAGCCTTGTTCACAGGTAAATGGATTGTGGCGTGCTCTGCTCACTAGCAGTCTTTAAAAGCGTGCTAGTGAGCAGAGCACGCCACAATCCATTTACCTGTGAACAAGGCTGCTGAGACGGCTGAAACGCGTCAGGAAGAACTTAAAGGATTGCTCAGCCACAGTGTTGTATGAAGATTAAAACCTCTGCTTACCTGAAAGTCCAGTGTGCAGTGCCTTTCTTTTTTCTGAAACGAAGAGGAGTGAGTGTTTGATATATATATATATATATATATATATATATATATATATATATATATATATATATATATATATATATATATATATATTATATATATATATATATCTCACCAGTAGGTAGTTATAGTTAAGACCTGGGTTCCCAGCGGGAAACTTGTTGATGATTTCCAGACCGAGTGTCTAAAAGGAGCCCGCCGCCTGCTTGATGCTTTAAAATACAGGTATGAAGATTTCAGCCTTTTAAAAAAGCGACAGCATGGCAGGGGAGTGAAAGGAGTATTTCTTTCACCTAGGACTGGAAGGTGCACGAAGGTTTCTTTTAAAACTTGAAGGTGTGGCTTGGACATTAACATTTGAAAATATGCACTGCAAAACCATGCCCAGGTTTCCTTATGTGCGATGTCCCTGAATTGAACTTTAAAGGTGGAAAACGAATTGCACTTACGAGGAATGGGGATTGAAAGGTGGTGCAATGCATTTTGGGGATTGTTGTATCCAAGGACTACTCGGCACACGGGCAGTCTTTAAAAGCGTGCTAGTGAGCAGAGCACGCCACAATCCATTTACCTGTGAACAAGGCTGCTGAGACGGCTGAAACGCGTCAGGAAGAACTTAAAGGATTGCTCAGCCACAGTGTTGTATGAAGATTAAAACCTCTGCTTACCTGAAAGTCCAGTGTGCAGTGCCTTTCTTTTTTCTGAAACGAAGAGGAGTGAGTGTTTGCTGTTTAAAAGGGGTGTTCCGCTACCCTGCACTGCCTGCCCTGTTGGAGAGAGGCTCCTTAGCGGGAAACTTGTTGATGATTTCCAGACCGAGTGTCTAAAAGGAGCCCGCCGCCTGCTTGATGCTTTAAAATACAGGTATGAAGATTTCAGCCTTTTAAAAAAGCGACAGCATGGCAGGGGAGTGAAAGGAGTATTTCTTTCACCTAGGACTGGAAGGTGCACGAAGGTTTCTTTTAAAACTTGAAGGTGTGGCTTGGACATTAACATTTGAAAATATGCACTGCAAAACCATGCCCAGGTTTCCTTATGTGCGATGTCCCTGAATTGAACTTTAAAGGTGGAAAACGAATTGCACTTACGAGGAATGGGGATTGAAAGGTGGTGCAATGCATTTTGGGGATTGTTGTATCCAAGGACTACTCGGCACACGGGCAGTCTTTAAAAGCGTGCTAGTGAGCAGAGCACGCCACAATCCATTTACCTGTGAACAAGGCTGCTGAGACGGCTGAAACGCGTCAGGAAGAACTTAAAGGATTGCTCAGCCACAGTGTTGTATGAAGATTAAAACCTCTGCTTACCTGAAAGTCCAGTGTGCAGTGCCTTTCTTTTTTCTGAAACGAAGAGGAGTGAGTGTTTGCTGTTTAAAAGGGGTGTTCCGCTACCCTGCACTGCCTGCCCTGTTGGAGAGAGGCTCCTTAGCGGGAAACTTGTTGATGATTTCCAGACCGAGTGTCTAAAAGGAGCCCGCCACCTGCTTGATGCTTTAAAATACAGGTATGAAGATTTCAGCCTTTTAAAAAAGCGACAGCATGACAGGGGAGTGAAAGGAGTATTTCTTTCACCTAGGACTGGAAGGTGCACGAAGGTTTCTTTTAAAACTTGAAGGTGTGGCTTGGACATTAACATTTGAAAATATGCACTGCAAAACCATGCCCAGGTTTCCTTATGTGCGATGTCCCTGAATTGAACTTTAAAGGTGGAAAACGATTTGCACTTACGAGGAATGGGGATTGAAAGGTGGTGCAATGCATTTTGGGGATTGTTGTATCCAAGGACTACTCGGCACACGGGCAGTCTTTAAAAGCGTGCTAGTGAGCAGAGCACGCCACAATCCATTTACCTGTGAACAAGGCTGCTGAGACGGCTGAAACGCGTCAGGAAGAACTTAAAGGATTGCTCAGCCACAGTGTTGTATGAAGATTAAAACCTCTGCTTACCTGAAAGTCCAGTGTGCAGTGCCTTTCTTTTTTCTGAAACGAAGAGGAGTGAGTGTTTGCTGTTTAAAAGGGGTGTTCCGCTACCCTGCACTGCCTGCCCTGTTGGAGAGAGGCTCCTTAGCGGGAAACTTGTTGATGATTTCCAGACCGAGTGTCTAAAAGGAGCCCGCCGCCTGCTTGATGCTTTAAAATACAGGTATGAAGATTTCAGCCTTTTAAAAAAGCGACAGCATGGCAGGGGAGTGAAAGGAGTATTTCTTTCACCTAGGACTGGAAGGTGCACGAAGGTTTCTTTTAAAACTTGAAGGTGTGGCTTGGACATTAACATTTGAAAATATGCACTGCAAAACCATGCCCAGGTTTCCTTATGTGCGATGTCCCTGAATTGAACTTTAAAGGTGGAAAACGAATTGCACTTACGAGGAATGGGGATTGAAAGGTGGTGCAATGCATTTTGGGGATTGTTGTATCCAAGGACTACTCGGCACACGGGCAGTCTTTAAAAGCGTGCTAGTGAGCAGAGCACGCCACAATCCATTTACCTGTGAACAAGGCTGCTGAGATGGCTGAAACGCGTCAGGAAGAACTTAAAGGATTGCTCAGCCACAGTGTTGTATGAAGATTAAAACCTCTGCTTACCTGAAAGTCCAGTGTGCAGTGCCTTTCTTTTTTCTGAAACGAAGAGGAGTGAGTGTTTGCTGTTTAAAAGGGGTGTTCCGCTACCCTGCACTGCCTGCCCTGTTGGAGAGAGGCTCCTTAGCGGGAAACTTGTTGATATATATATATATATATATATATATATATATATATATATATATATATATATATATATATATATATATATATATATATATATAATATATATATATATATATATATATATATATATATATATATATATATATATATACACACCACTTAATAGAGGTAGTCAATATAGAGGATACAATATTTTTGTAGGTATATATTTCAACCACAATGTACTTACCCCTTCCGACCACAAGGAGAAATTCTAATATAGATCATGCTATTTACAATGACACTTTTTGTGCCCTTCATACTGTCTCTGTTGAGTTTATATAATATGTGAAGTTACTGGTGTTTAATTGCTTGTCAGTCCAACATTAATCACTTATTTTGCTTTGAAATCCTTTATCATTTCAATTTCTGTTGTCACTTTTTCACTAGTTCTGTTGTTACTTTTCCAAATGTGGTACATTGACTGCGGACCCTTTCCCATGCCTTTTAAAATGTAATAAGAAATGTTGCAGTGATTTTTAATAGTACTGCACAATGTTTGTGATGATTATGATCTCAGTGATTTAATGGAATATATTCTTGCCGCTAAAGAGTACATTTTGTTTATCGGCTTTAGGATGAATATGCCATTAATACACTGTTGGTCTTTACTGATCTTGTGTGTAAATTTGTATGGCATATACTATCTTTGCATGTTATATCTGTTTCTAAAGAAGTAATTAATATGTGGTCTTGGCACTTCCATTTAAGTTGTGTGAAAAAACAGCAAACCATAGTAGTTCCAGATCTATTTCTGACCAAGTGCCAAACAGTTCATCAGTAAATCTCCATCTGTTCAGGAGTTTAAGATGATACTCCTTGGTGTAGTGATTAGATGAATCATATGCATGAAGATGTTTGCATATGATGGGGCCAAGTTACTCCGCAGAGCCATCCCAAGAATTTGCAGGTATTATGTATGTATGCTAAAAATAATTTCATTGAAAGAACAAATGAAGTAGTTTGAGCAAAAGTATATTCTTTTCATTGGAATAAAATCTGCTTGATGTTTATTGTCAGTTAATGAACAATGTGGTTGTTTTCGTATGATCACAATTTGTCTCAGGGGTTCAAAGGAGCATCTGAGGTTTTTTAATTTCTCCACTACAAGTGGTCAAGTACAATAACAAATTTATTTTGATGCAGAGGCTTTGTTCCATGTTTGCTCTCCATCTGCAATGATTCTTTGGGGTATCATTTAACCTTAACCAAAGGCCCCATTTTCAAATTTAAGAAGCTCTTTTTTATATTTGGCCTTTGTTTGGTGATTCAAGTGCAAAAATAACTTTTCTTAAAAGGGAGCCAGCGAAGATTCCAAAAGTTTGAAAAGGTTATAGACTGAATGAAAGCCAGGCAGTACTTTAAATGTCAACAATTTTTTTTTTGTGTGTTTGTCAACCTATTGTCATATGACCCATAGGGGCACTGTCATTTTCACTAAGTTACCATGCGCACGCTGCAGCTTGCCCGCTGCTTTGTGCATGTTACTACACGTCTTTATTTTTGCAATATTTTCTATGGCTGTTTTCACATGAGAACTCATCGCTGTGCTCACTCTGTGCATGCTCCTGAGATTTTGACTGAACATTATGTGCAAGGTCGAACAACAATGCCCCTTGTTATTTTGTTCTGGCCAGACCTTAGCCCTTTGACAAAATATACAGATGCAGCTGTTGTTTGGACACAACATACTTATTGGTCTTATTGAAATACACAGATAGGTAGCGTACACTTGGAGAGGAAGAAGAGCGAGACAGCACCTATGATGTAGATCTACCATCTATAGGCTAAGGTATGGGGTCTGCTGACCTAGCTCAGAGATCTTCTATTAAATAATAATACTTCTTCTTAGCAAGAGGAGGGAGGTTAGGCACGATAGTCTTTTCTCCATTGTCTTTTTATGATGACATCTCCCTTCATGATATATATATATAGACTAGCTGCTATGCTGACTATATTTGCACTATGCATTTTCTCGCTTGTTGTGGCATGTATACTGCATGTTAGGGCTCGTTAGTTAAAGTAAATATTTTAAACTGTTTTGTTTCTCTGTCAGATCTTATTGTAGACAAGTGCAAGAGTACAAGCGAAAGGGTGTGTTTTGTTATCGCGATTCCTGAGAGATCTGGTAGTGTTGTGTTCTAGGGTGTCTAATCATTTGCTTCTCTGTGACTGAGTAGGAGAGCAAGTGAGACACTATAGCTAGTCGGTCCTGGGCTTGTGGGTACTAAGGTGGTAGGAAGACCCAGTCCCTATACACCGAGGTCCTATAATCCTGCACATAGCTCTGTGTTTGTGAGGAATCCCTAAAAAACTATAAGCAATTTACATGAAATAACTTCTGTGACCAATTTCACACACCTCAAACAGCAGTCCTTCTACTCTACCCTAAAAATGAAACATACAAACAAAGAAAACCAGTTAATATTTTTTGTCATATTTAAATACATATATGCATTTTACATCTGTTAAAATTGACAGAAAATTGTGTACGATTAAACAGAACACAACAATTAACACATTCTGAAAGAATGTACTATTGGCCCACTTTTGAAAGTCACAAGAGACAAGTTATGTCCAAATAATTTGCAAGCCACCATACAGGAAAAATTGGCCAAATTACTTTCTAGCAAGCATGCTGAAGCAAAACTTACTTATAAAGCCATGTTTTATAATAGGATCAAAGTGGTAAACTCCTAGTCAGTTTTAGAGGAAGATAGAGTGCTTACTTTATTTCCATTTGGGCAGGTGATTGAAAGAGATAGAAAGTCATGAAAGGGTGAAAGAAGGAAGAGAAAAATAGGAAAATATGACAAATTGAGGAATCGGGCATGAAAAGGAATGGGCAAGAGGCAGATGAAGAAACACAAATTTTAGGTTGGTGGATGAAATATATATGAGGTGGCATGAAGACTATGGAGCCTTGGTACTATTCTACCACATCTTCTGGTGGTTGGTTCCTAATAAAAACTTGGGCCCTGCACCTATCAATGATGTCTATTGTGCCAGTGCCCAGTTTATGTCATAGATGGGACCCAAGGATAGAAACCATAATGCCAAGGACACATAGTATGCAAAGACTGATTGTACAAGGATTACCATTAAGCCAGGGATGGACTACATAATACACTGCATGTCCAGAGTTATGACAGAGCTGAGCCATAAACTGCATGAGGTGGACTGTATGATCCCCAGAATGAACACTATCATGGCAAGGATAATATTATACCTGCTACTCAGCCAGTATAAGTGTGCTGCGTGGCATATCGGTGCCAGGTACCAGCTCTGACCTCTCGCTATTTTCTATTTTTTTATTTCTTGGAGTGTATCTGAGCTGTAACGGATGCGCTGAGGATGCGCTGAACGTTGGGCTTGCCACTTACATTACTCGAGGACTCCTCTTTGCTGACTCCGGCCTCCCAGTTTTTTAAATTGGTATTATTGCATATTGCCGCTCACGGCCTTATGAGTTTAAATATTCTGCACTTTGTACAGGTTTTACTTGTTTGTCCCGCACTTACCCCATTCCGTCTCCCAAGCACTCCTCTCCGGTCCAACCCGGGTCCGCCCGTCGCGTGGAGAGAGGCTGTGCTGACGGGAACGATTACGGGTAGTCACGGGTTACTGTAGGTCATTTCCGGAGCAGACCGGAAAGGAGGGTGGCGCTCTAGCTGCCTCCTTTATTATTTATTCCCATGCTTGACACGACGCGCAGCGGACGTGTGCAGCGGGCGCGCCGACGGGGCGCCGAAGGCGCGCCAAAGGCAAGCCCGTCTGCGCCCGTCCGCGCCAGTACGCTGCCAGGTGCCACAACCCCTGCATGTGGTATCACAGAGGCCCCTAGGGAGACACAACAAAAATACAGTTACTCTAGGGACACCCTTCTTGAGATCAGGCAGACCCCATGTGGCTCTGTACAAA
This sequence comes from Lissotriton helveticus, assembly GCF_964261635.1. Lineage (NCBI taxonomy): Eukaryota > Metazoa > Chordata > Amphibia > Caudata > Salamandridae > Lissotriton > Lissotriton helveticus. The sequence goes on from NC_136060.1 coordinate 172,681,762, forward strand.
ATAGAGGCTATATACCAGAAGGCCCGTTTTCTTGTTTGACTTGTAAGCACCAGGCTTCTGCACCACTGATTACCTACAATATACATAGCCATTCTTTGGTTGAGGCCCACTCTCATCGGAACCCTGTTTCCATCTCTAATCCCCAGGACATTCTACCTAGACAAGAAATGTGGTATTGTCTTCTGGCTAATGTTAGATCCCTTCCCAAACATGCTACTGGTATTTGGGATCTTTTGAACGATCAAAACCCTGCTCTTGGATTTTTTACTGAAACCTGGATTAAACCTACTGCTATTCCAGCTATTGCCCTTGCGTTACCCCCAGGGTTTTGCATACAAAGACTAGATAGATCAGAAAGAGTGGGAGGAGGGATTGCTATTGTCCATAGAGATTCACTGCCAATTACCATTCTTGACCAAACAAGTACGGAACTATTTGAATGTCTCATTTTCAAATGTGATCTACATCCCCAGCAAAGCTGGAAAGGGGCCCTGGTCTATAGGCCGCCCGGCCCTATGCATGACTTTAATGGACGTCTACTTGAATTTATTTCCCCTCACGTAATTGCCAGACGAAACTTCCTACTTTTAGGAGATTTCAATATCCATAGTGAGGATTCCAACAATCTTGATGCGGTAACTTGCTTGGAGGAAATGGCCTCCGCAGGTCTCGTTAAAATTAATAACGTCCCTACACACATAGCCGGACACACACTTGACCTCATCCTCTCCAATTCACAATATATTACCTTTGAGGACACTACCCCATTGACTTGGTCAGACCATTCATTATTGAGTTTCAAATTACTTAGCCCTTCCACCCCATCTAATTCTGCACCAGCTATGAACAGATGGTATCGATCTTGGCATAAAATTAACACCGACCTTTTTTCATCCCCCTTTATGACATGGGATGTAGATACACGCCACCTTAATGTAGACCAACAAGTACTACATTTTAATGCGACCATTTTGAAGATCTTGGACGAAAATACCCCTTTGAAACCAGTTACATATGCCCATACATTGACATCCTCTGACTGGTATTCCACAGCCCTTAGGGCAGAAAAGAAGGGATGTAAAAAACTAGAACGCATCTGGCGATCACAACATAAGGATTCAGATAGAGAGATATACAAAAGCGCTCTAGCAACATACCATACTAACCTCAAAAAAGCGCGAAAGGCACATATTTCCCAGCAATTGGAGGAAGCTGGCTCCAATTCCAGGACTTTATTCAACATAGTTAAATCTTATGCGAGCCCTAAAGCCTGTGAAATGACTGAATCTCCCTCACAAGCCCTGTGTGACAAGGTTGCGTCATACCTTATCTAGAAAATTGATCTTATTTATCAAAAAATTACTTCAGCTAACCCTATTTTCATGCCTGAGATACTCAACGTAGCCCCGTCGCAGGACACTTCCCACTTATTGTGTTCCTTCCCACCTCTCTGCCCTAAAGAAGTGGAAACCCTATTAGATAAAACCAAATCAGGCTCCCCGTTGGATATTATACCTGCCAAAATTGTTGCTAAATTTGCTGAACAGCTTGCTCCTCCTATTTGTGCCATTCTTAACGAATCCCTCATCAATGGTTATCTCCCAGCCTCATGGAAAGATGCGCAAATCATTCCTTTACGCAAGAATCTCAAAGCCCCTATCACAGACCTTGGCAATTATCGTCCCATCTCGTTGCTCCCCTTACAGACCAAACTAATTGAGAAACATATTAATAGACACCTTTCAGAGTATTTAGAATCTACACAACAGCTTGATGCTTCCCAATCAGGGTTCAGAGTTAAACATAGTACTGAATCTGCCCTCATTGAAGTCACGGACAATATTCGGATGGCTCTGGATAAAGATCAGGCAGCACTCCTTGTGCTGCTTGATCTTTCAGCAGCTTTTGATACGGTCTACCATCAGATCCTATTGGAGAGACTAGAGAGGATAGGTGTTAGAGGATTGGCTTTACAATGGCTCACTAGCTTCCTGACAAACAGGACACAGACCGTTACTATGGGCACATTTAAATCAACCACGACTAAAGTCACCAAAGGGGTTCCACAGGGCTCCTGCCTGAGCCCGACCCTTTTTAATATTTATGTTTCTCCTTTAGCCAGACTGATGAGAGATTTAGGCTTCACCCCTATCTCGTACGCAGACGATACTCAGCTCCTCCTGACCTTTGACAAAAACAACCCCAACATCCAACCTAGATTTTCGGATGGCATGAAAGCCATTGCTGCCTGGATGCAGACCAACTTTCTGCAACTTAATGCAGGGAAGTCAGAGATAATGCTGTTCGGAGGAGCTGAAATATGCTGGACACCCACCTGGTGGCCTGATGAATTAGGCACCGCCCCCACCCCCAAGGAGGCGGTTAAAAATCTGGGGGTCAGAATTGATCGGAAACTGACTTTGGAGACACATGCCAACACCACGGCTGGGTCGTGTTATTCCATTCTGTGTCTCCTACGTAGGATTTTTCCCCTTCTGCCCACCTCTACTAAGAAAACCTTGATGCAGGCCTTGGTACTCAGCAGGATAGATTACTGTAATGCCCTTTTGTTCTCAGCAAACACTTCGGCCATTAAGAGATTACAGGTTGTACAAAACACCGCTGCTCGCCTTACAGTTGATGCACCGGCTAGAACACCTTCAGCACCTCTCCTGAATCAGCTACATTGGCTCCCTATTATAAAAAGAATACAGTTTAAAATAGGATGTATCATCCACAAGGCCCTTAGAGGGATAGGACCTATGTATCTGACCTGTAAATTGACCCCTTATTCTCCTATGCGTTCTCTTAGATCTAGCTCAGAGCTATTGATTACTGTTCCTAAGATAAAAAAAGCACGTAGTGGAGCCAAATCATTTTCCTATCAGGCCCCTATGTTTTGGAACCACCTGCCTCTACATTTACGTGCCTGTTCTAATCTGATCCTATTTAGAAAAATGTTAAAAACATATCTTTTTTAATTATTCATTGGTACTGCTATGATGTTTAGTCCCAAGCGCCGAGATACCCTCAAGGGTGATTCAGCGCTATACAAACCAATAAACATAAACATAAACATGATGATGTATTAGCATGTTAGGGTGCCTGGAGCGTCAGCTGGAGTATGGGCTGAGCATCAGAGAGGCTGCTCCTGGTGGAGCTTAACATCTAGCTTATCCTAGAAGCATACTATTGGAACTTATTACCTGGAACTAAGATAAATAATCCGTCTTACTTTAATTTACGCCTTGGAGTATGCATCATTCTTCACATTACAACAGACACCCCCAATTTGTTAAGAACAACCATTTTCCCTGAACCACCATTGTGCTATAAATCGCCATTATTATGCTACGCCCACCGTTATACCCACCATCTGTGCAGGTTTAGATACATGTATTTCAAAGATGGCTATTAGCCTGACACAAACAAACACGAACATACACAGACACACATAGATAGAAATAGACACACACACACCACTTTACAGACTTTTCTTAAAGGAAGATGAATTCTTAATCAGTGTGCTATCTGGTTAATCAAAGTTTAAGTAACAGTAAGATCCCAGAAGCAAGATGGTAACTTAATACGTAAAGAACATTAAGGAAATTAACATGAAGAATTACACATATTTTCTTCAACAGCATAAACATTAGCAGGATTTCAGTGGTAGCAACTTCATGGTATTATCTGAACTTTGCAAGTTATTGTCCACTGTAAGAAACTGGGTTCATATTTGAGGGGGTAGAAGCATCACTCAGGCAATAACCACAGTCCTTGACGGAGTGAACCACAGAAAGTCACCATATTAACATGTGCTTAACTCTCTGATAGCTTGGCACAAAAGCAGTCAGGCTTAACTTAGAGGGAATGTGCAAGGTATTTAAGCAGCACACAAACAGTAATACCGTGAGAACAGAACACAAGAAAAATCCCACTATTTTGAAAAATTGAGTGGATTAAAAAAAAAAATTGTCACTAAAGCAAATCAAATCCAATCAGATCAAAGTGCCACCATGGGTACCTGGTCGCGTAAGACCAGAGCAAAGTCAAATGTTAAGGCATACCTCAATGGAGCGCGGGTCGGATACAAGGGGTGGATTGGGCCTGGGCTTAGTTTACCTTCTGTCAAGAAAATACTTCTGCAGAAGCTAGAGTCTCAGGGGGCCAGGTAGCAGGCTATAGCCAAGAGGAGGTCGTCAACAATGGGGAGCCGTTGGATGAAGTCTAGGTGAAGCCGTCAGTGATGCCAGGAAAGGTACTCAGCAGGAAAAGCTGGATTTTCAGGCCAAGGAAGTTACCAAGGGGATGGTGGTCATCATCTAGCCCAGTGCAGATTTTTACCTTCGGACTTAGGAGTTTTTCCGGAGTTCAGATTCACCCAGTGGGACAAAGCTGCAGTCTGTAGCCAAAGAGGGGCCGACACAGCCGGATACAGAGGTCCCACTGAAGAGGATTTGCTGCTGTGAAGAAGAACATAACTGGTGCTGAGACTAGTTCAATCCCATCGGCGATACTCCTTCGGTGTATCGGCTTGCAGGTAGATCCTGTTCTTCTGATGGTTTTCAGAGTAGTTTTTAGTGAAAACATTTTTATGTCCCAGATTTGTTTTTATTGGTAGAAGGAGGCCCTTCAGAACAACACCAAGGGTCCAGGACCTGGGCGGCACAATTTGGGAATCTCAGACTCATTCCAGCAGAGGCCAGCAGCAGGGTTTACAGCTGCAGGCACTTGTATGTCCCTGTAGCTCACACAGGAGGTCAGCCAACTAGCCCTGGGAGTCACTTTGGTGGTGTTGCGTTCAAGGAGCAAGTACAATCTTCCTTTTTCAGTCAGTAGGGTAGCAAGGCAGTCCTTTCAGCAGTAGAGCAGTCATTCTGGCAGTAGGGCACCAGGGCAGCCCTCCTTCTGAATCACCCACAGGTCCAGGAGCATACTAGAGAGTGGGCCTGGTAATCCAATATTTATATCTGGTGGCAGTATTTGTGTTTGGGGGGACTTTCTGTCCTACCCACCCATCTGGAAGAATCTTCCCTTCCCCTGTCAAGGCTCCAAATTATCTGGGGTGACCAAAGACTGGTGTTAGGTACCTTTGTGTGTGATGGAGGCAATACCTATGAAATGTAAGTGAGGCAGGGTACAGTTCTGTCCTCAACCATTCTGGTAGAATGGTCCATCCTACTCACACCTTGTCCCCTGTGTGTCACTGTCTGGGAGGAACACATAAACGCTAACAGCAGACCCATCCACAGTCATGTGACAGAAGGCACAAATGTTTAGGACAAGAAAATGCCCACTTTATAAAAATTATATCAAAGGAACAGCGATTCTTATTAGAATACATATGGATACACCATGGAAAGAAAAGCTCAATGGCAGAATACAAATGTACTGTACAAAGATGCAGGAAGGAAAAAGAAGAAGTAGTCATACATTCATTGTGTTGAAAATGACTGTATTTATCTTAAATACAAGTGTATGATGTGTGATGTGTCCCATGTGAACAAGGGAAACAAAAATGAACAATATAGTACATTACACTTGTACAAGCAGTACAAAAAATACATTTTCGAATATCTGGTTTGTATGTTTCAACCATGTTTGTTCCTCTTTGTAATGTGGAGTTTCATCTCATCTAGACCCACAGGTAAGAGGGACACCTGATGGAACCATGTAGTACCATTTAATTGGGACTTACAAGTAAATTAGATGTGTCAATTAGGTGTAGGCCAATTTTACCATGCTTGAAGGACAGAGCACAAGCATTGTAACACTGGTTAGCAGTGATAAAGTGCACAAAGTCCTAACACCAAAAAATACACGTTTAGCAAATGATTGAAGTGAAGGCAAACAGTTTGGGGGAATACCACATCAAGAATGTCAGGTCTAACATGTGTCTCCCCCAGCTGAAAGTAGGGTGATGTTCTACCGTAAAGTGCATTCCCTGTAGGGAAATTACCACCTTCTCCACATCTGAGGGGTCTGTTGTCTGTCTGAACCTGGAAGGGAGTCCCAAACAAGTAAGATCTTAACCTCTTAGGTATCCAGACCTCTATAAAAGCTACCCTTTCAATTACTCTCCATCTCTGTTCCTTGGGAAGCAGCCCCCTACTAACGAAGGCTATAGGCTGGTCTAGCTGTGAGAGCCCTGCCCCTTTGCCATGCTCTGAGGCGCCCGGCTGGTCAATAAATTCCTTAGAGAAGTCAGGTTCTTATTGCTGTACACATAACCTAGTTCAAAATGTTAAACGCTCTCTGCCACGTCTCTGTCCAGATCAACTTTTTACGATGCTTTTTAGAAGTTACTTCTGTCAAGGGATGTTAGAAATTTGGTTACTGGTTGATTGGGGTGTGCCCTGGTCAAGCAGGAAGCACAATCCTAGTCAGGGTAAGGCACAAGCAAACCTCAAATAAACCTGTGCTCACCCCTTTGTAGCTTGGCACACAGCAGTCAGATTGATGTGAAGGCAATGTGTAAAGTACTTGTCCAACACTTGAAGCAGTAACACAGTGAAAACACCACACAAAAAAATATCCCACACAAGGTTAGAAAAATAGGGCAACATGTTTATAAATAAAACAAGACCATAATGACAAAAATCCCATCAGAAGAACTGGAGTTATGCATTTTAAAATAAGAAACTGAAATATAGTGCCTAAAAACAACAAGAGCTATTGGCATTGTAAATGACAACATTTGTATTTATGTGTTGTTTTTGAAAACAGATAACTAAATGGCATTGTCATTTACATTGCCATTAGCTTAATCTCTGCAGTCACTCTGCAGTCCCTAGCACTCCATAGCACTCCCAAGTCACTCCGCAGTCCCTAGCACTCTCTAGCACTCCCTAGCACTCCCTAGTCACTCTGCACTCCCTAGCACTCCCTAGTCACTCTGCACTCCCTAGCACTCCCTAGTCACTCTGCACTCCTAGCACTCACTAGAACTCCCTAGTCACTCTGCACTCCCTATCACTCCCTTGCACTCCCTAGCACTCTGCACTCCCTAGCACTCTCTAGCACTCTGAACTCCCTAGCACTCTGCACTCTGTACTCCCTAGCACTCCCTAGTCACTCTGCATTCCCTAGCACACCCTAGTCACTCTGCACTCCCTAGTCACTCTGCACTCCCTAGTCACTCTGCACTCCCTCGCACTCCCTTGCACTCTGCACTCCCTTGCACTCTGCACTCTGCACTCCCTTGCACTCTGCACTCCCTTGCACTCTGCACTCCCTAGCACTCCCTAGAACTCTGCAGTCGCTCTGCACTCCCTAGCACTCTCTAGTCACTCTGCACTCCCTATCACTCCCTAGTCACTCTGAGGCAAAGCCAAGGTCTACCGTGTCAAAGTTCACTTAGAAGTCCCATAATTTAAGCATGCACGTGTGGTGACCTGATGTTCTGGTGGGTGTTTGTCAACAATGAGGCTGGAAGCCTGACTGTCAGCCGCAGAGCACGCTGAAGTACTCGAACTGTGATGAAAGATGGGAGGTGGTCACTATTTCCAAGCATGTTACGGTCGCAATTGGCCTGTAGATGGACAAGTTACCGCGGTCAATATTCTACATCTTGAGACGGGTGCCTATTTTGTATTTCAGTACCATAGTGACTGCATCTCTTGAAAGAGAGCCATCTAATCTATTAGGCAGTGACAGCTCAAGGATGTGTAGGGCCCCAGCAAATTATATTTTCTGGCCCCCTGTTTGGGACAGCTTTGAATGTATTGCCCCTCGGCTCATTCAACGCCTATGATGAAAAGCAATACTGAATTGTATGTTAAACTATATGCAACAGCACCGGCCAGCTAAAGAGAGTAGTAAGGAAGAGACAAAGGTAGAGAGAGCTGAAGGGTAGAAAGAAAAATGTAGTAAAAGGAAGTTGAGAGACAGATGTGAAAGAGAGGTGAGGTTTATACAGGAATAGAGAGTTATGGGAGGAAGAGATGGTGAGGTACAGAGACCTATAAAAAAGATTGAGAGATACAGTTTAAGTGGAATGGGTGTGTTGAGGAGGAAGTTCAGAGATAGATGTGTGTGTGTGTGTGTGTGTGAGAGAGAGGGAGAGAGAGAGAGGGAGAGAGAGGGAGAGAGGGGAGTCGACGATAGAAAAAAGGAAGTAGAGGCAGAGAAACAGACAGTCAAAAAGGAGTAAGATATTTAGTAAGGAAATGGAATGGAAACGGAGGTATAACAGAGAAAGGGAATGTGGATTGGTGAGTGGTGATCTAATGGTGAGTTAAATTTTGAGTTTAGGTAGTGGGAGAATGCAGTGGAGTCGAGAGAGGTGATGTAGTGAAGGAGATGTGAGGTAGGGAGGGAAATGAGATACAGAGGCAAGAGGAGTGGTGAGGTGGAGAAACGATTACATGCAAGCCGTACGAGAAAAACAGATCCGGGGAAATTAACTTACCCGTACACTTGCATTTAAGTGAAGAAGTTTCTAATAAGTAAAAAGATTAAATAAAGCAATTTTCGCTATAGAAAACTTGGCGTCTTTGGCCGAAGTCGGCAGTGTTGGCATGTGTGACATTTTCATGAACTAGCATTCATTTATCCACGGTCCACCTTTACCAGGATCCTTAAATGCACCAGTTAATGCCCCTTCACAGGAGTCACTAATGAATACAATGCTTGAGTAGCAGCGCCCAACAAATCCGATATCAAATCCAGTCACAGGCCCTGTGCTAGCACCTGCCACCCTTTCAAACAGCCCGTCCTTCTTTAAATCCCGCCCCCCCACTCACCAGTTTCCAGAGCCCACAATGCAGACTTTTCGGGGTGGTGACATCCTGACTGTCACTTTCTCTCTGGCTCTCCGGGCAGTCTGTCGCTCAGTCCGCCTGCTGTTAGTGTGTGCGTCTGTGGTGTCTCTCCCGCCTGTCAGTCTGTCCTCCCTCGTCAAGCTGTTTTTCCCATCTGTCCGCCCTCCCTGTCGCTATTCCCAGAGTCAGTGTGTCCCCCGGAGCTGTCTTGTGGAGAATCTGCCTCCCTGGCCAAAGTCACCCGGTTCAGACTCCAGCAAGTGCTTTTCAGGTCTGTCCCGCCCCCTCCCCCCTCCTCCCCGCAGGGCCGGCCGTCTGCTACTCCCACAGGGACCGGTTAACCCCGTGCTGGTCGGCACCGGGCAAAAGCATGGACTGTTCGGTCTTCTTGAGGCGCGTCAACTCTTCAACCAGAAGAGGACGCACCTTACTCGTGTGGATGACCGGAAGACAGCCTTAGGTCTCCGCACTCTAGTCGGGTCACAAAACCTGCAGTCTCGCACGCTCTTTCTCCCTCCCTTTGTGGAATCGTGTGCGCTCATTACTAATGTCAAAACAGTAACATCCATGGGCACCAGGCACACGCCCCCATGGAAAAATACGGCCAGCATCAAATTGAACAGCGGGGGGGGGGCAGGAACGGGCTCACGGACAGCAGGAGGGGGGGCAGGAACGGGCTCACGGACACTAACGGACAGCGGGACATCGCGCAACCTACCCCTACAAATGACACTTCCAAAATGGCGAAAACAAAGCTTTAAAAAAAACAAAAAACACCGCCCACCGCCTCATGACGATAGCAAGGGGGCGGGATGAGTAAAAATCACGGGAACGCCCACGAATCTGCTCGGGGAATGAGTGACGCATCTCTGTTCCAATGGCTAGCCTCCATTTATGGAGCTAGCCAATGGGACAGAGAGGCGGGAGGAAGCCCCATACATGTAAACAAAAGTGCAGCTTTCGGCGAGGCGAAACCTAAAAAGCGCCAACCACGGGTATCTGGTCATGCTGGACCAGGTCCAAATCAAACGTTCAAGCCAACCGTATCCTCCACCCCATCATCTGTCACCAGGAGCATGGTTATCTTGGACCTCTCAAAATGGGGGTTGAGGTGATCGACATGCTGGACCCATAATGGGTACCTGGGGTTGCTGAGGTCTACCAGGTAGGTGACCTACCATTTACACTCTACCACCTCATAGGGCCTGGACCACCGGTCCTGCAGGGCCTGAGGCTCCACTGACCATCACACACACTTTTTGACAAGCTAAGAGACTGGATCCTACGCCCTTCTGTGGCACCTTACTATATGCAAACAAGAGGCATTACAAGAGAATGTCGCACTTCCGCCTCAAAGCCTGTAACAGGGCGATAATCATAACTTTTAGGGTCTTGTTGAATCTTTCAAAAAATCCATTAGTCTAGGGATGATAGGGTGTAGAGCACCTGTAGGTTTTTCCACACTCGTCCCAGATGGACTTCATGTATGCTGACGTAGTTGGTACCCCGGTCAAACACTACTTCCTTGGGTCAAGCGACTCAGGTAAAGATCTCCATCAGTACCCTAGTTAATACAGGTGCACTTACTTACTCTGGGGTATAACTTACGGGTACCAGGTTGCATGGTCCACCAAGACCAGGATGAACCTGTTGCCTAGGGCAGTCTTGGGGTCCAGGGGCCCAACAATGTTGACGCCCACTCTCTCATGATAGGAAGGGTAACCAGGTGAGCCAGCAAATGTCCCTCTGACTTCTCATTGGTCTGGCAGGTAGGACAAGACGTGCAGAATGCATCTGCCATGAACCGTGTGGTCAGGCACATGCACTCAGACAACCCTAACATCTCCAGGTGGTACGAGAGCTAGTGTGCCCCTTGTCATTACCAAGGTGAAAATCCATAGGCATGGCTGGACTTACAGCTACCCTTAAAGAACACCCCTCATTCAAAGAGAACTAGTGCCATGGGATAGTGGATCTTGTGGATGTTAGCTACTACAACCTGGTGGAATCCATTAGAGATCACCTGCTCTGAGGACACCAGATGACACCTGACAGTAGTCATATTGGCTCCTGTGCCTGTCAGAGCTTCCATCCTGCCCATTGAGAGTGATTCACACCTGTCCTTTTTAGTATTACTTAGAATATGGGATTTGGCATCCTTAGCAAGGTCACTGTAGACAGTGAGTTCAGAATCAACAAAGTATTGGTGCAGCTCTACAAACAATTGCTTAACATATGCTCTCTGAGAATAAGATTTACATCTCATCATAATTATTCATAGTACTGCCCTTCACCCAACTATTCAGTGCCGTCTTGTAGTTGTTCATGAAATCCATCCAGGACTGACCTGATAGTTTTGGTTGTCCCTAAACTTCAATCTGTACTTTTCAGGGGTGAGACCAGATTTCCTAATAAGGGCTTCCTTCATGAATGGGTACCTTAGTCTGTAACCCTTCTCTAGAGCAAGCAGTGAATCCCTCCCCTCATTCCAGGGACCTTGTTCAGCTCAAAAGCTCCTTCAAATGCCTCAAACCATTTGTCTATATCTTCTCCCACAATGAAGTTAAACACCAGGTCCTTGAGGAAGTGGACCCTCCTGTCTCCATTAGACACTGGATTATCACTATCACTATTACTACATGTCTCTGTGTGCTGTTTGACTTTGAGGTACAGCTCTTTCTGACTCATCTCATGAGTGAGAATTTCCTTCTCCTCCAAAGCAAATGTATTTTCCTACAAGGTCATCTGGGCAGCTGCTTCCTCCATTTTGAGTTTGGCCAGCCTGACATCTCCATACCACATAAGTCAAATAATTGCTGCAAAATAGTCACAGCAGCATTTACTGTGTTGATCATCAGGCAAAACTTTGGGATGATGAGAATGCAGGCATATTAATGGACAAACTCTGAGGCAGAATGAACTGTTGTATAGACTGAGGTTACATTTCAATGATGCCAGTATAATTGATGTCATTTTGGAAAATTTGGGTTACGCTTGTTACTTATAAATACACTATGTTCACAGCAAAATAAAAAAAAATACAAACAACCAGAACACGACCTTTCGTGCTATTTTTTTGCAGGAAATGTGTCTTTGTGTACAAAATGAATGTAAGGATTCATTTCACGCTTGCTCCCGGGTTTGCTTTTTGGGTAATTACACTTCAGTTCATATAATTTTATCAACAATTGTGGAATTCTGCAAAAGCAAATCACACAAATTTTGCACACTCCTACTCATTACTCCATGTGAAACGGAGGGAGAAAATTGAAAAACTGCACTTATACTGAGATGATACTTGGAAACCTGCAATCGCTGCATACAACTCCATCTCTAATTGCCTCATTACAGTCGAGTTGTGATGTCTCTGTAGCTGCTAAACTGTAATAAACTATCACATTTGAGCAGTGATGTCGTTATGGCTGCTGCTAGCAGCCAAGGTGAAAGCTGATCACACATAATGATTACAGCTGTAATCTAAACAATATCAACAAGAACTGTTTTTCACTATTTAGGGCCCAGTAGATAGGAGGTATTCTGAGATACAGCATGTTTTAATATTACTTACATTAAACATTACAATATCTTTTTGCAACAAATGATTAAATGCTTTTTGATGTGTCTATTTCACTCTAGAGTTTTATCTTTTATTCTTCATGTCTGCATACCTACTATCTCTTTCATGGGAGAGAGCAAACCACCAAGGATGGGTTATAAGGAATACAATAATTTACAGCAGCAGATAGTTTAGCCCATATATTATACCATCAAGAAACTTCATAATTGGATTTCAGTGGAGTCCAAAACATGCTGGAGAACGTGTGGGGAGATGGGTCTTTCTAACACTTATTATGGCACTGCCCAACACTGAGGAGCTATTGAGATGAGCTCCTCAGAGCTGAGCCTGATATGCTGAAAGTCCAGATCCCAAGGGATCCTACAGTGGACTCACTGGTTCTGATATTCCCTGGTGGCCACTCTTTCAAATACTGAATTGGCAAACAAGTTACCTTTGAGCCGGTAAAGAATTCCAGGCTACTTTGGCACTATAAAGCAAGCTGGAGGGGCCGGATCTGGAGACTGTATCAAAAGCATATGGGATGCACTGGGTCATTAACTTAAAGCTTTCGATATTGATTGGTTAAAGTTCTTGAACTGCTTGGCAAGACCTTTCCACTAACATACATGCCCATGCTCATTAGAGGTCGTATCGTATGCACAATTCTGTCTACGCTTCCTCTTAGCCCTCACGGGTTCACAATAGCATGACAGTGCGCAAACTTGAACACTACTACAACTGCATGTGACCCTGACTTTAATGAATATTATATGTTTTGATTTGCACTTGTTTTCAACTGGGAGGGACTTTGCCATGGAAGTCGGCCCATCTAAAAAAAAAAGGAGACAAAAGTGACCCAATAAACTATAGGCCGAATAGCCTCATCGACATAGCACAGAAAATATTCTGTCGGCAATTGTTGAAGAGAGTTAGTAAATGGCCTAGCAAGGGGGGTTTATTATCACCCCTACAGGCAGGAGTTTGAGAGAAGACAAGAACTGTAGGCCAGTTGCTTCGCTTCCTCTTGATCTTGTGGAAATACGTAAAAATAGGTAAAGGCTCTCTATACGTGGTATTCGTAGATCTTTGGGTCACGTTTGGTCTAGTACCACGGGAAAAACTCTAGATAGCTCTGACCAACCTTGGGATGCCAGCAAACCTCTTGCAAATTATTCTCAAGCCCCACACAAACAACTTTGCCCTGATCAGATGTAGAAATGGAAGAGGCTTAACCAGCTGGATAGGGGTGAGTCGCGGAGTAAAGCAAGGTTGTGTCTTAGCTCTAACACTATTCACATGGAAATATAAATGGTTTGATTGATCAGTTAATGAATTGTAGGGGTGATCCCCCTAAGCTAGCAGGGTGTGAGGTGCCTGCTGTACTCTTTGCAGACAACATCCTGCTTATTTCAAGGTCACAAATGGGGTTCCAAAATTTAGTGGACCAATATGGGAGGGGCTGTGAAAAACAAGGTCTGGAAAGCAATCACTTAAAAACTAAATTCATGGTTTTTAATCGCCATAAGTCTTTTAACCGAAGCATAAAACTAGGCTCCGCTAAACTGGAGGAAGTTAAACAATTTGACTATTTAGGGGTGAGGTTTATTAATACACTATCATGGTCGATCCAAGTACAGAAAAGCCAATTCTCACTACAACACATGGGATCGGCCCTATGTAAAAAGTTAAAGAAGTCAAGTTACAGACCATCGATCCCAGCCACCCAAGTGTATCAGGCGAAGGGACTAGGGTCAGCGCTGTATGGCACAGAGCTTGGGGGCACGTAAATGTAGCAGCCATTGAGAAGGCTGAAAACAACTTTATTAGATTGGTAATGGAACTTTCCCAAAACGCACCACTCACACCCATGCGCTCAGATCTAGGAATAAAGAGCGTTGCTCATGTAATTGCTCTTCGAACATTAGTCTACTAGATGCGCATCTGGGTGAATCACTCGCCATTGAAAGAGTCAATTCAAGACATACTACTGTTAGACACTAAAGGGAGCATTGAGTGGTTTAACCATATCAAGATATGGCAGAACAAACTTGGCATGTCTGACCTTTGGCAAACCCCCGGTAAAATTTAAAAAAGCTCAGTAATACTCCTCCAAAAGAATTATTGGAATTATGTCATGAATAGCTGGCTCAATAAGAGTACCGAAGGGGAACTGACATGTAGGTTCCTCAATATTAAAGACAGCATGCATCAAGAGGAATTCTTAAATCAAATAGAACCGCCCTTTGCGAAAACATTATACCTAAAATTTAGGTACAGTATCCTTCTAATTAATAGTTTTGTCAGCAAATGGATTGGGGTCAATATTTCACCTTGCTGCCCAGTGTGCGAATTAGTACCGGAGTCAGAAACACACTTTTTATTCTTCTGTCCCATGTATCAGGAGTCAAGAAGAACATGGCTAAGCCCAATTTGCCGGATTTTAGTAGCAAACCACTTGAGTGAGATTACCAGAATCCTGAAAAGTTATACCTCAGAATATTTGGTCTTCACCCTTTCTCGATACCTGCTCCTCTCTTGGGTTACAAGAAGCAGGATAGTTATAATTATAAACATAAAAAATTAGACCAGGCTGAAAGGACTACAGTGAAAGGAAGACGATGATAGCATGTAGAAGGCATCTCATATGGTATTACAATTGATGGAACACCTACATAATGCCAATGTTATTGCTATCCCAAAAACGCACAGTGCCCACACCACAATTACTCATTCAATATTCAAGAAGGGTAAGAAACCAGTTTATTGTAACCACCCTTAGACAGCATTACTCAGTGTCTATCATTTTATGCTTTTTTTCAAATTTTCAAAAAATCATAACAGAATAAAGGACTACGTATTGGAATATTTACAAGACTAAATACACTTTGTACATACATCAAAAGACAAACATTATTTACACACAAAAAACGTTTCTGCATCAAACATTACAAAAAATTATAATTACATCACAACCAACAAATATTACAATAAAAAACATGAAGAAAAATGATTTCCAAGGGGGTATAAGCAACTTAATAGCTTGTAAACGCTTAAATACTGGACAAGCCGGTCCTAGTGTCGTGAAGTTGACAATTTATTCCACCCAAGAAAGACTGCCGACGCGTTTCAAGAACCAGGCACAAAGTCACTGGTCTATCATCAGGGCTGTTAATTCTTTGTATCTGAAAAGATGCAAAGACATTGTTTTACTTTAACAGGCAAATTCATAGTGAGTGCCTTTCTCCAATCGTGGGCAAGGAGAGATAATAAAGGATAGCTACATACCAAAATTGTTTTAAAGAGGGGCGTGATGGTTAATCTTCTTGTGGTCCAACTCGCTAGTTATTGTGGTGGCCAGACAGAGATGTCTAAAAAAGATGGGAAATTGGTTTTCAATTTAACCCACTCGGGTCTTTTAATTATCAAGCTCCAGTCAAAGATGTAAAAAAAGGGGAGAAGCGTACCTTATTTTTTGTGAACTGCCATAGCACGGCGAATTTTGCTTGTACGACGTCACCATCAAGGTGTAATTCTACAACAGTAAAAGCATAGTGAAGTACTGGGATTTTCATTCTCAGGGAATACTTACTAATAAAAAGAGAACTTGGCACAGAAGCTGAAAATATAAAAAGACATCTTTATTAAACTTAACATAGTGAGGCCACGTCACACAGAAGCCGTAGCAACTGAATGAGGTAGTCTGAGGAATACAGAGGACAGAGGCCTTTTATATGTTTTAGCGTTACATGACTCAGTACAAAAGTAAGGGGCAGTCCTAGCTTTTGCAAGCATGCAAAAAAACCAACATTCCTTCTTACACAAGCTGAACAAACCCATAATAAAAACGGGCACATCCCCATCGTAAACAGGCAATAAAGAAAGGAGCAGAGACAGGTGTGAGTAAGATAAGACATAGTTGTATGCAATAATGGTTTATGGTGTCCTGTGCCTTGATGCTTAATCTTGATCAGCTACTGGGAAAGGAACAGGTCGAAAGGTTTTGGCTTCGGGCAGTGGAGTCAGCTTGCCCAGGTCACACAGAAGTCAGCTGAAGGTGTACATGTCCCTAAGACTCGCTTGGCCTTAGTCATTGGCCTATGTGAGGGCAACCACAAAATGGCTGCCGTACTCAAAATGGAACTCGAGGGTTCAGAACGGAATCTCTGATTTCATGGTGATCTTGTCACTCGAATATGCCGAAAATACTCGTATATAGCATACTCGTCATTTTCGGTCTGCTGATACCAAAATCGTCATGCTACGATGATGTTTATGATGTGGGTCCAGAATCCACGGAACCACAGACCCTCCTTTTGCCCTTACATAGGCAATAACCTACACTCACGCTAATCTGAGTCCAGGTCTATATTCATCAAATCATCAAGATGTTGCTGAAGCATAATCCTATTACTTAGCAACTCTCTCGGGACAGGTCTCCTTACACACGTAGTAGCACAAAGGCCATATATGGCAGGACCAAATAGGGAATACCTCTATTTGTAGTATGTGGTATAAGACCACACACCCAACAATTAGTGATGTTCACTACTAACTGGTGTTGATGCAGAAACTGTACAAAAGGAATTTTCAGTAAACTCTGACCTAACCAGTTCATGTTCAGGTAAAATCTGGAAAGAATGCAAAGGAGTAATAGTAGGAATAGACATAGGTTGGGAGGTGGGTACAGATGTCAATTGAGTAGAAAAAAACAATCCCACCCATAAAAGACAACGTCATGTTTTTAAAAAAAAACACTAGAAAACACGTTATTAAGAACATGTAGACAACAGGAGAAAGTAGTGACCGCTATTACAAACGAAATCATAATTTTTCACAACCCTAAGCAAAAATTTTCTAGTAACATGTTTAGGGCTTCCTATGCATTTCAGTAATTTATTATATGTTCAAGTGGAACAGTGGTGACCCTCATTAATGCTCTCAGATGAAAAGGGATACTCTTCCACAGAGAATGGACTTTATTCTGCTTTTACTAAACAGAATAGTACTTTAAACAATGCCAGCAAAACAATCAGAATCATTCTCCTAACACTTAGTCTATACAATCACACGGAAACCTCTTGTGAAACCAACTATGCCCAGAGTCCGTTCAAAAAGCCTCTCTGGCAGGCTTCTATTGTCCATCAAGTCTGCTCCCGTTGTTGCATGGGCCTTTGGATTCAGGCCTCCCATGGAAAAAATGCTCAGTATCTGTTGGAGTGCCCTCCTGGCAAACACTCATAGCTCATTCAAAAAGTCTCAATGTCTCAAGGCAGTGCACCGTATCTCTCCTCTGCGGCAGACACTACAGATATTGTGCTCTTCATTGGTCATGGGCACAAATCATCTCGTGCAGACCCGGGACCATTCTCAGACTCCGACACTCATCATTCAGTGTCAGAGGACGCTCAGGCTGCACTTTCATGGGCACCAGAATGGAGTGCCTTTTGCCACTCTTGGATCCTCCGGTGCACTGCACTTCCGTTGAAGCAAAGGAAAAAGGGGGGTGCGTGGCCAAAACTGAGGCCAAGGGGCTCAAGGGACTGCACACTGTCAGAGGTTAACCAGCACATGACAGGCGCTCTTTTGCACTGAAATTCTGGTTCTGTGGCAAAAACAGCTCCTCCTTCTTTTCTGATGTTGAACGCCTTCTGATGAAGCAAGTGCGATGCTTTAAACAGTTCATTGTATAACAAGGGGACTGCAAACAGGTGGCCTGTGATCTTCAAAGGAGTGGCCACACGCCATGGGACAATTTTGCGTTGAAATACACTGTCATTCCCAACAGGCAATACGAGAACAAAGGCAGTAGGCAAAACAGTGCCTCTAGGCTCTTCAATTGGGTTTCCGTGTGAGAGCATATCCTTCACCATCTAAGGGTAGATAGCGACATGGGAATTCTATCTGAATGGATGTCCTCACACATAGTGGCATCGTCTAATGGGGTAAACACATTTTATCTCAATGATTACATACAGGTGTTCCTAAATTCCTTATCTAGAACATCTCAAAAGAAAAAAATTGCGTAATACATATTATCAGGGACATGTAGATACCTTCTTTTAATAATTGTGCATCAGGTGGACTATGCAATACAAAAGCTAATGATCAAGATGTGGAAACAAAATACAAGAACTAGAGAGTCCTGATATTTCCATTATTTAAAATACATCAGGTCAATCAAAAAATTAAAGCAGCAGAAAAAGGAACTAAAAACCAAATTAGAATAGGCATTGAATTTGTCATATCCAAAAAACAAAAAACGTAAGGTGTCTCCTATTGAGGTGGAAAGCTTATCTTACTATAGTATTGAGTCAGTTAATCAGTCCATCACTACCCTAACAGTCAGACTGGAAAAACATCAGAATAGGCCTAAAGAAAATTCTTAGAAACCAGTCTAGTTATGCAAAAGGGAATTATACATAAGATGGGGCTCCATGGTACATTACTGCAATCTGAAAGTGTGAACCTGAACAATACACTAATAATAAAAAAAACTGACTGGTGAAAGGAATACGGAAAAGAGAAATGGGACTAGGACACAGATAAAATCCCCAATAACTAGGCATGATGTGCTTGGGTGATAGTCAGGCATGTGACACAATACCAAGAGTATGGGTGATACACAAAAAAAATCACAATAGTATACAAATTTAACTCTACCGCTGGCCGCTACACCATATACGGTAATCTCATGTAATGTTCCAGTTCCTTCTTCAGGGAAAAATTAAACCTGGTTTCTTTTATGGTACAAAGCCATATACTACTTAGGAAGCAGAATAAAACTGACTAATGTAATATAGAAATTAGGTCACCATGTACAAGAGTCACAGATCTATAATTTATTCTTACGTCCAATCAGGATACATAATTTAGGGCTGCCTGTTCCTTACGGGAAAGGGCAGTATCGTGCCTACAGATGACGCAATTTGCTGTTTATTTTTCTTCAATACTTATAGCCAAATTTGACATACACTGGTGAAGTGTTGTCTGTCTGGTTCACAATATGAAAAAAATCTTATCTGTGAATTTTAGTATCAGCGGAAATTTTACCCAACTGTTGTACAGCGACATGTATCATCATACATGTCCCCTCACAACAGCACAGGTGAACTTGTAATAATTTCTCAAGCAGCAACATAAAACATAAAACATGCAAAAACGCACAAAACGGACGTCAAGCCATCAGATATACTCGCTGTAAAACAATAGCATATATAAATGAGCGGTGACGCATAATACCGTGTCAGGTTTAATATCCTTACCCTCCTTTTTGACAGTAGATCACCAATTAGTGGGTATCTGCTGTCAAATACAACTGAGAGACACACAGAACCAGCAAGAACCATTCATGATATAACCAAATACACAAACATGAAAAACGCATGGACATTTCTTTCCAAAGGAGTTGCGCAAAAAAAAAAACCCATCTCATTTTAACCAACCAAACTATCGTGTCTTGTTAGGCTTAAAATCCCCCAGAGCAATCCATGAATGATTTGTGGGCAGAAGCGAAAAGAAAAAAATACACATCACACAAAAGAGAGACATTTCTGATAACAAACGAATATCAATTATAACTTTTAATCAGAAGACAAAACATGATACACATTAAGAAACATAAAAATAAATTTCCATTACTTAACTGTTACCATCTTGTCAGTCATCTTGCAACATGAAGCCCTTTTAACTTTCCAAAAGTAAAAATCATTCACAAACACTCTGCGTGTCCCCTGTGCCAGCACCCCCTTGAGGCCCTGCTTTTTACTTTTACTAGACTGCTCAAGAATGCACTTCTCGGAGACAAAGCCCTAATTTAATAGGCTGCAGATGTCGACGTGAAAGCCTCACACAATCCTCTAATGTGCAAGCTTGAATTTCTGGTAGTCAGAGAAGCTTTACCAAGCAGTTATTTCTCCATCTGTTTTCACTTACTTCTAAACCCCATCTCACTGACCTTAAGGTCAAACTCTGCCTGGCGCACTCCGCGCGCTCCTTAGCCCCCCTTCCTACTCCCTCACTCGAGCTGACAAAGGCAAAAACCTTCCAACTCTTTCTAACCTGCAATAATCAATCCTATTGGAAAAAACACATGTTATATGAATAGCTTCTTTTAGGGGCTAAAATTCATTTATTCTTAGATTATTAAAACATTTACTGTGAATAATGCGCAGAACATAATAACATAGCATACTAGCTTTAGAACAAATGTTTGCTACCACCCTATACAATGGTACTCATTTTAGCAACCTAACATGGATGAACGTCTAAATGGGCCCCGCTAAAGTTAGAACCTTCAACCCTGATATTAAACACAAACCTCTGCACCGGGCACAGTGGCTCACTGAGCTATGAAGAACAACCTTAATAACAACTCGCAAGTTTGTATTATACACAAATGTACGCATTTATCGAAGCCAGAGACACTTTCAAGCTATGGTAAATGACAAGAATGCTGTGCTAAAAATCCATTTAACTCAATTTCGTCTTTTATATTTGGGGCACTTAAAAAGAAAAAAATCCTACAATTATATTACTTATTAATCATCCTCAGAATGTGCTTTACAGATTGCAAAGATTGGACATTAAGCATATCACATCTAATTCCTTTGAAAAAATGAGTTTTTACGCCTGCGCCAAGTGAAAACCAACATGCAAATTACCTAATTATACAGTAACACATAACTTAAATCAAATTTTAATACTAGGAGGTCATAGTATGAGTATTAAGCTTTATAAATATCAAAAAACGATTTTAAAAAGCACTTATTTTTTTTCAAATAATTTTCCCATAATTAATAATTTTTCGTTAAATGAAACCAATTATCTGTTTTTATGATAATTCCAAATAAGCTGCATCCCTTGCCTATCATTTTTAGATTCATTCATTTATGCGCCTAAGCACAAAAGCCTAACTTAAAACATGACATTTTTCGCGCCATTTTTTAAAAGGACAATCAGTATTTAGCAACAGAACCAAAAAAATATATACTTTTAAAAAAATGCTTAAAGAGAGGAAAACCGCAATTGAAATGTCTTCCAGTGATACCAAATTATGAACCTTATTTTTGTAACCCTCTAAAACACTATTCTGAAATGAAAAAGTCCAACTGTGCTAAATAAACATTCCGATGCCATTCATGGCCTTCGAAAAACAACATCTGCTGCCTTAACGGCAGGAAAGGCCCTGCACAGTGCTGAAACCTGAGCACGCTTTCAGTCTTACTGAAAACAGACATTTCAAGTTTTTAAAAACGTGCGTGCAATAAGATGCATTTAAATCTAGCAAAAATTCACTTTAGCTGAAGTGTTTGCCTTTTACATGTACTACACTGCATGTAAGAAAAAAATGCTATAAATTTGTTTTGCTACAAAACACACAATTATTTTTGAGGCCCTTCATATTCCTAGTGAATGTGGATTTTAACTTTATCTATTTTAAGCATTTAACTGTTTGCACATATGCGTTTTTGCTTAGTCTGTAAATTAAATAGCAACATATAGCCATTTTAGCATGTGACATAGTAAATTGTTGGAGTGTTATTTAATTTCTACTTAATATTAATTAATCTGACATTTTACTTAACAGACTGAAAACATCAAGAAATCCACAAACACACATTGAGCTCATTGCAGACATAAAGAGAAAGGATTCAAACACTCATGACACACAATACAACAGCGCTGTAGCTATTGTTTCATAAATTGCGCCATCGCAATTCACATACTGAAGTTACACTAATGAGTAAAACCACATAGACATTGAAACACACATTGAACCCACAAATCAATACTCAGGACGAAAACAAAGGACAGCCCACAGACTGTACCCAAACCAAACCATTTGCAAATACTAGTTGTAAGTCATATTTACAAGAAACGCTTCTCAATTGTGTTTCAAAAGACTGCAAAAACAGCCCAACAGACTGATGTATGTCCAAGAAGCGAAAATACACTAAATTCACTAGCTTTGGCTAGCAGAACACCAAAAAAAATCGTTCAAAAAAATATACAAGACCCTCGGTTTTTGAAAATTGCAATATTCAAATAAAAACTAAGGACAAATCAAACTAAGAACCAGACTAAGGAACCAAAGAACAAAGGACTGGGAGCGACCCACTTATACTTAACTCTTACTTTTACTAATCAAAAGGTTATCCAGATTCTAACTGTCAAGTTCTACATGACCTAATGGTCTTTTTAAGAATACTCACGCCAAAAAGGTTCTCAGTCAGGAGTGACATCATGTGGAGGATCAAAATCAGGAAGATCAGAGATATACTGGGCTGCAGAATCAAAGAATCTCCAGAATCCCTGTGCACAGAGTACCTTCCTAGTAGAATCCTGTTCTGTCCTCCTTAGTTTATTTCAGTCTCCTGACAAGATCACTCCCACAGAAAGCCACTTCTCTGATGAGCCCTGGTTGGGCGCCATTTGAAGTACTGGGATTTTCATTCTCAGGGAATACTTACTAATAAAAAGAGAACTTGGCACAGAAGCTGAAAATATGAAAAGACATCTTTATTAAACTTAACATAGTGAGGACACGTCACACAGAAGCCGTAGCAACTGAATGAGGTAGTCTGAGGAATACAGAGGACAGAGGCTTTTTATATGTTTTAGCGTTACATGACTCAGTACAAAAGTAAGGGGCAGTCCTAGCTTTTGCAAGCATGCAAAAAAAAAACAACATTCCTTCTTACACAAGCTGAACAAACCCATAATAAAAACGGGCACATCCCCATCGTAAACAGGCCATAAAGAAAGGAGCAGAGACAGGTGTGAGTAAGATAAGACATAGTTGTATGCAATAAAGGTTTATGGTGTCCTGTGCCTTGATGCTTAATCTTGATCAGCTACTGGGAAAGGAACTGGTCGAACAGGTTTGGCTTCGGGCAGTGGAGTCAGCTTGCCCAGGTCACACGGAACCACAATAGGTTTCAATCATGTGGTTTTTTCAAAACATTCTAAGTGAGTGGATATAACTCACAGAAGAATTAGCCTACCTTACTGAAGTATCTTGTTCTTAAAGATTTAAAGGGAGAAACCGCAGTCATCGTCCTGTAATAGAACGAAACGCCGATTTCAAAAAAAGATCTCTCAAAAATATTGAATGAATGCTCAGACCACGATAAGGCGGTGTTTGTAAATACCTGCTCCTCTGCCACAGCACGCCCGCGCTCGAGTCTGCTTTCTTTCAATAAAGATGGCCGCCGCACTTTTCTGTTTGTTTTATACTTCCTGGTGCAAAATTGCATTATGGGACTTGTTTTATACTTCCTGGTGCAAAATTGCATTATGGGACTTGTAGTCGGATTTAATCAAATCGCATATTCTAGGCGCCATGGAGACACATATATACGTGACATGTTTGCCTATCCATTTTATCGTGCTAATGCGATCAAACTAATGAAATTTTTGGTGTATGCGCTGATAAATTATGAAGCGCATTGGTACTGTACCCCATGCTAAAGGTACTTCTCAAGATTTGAAGTATATTGCAACTTGAGCATCATACGATGGTATTCTCAACACATCTCATGGCCATGGACCACAATTTTTAAAATTATCGAAATAGATGGAAAGGACCACAGGTCAAACCAGGTCCCATAATGCAGAGGAGCAGGTATTTACAAACACCGCCTTATCGTGGTCTGAGCATTCATTCAATATTTTTGAGCGATCTTTTTTTGAAATCGGCGTTTCGTTCTATTACAGGTTGGTGACTGCGGTTTCTCCCTTTAAATCTTTAAGAACAAGATACTTCAGTAAGGTAGGCTAATTCTTCTGTGAGTTATATCCACTCACTTAGAATGTTTTGAAAAAACCACATGATTGAAACCTATGCCATTACTGTTGTAGAATTACACCTTGATGGTGACGTCGTACAAGCAAAATTCGCCGTGCTACGGCAGTTCACAAAAAATAAGGTACGCTTCTCCCCTTTTTTTAACATCTTTGACTGGAGCTTGATAATTAAAATACCCGAGTGGGTTAAATTGAAAACCAATTTCCCATCTTTTTTAGACATCTCTGTCTGGCCACCACAATAACTAGCGAGTTGGACCACAAGAACATTAACCATCACGCCCCTCTTTAAAACAATTTTGGTATGTAGCTATCCTTTATTATCACTCCTTGCCCACGATTGGAGAAAGGCACTCACTATGAATTTGCCTGTTAAAGTAAAACAATGTCTTTGCATCTTTTCAGATACAAAGAATAAACAGCCCTGATGAAAGACCAGTGACTTTGTGCCTGGTTCTTGAAACGCGTCCGCAGTCTTTCTTGGGTGGAATAAATTGTCAACTTCACGACAATAGGACCGGCTGGTCCAGTATTTAAGCGTTTACAAGCTATTAAGTTGCTTATACCCCCTTGGAAATCATTTTTCTTCATGTTATTTATTGTAATATTTGTTGGTTGTGATGCAATTATCATTTTTTGTAATGTTTGATGCAGAAACGTTTTTTAGTGTGTAAATAATGTTTGTCTTTTGATGTATGTACAAAGTGTATTTAGTCTTGTAAATATTCCAATATGTAGTACTTTATTCTGTTATGATTTTTTGAAAATTTGAAAAAAAGCATAAAATGATAGACACTGAGTAATGCTGTCTAAGGGTGGTTACAATAAACTGGTTTCTTTATTATTATTATTTATTATTTTGGACATTTGTAGAGCGCCTGGTTATGCGCACCGGCGTGTCCCCGCGCTATGGTAAGTGGAAATAGGAGCCCCAACCGCCCTCAAGACGCCTACCTGCTGTATAAGTAAGTTTTTAGCCTTTTTCTGAACGAGGTCTCGGACGGTTCCAGCCGTGGGTCCAGAGGCAAGGCATTCCAATGCTTAGGCGCAAGGTACCTGAAGGACCTCCCTCCCATACGAGCTTTCCTTACTCTCGGAACCTTCAGTAGCCCAGTGCGGGAGGAGCGAAGACTGCGCGTAGGCTCATACCAGGCCACCAGAGTCTGCAGCGGAACAGGGGCTTTACCGCTCAGAATGCGGTGACAAGTAGAGAGAGCTTTGAACTCTACCCTTTTCCCAACCGGGAGCCAGTGTAATGCCTGAAGCGCTGCTTTAGATGGAGATCTCTTGGGGAGCCTCCAAACTAAGCGTGCAGCTGCATTTTGCAGCACCTGGAGGCGGTTTATGACCTTTCTCGTCGCCCCCAGATACAGCAAATTGCCGTAATCAAGGCGCGACGTGACAAGGGCATGCACCAGCGTCCTGCGAGCCGCCATAGGGAGGAGATCTAATACCTTCCTTAGAGCTCTCAGAACGCCGAAGCACACCCCTGCCACACGGCCAATCTGAGGGCCAAGGGCCAAATCCGCATCCAGCCACATACCAAGATTTCTTGCCTCCTGACAGGGAACTGGCATTTCTCCCAGGCAGGGTGGCCACCATGCCGACGACCAGGCCGTCGGTCCTCCCCCCACCACGAGCACCTCGGTCTTGTTACCATTCAGTTTCAAGCAGTTGGCAGACATCCAGGTAGCCAGTTCTTGCATGCAATCCCTGAAGATGTCCGCCGCAAGACCGGGCACGCGTGAGAGGGAGATGACCAACTGCGTGTCGTCGGCATAGGACACCAAGCGCAGCCCGAATTTTTCAACAATTGTCGCTAGAGGGGAGACATAGAGATTGAACAAGGTCGGGCTCAGGGATGAGCCCTGAGGCACGCCCTGTCCAAGCCCCATCTCCCTCGAGTAGCAGTCGCCCAGGCGGACCCGAAAGCACCTGTCAGACAAGAACGATCGAATCCAACCAAGCGCTGCACCTGTTACCCCTCCTTCACTCAGACACTGTAGCAAGATGGAATGTGCTACAGTGTCGAATGCAGCGCTCAGGTCCAATAGGATCAAGGCCATAGTTTGGCCTTCATCCACCCCCTGTCGCAAGGCTTCTACCGCCATGAAGAGGGCTGACTCCGTCGAGTGGCGGGGGCGGAAGCCAAACTGAGAGTCGAGGAGCAGGGAGGCCTCCTCCACAAACTTCATAAGTTGGAGATTTGCAATCTTTTCCGCAACCTTCGCCATGTAAGGCAGGAGAGAGATGGGGCGGAGATTTTCTAGTTTTTTAAAGCTTACATTGGCTTTTTTTTGCAGAGGAAGTACAATTGCTTGTTTCCAAGCAATGGGAACAGTCTGCGTCTCAAAAGAAGCATCTAGTAGATGGCGAATATAAGGTTCCAATACCTGCAAACTACCCATCAGCCGTTTGGGTGTAGTGGGGTCCTTTGGAGAACCAGATTTTATGGACCCGCAAATGTGGATAAGTTCCTCAGTTGACGGGGTAGAAAAGGTGGTCAGCCGCTGATCTCCTTTTACCTTAGTCGTATCCATAAACGTAGGGCTGTCACCAACCTGCTGAGGGAAGGTAGCGTATATCGTCGCCACCTTGTTTGCAAAAAACTCTGCTATGCGGTCACAGCCCTCCGCCGAGCAGAGCTCCTTGGGCACCACTGCAGGCTTTCCTACCGAAAGTGACTTGTAAATTGAGAATAATTCTTTTGTGGAGTGTTCTGCTCCTTCAATCCTCTTGCCAAAGTATGTGGTCTTGGCCTTCCTGATCAATCTGTGGTAGATGCGCCTGTTCGCTATATACCCTGTCTTAGCGTGAGCAGTAAGTGCTGCTCTCCATTGTCTCTCTGCACGTTTACATGCTACTTTGGCCGCTCGCACCTCCTCATTAAACCACGGTGCTGTTCTCTGAGCACGGCCCCCCACCTTTACCATGCCGAGTGGGGCCACCAGATCCAGGGCCTCCGTAATCCGCTGGGTCAGGTTGATGTTAATTTCCTCCACTCCTACTCCCCCTGGGTTACCCTTCATTGTAAGCGCCTGATTAAATTTAGCTTGAGAGAAGGCCGCCCATCTGCGCCTCGGGTCTTACCCTTCTTGAATATTGAATGAGTAATTGTGGTGTGGGCACTGTGTGTTTTTGCAATTTAAATATAAGATCTAGGCCCCACTACGTGTTTATGAACCTATCCCCTTTTGGTTCTCAATAATTAGGGCGGGTTTTCACCCGCGAGGGATCTTAGGACTCAAGATAGTCCTTCAATCAGTACATATTCAGTAGGGTGGAGGGACTATCCGTCTCTCCTGAATATGGCAGAAAAGGACACATTGTCCTTTAGTGAGACTCATATCCAAAATTTAATAGCCTCATCCCCTTTTTCCTCAGTGGCGTTAAGCACTAGTGCTAAACAGCAGAACGAATCCGATAAGTTGATTCGATTACGTAAAAAGCACGTGAGAACAGAGTTACACGGGCACTTTCTTCTGAAGCACCTCAAGGGTGGTACTACCCCTTGGGGCCTTCAGGTCAAGAACGTCCCCGTTATCTTTACAGAAGATACAGAGTACAGAAAAGGATTTAGCTACATTAACACCAAGGGCAGCCGGGACCTCATGGTCCATACAATCGAAACGGCACAAAGATTATGCACTAAGGAGGCAGAAGAAATAGAGGAACTGACTAAGGCCATAGAGACCAGCCAGGTGGTCACCGATGCTAAGTCGCTCTTAGAGAAAATTGAAAAAGAAATTCAATCTTTTAGGGACAACACTATTACGGACAAGAATAATAGATACGAACGCGACGTCAAGGCATTTAAAATTGAGCTGGTATATCCATTTTTGCGAGAGGACTACTATTCACAGCAGGACTCTCGTCAGGCTTTGTCAACCTACCAAGGTAGATCGAGAAACAGATTCACCACGTTTTCAAGCACGTCTTCTTCGGACTCCTCAGGGTCTGATAACAGAAATCAAAAGAAAGGTGTGTCTTTTTTAGAGAAGGGCAAACAAACATAACCCAGGTACAAGGTACCATGGCAAATGCGAACCAGGAGCAGCAACTACAAGTCATAGGAAGATCAACAACTGTAGTCAATTTATCATCTAGAGTATTATCCATGGAAGAGGAAGCGGTACTTAATCTTGGGTTAAAATTTGTACCCAGTAAAAACACTGATTATACCAAGCTCAAAATGGAGGCAATAGAGTTTTGCCGCAAGGTCAAACTGGGAGGCGTTTTTTGCCAATACCCCATTTATTGAAAGCACAGAAACAACTGGTCTTAGGAACAAATCCAAGTTCGTTCCTTACACTAATATTCCAAAACAAGTGCAAGCTTTTGAACAAGTACTGCTGTCTTCCATTACCAAGATGGAGAAAGCTAAGACCTTTACTCAACAGAATATGAATAAACATCAGAGAGAGGTAATTGGTTCGCTAAAGAATGACCCTTCTATTGTCATTAAACAAGCCGACAAGGGTGGGGCTATAGTCATCTACCCTCGCTCTATGTACTTGGCAGAGGGGGAGAAGCAAGTGAAAAAAACCACCTGGTATCGTGCATTAACGGAGGACCCTACTAGAGACATTCAGGGCTAAATTTCCAAAGTTTTGGACTTTAGCAAAGAGAGTGGTTTCCTGGGCAATAAAGAATACGATTATCTTTCTAAGAAATTCCCAAGGACCCCTGTCCTTTATCTTCTTCCGAAGATCCATAAGAGCATGCAAGAACCCCCGGACGCCCCATCGTTTCCGGGTGTGATTCCTGTTTAGAGCCGATTGCGCAATATGTAGATTGTTTCTTGAAACCGTTTCTGGGCCAAGTCAAATCATATTTGCGTGATACGACTGATTTTTTGCTCAAAGTGGAAGGTACCAGCTTCGATCCCAGATCGCAAATCCTGGTGACAATGGACGTTACGTCCTTATACACCCAAATTCCCCAAGAGGAAGCCCTAGAAGTCATGCAATTATATCTGGACCAAAGAGAAAGACCACATCGAGTCCCTACTGGTTTCATTTTGGAATTTGCGGCAATAGCATTGAAGAGAAACTATTTTACCTTCAATGGCCAGTATTACATGCAAGTGAAGGGCACCGCCATGGGATGTCCTTATGCCCCAGAAATGCCGGTGCTCTTCATGGCGCAGTACGAGGAGAAGTTTGTTGATACCAATAACCCTTTCAGGCAACAAATTATACAGTGATACCGGTACATTGACGACGTCTGGCTCCTGTGGCAGGGGAGCCAGACCGAGTTAATGTCTTTTCACGGATGGCTTAACACAAGGCACAGAGACATAAAGTTTTCAATAGAAAATAGTGCCAGTCGCATGACATTTTTGGATATTGAGTTAAGATGTGAGGACGGACGGTTGATAACATCATTACATAAGAAAGACACTGATGGGAATACTATCTTGCACCATAGGAGCTCACATCCGCGTAGCTTAAAAGCTAATCTGCCCTACGGACAGTTACTCAGAATCAGGCGCAATTGCTCAGATGTGCAGGAGTATGAGCGACATGCACAAGCTTTTTGTTCCGATATGCAAGAAAGAGGCTACCCTAGGAAGCTCCTTAAGCATTCGCTCAAACGTGCCAAGTACACGCCTAGGGAATGCCTTTTGCAACCCAAACAACTCACACCGTTGAACAAACTCGTGTGCGTTACAACTTTCTGTCCGGACACACACAAACTACGACAAGCGGTTTTAAAGAACTGGCATTTATTGGAGGGGTTGAATTGCCCGTTTCCCAAACCCATTTTTGCCTACAGAAAAAATCGCAGTATTGGTGAAGAACTCATTAGGGCGGACATCGCTATTCCAAAGCCTAAAAGCGATCTACTTGCGCAATGGAACCTTAAGCCGATTGAAGGCCACCATAAGTGTGGAAATTGCGTCGCCTGTTCCAGTACAATTGAAGGTGACGAGTTTGTTCACCGAGGCATAAAGTGGAGACACAAGGATTTCTCCAATTGCAGAACTAAGAATGTTGTCTACATGGTATTATGTCCGTGCCAGTCCCTTTATATAGGAAAAACCAGCCAACAAGTGAATCAAAGAATCAGCCAGCACCGATCCCGGATTAAGAAGCAGGTAATGTCTGCTCCAATAGTAGAACATTTCTGCGAAAAAGGGCCACAACGAACAACAACTCCAATGGTCTGTACTTTACACCGTGAATCCCAAGTCTAAACGCCATGACGTCGAGCGAGTTCTATTACAAAAAGAAGCATATCTTATTCTAAAGTTCAACAGCGCACAGACTGGCCTCAATAGCCTGTCTGAGATAGTGCATATATAATACTTGTCTGGTAAAATTCATCAGAGCTGACCTACATCGGTTTGACATCCCTGGTTTGACCTGTGGTCCTTTCGAACTATTTCGATAATTTAAAAAATTGTGGTCCATGGCATGAGATGTGTTGAGAATAACATCGTATGATGCTCAAGTTGCAATATACTTCAAATCTTGAGAAGTACCTTTAGCATGGGGTACAGTACCAATGCGCTTCATAATTTATCAGCGCATACACCAAAAATGTCATTAGTTTGATCGCATTAGCACGATAAAATGGATAGGCAAACATGTCGCGTATATATGTGTCTCCATGGCGCCTAGAATATGCGATTTGATTAAATGCGACTACAAGTCCCATAATGCCATTTTTCACCAGGAAGTATAAAACAAGTCCCATAATGCAATTTTGCACCAGGAAGTATAAAACAAACAGAAAAGTGCAGCGGCCATCTTTATTGAAAGAAAGCAGACTCGAGCGCGGGCGTGCTGTGGCAGAGGAGCAGGTATTTACAAACACCGCCTTATCGTGGTCTGAGCATTCATTCAATATTTTTGAGCGATCTTTTTTTTAAATCGGCGTTTCGTTCTATTACAGGACGGTGACTGCGGTTTCTCCCTTTAAATCTTTAAGAACAAGATACTTCAGTAAGGTAGGCTAATTCTTCTGTGAGTTATATCCACTCACTTAGAATGTTTTGAAAAAACCACATGATTGAAACCTATGCCATTACTGTTGTAGAATTACACCTTGATCGTGACGTTGTACAAGCAAAATTCGCCGTGCTACGGCAGTTCACAAAAAATAAGGTACGCTTCTCCCCTTTTTTTACATCTTTGACTGGAGCTTGATAATTAAAATACCCGAGTGGGTTAAATTGAAAACCAATTTCCCATCTTTTTTAGACATCTCTGTCTGGCCACCACAATAACTAGCGAGTTGGACCACAAGAAGATTAACCATCACGCCTCTCTTTAAAACAATTTTGGTATGTAGCTATCCTTTATTATCACTCCTTGCCCACGATTGGAGAAAGGCACTCACTATGAATTTGCCTGTTAAAGTAAAACAATGTCTTTGCATCTTTTCAGATACAAAGAATAAACAGCCCTGATGAAACACCAGTGACTTTGTGCCTGGTTCTTAAAACGCGTCCGCAGTCTTTCTTGGGTGGAATAAATTGTCAACTTCACGACACTAGGACCGGCTGGTCCAGTATTTAAGCGTTTACAAGCTATTAAGTTGCTTATACCCCCTTGGAAATCATTTTTTTTCATGTTTTTTATTGTAATATTTGTTGGTTGTGATGTAATTATCATTTTTTGTAATGTTTGATGCAGAAACGTTTTTTAATGTGTAAATAATGTTTGTCTTTTGATGTATGTACAAAGTGTATTTAGTCTTGTAAATATTCCAATATGTAGTACTTTATTCTGTTATGATTTTTTGAAAATTTGAAAAAAAGCATAAAATGATAGACACTGAGTAATGCTGTCTAAGGGTGGTTACAATAAACTGGTTTCTTACCCTTCTTGAATATTGAATGAGTAATTGTGGTGTGGGCACTGTGTGTTTTTGCAATTTAAATATAAGGTCTAGCCCCCACTACGTGTTTATGGACCTATCCCCTTTTGGTTCTTAATAATTAGGGCGGGTTTTCACCCGCGAGGGATCTTAGGACTCGAGATAGTCCTTCAATCAGTACATATTCAGTAGGGTGGAGGGACTATCCGTCTCTCCTGAATATGGCAGAAAAGGACACATTGTCCTTTAGTGAGACTCATATCCAAAATTTAATAGCCTCATCCCCTTATTCCTCAGTGGCGTTAAGCACTAGTGCTAAACAGCAGAACAAATCCGATAAGTTGATTCGATTACGTAAAAAGCACGTGAGAACAGAGTTACACGGGCACTTTCTCCTGAAGCACCTCAAGGGTGGTACTATCCCTTGGGGCCTTCAGGTCAAGAACGTCCCCGTTATCTTTACAGAAGATACAGAGTACAGAAAAGGATTTAGCTACATTAACACCAAGGGCAGCCGGGACCTCATGGTCCATACAATCGAAACGGCACAAAGATTATGCACTAAGGAGGCAGAAGAAATAGAGGAACTGACTAAGGCCATAGAGACCAGCCAGGTGGTCACCGATGCTAAGTCGCTCTTAGAGAAAATTGAAAAAGAAATTCAATCTTTTAGGGACAACACTATTACGGACAAGAATAATAGATACAAACGCGACGTCAAGGCATTTAAAATTGAGCTGGTATATCCGTTTTTGCGAGAGGACTACTATTCACAGCAGGACTCCCATCAGGCTTTGTCAACCTACCAAGGTAGATCGAGAAACAGATACACCACGTTTTCAAGCACGTCTTCTTCGGACTCCTCAGGGTCTGAAAACAGAAATCAAAAGAAAGGTGTGTCTTTTTTAGAGAAGGGCAAACCAACATAACCCAGGTACAAGGTACCATGGCAAATGCGAACCAGGAGCAGCAACTACAAGTCATAGGAAGATCAACAACTGTAGTCAATTTATCATCTAGAGTATTATCCATGGAAGAGGAAGCGGTACTTAATCTTGGGTTAAAATTTGTACCCAGTAAAAACACTGATTATACCAAGCTCAAAATGGAGGCAATAGAGTTTTGCCGCAAGGTCAAACTGGGAGGCGTTTTTTGCCAATACCCCATTTATTGAAAGCACAGAAACAACTGGTCTTAGGAACAAATCCAAGTTCGTTCCTTACACTAATATTCCAAAACAAGGGCAAGCTTTTGAACAAGTACTGCTGTCTTCCATTACCAAGATGGAGAAAGCTAAGACCTTTACTCAACAGAATATGAATAAACATCAGAGAGAGGTAATTGGTTCGCTAAAGAATGACCCTTCTATTGTCATTAAACAAGCCGACAAGGGCGGGGCTATAGTCATCTACCCTCGCTCTATGTACTTGGCAGAGGGGGAGAAGCAAGTGAAAAACACCACCTGGTATCGTGCATTAACGGAGGACCCTACTAGAGACATTCAGGGCTAAATTTCCAAAGTTTTGGACTTTGGCAAAGAGAGTGGTTTCCTGGGCAATAAAGAATACGATTATCTTTCTAAGAAATGCCCAAGGACCCCTGTCCTTTATCTTCTTCCGAAGATCCATAAGAGCATGCAAGAACCCCCGGACGCCCCATCGTTTCCGGGTGTGATTCCTGTTTAGAGCCGATTGTGCAATATGTAGATTGTTTCTTGAAACCGTTTCTGGGCCAAGTCAAATCATATTTGCGTGATACGACTGATTTTTTGCTCAAAGTGGAAGGTACCAGCTTCGATCCCAGATCGCAAATCCTGGTGACAATGGACGTTACGTCCTTATACACCCAAATTCCCCAAGAGGAAGCCCTAGAAGTCATGCAATTATATCTGGACCAAAGAGAAAGACCACATCGAGTCCCTACTGGTTTCATTTTGGAATTTGCGGCAATAGCATTGAAGAGAAACTATTTTACCTTCAATGGCCAGTATTACATGCAAGTGAAGGGCACCGCCATGGGATGTCCTTACGCCCCAGAAATGCTGATGCTCTTCATGGCGCAGTACGAGGAGAAGTTTGTTGATACCAATAACCCTTTCAGGCAACAAATTATACAGTGGCACCGGTACATTGACGACGTCTGGCTCCTGTGGCAGGGGAGCCAGACCGAGTTAATATCTTTTCACGGATGGCTTAACACAAGGCACAGAGACATAAAGTTTTCAATAAAAAATAGTGCCAGTCGCATGACATTTTTGGATATTGAGTTAAGATGTGAGGACGGACGGTTGATAACATCATTACATAAGAAAGACACTGATAGGAATACTATCTTGCACCATAGGAGCTCACATCCGCGTAGCTTAAAAGCTAATCTGCCCTACGGACAGTTACTCAGAATCAGGCGCAATTGCTCAGATGTGCAGGAGTATGAGCGACATGCACAAGCTTTTTGTTCCGATATGCAAGAAAGAGGCTACCCTAGGAAGCTCCTTAAGCATTCGCTCAAACGTGCCAAGTACACGCCTAGGGAATGCCTTTTGCAACCCAAACAACTCACACCGTTGAACAAACTCGTGTGCGTTACAACTTTCTGTCCAGACACACACAAACTACGACAAGCGGTTTTAAAGAACTGGCATTTATTGGAGGGGTTGAATTGCCCGTTTCCCAAACCCATTTTTGCCTACAGAAAAAATCGCAGTATTGGTGAAGAACTCATTAGGGCGAACATCGCTATTCCAAAGCCTAAAAGCGATCTACTTGCGCAATGGAACCTTAAGCCGATTGAAGGCCACCATAAGTGTGGAAATTGCGTCGCCTGTTCCAGTACAATTGAAGGTGACGAGTTTGTTCACCAAGGCATAAAGTGGAGACACAAGGATTTCTCCAATTGCAGAACTAAGAATGTTGTCTACATGGTATTATGTCCGTGCCAGTCCCTTTATATAGGAAAAACAAGCCAACAAGTGAATCAAAGAATCAGCCAGCACCGATCCCGGATTAAGAAGCAGGTAATGTCTGCTCCAATGGTAGAACATTTCTGCGAAAAAGGGCCACAACGAACAACAACTCCAATGGTCTGTACTGTACACCGTGAATCCCAAGTCTAAACGCCATGACGTCGAGCGAGTTCTATTACAAAAAGAAGCATATCTTATTCTAAAGTTCAACAGCGCACAGACTGGCCTCAATAGCCTGTCTGAGATAGTGCATATATAATACTTGTCTGGTAAAATTAATCAGAGCTGACCTACATCGGTTTGACATCCCTGGTTTGACCTGTGGTCCTTTCGATCTATTTCGATAATTTAAATAATTGTGGTCCATGGCCATGAGATGTGTTGAGAATAACATCGTATGATGCTCAAGTTGCAATATACTTCAAATCTTGAGAAGTACCTTTAGCATGGGGTACAGTACCAATGCGCTTCATAATTTATCAGCGCATACACCAAAAATGTCATTAGTTTGATCGCATTAGCACGATAAAATGGATAGGCAAACATGTCGCGTATATATGTGTCTCCATGGCGCCTAGAATATGCGATTTGATTAAATGCGACTACAAGTCCCATAATGCCATTTTTCACCAGGAAGTATAAAACAAGTCCCATAATGCAATTTTGCACCAGGAAGTATAAAACAAACAGAAAAGTGCAGCGCCCATCTTTATTGAAAGAAAGCAGACTCGAGCGCGGGCGTGCTGTGGCAGAGGAGCAGGTATTTACAAACACCGCCTTATCGTGGTCTGAGCATTCATTCAATATTTTTGAGAGATCTTTTTTTGAAATCGGCGTTTCGTTCTATTACAGGACGGTGACTGCGGTTTCTCCCTTTAAATCTTTAAGAACAAGATACTTCAGTAAGGTAGGCTAATTCTTCTGTGAGTTATATCCACTCACTTAGAATGTTTTGAAAAAACCACATGATTGAAACCTATGCCATTACTGTTGTAGAATTACACCTTGATCGTGACGTCGTACAAGCACAATTCGCCGTGCTACGGCAGTTCACAAAAAATAAGGTACGCTTCTCCCCTTTTTTTACATCTTTGACTGGAGCTTGATAATTAAAATACCCGAGTGGGTTAAATTGAAAACCAATTTCCCATCTTTTTTAGACATCTCTGTCTGGCCACCACAATAACTAGCGAGTTGGACCACAAGAAGATTAACCATCACGCCCCTCTTTAAAACAATTTTGGTATGTAGCTATCCTTTATTATCACTCCTTGCCCACGATTGGAGAAAGGCACTCACTATGAATTTGCCTGTTAAAGTAAAACAATGTCTTTGCATCTTTTCAGATACAAAGAATAAACAGCCCTGAAGAAAGACCAGTGACTTTGTGCCTGGTTCTTGAAACGCGTCCGCAGTCTTTCTTGGGTGGAATAAATTGTCAACTTCACGACACTAGGACCGGCTGGTCCAGTATTTAAGCGTTTACAAGCTATTAAGTTGCTTATACCCCCTTGGAAATCATTTTTCTTCATGTTTTTTATTGTAATATTTGTTGGTTGTGATGTAATTATCATTTTTTGTAATGTTTGATGCAGAAACGTTTTTTAATGTGTAAATAATGTTTGTCTTTTGATGTATGTACAAAGTGTATTTAGTCTTGTAAATATTCCAATATGTAGTACTTTATTCTGTTATGATTTTTTTTAAATTTGAAAAAAAGCATAAAATGATAGACACTGAGTAATGCTGTCTAAGGGTGGTTACAATAAACTGGTTTCTTACCCTTCTTGAATATTGAATGAGTAATTGTGGTGTGGGCACTGTGTGTTTTTGCAATTTAAATATAAGGTCTAGCCCCTACTACGTGTTTATGGACCTATCCCCTTTTGGTTCTCAAAAATGTTATGCTATCGTCATCAACTTGACCAAAATGTTGAGGTGTAATATAAAAATCGACCACAGATATATGACATGTTTAGGTTAAATTGCTATCACAATATACAACAAATGACATTTTATACTTGTAAATATTTTAATTTTAGCATAATTTAAATTCTGGATGTTAAATGGTATTAGCACTGTGCACTTTATTAAATGTTAACATATGTATGGTTGTAATAGGAATAATACAATATGGTTAGTGGTTACACCGATCATAGTTGTTGGGGATGTTTTCCCATGATTTATGTCTAGGATTGAGGTGCCAGACACCACATGTATTGTAGTAACCCAATCAAGATCCCGAAGAGAGATTGTCTCGCCTTCCTTAATTAACATTTCTTTTATTTCCTTCCTTTCTTTTAATGAACTGTACATGTTGTGCTTTTATGGTTTTAATGTAAGATCGAATAAAGCTATTTGCTATTTGCTACATTGATAATTAATGTCAGAAAGCATTAACCTTTGTTAATAATAGGTCTTACAACCTTGAACATGCGACCCAGTGGCAGTGATGTACTCTTCCAGCAGTCATCACATCTATAGTGCATATATTGGATCATGTATATGGGGAAAGGGGAATATGGCACAAGAAAAAACAGAGACACGGACATCACTGCTCTCCACTTCACTCACCTACGCACTGACATATGCAGGTCAAATGGATGCCTAAAGGCAAATAAGATATCTTTAATAATCTGCCAAGAATGTTCTGTATCTAACTTTAACTACAAAAGGACCATAGCTCAAAGGTTTTTCTGCTTATTCAGTTCTCTTCTTGGTATGAAGCTGACCTTTCTGAAACTGAAATACAGCAAGATATTAGGGGCTGCTGCCATGCTTAAAAACCTTCCCTATTGACAAAATAAACTACCATAAGCTTTTAAACATGTGCCTATTGTTAAAGATTGATTGAGGTTCTAATTTCTTTCTTATTCAACTAGAAAACAATAAAAAGTCATTACCACTTGCCGAATCTTGTCCTTACAAAATAAACTACCATAAGCTTTTAAACATGTGCCTATTGTTAAAGATTGATTGAGGTTCTAATTTCTTTCTTATTCAACTAGAAAACAATAAAAAGTCATTAACACTTGCCGAATCTTGTCCTTAGCCATGTACATATCACTTACCAAATACCACAAGTATATCATAATCGATGATACTTGAAGCAGGAATTCTATCTGTCCTTTACCAAAGATTTCAAAGTTCAAAAGACTTTATTTAAATCCAAAAGTCTTTGACTATATCAGTCTTTGGGCCTGATTGGAAGATAGAAGAAAGGCAGACAGGGTGGTGGAGAACTTTACGTCAGCCATCATGGATTAACTATAGCTACGAAATTGAGAGATGTCTACCAGCCCCATTGACATCTCTGAACAGATGGCACAGTCAAACCTTGCAGTCAACCATCAAATTTTCCCACATGTTTTTTATTTTTCAAACCCAAACTCCCAAAATAGGAGTTTTCTTAAAAACAAATGGCCCCCACTCCATTGGAGTTTACTCCTATCGTGTGGGGGTTATTCCTTTCTTTTCCTGTCCCTCTCTGCCAGGCTTTACCCTTTGGTGACAGACAGCAAAAAAAGAAAATACATAATGTCATCCATCCTAATCAGGGCAGACAATGATATGTGTTAAAGACTAAAGAACAGAACGACCGACCAAGGTCCAGCTCTACCAAAATACATGTACCCTAAATAATCACAAATTTGGAGCAAACTACTTCCCACACCCGTCGTCCCGAGGTGCAAATCAAGATCACAATGTTCATCGAAAGGTATTAATCAACAGAAAAAATTGATTTTTGGAATAAAGAAAGAAAAATCTTTTTGGACTAAGTGAATTTACATTTGATTTCAGCGAGTGCACCTTCCAACTTTCGATGAACAGACAATGATATGTGCTCTAACCGACTGCCTCCAACCTGTCCGGCCATCAGAGGAAGGTTTACATCGACTAAGTGAATTTTGCTCCATTGGCGAAAAACTGTCAGTCTGTCCAACTTAATATCAGGTGGGTGGACCAACTGTTTGGCAGAGAGGGCGTTGCCATTGATTTTCTATCAAAGGCACTGTGCAATGCAAGGACATTTTTGGCTGGTGAACCAAGATGGCTGCCACTATCGCCAAACATCATAAGATTTCACAGATTCTTTGGCTTTGTAGTTGGGTGTCATGACATAATGCAGACTTCACACATGTGAAGCCTTAAACACTACCAGCAGCCCTGCTCTCTGAATAGAGTTGGCACAGGTGGATAAACAGTGATCTGCTTGTGTCTGCTGAGTCAGCATTGGTAAGCGCTCTCTCAAACTCTGGCTTCTTGACATATGAATACTGAAACTTAACTCTTACAAAACTGAGATCCTGCCCAACAGGAAAAAGAAGAATTTCCAGTCTACAATCATCTGGCACCACGAACGTGACCCAGCAACAGCAGCATTGACTCAAGTTAGAAATTGGTGAGTGATCATGGAATCTACCATTTCCACGAACCCGCATGTGAACTATTTTATATTGGTTCCTACAATTCGCATTCTATTTAAAGTGTCTTTCATTTTGGGTCAATTCCAATTACATGCAAAAATGTTTTTTTTAGAAACTGCGGCTTCCAAGCGTTTATAAAATATAGGTCATAAGAATACTCGGATCTGATTCACAAAGCAAAACTTACACTTTAGTGTATGTTCATGATTTTTCGCAATTCACGAAGGAATTTTATGAGCTGTTTTGTTACAAGTGCGAAGTCTCGGTACTCATGGTGGAGACTCCGCACCTAAAAAGATGTACCGTCGTAAAGATACTACTCGTACAATTCCTTTGTGAATTGCAGAAAATCATAAAATCATAAACTTACACTGAAGTGAAAATTTACCTTTGTGAATCAGGCCGGAGTGCCCAATTTAATGCATTGTTGATATGTGTTATTTATAATATTACATCACTTGCTATTCACAAATGATGCTCCACATGCAAAGAAACAGTACATTAACTCACAGTTAAATGTACCATCCCTCTCAATGTCAAACTGGGAGATAAGAAAAATAAGTGTAGTGGAGAGAAGTAAAAGGATAGCACGAACCTCACAAATGCTTAGACAAACACCTAAAAGTTCTGCACCCTTGCACATAAGTATTATTTCCTTGCCTCATATAAGTGTATAGAAACTAATTATTGTCAGCAAACTGGGATCATCCACGGATGTTTCAGCTCCATTAGTTATTTAGTAGAGCCTTCCTCGTGAAATGAGCGTATAGCTCATTAAAAGTCCAGTACTGCTGAAATAGATTGCTAGTTAGAAAAGTATTGAGCATGTACATGTTTTAATTTTTAACAATTGTCACCATGTACCAACTTGGCTTACAATTCAATAGAGCGTTGTATTCATTCTAATATGACATACTGGCATTTGATTTCCACATTTAGTAATGAAAAACATAAATCATGTGATTTTCATTTATGTTCCTGGCAGATTTCTTAAAGAGCAACATAGATTGTATTTTTCAGTTTTGTTAGGAAATACTTTTTGTGCCTCACACAGTATGTGGAAGTAATTTTCCTGAGCACAAAAGTGTCGGAGAAAGCGTTTCTCTGTTTCTACTTCTCTTAGGTCACATTTATTTTATTTTCTATCCTCTCAGTGCTTGTTGTTTGAATTGTGTCAGATAGTATCTCTGGGCAATATGTACGAAATTCCGATTTTGCGATTTCCAAATAGCGAATCTGTAGAAATCGATATTTGGGAATCGCAAAACAGAATGTATTTTATTTGCGATTTACTAATAGCGATACCTACAGAGTCGCAATCACTATTAAAAAATTGCAAATTAGGAAATTGCTAAATTGTGATTCCCTAATATAAAATCACACAATTTACACATATGGGCTATGCGCCTTAGAAGCTGTTTTTCAACAACCTGTAACAAAATAACAACAACCCAGCCACGCCTAACATGCCTAACAGGGGTAAATGTTAGGATGCTGTAGTAGGTGTCAGGAGGCTGACAACTACTAAGCCAGTCAAAATCAATAAAAATGTCAGATTCCAATGAATTGCACAGTCCAAGGGTGGATCACTGGACATTGTGGTATGTAGTGGTGACACAAGTCACAGAATTGCTCCTGGTCAGAGTTGGCCTAATACACACCATTCATCCAAAATTAAATCCTCTAGGAGGAGAACAATAAAAGCACCTTTACAGGTAAACACACTGAAAGGGCATTAAGCAAGGTATGGGAAATTGCATTAATGTGTGTATGCTGCATACAATGGTTGTGGTAATGTCATGGAACTCAACAGTAAAAACAAGCATTGCTAATGTCAATAAGACTGACTTTACAAAAATGTTGTATAGCAATGTAAGGCATTGCAAATAAATACCATGTGAACATGTATGTATTTTTGTGGAAAGAAAGAACTGTACAATAATATTGGTGTAGGTTAAAAGGTCAGACAACAGGTGCTGAAGGCACGCCAAAGGCAAGCCCATCTGTGCCTCCCCGCGCCTGGACCATGCCCAACTTCAGGAACCCTGCCGTCCACAAAAGATACTTATTTACATTATCGCAGTTTTTGGCTGCAAAGGCATGTACAGTGAAGGCATATGCGTGGTAAAAACAATTACCAGGTAAGTAAGTATAATCCACATGTATTTATATATATATATATATATACATATACTAAGTTCAACTGAGTCACAAGATGGCTGCCAACACTTCCTGGTTTGAAGTGTTGGCAACCAATTAGATCTCAGGCACGAGATCGGGTGGGTTCGCGGAACCTTTGCATCCCCAGTTGTATATCTGAAAAATGTTTACATTTTTCAGGAGCCACTGAGCTGATATACACCATTTAACAAAAAGAGAGCTTTCTGAACCAAGAGCTACCTTTTTGCCAAATTTGATGTAATTCAATTCAGCAGTTCAGGCTGTAGCCGTGTCTAAAGTTTCCTATCAAAATTAACATGGAGACCTCCCTTTTTCTCTGCCCCTGCTTGATGAATTACCCCAAAACGTTCAACACAACAGCTGACATGAGTGGGCCATTAGTTTTGAAAATATTGTGAAGATTCGTCAAACTCCAGCT
The DNA here is from genome assembly GCF_964261635.1 of Lissotriton helveticus. Classification (NCBI taxonomy): domain Eukaryota; kingdom Metazoa; phylum Chordata; class Amphibia; order Caudata; family Salamandridae; genus Lissotriton; species Lissotriton helveticus. Next base: position 172,723,703 of record NC_136060.1, read on the forward strand.
CCCCACACAGTCCTGGGAGCACCACCTCCCCGGGGATAATTATCTGAAATGCAGGGGGGACCACCACCTCCCAGGGGCTATACTGAAATAAGGAGCATGGGGAGCTCCCCCCCCACGCAGGCCCGGGGCCCGCCACCTCCCTGGGGCTAGTATTAAGAAATGCAGGGGGCCACGTGCTCCCCATTGCCAGGGCCAGCCTTAGCGGCGCCCTGTGCGACAGTTTGTTGGCACCCCCCAATGACCACCTCTGCCACGAATTCCATCACTAGCACCCTTTAACAGTGCCTCTCAAGTCTCCATAACCACTGTCTCTCAGATTCGTTTACTTTTTTAACACCACTCATACCAGTGTAAGGTGTCAGAGCACCCAGCATGCAGGGTTGGACACAATGGAGTTGAGAAAATAAATCGACACCAAACACACATTGCACGGAGACAATCATATGTGTGTAAATCAATGTATAGAAAATGTGACATCAAACAGTACTACAAGGTGTAGTGTAGGAGTGACATGTCATTGATACTGGTAGGCAATATAATTTAAGTTCTTATTCATGGAAAGCACAAATTCAGAATATAAAACTTAACATCATTGTTAGGGGTTCTTTTTCATAATAAGAATTGTTTTCTTCCCAAATGAACCCTTTTCACAAGATTAGGATGATGAAAGACTGGGCAAAAACATATAGCTCTAACATATTCCATGCAGTTTACATGCAGTTCTAGGATGACAGTTAATAGCTCAATGTTCTATATTAGGATTTTGACCTGTAAAAGACAAGCAACAAAAGGATCTCTCTTACAGAAGCAGTAACTCACTGATCTATTTACATTATATGCACTTTGTTGGATCACTGACATTATATCGACCACAAAAATATCGAGATACAAAAATATCGAGGAGAAAATATCGAGGGAAAAAATATCGACTGCCTATCTTCAAACAGGTAAGTACTAAAATATCGACTCCAAAATATCGAGTTACAAAAATATAGACTGTCAAAATATCGATTTTTTTAAATGTCTTTAAATTAAATTAAAACTAATATAATAATAAATATATTTAATATAAACTTAGTAAAAATGATTAAATAAATGTAATATTAATAAATAATTAATATAAATTAAAAAAAACTATATCACAAAAATAATACATATATATATATATTTAAAAACATAATATTAAATAAACATATATAATATTTTTACCGTAGCATAGCAAAATGGTTAAAATGTATTGTTACAACTCTAGTGAGTTCAACTGTAGCAAAAGCGTTGGATAGTGTAGGGGTAAAATTTACTATTCCCACTCCAGTGGGTGCAACAGTAGGGAAAGCGCTGGATAGCGTAGGGGTTAAAATTACTATTCCCACTCCAGTGGGTGCAACAGTAGGGAAAGCGTTGGATAGCGTAGGGGTAAAAATTACTATTCCAACTCCAATGAGTGCAACAGTAGGGAAACCGATGGATAGCGTAGGGGTAAGAATTACTATTCCCACTCCAGTGTGAGCAACAGTAGGGAAAGCGTTGGATAGCGTAGGGGTAAAAATTACTATTCCCACTCCAGTGAGTGCAACAGTAGGGAAAGCGTTGGATAGCGTAGGGGTTAAAATTACTATTCCCACTCCAGTGGGTGCAACAGTAGGGAAAGCGCTGGATAGCATAGGGGTTAAAATTACTATTCCCACTCCAGTGGGTGCAACAGTAGGGAAAGCGCTGGATAGCGTAGGGGTTTTTATTACTATTCCCACTCCAGTGGGTGCAACAGTAGGGAAAGCGTTGGATAGCGTAGGGGTTAAAATTACTATTCCCACTCCAGTGGGTGCAACAGTAGGGAAAGCGCTGGATAGCGTAGGGGTTAAAATTACTATTCCCACTCCAGTGGGTGCAACAGTAGGGAAAGCGCTGGATAGCGTAGGGGTTAAAATTACTATTCCCACTCCAGTGGGTGCAACAGTAGGGAAAGCGCTGGATAGCGTAGGGGTAAAGATTACTATTCCCCCTCCAGTGGGTGCAACAGTAGGGAAAGCGCTGGATAGCGTAGGGGTTAAAATTACTATTCCCACTCCAGTGGGTGCAACAGTAGGGAAAGCGCTGGATAGCGTAGGGGTAAAGATTACTATTCTCACTCCAGTGGGTGCAACAGTAGGGAAAACGCTGGATAGCGTACGGTTTAAAATTACTATCCCCACTCCAGTGGGTGCAACAGTAGAGAAAGCGCTGGATAGCGTAGGGGTAAAAATTACTATTCCCACTCCAGTGGGTGCAACAGTAGGGAAAGCGCTGGATAGCGTAGGGGTTAAAATTACTATCCCCACTCCAGTGGGAGCAACAGTAGAGAAAGCGTTGGATAGCGTAGGGGTAAAAATTACTATTCCCACTCCAGTGGGTGCAACAGTAGGGAAAGCGCTGGATAGCGTAGGGGTTAAGATTACTATTCCCATTCCAGTGGGTGCAACAGTAGGGAAAACGCTGGATAGTGTAGGGGTTAAAATTACTATTCCCACTCCAATGGGTGCAACAGTAGGGAAAGCGTTGGAAAGCATAGGGGTAAAAATTACTATTCCAACTCCAATGAGTGCAACAGTAGGGAAAGCTTTGGATAGCGTAGGGGTAAGAATTACTATTCCTACTCCAGTGTGAGCAACAGTAGGGAAAGCGTTGGATAGCATAGGGGTGAAAATTACTATTCCCACTCCAGTGGGTGCAACAGTAGGGAAAGCGTTGGATAGCGTAGGGGTTAAAATTGCTATTCCCACTCCAGTGGGTGCAACAGTAGGGAAAGCGCTGGATAGCATAGGGGTTAAAAATACTATTCCCACTCCAGTGGGTGCAACAGTAGGGAAAGCGCTGGATAGCGTAGGGGTTTTTATTACTATTCCCACTCCAGTGGGTGCAACAGTAGAGAAAGCGTTGAATAGCGTAGGGGTTAAAATTACTATTCCCAATCCAGTGGGTGCAACAGTAGGGAAAGCGCTGGATAGCGTAGGGGTTAAAATTACTATTCCCACTCCAGTGGGTGCAACAGGAGGGAAAGCGCTGGATAGCGTAGGGGTTAAAATTACTATTCCCACTCCAGTGGGTGCAACAGTAGGGAAAGCGCTGGATAGCGTAGGGGTAAAGATTACTATTCCCACTCCAGTGGGTGCAACAGTAGGGAAAGCGCTGGATAGCGTAGGGGTTAAAATTACTATTCCCACTCCAGTGGGTGCAACAGTAGGGAAAGCGCTGGATAGCGTAGGGGTAAAGATTACTATTCCCACTCCAGTGGGTGCAACAGTAGGGAAAACGCTGGATGGCGTACGGTTTAAAATTACTATCCCACTCCAGTGGGTGCAACAGTAGAGAAAGCGCTGGATAGCGTAGGGGTAAAAATTACTATTCCCACTCCAGTGGGTGCAACAGTAGGGAAAGCGCTGGATAGCGTAGGGGTTAAAATTACTATCCACACTCCAGTGGGAGCAACAGTAGAGAAAGCGTTGGATAGCGTAGGGGTAAAAATTACTATTCCCACTCCAGTGGGTGCAACAGTAGGGAAAGCGCTGGATAGCGTAGGGGTTAAGATTACTATTCCCACTCCAGTGGGTGCAACAGTAGGGAAAGCGCTGGATAGCGTAGGGGTTAAAATTACTATTCCCACTCCAGTGGGTGCAACAGTAGGGAAAGCGCTGGATAGCGTAGGGGTAAAGATTACTATTCCCACTCCAGTGGGTGCAACAGTAGGGAAAGCGCTGGATAGCGTAGGGGTTAAAATGACTATCCCCACTCCAGTGGGTGCAACAGTAGGGAAAGCGCAGAATAGCGTAGGGGTTAAAATTACTATTCCCACTCCAGTGGGTGCAACAGTAGGGAAAGCGCTGGATAGCGTAGGGATTAAATTTACTATTCCCACTCCAGTGGTTGTAGGAAAACGATGGATAGCATAGGGGTAAAAATTACTATTCCCACTCCAGTAAGTGCAACAGTAGCAAAAGGAAAAAAATCATAAATAAATATAATTAATAGAAATATTATTACCAATAAAATGTAATTTCCAATACCAATTACTTTTATTTACCAATTAAATTTTATTTAATGGACAATTAATAATTAATTAACAATTGTAATTAATTAACATAATTAATTAATTATTTTTAAATTACTTACCACCCTATCCCCCTATAAACTCACAACCCACTACAGAAATTAATTTACTAAATGTTAATTATTAATCAATTAAATATGTATAATTAATTACCAATTATATTTTAATTAATTACAATTACTAATTAATTCACAATTATTATTAATTTACATAATTAATTAATTAAAATTAAATAACTTCCCACCCTATACCCCTATAAACCCACAACCCGCTACAAAAAATAATTTAGTAGAAAATAATGATTTATCAATTATTCAATTATAATTATTTACCAATTAAATTTTAATTATTTACCAATTAATAATTATTTAACAATTATAATTATTTTACATATTTAATTAATTATATTTAAATTACTTCCCACCCTATTCCCCTATAAACCCACAACCCGCTACAGAAAATATTGTATGAAAAATTAATTATTTATCAATTAATCAATTAATATTAATTACCAATTATATTTTAATTAATTAACAATTAATAATGAATTAACAATTACTATTATATTACAGATTTAATTAATTATATTTAAATGAGTTCCCACCCTATTCCCCTATTAACCCACAACCCGCTACAGATTTATATTACACAATTATTACAAATTATTAAAAACTTACCTTATTTTCGATATTTTTGTTGTCTATATTCTATCTAGTCGATATTATGTCTAGTCTATATTTTTGATTCGATATTTTGGCTATTAATATCGATAGTAATCGATATTTTTGTAGTCTATATTATGTCTGGTCGATATTTTGTCTAGTCTATATTTTTACCTCGATATTATGTCCAGTCGATATTTTTGCATCGATATTATGTCTGTTTACCCACTTTGTTATCTGCATGGTACACATTCTTAGCAGCAGGCATTTTAACCCTCTGCGCTACTTTAGGATGAGTCAAATCTTCCTCTAGACAAATCTCCAGGCCCTTTCCAGGCAGACGATTAATCACTGGACTTCTCTTTAAATTTTAATTGATGTCTGAAAGTTGCTGGAGGCCATGAACTCAGCAGCAGGTGCTTTTAAAATGGTATTACCCTTTTTCAAAAATGACACCCCGACCCCAAGTCAACGCCGGGTGCCGTCACACCACCCTAGAGCCGGCCCTGCCTGTTGCCCCAGGGACCACCACCTTTTCGAGGCTATTTTAATATTGGGAGGGGGCAGCGCGGCCCCCCTCTTGGGGCGGTTTATGGCCCTGGGGACAACCACCCCCCAGGGCCAGCACTCAGATATGTCCTGAGGTGCCCACCCCGGGACATTGCAGTTTGCTATGGCTTGGTGGGGCAGTGCTCCCTCCAAGCCATAGAAAACACTGCTTCGCTTCATGGAAGCAAGAGCATTGAAAAATGGTTAAAAAAAGGGAACAGGTGGGCTAGTTGGCTGCTAAGAACCCTCACCAGCGAAGAGACCTTCATCTCCCAACCAGGAGCGTGCCATGCAGCGCGTTTGTAGAGTGGTGGTGAAAGGGGGCGTGGCCTGCTATCAGAACTCAGCAATCCTGCAGTGTGGGACTTACTGGAGGTAACAGGAGGGGCAGTTGGCCCACAAGGACATCCTTGGAGCCAACTACCCCTCCTGTTACCTCTAGTAAGTCCTACATAGTGGAATTGCTGAGAGGTCTTCAGGGGCCACGCCCTCTTTCTACACCACTCTGCAAATGCGCCTCCTGGTACACTATTGGTTGGGGAATTAAGTCCACTTTACTCCTGAGGGACCTTGGGGGCCAAGAAGCCCTCCTGATACCTCCTGTAAGGGCTATGTAGCAGAAGACCTGAGAGCTGGTTGGAGGCCCAGCCCCCTTTCTCCACCACTCTGCAAACGTGACTACTAGATAAAAGAAACTTAGAAATTCACAGAAAAAGCAAAGGTTACAGGGACGTTAAAGTTAGAAATTAGCATTTAAAAAACTTTAGAAATCCACTGGAAAAACCACAGGTTACAGGAAAGTTATAGTTAGGCTGACATTTCACTCGTACAAAATCAGAGAAATTCAGCCATTATAGTTAGCTGAGCTAACTATAACTTGGCCCTCCGCAATGCACTGCTGATGACATCACATATTATATTACTCATGACATGGTCAGTAACCTCACTGATGACATCACTGATGATATCTCAAATTACATCAGGACCCCCGGCCCATGGACCACCCCCTCTCCAGGGCTTCAAACATGATAGAAGGCGGTTACGCGGCCCCCTCCTGGAGCCCTTCATGGCCCTGGAGACCCCCACCCACCATACAAGCTCCAGCTCCAGCAATGTCCCATAGTTTGCTATGGCAGGACGTGAGCATTGCTCCTGTCTTGCCATTGAAAACATCTGTTTCACTTCATGGAAGCGAGAGCAGTTTTTCTTTTCCATGAAGCGAAGCAGAATTGCTTTTGGGCAAAGGGAGCTGCATGTCAGCACCTCCCTCTGCCCAAAAACAATGGCAGCTCCCGCAGGAGGTGAGGAGCCTGCAAGGACCACAGGAGCATTGGCGTTCCTCCTGCAGTCCCCAACTTCATGGCCATGCCCGGGGTGATTGGGTCCCCGGGGCCAAAAGTGGCCAAAGGATGGGGGGCCACGTGGCCCCCCTCCCGTAAAGGTATAAACACATTTTTTTAAAAGAAGCAAAGCCCTGGGGATGTGGTCCTTGGGGCCAAAAAAGGCCTCAGGAGGGGGGCTGTGTGGCCCACCTCCTTTAAATGTATATTGAATCCTAAGGGTCCTTAGGGGCCAACTAGCCCACCAGGTACCTCCAGTAAGCCCCACACAGTGGGATTGCTGAGCTGTGGTCCGAAGCCATGCCCTCTTTTTACACCACTATGCAACCACACCTCTTGGTGCACTGCTGGTGGTGTGATGAGGTTCTCTTGTGTCCTGAGGACCTCAGGACTAAAGTGGACTTCATCCCCCAAGCAGCAGTGCACCAGGAGGCGTGTTTGCAGAGTGGTGTAAAAGGAGGGCGTGGCCTCGGACCACTCTCAGCAATCCAGCTGTGTGAGGTCTACTAGAGATAACAGGAGGGCTAGTTGGCCTCCAGGGACCCTCAGGAGGCAAGGGGACTACATCCCCTAACCAAGAGTGCACCAGGAGGTGAGTTTCAAGAGTGGTGGAGAAAGGGGGCATGGCCTGTGTCCAGCTCACAGCAATCCCACTATCTGGGGCTTACTGGAGGTATCGGGTAGGCCAGTTGGCCCCTAAGGACCCCCAGCAGCGAAGGGGACTTTAATCCCCATCCAAGAGTCCGCCAGGGAGCGCGTTTGCAGAGTTCATGGCAAAGGGGGAGCGGCCTGGTAGGAGAACTTACCAATCCTGCTGTGTGGGACTTAGGGGCAGTTGGCCCCCAAAGTTGTCCTTTGGGGCCAACTACCCCTCCTGTTACCTCCAGTAAGTCATACACAGTGGGATTGCTAAGAGATCTTTGGAGGCCACGCTCCCCTTTCTCCACCACTCTGCAAACGCGTCTCCTGGCAAAGTACTGGTTGAGGGATGAAGTCCACTTTACTCCGGAGGGGCTTTGGGGGCCAAGAAGCCCTCCTGGTACCTCCTGTAAGTCCAACGCAGCGGAATTCCTGAGCAGGGCCACTGGAATCATGCAACTGTTTGGCTGCACCAACTTTCGCACTATTATACATTTTCAGCATTTGCCACATAATCCATCATCTGCTGCATAATCTGCAGATTTGAACAAAAATACCTTGTTTCTAGCTCAAACATTACCAAAAATACAGCGACAAGAGGTATAGCGTGGTAGAAGGCCCTTTGCAAACCTAGAATAGTCACCTCTTACTTATTGCTTAAAATGGGTGTTATATTGGTACTAAGGCTGTGCAAATCACTCTTGCTTGTTTCTGCACCTCTCTTGCCTCTTTGTGCATTTCTCTTGCTTCTTTCTGTACCTATCTTCCTTTTTCTGCACTTCTCTTGCCTCTTTCTACACATCTCTTCTGCTTTCTGCACCTCCCTTCTTTCTGCACCTCTCTTGCCACTTTCTTTACCTCTGTTACTTCTTCCTGTACTTGTATTGCCTCTTTTTGCACCCTCTTCCCTCTTTCTACACCTCTCTTGCCTCTTTCTGCACCTCTCTTTCCTCTTTCTGAACTTCTCTTGCTTCTTTCTGCACCTCACTTGCTTCTTTCTGCACCCTTCTTTCCTCATTCTGCACTTCTCTTGCCTCTTTCTGTACCCCTCTTGCCTCTTTCTGTGGCTCTGTTGCTTCTTTCTGCACTTCTCTAGCCTCTTTCTGCATCTATGTTTCTTCTTTCTGCACTCTTGCCTCTTTCTGCAGTTCTATTGCCTCCTTCTGCATCTCTGTTGCTGCTTTCTGCACTTGTCTTGCTTCTTTCTCTACCCCTCGTGTCTGTTTCTGCACCTCACTTGTGTCTTTTTGCAGCTTTCTTGCCTCTCTCTGTACCTCTCTTGCCTTTTTCTGCACCTCATTTGCCTCTTTATGCACCTCTCTTGTTTTCTGCTCCACCTCTCGTTTCCTTCTGCAACTCTGTTTTCTGTTTCTGTTTTCTTCTTGCCTCTTTCTGCACCCCTCTTCCCTCTTTCTGCACCTCTCTTGCCTCTTCCTGCACCCCTCTTCCCTCTTTCTGCACCTCTCTTCCCTCTTTCTGCACCTCTCTTGCCTCTTTCTATACCCCTCTTCCCTCTTTCTACATCGCTCTTGCCTGTTTCTACACTTTTTTTTCCTCTTTCTGCACTGCTATTGCTTGTCTGCAACTCTCTTGCCTTTTTGTGCACTTTTCTTGCCCTTTTCTGCACTTTTCTTGCCTGTTGCTTCCTTCTGCACCTCTCTTGCCTCTTTCTACACCCTTCTTGTCTGTTTCTGCACCTCTGTTGGTTCCTTCTACACTGCTCTTGCTTCTTTCTGGACCGCTCTTACAAATTTCGGCACCCCTCTTGCCTCTTTCAGCACCAATCTTGCCTCCTTCGGCACCTCTGTTGGTTCTTTCTGCACTGCTCTTGCTTCTTTCTGTACCTGTTTTGCCTGTTTCTGCAACTCTCTTGCCTCTTTCTGCACTTCCCTTGCCTCCTTCTGTACCTCTGTTACTTCTTCGTTGACTTCTCTTGCCTCTTTCGGCACCCTTCTTGCTTTTTACTGTACCCCTCTTGCCTCTTTCTGCACCCTTTTTGCCTCTTTCTGCCCCTCTCTTGCCTCTTTCTGCACCTCTTTTGCTTCTTTCTATACTTCTCCTACATCTTTCTGTACCCTTCTTGCCTCTTTCTGCACCTCTGTTGCTTCTTTCTGCACTTCTCTTGCTTCTTTCCGCATTTCTATTGCTTCTTTCTGCATCCCTCTTACCTCTTTCTGCACCTTTCTTCCCTCTTTCCTCACCTCTCTTGACTATTTCCGCACCCCTGTCCCTTTTTCTGCACCTCTCTTGCCTGTTTCTGCAACTCCCTGCCTCTTTCTGGAGTTCTTTTGTCTCCTTCTGTACCTCTGTTTTTTCTGCACTGCTCTTGCTTCTTTCTGCATCTCCCTTGCAAATGTCTGCACTCCTCTTGCCTCTTTTTGCACCCCTCTTGCCTGTATCCGCACCTCCGTTGGTTCTTTCTGCACTGCTCTTGCTTCTTTCTGTATATCTTTTGCCTGTTTCTGCAACTCGCATGCCTCTTTCTGCACTTCTCTTGCCTCCTTCTGCACCTGTGTTGCTTCTTTCTGCACTTCACTAGCTGCACCCCTTTTGCCTCTTGTGCACCTCTGTTGCATCATTTTGCACTTCTGTTGCTTCTTTCTGCACCTCTCTTGCTTCATTTTGCACCCCTCTTGCCTCTTTATTCACCTCTGTTTCTTTTTTCTGCACCCCTGTTTCCTTATTCTGACCTCTCTTGCCTGTTCCTGCTACTCTCTTGCCTCTTTCTGCAGTTCTCTTGTCTTCTTCTGCATTCCTGTTGCTTCCTTCTCTACTGCTCTTGCTTCCTTCTGCGCCTCATTTGCCTGTTTCTGCAACTCTCTTGCCTCTTTCTGTACTTCTCTTGCCTCCTTCTGCACCTCTGTTGCTTCTTTATGCACTTCTCTTGCTGCACTCCTTTTGCCACTTTCTGCACCTCTGTTGCTTCTTTCTGCAATTCTCTTGCTTCTTTCTGCACCTCTCTTGCTTCTTTGTGCATCCCCGTGCCTCTTTCTGTACCTCTCTTGCCTGTTTCTGCAACTCTCTTGCCTCTTTCCGCAGTTCTCTTGTCTTCTTCTGCACCTCTGTTGTTTCTTTCTCCACTGCTCTTGCTTCTTTCTGCATCTCTTTTGCCTGTTTCTGCAACTCTCTTTCCTCTTTCTGCACTCCTCTTGCCTCTTTCTGTACCCCTCTTGCCTCTTGCTACACGTCTATTGCTTCTTTCTGCTCTTCTCTTGCTTCATTTTGCACCTCTATTGCTTCTTTCTGCACCCCTCTTGCTTCTTTCTGCACTTCTCTTGCTTCTTTTGGCACCTCTCTTGCTTCTTTCTCCACCCCTCTTGCCTCTTTTTGCATCCCTCTTGCCTTTTTCTGCACCTCTGTTGCTTCTTTCTCTTGCCTCTTTCTGTACCCATCTTGCCTCTTTCTGCACCTTTGTTGCTTCTTTCTGCACTTCTCTAGTTTCTTTCTGTATTTCTGTTGCTTCTTTCTGCTCCCCTCTTGCTTCTTTCTGCAACCTTATTCCCTCTTTCTCCACATGTCTTGCCTCTTTCTACATCCCTGCTCCCTTATTCTGCACCTCTTGTTCCTGTTTCTACAACTCTCTTGCCTCTTTCTGCACTTCTCTTGCCTCCTTCTGCACCTCTGTTGCTTCTTTCTGCACTTCTCTTGCTGTACCCTTTTTGCCACTCTGCACCTCTGTTGCTTCTTTCTGCACTTCTTATACTTCTTTCTGCACCTCTCTTGCTTCTTTGTGCATCCCTTGTGCCTCTTTCTGCACCTGTGTTGCTTTTTTCTGTACTTCTCTTGCTTCTTTCTGTATTTCTGTTGCTTCTTTCTGCTCCCTCTTGCTTCTTTCTGCAACCTTTTTCAGTCTGTCTGCACCCCCCTTGCATCTTTCCGCATCCCTGCTCCCTTATTCTGCACCTCTTTTGCCTGTTTCTGCAACTCTCCTGCCTCTTTCTGCACTTCTCTTGCCTCCTTCAGCACCTCTGTTGCTTCTTTCTGCACGTCTCTTGCTGTACCCCTTTTGCCACTTTCTGCACCTCTGTTTCTTCTTTCTGTACTTCTTTTGCTTCTTTCTGCACCTCTCTTGCTTCTTTTTGCACCCCTCTTGCCTCTTTCTGCATCTCTCTTTCTTCTTTCTGCCCCCGTTCCCTTTTTCTGCACCTCTCTTGCCTGTTTCTGCATCTCTCTTGCCTGTTTCTGCAACTCTCTTGCCTCTTTCTGCAGTTCTCTTGTCTCCTTTTGCACCTCTGTTGCTTTTTTCTCTATAGCTCTTGCTTCTTTCTGCACCTCTTTTGCCTGTTTCTAAAACTCTCTTGCCTCTTTCTGCACTCCTCTTGCCTCTTTCTGCACCTCTCTTGCCTCGTTCTGCACGTCAGTTGCTTCTTTCTGCACTTCTCTTGCGTCTTTTTGCACATCTCTTGGTTCTTTCTGCTTCTCTCTTGCCTCTTTCTGCACTTCTCTTGCTTCTTTCTGCACCTCTGTTGCTTCTTTCCGTATCCCACTTGCCTTTTTCTGCACCTCTCTTCCTTTGTTCTGTACCTCTGTTGCTTCTTTCTGCACTTCTCTTGCCTCTATCTGTACCCCTCTTGCCTCTTTCTGTACCTTTGTTGCTTTTTTCTGCACTTCTCTTGCTTCTTTCTGTATTTCTGTTGCTTCTTTCTGCTCCCCTCTTGCTTCTTTCTGCAACTTTCTTCCCTCTTTCTGTACCTCTCTTGCCTCTTTCTGCATCCCTGCTTCCTTATTCTGCACCTCTCCTGCCTGTTTCTGCAACTCTCTTGCCTCTTTCTCCAGTTCTCTTGTCTCCTTCTGCACCTCTGTTGGTTCTTTCTGCAATTCTCTTGGTTCTTTCTGCCCCCCTCTCGTCTGTTGCTGTACCTCTGTTGGTTCTTTCTGCACTGCTCTAGCTTCTTTCTGCATATCTCTTGCACATTTCTGCCCCTCTTTTGCCTCTTTCTGCACCCCACTTGCCTGTTTCTGTACTTCTCTTGCCTCCTTCTGCACCTCTGTTGCTTCCTTCTGCACCCCTCTTGCCTCTTTCTGCACTGCTCTTGCCTCTTTCTGCACTTCTCTTCTATCCTTCTGAACCTCTGTTGCCTCTTTCAGCACTTCTCTTGCCCTTTTATGTACCCCTCTTGCCTCTTTATGTACCTCTGATGCTTTTTCTGCACTTCTATTGCTTCTTACTGCACCTCTCTTGCTACTTTTTGCATCCCTCTAGCCTCTTTCTGCACCCCTCTTCCCTTATTTTGCACCTCTCTTGCCTCTTTCTGCATCTCTGTTGCTTTTTTCTGCACTTCTGTTGCTTCTTTCTGTACCCCTCTTGCCTCTTTCTGCACTTTTCTTTTCTCTTTCTGTACGTCGCTTGCCTGTTTCTGCAACTCTCTTGCCTCTTTCTGTAGTTCTCTTACTTCCTTCTGCATCTGTCTTGCCTCTGTTTTTACCAATCCTGGCTCTTTCTCCACCTCTTTTGCTTCTTTCTGCACTTCTCTTACCTCTTTCTGCACCCCTCTTACCTCTTTCTGCATCCCTGTTGGTTCTGTCTGCACTGCCCCTGCTTCTTTCTGTACCTCTCTTACATATTTCTGCACCCCTCTTGCCTCTTTCCATACCCCTCTTCTTTTTATATATATATATATATATATTACCTACTGGCGGACCTATTTTCCATTGGAAATCCGTAACACTCTATTTGCAATAATTTTGGCGCCGATTGACGAATGTTCGCAAAAGTTTTAAAACTCTTAGGGCGCTCAGGTCCGCTCCTGTCCTGAAAGTTTGGGGTAATTAATCAAGCGGGTGCCGACAAAGAAGGGGGTCCCAAAATGTGTTTTCCCCATGCAATTTCCTATAGGAACCTTTAGTCATAGCTACTGCCCGAACTGCTGAATGGAATTACACCAAATTTGGCAAAGAGGTAGTCCTTGGTTCAGACTCGTGCCTTTTTAGGTCTCGTCTAAGGCATTGCTTTAGCTGCACCCCTTTTGCCTCTTTGTGCACCTCTGTTGCATCTTATTGCACTTCTGTTGCTTCTTTCTGCGCCTCTCTTGCTTCTTTTTGCACCCCTCTTGCCTCTTTATGCACCTCTCTTTCTTCTTTCTGCACCTCTGTTCCCTTTTCTGTACCTCTCCTGCCTGTTCCTGCAACTCTCTTGCCTCTTTCTGCAGTTCTCTTGTATTCTTCTGCACCGCTGTTGCTTTCTTCTCTGCTGCTCTTGCTTCCTTCTGCGCCTCATTTGCCTGTTTCTGCAACTCTCTTGCCTCTTTCTGCACTTCTCTTGCCTCCTTCTGCACCTCTGTTGCTTCTTTCTGCACTTCTCTTGCTGCACTCCTTTTGCCACTTTCTGCATCTCTTTTGCTTCTTTGTGCATCCCCGTGCCTCTTTCTGCACCTCTCTTGCCTGTTTCTGCAACTCTCTTGCCTCTTTCTGCAGTTCTATTGTCTCCTTCTGCACCTCTGTTGCTTCTTTCTCCAATGCTCTTGCTTCTTTCTGCACCTCTTTTGCCTGTTTCTGTAACTCTCTTGCTTCTTTCTGCACTACTCTTGCCTCTTTCTGTACCTCTCTTGCCTCGTTCTGCACCTCTGTTGCTTCTTTCTGTACTTTTCTTGCCTCTTTCTGTACCCCTCTTGCCTCTTGCTGCACGTCTGTTGCTTCTTTCTGCACTTCTATTGCTTCTTTTTGCACCTCTCTTGCTTCTTTCTGCATCTCTATTGCCTTTTTCTGCACTTCTCTTGCTTCTTTCTGTGCCTCTCTTGCTTCTTTCTGCACCCCTCTTGCCTCTTCCTGCACCCCTCTTGACTTTTTCTGCATCTCTATTGCTTCTTTCTGCACTTCTCTTACCTCTTTCTGTACCCATCTTGCCTCTTTCTGCACCTTTGTTGCTTCTTTCTGCACTCTCTCGCTTCTTTCTGTATTTCTGTTGCTTCTTTCTGCTCCCTTCTTGCTTCTTTATGCATCCTTCTTCCCTCTTTCTGCACCTCTCTTGCCTCTTTCTGCATCCCTGCTCCCTTATTCTGTACCTCTTGTTCCTGTTTCTACAACTCTCTGGCCTCTTTCTGCACTTCTCTTGCTTCCTTCTGCACCTCTTTTGCTTCTTTCTGTACTTCTCTTGCTGTACCCCTTTTGCCACTCTGCACCTCTGTTGCTTCTTTCTGCACCTCTGTTGCTTCTTTCTGCATTTATGTTGCTTCTTTCTGCTCCCCTCTTGCTTCTTGCTGCAACCTTCTTCCTTTTTTCTGCACCCCCCTTGCATCTTTCTGCATCCCTGCTCCCTTATTCTGTACCTCTTTTGCCTGTTTCTGTAACTCTCTTGCCTCTTTCTGCACTTGTCTTGCCTCCTTCTGCACCTCTGTTGCTTCTTTCTGCACGTCTCCTGCTGTACCCCTTTTGCTACTTTCTGCACCTCTGTTTCTTCTTTCCGCACTTCTTTTGCTTCTTTCTGTACCTCTCTTGCTTCTTTTTGCACCCCTCTTGCCTCTTTCTGTATCTCTCTTTCTTCTTTCTGCCCCCGTTCCCTTTTTCTGCACCTCTCTTGCTTGTTTCTGCACCTCTCTTGCCTGTTTCTGCAACTCTCTTGCCTCGTTCTGCAGTTTTCCTGTCTCCTTTTGCACCTCTGTTGCTTCTTTCTCCATAGCTCTTGCTTCTTTCTGCACCTCTTTTGCCTATTTCTAAAACTCTCTGTACGCCTCTTGCCTCTTGCTGCACCTCTGTTTCTTCTTTCTGTACTTCTCTTGCTTCTTTTAGCACCTTTCTTGCTTCTTTCTGCACCCCTATTGCCTCTTTCTGCACTTCTCTTGCTTCTTTATGCATATCTCTTGCTCCTTTCTGTACCCCTCTTGCCTTTTTCTGCACCTCTCTTGCTTTGTTCTGTACCTCTCTTGCTTCTTTCTGCACTTCTCTTGCCTCTTTCTGTACCCCTCTTGCCTCTTTCTGTACCTTTGTTGCTTCTTTCTGCACTTCTCTAGCTTCTTTCTGTATTTCTGTTGCTTCTTTCTGCTCCCCTCTTGCCTCTTTCTGCAACTTTCTTCCCTCTTTCTGCACCTCTCTTGCCTCTTTCTGCATCCCTGCTTCCTTATTCTGCACCTCTCTTGCCTGTTTCTGCAACTCTGTTGCCTCTTTCTGCAGTTCTCTTGTCTCCTTCTGCACCTCTGTTGGTTCTTTCTGCACTTCTCTTGGTTCTTTCTGCACCCCTCTCGTCTGTTGCTGTACCTCTGTTGGTTCTTTCTGCACTGCTCTAGCTTCTTTCTGCATCTCTCTTGCACATTTCTGCCCCTCTTTTTCCTCTTTCTGTACCCCTCTTGCCTGTTTCTGTACTTCTCTTGCCTCCTTCTGCACCTCTGTTGCTTCTTTCTGCATCCCTCTTGCCTCTTTCTGCACCACACTTGCCTCTTTCAGCACTTCTCTTCTATCCTTCTGCACCTATGTTGCTTCTTTCTGCCCTTCTCTTGCCCTTTTATGCACCCCTCCTGCCGCTTTCTGCACGTCTCTTCTATCCTTTTGCAGATCTGTTGCTTCTTTCTGTACTTCTCTTGCCCTTTTATGCACCCCTCTTGCCTCTTTCTGTACCTCTGTTGCTTTTCCTGCACTTCTATTGCTTCTTACTACATCTCTCTTGCTACTTTCTGCATCCCTCTAGCCTCTTTCTGCACCCCTCTTCCCTTATTCTACACGTCTCTTGCCTCTTTCTGCACCTCTGTTGCTTCTTTCTGCACTTCTGTTGCTTCTTTCTGTATCCCTCTTGCCTCTTTCTGCACTTTTCTTTTCTCTTTCTGTACCTCGCTTGCCTGTTTCTACAACTCTCTTGCCTCTTTCTGTAGTTCTCTTACTTCCTTCTGCATCTGTCTTGCCTCTGTTTGTACCCATCCTGCCTCTTTCTCCACCTATTTTGCTACTTTCTGCACTTCTCTTACCTCTTTCAGCACCCCTCTTACCTCTTTATGCATCCCTGTTGGTGCACTGCCCCTGCATCTTTCTGTACCTCTTACACATTTCTGCACCCCTCTTGCCTCTTTCCATACCCCTCTTCCATATATATATATATATCTTACCTACTGGTGACCGTCAGTAGCTAGTTATAGTTAGGACCTATTTTCCATTGGGAATCCGCAACACTCTATTTGCAATAACTTTGGCGCCGGTTGACGAATGTTCGCAAAAGTTTAAAAACTCGTGGGACGCTCAGGTCCACTCCAGTCCTGAAAGTTTGGGGGTGATTCATCAAGCGGGGTCTGACAAAGAAGGGGGTCCCAAAATGTGTTTTCCCCATGCAATTTTCTATAGGAACCTTTAGTCACAGCTACTGCCCGAACTGCTGAACGGAATTACACCAAATTTGGCAAAGAGGTAGTCCTTGGTTGAGACTCGTGCCTTTTTAGGTCTCGTCTAAGGCATTGCTTTAGCAATGCTTTTACCAAGATATTAAGTGGGATCTCAGAAATGCTCCCGAAGGCAGATTGCCTACAGTGCATGTGTGTGGGCTGGTGCACATCGCCCACAATTTGTAGCCTCTGAGCCTCTCTCCGCACTCATGCTGGTTTGCTTGCAGCCAGCATCAGACTTCAAACACTTCAAAAGGAATCCGCTCGGGTGCTCCTACTAACATAAATTAACAAGTCGTTGTCACAAAGGTTCACAGGAAAGACCAGCGACACCATATGAACAGCAGGCAGCCACAACACATCTTCCCCACTACACTTTTCCTACCATTTTTTTGTCGCTTTCCAGCCGCTTGACTGGCTTCCAAGAAAATTAAGATTCCCAAGTGAACTGCAGTCTTATTTATTATTCTAAAAAAAAAAAGATAGATAGAAACATATCTTGGAAATCGCAATGGGAATAATTTGAGTGTTAGTAACCTTTGAGCTCGTAATACCAAACGATAGTTTTACTCTCAATAGTGCTAGAAGTAACACATCCTTTCTTCTCACATTCGGTTACGCTTCCTGTCCTCTTCTGTTTCATTGTTGACTTCTCCCCTAACTCTGCCCTCTTTGTTCTTCCAGGCTTTCTATTGATTCTCCTCCACCCATCCTATCTCTTTTTCTTATTCTTCCCCTCTACCTATTCAGATTACTTCTCTCCTTCTTTCCCCCCTCCTTATTCTGTTCTCAATCTGCTTCTCAAGCCATTCTCCCTTCTTTGCCCTCTCTTCACTTTCACCCCATCCATTTTGTCCTGCCTCTTCATTCTGCCCCAACGCCCCTATTCTGTACACTGTTCTCCTACAACTACATCCTGGAACTAGGTGCAACCAAACACCAACAACACCTCACACACAAGGGCATGTCAAGGACTTCCTCTGGGAAGTTTCACCTGATGTGTATGTCTGAGAGCATGTACATATTGCTTCTGTGTGTCTGCGAGCCTTCACCAGTGTATGTGAATGTGTGTATGTGTGATACTACTTTAGTCCACACACCCTGCACCCTCACACTACTTTAGGAGACACACACTGTGCCCTCACACTACTTTAGGCCACACACAGTGTGCCCTCATACTACTTTAGGCCACACATACTGGGCCCTCACACACTGCACCCTCACACACTGCACCCTCACACTCTGCACCCTCACACTCTCTGCACCCTCACACACACTGCACCCTCACACACTCTGCACCCTCACACACTCTGCACCCTCACACACTCTGCACCCTCACACATTGCACCCTCACACACTCTGCACCCTCACACACAATTACACTCGACTGAATACAACATACACTCCACACAATACCACTCAGTGCCACATAATTATATGCTACATAATTACACTGCACTCAACGCATCATACACTCCAAATACCATTCAGTGCCACATAATTACACACCACATAATTACACTCTACTGAATGCAACACACACTCCACACAATACCACTCAGTGCCACATAATTATATGCTACATAATTACAATGCAACATACACTCCAAACAATACCACTCAGTGCCACATAATTACACGCCACACAATTACACTGCACTCAATGTAACCTACACTCCAAATACAACTCATTGCCACATAATTATATGCTACAAAATGACACTGCAGTCAACGCAACATACACTCCAAATACCACTCAGTGCCACATAATTACACACCACATAATTACACTGCACTCCATGCAACATACACTCCAAATACCACTCAGTGCCACATAGTTACAGGCCACATAATTACACTGCACTCAATGCAACATACACTCCAAATACAACTCAGTGCCACATAATTACACGCCACATAATTACACTCTACTGAATGCACCACACACTCCACACAATACCACTCAGTGCCACATAATTATATGCTACATAATTACACTGCACTCAATGCAACATACACTCCAAACAATAACACTCAGTGCCACATAATTACACGCCACATAATTACACTCTACTTAATACAACATACACTCCAGACAATACCACCCAGTTCCACATAATTATATGCTACATAATTACACTGCACTCAATGCAACATACACTCCAAACAATACCACTCAGTGCCACATAATTACATGCCACATAATTACACTCTACTGAATACAACATACACTCCAGACAATACCACTCAGTTCCACATAATTATATGCCACATATTTACACTGCGCTCAACGCAACATACACTCCAAATACCACTCAGTGCCACATAATTACACGCCACATATTTACACAGCACTCAATGCGACATACACTACAAATACCACTCAGTGCCACATAATTACACGCCACATAATTACACTGCACTCAATGCGACATACACTCCAAATACCACTCAGTGCCACATAATTACACGCCACATAATTAGACTGCACTCAATGCAACATACACTCCAAATACCACTCAGTGCCACATAATTAAATGCCACATAATTACACTGCACTCAATGCAACCTACACTTCAAACACCACTCAGTGCCACATAATTACACGCCACATAATTACACTCTACTGAATACAACATACACTCCAGACAATACCACTCAGTTCCACATAATTATATGCTACATATTTACACTGCGCTCAATGCAACATACACTCCAAATACCACTCAGTGCCACATAATTACACGCCACATAATTACACTGCACTCAATGCAACATACACTCCAAATACCACTCAGTGCCACATAGTTACACGCCACATAATTACACTGCACTCAACGCAACATACACTCCAAATACCACTCAGTGCCGCATAAATAAACACCACATAATTACACTCTACTGAATGCAACACACACTCCACACAATACCACTCAGTGCCACATAATTATATGCTACATAATTACAATGCAACAAACACTCCAAACATTACCACTCAGTGCCACATAATAAAACACCACACAATTACACTCTACTGAATACAACATACATTTCTCATAATACCACTCAGTGCCACATAAGTATATGATACATATTTACACTGCGCTCAATGCAAGATACACTCCAAATACCACTCAGTGTCACATAGTTACACGCCACATAATTACACTCTATCTATCTATCGCATCACCACAGCATCACTCGGCACCACCACAGCATCACTCAGGGGCACCACAACATCACTATGCGCTACCACAGCATCACTGAACGCCACAGCATCACTCGTCGCCACCGCAACATCACTCAGCACCACCACAGCATCAATCAGTGCAACCATTCAACAACAACTGGTTCAAATATGTTCTCTCAATGTTTCAAGCTTTATTACAAATGGCACAAAAAGATGTTAATATTTCACTTCTGTTCTTGGATTTTCGTCACAATAAAATACACTGAACATAATCTTCACAAAAGTTATTTACAAAAGTTTAAGCTATTGCCATTATAAATTAAAATAACTTTTATTTAAGTATTAATTATTAAAAAAAAATAAAAGCAATTGTTATTTGTAATATCAATACATCTAAGTCACGTACATACAACACATATTGCATTACAAATGCTATAGGTGTCACATTTGCGAAAGTTAAAAGTATCGTCTTTGTAAATGACAAAGCTATTAATTTAGCTATTTTCAAAACCAACACATAAATAAAAAATGTGTCATTCACAATACCAATAGCTCAAACTTTCCTAATGCGAGACCTATTGCACTGCAAATGCTTGTTGTCAAATGGTGTAAATCTGTTCAATTGTTGTTTAGAAATTAAAGGAAAAATATATATATATATACATCTGGGCGGAGCCTGACGACACATCTCATCATGAGATCTGATTGGCTGTCAGCACTTCATCCAAGAAGTGTTGGCGGCCATCTTGGGACCAATATGCATGATAGCACCTCATTAAAAAGCATTGCACTTAATAGAAGGGTTTAAGACTTTAGTTACATTATAAATAATTTGTTGATGGAACCATACTCGTTTTAGGAATTATGGTGTGTTCTAAGGTGATTTTATCATGTGAAAAAGCCTTCTGCTGGGATATCATTAATCATGTTTGAGAGAAAACTATTATCTCATGTTTTTCCCACAGAGGTTTGGAAGGTGATCTATAAGCTAAACTAAGTGCATATTTTCAGTAAATTCACATTATCCTTCTCAGTCATGAGAGAATGAAGTCTGACATTCTCAGTAAAACATGTACATCCAACAAGGACAGAGACTGCCAGTTGATTCCTTTGTGTTCTACTGCAGCTTCCCAGAGTGTTCTAAAGAACAACTAGAGTGCTAACAGCCTTACTTATGACAAAAGTATAGCACACCTGAAGCCATCTTGATTGGAATAAAGTGCTAACATTTAATTTAAAAAGGAACAAAATGAGGGGCCTCATTTTGCCCTAGAAATTATTATTAGTGGTGCAGAAAGAAAAATGAGGGCACATTTTCTCAAATCCTCTTCTATTTCATTAAAAAATTCTAACATGCAGACTGAAACATGCACTTTGAATACCAGCAGCAGACTTTCCTGGTGAGCAGTAGCTTTACTACAGTGATCTAATGAGCAACTAGAGTGCTAACATTCTGAATTTATGGCAAATGTGTGACACATCTGAATGCCTTCTTGATGGAATCAAAGTAAAGAAACTGAAAGTATTTCCTACTGAGGAGACTGTAGTAATTGAGGAAATTAGGAAACGTCATAACAAATAAGTCTCCCAAGATGACCACCAGAGACAAAGGATCCCAAATGTAGCACAAATATCACCCAGATGTAGCCCAAGTATAGCCCAATGACAGAATGTCCCAGAGTGTTCTAAACAACAACTAGAGCGCTAACAGTCTTATTTATGACAAACTATGGAACACCTGAAGCCATCTTGATTGGAATAAAGTGGTAATACTTAAAACATTTAATTTGCAAAGGAACAAAATGACGGGCTTCATTTTGCCATAGATATTATAATTAGTGCTGCAGAAAGAAAAATTAGGGCACATTTTCACTTCTCAAATCCTATTCTATTTCATTAAAAAATTCTAACATGTAGACTGAAACATGCACTTTGGATACCAGCAGCAGACTTCCCTGGTGAGCAGTAGTTGTACTACAATGATCTAATGAGCAACTAGAGTGCTAACATTCAGAATTTATGGCAAATGTGTGACACATCTGAATGCCTTCTTGATTGAACCAAAGTAAAAAAAAATGAAAGTATTTCCTACTTAGGAACTGTAGTAAATGAGGAAATTAGGAAACTTCATAACAAATAAGTCTCCCAAGATGGCCACCAGAGACAAGAGAGCCCAAATGTAGCACAAATATCACCCAGATGTAGCCCAAGTGTAGCCCAATGACAGAATGTCCTAGAGTGTTCTAAAGCACACCTAGAGCGCTAATAGTCTTACTTATGACAAAAGTATGGAATACCTGAAGCCATCTTGATTGGAATAAAGTGGTAACACTTAAAACATTTAATTTGCAAAGGAACAAAATGAGGGGGTTCATTTTACCATTAAAATTATGATTAGTGCTGCAGAAAGAAAAATTAGGGCACCTTTTGACTTCTCAAATCCTCTTCTATTTCATTAATAGAATTCTGACATGCAGACTCAAACATGCACTTTGAATACCAGCAGAAGACTTCCTGGTGAGCAGTAGCTTTACTACAGTGATCTAATGAGCAACTAGAGTGATAACATTCAGAATTTATGGCAAATGTGTGACACATCTGAATGCCTTCTTTATGGAATCAAAGTAAAAACAACTAAAAGTATTTCCTACTGAGGAGACTGCAGTAAATGAGGAAATTAGGAAACTTCATAACAAATAAGTCTCCCAAGATGGCCACCAGAGACAAAAGAGCTCAAATGTAGCACAAATATCAACCAGATGTAGTCCTAGAATAGCCCAGTGACAGAATGTCCCAGAGTGTTCTAAAGAACAAATAGAGCCCTAACAGTCTTACTTATGACAAAAGTATGGAATACCTAAAGCCATCTTGATTGGAATAAAGTGGTAACACTTAAAGCATGTAATTTGCAAAGGAAAAAATGAGAGGTTTATTTTGCCAGAGAAATTATGATTAGTACTGCAGAAAGAAAAATTATGGCACATTTTGACTACTCAAATCCTCTTCTATTGCATTGAAACATTCTGACATGCAAACTGAAACATGCACTTTGAATACCATCAGCAGACTTCCTTGGTGAGCAGTAGCTTTACTACAGTGATCTAATGAGGAACTAGAGTGCTAACATTCAGAATTTATGGCAAATGTGTGACACATCTGAATGCCTTCTTGATGGAACCAAAGTAAAAAAACTGAAAGTATTTCCTACTGAGGAGACTTTAGTAAATGAGGAAATTAGGAAAATTCATAACAAATAAATCTCCCAGACGTGGGTCCTATGCTCTCCATGCCACTGGAGTTAAGCGTTGCGTACAGTAATGCGAATGTGTCGTGAATGCGCGGGAGCAGGAGTCGCGGACTGGTCGCATACCAATCACGCACATCATGTAATAATAAATGTATATGATGTAACTGAAAAACACGCAGCCGTCGCACACCGGTACTCGGATCCTTCACAAAATAGCGGCTAGAATCCACGCACCCACCTTGTTTTGTACGCTTTGAGTGCGCGACATAATATTAATATAAATATATTAAAAGAATAGAAAAAAAATAAACAATATTTCAGTTAGATTTTTTTAAATTTCTTTTTTGCAATTTTCAGAAAAATGTATAATGTTATTTAATGATTAAAATATTCATAAATAAACAGTTAAAAAACTGTAGAAAATCAGTACAAAATATAGCTACATCTACTATTACACTTAAAAATTGGTATGGTAGTCTGTATTTTACAGTGAGTGATGAAAGGTTATATGTTAGAAGCGGCTGTCTCTAGTTGGCAGAGGTATACACTTCTGACAAATAGGGACACACCTTTTCTAGTCAGGGCAAGGGGTTCACACACTTAGATAACCCCTGCTCACCCCCTTGGTAGCTTGGCAAAGCAGACAGGCTTATCTCAGAGGCAGAGCGTTAAGCATTTATGACCACATACAGTAATAAAGTGAATATACTACAAATGGACACGACACAGTAGTATTATAAAAACAAGGATGTTTATATAAGGCTTAGCACAAGACCAAATAACGACAAAAATATACAACAATCTTAATAAATACTCTTGGAAGGAAAAACAATAGTTCAAGTGTAGTTTCTTCTTAGCACAAAGTCTTTAGTAACAAAAGCAACTCTTCTTCTTTAAATCACAGTTCTTGGCAACAATGTGACCCCCACAGGAGTCACACGACGTCGAGGCAAAGTTAATCCAAAGGTTCGGCGTCGACCGCGAGGAGTGCTACATCGAGCCCGTAGTCGCAACAGACCCCCACAACACAGTACCTTGGAAAATTGAAGCACATGATGATCATCGGCGTCGAGATGTCCGGCGTCGCATCTTCGGCGTCGATCGGGCCTCGGAGTCGGGGCGATCTGCAGCGGCGTCGACAGATGTCAGGCAGGAGCAGCGCTCACGAGGTGCAGCAGGATACGGCGTCGGCGTCGATGTCGATGGTGATGTTGCAAGAGTGAGCAGCGCTCACGGCGTCGAGAGGGCTCGGTGTCGAGGCATCGGTAGAGGCTTCGCTACTAGCGTCGATTGGGCCCGGCGGCCGGCGTCGAAGGTGCGGGACACTGGAGCTGCACTCACGATGTCGAGCTGGATTCGGCGGCGTCCGTCGGCGTCGAGACTGCTGGATTCTTCAGAGGTGCTGGACTTTCAGGTTCCAGCAACAGGCACTTTTAGCAAACGATGAAGTCCTTTAACCCTGTGACTTCAACAGGAGGCTGGCACACTTCCATCCCTTGGAGATTCCCTTGGCAAAGCTTGAGAGTACACACTCAGTTCCTCTCTCCTGGTTCCTTGGCAAAAATAAAGAAGTAACTGCAGGCTGCCCCCAACAAACAGCACACTGGCAGAAGGGGTAGGCAAGTCCTTGGATCAGCAGGCTTCTTGTCCTTGGTTCAGGTTTCCTTGTCAGAAGTGATCTCAATTCTTTGGTTCAGGGGTCCTTCTCTTATACCCCTTTTCTGCTTTGATCCCTTTGTCTGTGTAGGGAGATTTCCCCCATCCTGGGTTTGTTGTGGGTGTAGCCAGGCCAAGGCACCTGGCCTATTCACTGTGCAAGGCAGGGTCTTCAGCCGCCCCGCAGGAGGTGGAGCCAGCATTGTCACTGGCAGGCACAGAGCCATCAGTCGCCTGGCAGGAGGTGGAGCCAGCATTGTGTCAGGCAGGGCAGGCTATCAGGAGCTACTCTTCCCCTACTCTCAATGCAAATGCCTCACTCACCCCACACTGACTCATTCAGACTTCTGGAGCCACCCAGCTCCTGTCACACGCACACCAAACCAGCAGAGACCAGTAGACAGTCAGACAAGAAAATAGCCACTTTCTAAAAGTGCTATTTTCAAACACAGAGTCTAAAAATCATCCGCCCAAACGGATGCTTTATTAAACTCTGAGTTCAGGGATACTAAACTCGACATTGCACCATGCTCCCCGAGCCAGCTAGGATTATACCGTTTAATAATCCTGGCAGCCCATTCTAACTTATGGAGAGCAGGTAACCTTACAATAGTGAAAAACGAATATGGCTGTAATTCACTATTAGGACATGCCAACCTCATCAGGCTTGTCCTACCTTATGCTTACAATGCACCCTGCCCTTGGGCCTACCATAGGGGTGACTAACATGAAGTTAAGGGAAGGTTTAGGGACTGACAAGTAGGTGTACTTGAGCAGCCCGCGTGACAGTACCAGACTGCACGTAGGTCTAGCAATGGCAGACCTTTTGACATATTTTACCAGGCTGCTTCTGTGGGTGGCACAACACGTGCTGCAAGCCCACTAGCAGCATTTGTATTTACAAGCCCTGGCACTCCTGGTGCACTCTACTAGGGACTGACAGTAAACCAAATAAGCCAAACATGGAATCCAATCAATATCAATTTCACATAGGGAGCACTTGCACTGTGGCACTGATCAGCAGTGGCACAGTGCCCAAAGCAATATTCCAGCAAAAACATTGTAAACAGAGGAGGCAAACAGAAAAAATGGAGGAGAGACTCATGACAATGATGCTAGGTCTAACATTATACTAGTGTATGATAAGGTGAATCAGATTGTCACGTGGATGATGTCACCAGTGATGTCATCAGTGATGTCATCAGTGATATCATTTGAGATGTCATCAGTGATATCACTGACCATGTCATGAATGATGTAATATGTGACATCATCAGCAGTGCATTGTGGGTGCGCGAGTTATAGTTAGCAGAACTAACTATAACGGAGGTATTTCTATGGTTTTGTACGAGTGAAATGTCCAGGTAACTATAACACCCCTGAAACCTATGTTTTTTTCTGTGAATTTCTACGTTTTTTTTAAATGTTGATTTCTAACTATAACGTCTCTGAAACCTATGGTGTTTTCAGTGAATTTCAAAGCTTTTATAAATGCAAATTTCTAACTATAACGTCTCTGAAACCTATGGTTTTTTCAGTGAATATATATATATATATACATATATATCAAGGCCCAGGTGGGGCTGAAACGCGCAATGGCGGCGATGCAGGGTGATCAGTAATAAATAATTACCTGGCACGAAAAACTTTTGGGTCCGCATTCATCTTTCCGTGGGAAAGGGAAGTTACGGATGAATACTTGCAATACATATATTTATATATATATATATATATATATATATATAAACATAAATATATATATATATATAAGATCACACACCGCTGGGATGAAAACAGGCAGAAACGCAACCTCAAACGCAAATGGCGGAGGAGAAGTCGAGCAGCACACCGGTACGAAGATACCACCTGTGAAGGGTCGGGGACGCAAACGCTGGAACCGCAAATGAACGCACAAGTAAGCGACCAACTCTCTGTGATTAATCTGTCAAATGTCCACTTAACTGACAGCGAGGTTAGAACTTTATCATTGGGCTTGACCTATTGCCCCCCATGTATATTTAATTATGCGCAAACAAGAATGGACTTTTTTAAGTATATAAGAAAATTGAAACTCAGAAAGCTATTCTTGCAGAACAAACTTAAGATGCGCAAACCATTGCAAGACAACATCAGAACTGATCTGGATTCGGGTACATGTTTAGCGGGAGAGGTTGATCTATATGTGGACTTGGTTGATTTGAACAAAGAAGGGGGAACCCTGGTGGACACTGAGATAGAACAAGTGTTAACAACAAATGCTCCGGGAGCTACGGGTTTTAAACCTAAATCGACATTTAACCCCATATCAGTGTATGACAACATAGAAGTTTTCAACAATCTGGTGATATCTGACTTAAAGGATCTGCATCAGGCATCTAAGACAAAGGACATTAAATACAGTAAAAAGTGTAATAATGCCTATGGAAGCCTGATGAAGAAGTTACAGGGGGAAAATAATGTGATCATTAAGCAATCAGATAAGGGGGGCAACATTGTCCTGTGGCCAAAACAAATGTATATGGAAGAGGCTCTACTGCAATTAAATGATAGAAATTGTTATTGCAGGAGCGATTGGCGAACAGCTAGACAGGCGTGGGAGGCTTTCCATACCAGACTGTATGCATGGAAGGGTATGGGGTTATTAAGTGGGGATGAGCAAAAATTTCTCAAATCCAATTATCCTGTGATCCCTGTGTTTTATATGATCCCAAAAATCCACAAGAGTGTGACCAAACCACCAGGGAGGCCTATTATCTCCGCCAGGCAGGGTCCTTTTGAAAATGCCTCGAAATACATCGACCATTTCCTGCAGGAGCATGTGAGGGCGCTTCCCTCGTATATCAGGGATACTGGTGACTTTTTGGATAAAATCAGAACCATGGAGTGGAAGGAAGATTACTTATTACTAACGCTAGACGTAACTTCCTTATATACCAGTATTAATCATGATGATGGTCTGAGGGCGGTGAAACATTATTTGAAGCGTAGACCTGCATGCATGTTACAGCACAACAATATGGTCAGTGAGATGACAGAGATCTGCCTCAGAAGCAACTTCTTCTTGTTTCAAAAACAGGTATTCCAGCAACTGAGGGGAGTTGCCATGGGGGCCTGCTTCTCCCCAAGCTATGCCTGTCTGCATATGGGGCTTTGGGAGGAGCAGGTCCTAGCAAGAACCTATGAGAGCACCATGGCTAATAACATCATAGCCTGGTATAGGTTCATTGATGACCTTTTCATCGTTTGGAGGGGGTCAGAGGAAGGGGCAGCTAGGTTCATAGCCGATATCAATGTCAATGATTTGAACCTACAATTCACGGGCCATGTTAGCAGCACGAAGGTTGCCTTTTTAGATGTAGAGGTGAGCATCATGAATGGCAGGTTAGTGACTGACCTACATCGCAAGTCAACAGCAGGAAATACGGTGTTGCACACCACCAGCCACCACCCAGCGCATCTGATTCGCAGCATCCCCTATGGGGAGATGCTGAGAATCAGGAGAATCTGCAGCACAAACGATAGCTGTGAGAGAGCACAGAAAGCCAGCAGTAAAAGGTTCATTGAAAGAGGCTATTTGCAACCAATGGTGGAGGATGCCATGAGGCGTGCCAATTTAACTGCAGGGCACAGTCAATCAGCGGATGCTGATCCGGCACTAACCTTGGAGATGGAGTCAGGACAACCTAGATTAATAACGGCATATAGCAGACAGCACAAAGCAATATTAAACATCATTCGCAAAAACTGGCAGGTGGTCAAGGGTGATCCGGTTATTGGGGGGACCCTTGCCAATAGACCGGCCATAACATACAGTAGAGCCAGGTCTATGAGCGACATGTTAGTGAAGAGTAGCCCGGAGGTAGCCAATGACAACTGGCTAGGGAAGAGCAAGGGCTTCCTCAAATGTGCGATCTGCAAGGCATGTAAGATAGGCAAGAATAGAACTAACTATACTACTGCCTTCAATAATGAGGTGAAAGAAATTAAAAAGAAAATCACCTGTAAATCAGACTTCGTCATCTACGTGTTGGAATGAAATTCATGATTTTCTTCAATTATTTCCAACATTTCATGGTAGTAATCAACTTATAGACATTGTCATCATGATGTATCCAATGCATTTCGGGCATGCGGAAAAATGCCCTTCGTCAGGGAAAATGACACTATCAGAAATAATAACATATAATCAATGTTCTGATCAACTGTATACTTCAATAATAACAACAATAATATGACATTATAAGTTACTTATATAAGTGAAAACAAGTGTTGTGTGACAAGTGCTCAGTACGCAGTTTGTGATGGTGAAATGCATGCATTGCGAAAAAGAACGGTGAAAAGATAACTCACATGCCCGGAGTCTCCCGTGTGGGAGTACGATCTGAAAAAAAATAAATGAAAGCGCAAGTCTTAAAACCTCCGTTCTTGAGCAGATTACACTGAAGTAATCATCCATTAGCGTGTGCTCGTAAGCGCATCTACTAACCTTAGTGTTCTGAAATGCCGGTTCAGTGTGTATCCTCTCGTCGGTACGAGCTGGTACACAATTCAAAAACATCTACGTGTATTTAAAGGAAGAGTTCCGGTCATGTGACAAGAGCCACACAACAGCAATAGAAAACAGACTATGTCGCGTATATATACGAGCGTGCAATAACAATGTGCACGATTATCGTGTTCTGGCCAGAACGAAGCATGGAAGTGGTAATAATATTTACATAACGCGCATCCAATTGTAAATTGAGTTGGTTGCAAAAAAAATAATAAATGATCAAAAATAATAATAAAAAATATATGGTGAGATCAGGATTCAAACCTAAAAGGTTCAAAACAGTGACAAGGTGTATTAGTGTGTGTAGCCATAACGGAAGCTAATGAGAAACAGAAAGTAAGTGTGAGTGTAAATGTCATATAAAGAAACAACACTCAGTATTAACAGGAAAAACATCAAGAGCAATTTACAGGGGTTCATAAATAACATGCAAGCTCTATTCGTTCATTAAGCCCCATTGGCTTCTGGGTCGACAATTTCTGTATCCAATAGTTCTCTCTCATCAGTAAGAAGTTTGTATTATTTCTCCCTTCGATTTTTTGAACAGTTTCCAAAATTATGAATTTGATTTGAGATATATGATGCTTTTCTTCTGTAAAGTGCAATGCCAATGCAGATTTCGTGTTTTTTAGCCGAATGTTTGATCTGTGTTCAGTTAACCGTACTTTTATGCGTCTTTCAGTTTTTCCCACATACATTTTGCCACATGGGCACCTAATACCATATATCAAGTTGCTCGATTCGCAGGTGGCATTAACTCTCAGTTTAATTGGGTACCCTTTGGAGGGATGACAGATTGTATTTCCTCGGATCACGTTGTTACAGTTACCACAATTAAGACATGGTTTAGTTCCTGTGAATTTAGTAGTAGCCTGTGGTTTCTGATGTAGAATTTCTCCCAAATTCTTAGATCTAGTATATGCAAAGATCGGAGGTTCTCTGAAAGATTGTTGAAAATCCGGCTCCATATTAAGGATTGACCAGTGTTTCATTATCGCTTGTCTGTATTTGTTGCTTGAGGTGGAGTATTTAGATACTACTACATGATGACAATGTCTATAAGTTGATTACTACCATGAAATGTTGGAAATAATTGAAGAAAATCATGAATTTCATTGAAATGTGACTGAAATTAAAACATTTACCATTGGAATTGAACTTCAGAGTGGAAGTCTTCTTATGATATAGGAGACAAATACACGAGTGCCCATGAAGGGATGGTTCCAGAGTATCTCTAGACCCACTTTTTTGAGTTCTATTATGAATGTCGTTGGACCCTCGACGTTGCCTTCTGGTGCACCAACAAACTAGCAAACAATTGAATTAATCACAATTTACAACAAGCAGTGCATTTATCCCTATAATCAATTTGCAATTTGGAAATGCTATGGTCAAGCAGTTAGGAAATCACTAATAGGAAATTCCTATTAGCGTTTTTCTATTTTTCAAATTGTAAAATGCGATTTCTATTGGGTAGAAATCGCATTTTGCGAGGCCGCACAGGCCTTTCACACATTAGGAAAGGCTGTTTTGTATTTCTTAATGGCCCGAAATAGCGATTTGGACAGTTAAGAAATGCAAAATCCTTTTCTACTTATGGACCTAAGTTCCCTCCGTGCCCCCTCTCAATTAGAGTACTTTATTTAACTCCCCCCTTAATGGTGGAATGCCTAACCTGTCTACCTGTGCCTTTATCTATGGTAACCAACTACAAAATTGTATTGAAAGCACTTGTCATCTCTTGCCCTGCACTCAAATTAATTGGATATAATGTTACAGTGATTTCTGAGTTAAACATACACGATCTTTTCTAATCATGTAAATGTAGTGTCAGTAAAACAGATGCTTTCATAATAAATACTATTTGTGGCCCATTTCCCACTATTTCGTGCCATCTAGTGGTGGCGACCTAATACCTTACCACACCTCACAGAGACGCCTCTCCTGGGTAAATGAATAAATACATCTGTTCTCAGGCATAGCTCAAAATGCAGCAACACTTTTTATCCTTGCACAGCTGGACCCCAAGAAACACAGAGAATGGTAGAACTGTAACCCTCCTTGTTAACTTCACATGTTTGCATGTTTTAACACTAAGCATGCTTGTTACACAAAAGAACTACAATTTGGACTGCGTTATTATATTGCAGAGAATTCTTAGTGTATTTATCTTCTGCAGTATCTCTGCTAGTTATTTGTAGAGAATACTTTTACAATCCTGTCAGTGACTGTGGCTGTCCATACTGATTCTTTGATTGATTTGCTGTTAAAGACCTTGAAGCATTGCCAATTATTGGTTTTCACTTACATTTCTTAAAGGGAATGCTCGAGAAATGTAATTTATTTTATTTGCGATTATATGATATTTTGAAAAGGCTAAAAAAAGAGGGAGTTAGATGGAGAAAAGATTACTTAGCAGTCCTGGTTCCTCACACAAGGAGTGAAGCATGATGTTGTGCCTCCATACTGGCAAAAACCGATAAGAACTCAGGCAACAAAGAAACACAATCATGTGTGGCTTCTGGATGTTGAGCTTCTTCGGGACGGCATTTAAATAGAGTAATTTTCGAATTGCTAAATAATATTTTGTAATCCATCACTAAAACCTAAGAAACAAGATTTAAAAAAAAACAAGAGGTCACAAATTCCCACGCTAAGGTAAGAAGACTTGAAAGGTCATCGTAAACCTTATTTTACTACTTAGGGGAGAGGATGTGGCTTAAAAGCAAAAGAAGCTGACTTTAAAGCTGGAGAACCAGGTTTGAGTTTGGTGAGAGGCTCAAACGTCCTGTGATTCTGTGCAAATCATTTAATCTCTCAGTGACTAAAAAATTAATGGGTCTGTCTTTAATACAACTGGTGCTCATGTAAAGTACTCTGATACCTTCAGGTCGAGTATGTGCTATATAAAACTCTACCTGGTTCAACAGATATCCGTACAGCTAACATCTCAACAAACTGCTGAATGTTATGACTGTCACTCCACCTAATTGCCTAGCAACTAGGGGCTACATGTATCATGCATTTTACATGTCAAAAACGGCCCAATTCGATGAATCAGGTCGTTTGCGACCGGTAAACTGCATTTTGGTATGTATGAATTCTAATTTGAGATTCAGTAACATGTAACAGAATCACAAATTTTAATTGTAAATACATACTGATTCAGTATTAGGAAGGGGCAGTTTAAGGGCGTCCCTTCCTAATACCGCATCGCAGTGGTATGTAGAAATGTTTTGTGACCGAAATGCGGTCACAAAACATTTGCATTTTAACATTCGCTAACAATCCCAATTTTAATTTTTTTCATTTTCAGAGCAGGCAGTGGTCCCACTTCCTATTTGCTAAATCAGCAGTGCTCAGGAAGAAAAAGTAATTCACAGCCCCTTACTAACAAGAATTTCTTTGAATTTCCAAATGTAGCCCTGTCTCCATTCCTTCCCACCTCAGCATCTGGTCTCCATCCTTAAGCTCTAGGAATTCAGGCGAATGCCCCATTTCCACTTCGTCTAGAAGAGGGGTCAGTGGCAGGGCATCATTACTGCTTTGTGATGCTAAGTCCTGCATCATCAATTCATTAACCACGATACAGACATAAAAAACACAACACAAGACTGTCAAATAATTTTTCAATGTGTATCTGCTGAAATGAGTGATGTGTAACATTATCGATTACCTGAGTCACAATAAAGGGGAACGGGAGGAAAGCTAGTTGATGGTGTCAGAATATATCCTCCAAATACCCGAGGCACTGAAAAGCACTATTCCTTCTTCCAAAACTCTTTGTGAAGAACTAGCAACCTTCTTCCAGACAAAAATCCAGGATATCTACTCCTCCTTCTTACTCTCGGAAACACTACATGGTCTACCCGGCTCAATTAGCATGTGGACAGTTTTCCATTCTCTAAGTCCAGAAGCATCGCTGGGGGAACTTAACAAGATAAAATCACACTCCCCTACGAACCCTTGTCCTGGCAGATTTTATAAACTACTTGCGCCTTGGCTTCACCCGGTACTAAATGAAATCTGGAATTCTTCGCTGGCATCAGGGTCTACCCCTCCAGTTGGAAACATGCATAAGTCCAGCCCATCCTGAAAAAGGTAGATGCAGATCCTACAGAGCCCAAAAACTTCAGGCCTGTCTCTCTCCTTCTGGCCCCAGCCAAAATCCTAGAAAAGGCAGTCCAGAAACAACTACGGGATTTCCTAGAGTCGAACCATCATCTTCACGACTTTCAATCTGGTTTTAGATCTAGTTACAGTACAGAAATGGCTCTGCTGTAAGTGGCAGAGACTATCAGGGAAACTGTAGATCAAGGAAGCTGTGCGATGCTGGTGCTGCTGTACCTGTCCGCAGCTTTTGACACGGTGTCACACAGGATCCTCCTAAACAGACTTAAGGGTTTAGGGATGTCAGTACCAGTTTGGGCCTGGTTCCGCTCTTTTTTAGAAGAGCGCACACAGCAAGTGGCCCTCCATCCGCATACTTCCACCTCCAGCCCCCTCAGGTGTGGGGTACCACCGCGCTCGGCTTTGAGCCCTATGCTCTTTAATGTGTATCTTACCCCTCTGGCGGCAATAATTGAGAAACACGGGTGAAGGTCGTCGCATATGTGGACGACACACAACTTGTGTTCTCCTTTAAAGATCACAGCGAGACGCCCGTTGCTAATTTTAAGAACTGTCTCCTGAACTTCTCATCTTGGATGACAGAGAACTGATTGAAATTAAACACAGAAAAAGCAGAGGTTCTGTTTTTTAATCAATCCATCACCCCACTGCCAGAGCTTTGGTGGACAGTTGAGCTAAATGCGCCTCCGTGCCCAGCTACCTCTGTCAGGAATCTAGGCTTTAAGTTTGTTACACAATTGTCAGGCAAGTGCAAATTACCCATTTCTCAGGGTAGTGCTCTGGAAGCTAAAAGCTCTTCAGAGTTTTCTTCACTATCTTCATATGGACAGTAGGAAGACTGTGGTTCACGCATTGGTCACTTCCCAACTTGACTATCCGAATAGCCTTTATTTAGGACTTCCGGAGTATCTACTCAGAAGGCTGCAGATTATTCAGAACGCAGCAGCTAGGCTGGTACGGAATGTGCCAATGTGTCACCATATAACCTCCCACCTGCTTAGCCTTCACTGGTTGCCAGTGAAAAGAAGAGTAGAGTACAAAGCTCTTACTTTTGCACATTGAGCAATGAACAACATTGGTCCACATTATCTGAGGCAAAGGATTCGGAAGTACACCAATAGGAGAGCACTCAGATCAAATGACCAGAATCTTCTGGTCACTCCACGGTTTACAAAGGCCAGGACCGGAGGCCGTTCCTTTACGGTCAAAATTACCCCATATAGACACTCATGTAGCTACTCACCTACCCATGCAGCCACTTACACACCAACTGACAGACTGATACAGACATTCACACAGATCAGTCATTCACCCATGCATTCACTAAGACATGTTCAATCACTCACTTATACAGTCAGTCACGCACCCACTAAATCATACATTCAGACACTCATACACCCATTCATTCTTCACTACACCTTGGCGTGTATATATATATATATATATATTTCTATATCTTTATATGTATGCATATATATATATATATATATATATATATATATATATATATATATATATATATATGTATATATATATATATATATATATAAAAAGATTTACATTTACCTGTGAAGTACTTATCCTTATCCTCCTTGCCAAGATGTTCATAGCCGCCATTGGGAATGATCCTGATGCATCTTGGGGGCATTTTTTTTTACTTTGCACATGTTTACCACCTAATCTAATTCAATAGTAAGAGCATTGCCTAAATGGCCAATTTGCAATTTTGAAATGCTATGTGCAAGCAGTTAGGAAATCACTGATAGAAAATCCCTATTAGCGTTTTCCTGTCTTGCAAATTGTAAAATGTGATTTCTATTGGATAGAAATCGCATTTTGCGAGGCCGCACAGGCCTTTCACACATTAGGAAAGGATCACTGAAAGAATATCGATGGCAAAAATATCGACCTACAAAAATATCGAGTAAAAAATATAGAATGCCAAAATATCGACTTCCTATCTTCAAACAGGTAAGTACAAAAATATCGAATCAAAAATATAGACCTACAAAAATATAGACAGTCAAAATATCGAATTTTTAAAATAGTTAAAAGTAATTTTAAATTAATGAAATAATAGTTATAACTAACTTAAACATACTTAAAATACTTTAATAACATTAAAATAAATAAATAATTAATATAAATAAAAATAATTTGTTTAAATACATACATATATATATACATAGTATTAATAAAAAATATACAATATATTTACCATACGATAGCGAGAGGGTTAAATTTACTATTCCCACTCCAGTAAGTGCAACAGTAGGGAAAGCGTTGGATAGCGGGAGGGTAAAAATTACTATTCCCACTCTGGAGAGTGCAACAGTAGGGAAAGCGTTGGATAGCGTAGGGGTAAAAATTACTATTCCCACTCCAATGAGTGCAACAGTAGGGAAAACGTTGGATAGCGGGAGGGTAAAAATTACTATTCCCACTCCAGAGAGTGCAACAGTAGGGAAAGCATTGGATAGCGTAGGGGTAAAAATTACTATACCCACTCCAGTGATTGCAACAGTAGGAAAAACGTTGGATAGCGTAAGCATAACATTTACTATTCCCACTCCAGTGAGTGCAAAGGTAGGGAAAGCATTGGATACCGGGAAGGTAAAAATTACTATTCCCACTCCAAAGAGTGCAACAGTAGGGAAAGCGTTGGATAGCGTAGAGGTAAAAATTACTATTTCCACTCCAGAGAGTGCAACAGTAGGGAAAGCGTTGGATAGCGTAGGGGTAACAATTACTATTCCCACCCCAGAGTATGCAACAGTAGGGTAAGCGTTGGATAGCGTAGGGGTAAAAATTACTATTCCCACTCCAGAGAGTGCAACAGTAGGGAAAACGTTGGATAGCGTAGGAGTAAAAATTACTATTTCCACTCCAGAGAGTGCAACAGTAGGGTAAGCGTTGGATAGCGTAGAGGTAAAAATTACTATTCCCACTCCAGTGAGTACAACAGTAGGGAAAGCTTTGGACAGCGTAGGGGTAAAAATGACTATTCCCACTCCAGAGAGTTCAACAGTAAGGTAAGCGTTGGATAGCGTACAGGTAAAAATGACTATTCCCACTCCAGAGAGTGCAACAGTCGGGGAAGCGTTGGATAGCGTAGGAGTAAAAATTACTATTCCCACTCCAGAGAATGCAACAATAGGGTAAGCGTTGGATAGCGTAGAGGTAAAAATTACTATTCCCACTCCAGTGAGTGCAACAGTAGGGAAAGCGTTGGATAGCGTAGGGGTAAAAATCACTATTCCCACTCCAGAGAGTGCAACAGTAAGGTAAGCGTTGGATAGCGTACAGGTAAAAATTACTATTCCCACTCCAGTGAGTGCAACAGTAGGGAAAGCATTGGATAGCGTAGGGGTAAAAATTACTATTCCCACTCCAGAGAGTGCAACAGTAGGGAAAGCGTTGGATAGCAGGAAGGTACAAATTACTATTCCCACCCCAAATAGAGCAACAGTAGGGAAAGTAAATGCATCATATATAATTAAAAATAAATAAAATAATAATACCAATTACAAATTATTTAAAATTAATTCCCAATTTAAGATATTAAAATAATTATTCAATTAAAAGTAATAAAATTAATGTAATTACTAAAAATTAATTACCTACTAATACAAAATAGTTACCAATAACAATGAATTATTAAAAAAATTAAAAATATTTAACAATTAATTCAAAATAAATACCAATTTATATATTAAATGTTTTAATTAATTACAATTAAATGACTTCACACCCAATTACCCTATAAACACACAACCCACTACAAAAATTCAATAAATAAAATTAACAGAATTATCAATTAATCAATTAATAAAGATTAATTATCAATTATATATTAATTAAATACCAATTAAAAAATTAAATAACAATTAATTGTAAATAAGTAGCAATAAATAATTTAACATATTTAATTAATTATAATTACATTACTGCCCACCCTATTCCCCTATAAACCCACAACCCGCTCCAGAAAATAAATCAATAAAATTAACGTAATTATCAATTAATCAATTGAAAAAATGAAATTACCAATTATAATGTAATTAATTACCACTTAAAAATTAATTAACAATTATTTTTAAATAAATACCAATAAAAAATTAAAATATTTAATTAATTATAATTAAATTGCTTCCCACCCTATTCCCCTATAAACCCACAACCCGCTCCAGAAACTAAATGAATAAAATTAACATACTTATCAATTAATAAAAATGAATTACCAATTATATTTTAATTAATTGCCAATTAAAAATTAATTAACAATTAATTGTAAATAAATACCAATAAATTAAAATATGTAATTAATTATAATTAAATTACTTCCCACCCTATTACCCTATAAACCCACAACCCGCTCCAGAATTATATTGCGCAAAAATTAAATAACATAAATTTACTTACTTACTTACCTAAAATTCGATATTTTTGTTGTCTATATTCTGTCCCTCGATATTTTTGTTGTCTATATTCTGTCCATTCGATATTCTGTCCATTCTATATTTTTGATTCGATATTATTGTCATTCTATTCGATATTTTTGTAGTCTATATTCTGTCTTTATCTATATTCTGTCTACTCCATATTTTAAACTCGTTATTTAGCTACCTCTATATTTTTGTGGTCGATATTATGTCTGTATACCATTAGGAAAGGCTGTTTTGTATTTCTTAATGGCCCGAAATAGCGATTCGGACAGTTAAGAAATGCAAAATCCTTTTCTACACATGGGCCTAAGTCCCCTCCGTGCCCCCTCT
This sequence comes from Lissotriton helveticus, assembly GCF_964261635.1. Taxonomy (NCBI): domain Eukaryota; kingdom Metazoa; phylum Chordata; class Amphibia; order Caudata; family Salamandridae; genus Lissotriton; species Lissotriton helveticus. The sequence goes on from NC_136060.1 coordinate 172,761,827, forward strand.
CAATTAGAGTAGTTTATTTAACTCCCCCCTTAATGGTGGAACGCCTAACCTGTCCATTTGTGCTTTTATCTATGGTAACCAACTACAAAATGGTATTGAAAGCACTTGTCATCTCTTGCCCTGCACTCAAATTAATTGGATATAATGTTACAGTGACTTCTGAGTATAAACATACACGCTCTTTTATAATCATGTAAATGTAGTGTCAGTAAAACAGATGCTTTCATAATAAATACTATTTGTGGCCCATTTCCCACTATTTCGTGCCATCTAATGGTGGCGACCTAATACCTTACCACACCTCACAGAGACGCCTCTCCTGGGTAAATGAATACATAAATCTGTTCTCAGGCATAGCTCAAAATACAGCAACACTTTTTATCCTTGCACAGCTGGACCCCAAGAAACACAGAGAATGGTAGAACTGTCACCCTCCTTGTTAACTTCACATGTTTGCATGTTTTAACACTAAGCATTCTTGTTACACAAAAGAACTACAATTTGGACTGCGTTATTATATTGCAGAGAATTCTTAGTGTATTTATCTTCTGCAGTATCTCTGCTAGTTATTTGTATAGAATACTTTTACAATCCTGTCAGTGACTGTGGCTGTCCATACTGATTCTTTGATTGATTTGCTGTTAAAGACCTTGAAGCATTGCCAATTATTGGTTTTCAATTACATTTCTTTAAGGGAATGCTGGAGAAATGTAATTTTTTTCATTAGCAATGATATGATATTTTGAAAAGGCTCAAAAAAAGGAGGTAGTTGGATGGAGAGAAGATTACTTGTCATATGCTTAACTAAGTATAATGAGATGACAGTCCTCTCTTTCACTTGTGCTCAATAGAGTTCAGTGCAGCAGACCTGATTCCTCACACAAAGAGGGAAGCATGATGTTGTGCCTCCATACTGGCAAAACCCGATAAGAACTCAGGCAACAAAGAAACACAATCATGTGTGGCTTCTGGATGTTGAGCTTCTTCGGGACGGCATTTAAACAGAGTAATTTTCGAATTGCAAAATATTATTTTGAAATCCATCACTAAAACCTAAGAAACAAGATTTAAAAAAAACAAGAGATCGCAAATCCCCACGCTAAGGTAAGAAGACTTGAAAGGTCATCGTAAACCTTATTTCACCACCTGGGGGAGAGGATGCGCAAGAGAGGCTGCCTTTGAAGCTGGAGAACCTGGGTTGAGTTTGGTGAGAGGCTCAAACATCCTGTCATTCTGTGCAAATCACTTAATTTGCAGAGCTACGATGGTAAGGGATAAGGTAAGCATGCATGTGCTTTACAGTAGGCTGTACTCGGAGAGAGGAGGCATGTAGAGGTTGGAAAGAAGGGCGAGGGTCATTTGAACGAAAAAACATAATCGAGAGTTGGAAGTTTTAAATCAGTCAGTTTTAATGCAGGGGTTTTATGAATATTGTGGAGGATTTTGAGGTAGCACTCAAACCTGTGGGAAGAAATAATATTATTTGCATTGTTGCAATATCACTGTAGGCCATAAGAACAGCATTGTGCACACACGACACCATCACCCATGGGTAAATACTATTAAAATAAATATGGTTTCATTTTCCATAAAATCTGATGGAAGGAACCCACAAAAAAGGAATGTTGTGCTTTAAATGTTGGTGCTAAAGATGCACCTTCCTTTCCTTCATATGATCAGTGTGACATGAAGGAGAACAGTCTGTTTTAGTGGATTTGTGTACAGTTATACTTCTCAGGGCAGGTCTCCCTGGACCTATGTCTAATCTGGAGTACCCTCATCACAGGCACAATGAAGTGTGAGATCCTGCATCTGGCTGTCATTCAGACTTACTGTAGCAGTAATCAGACACACAAATGAAAGGTCATGTGTAGCAACTTCTTCATCTGGGTAATATAAACTCTAGTCCCACTCTTCACACTTCCTATTTGCTAAACCAGCAGTACTCAGGAAGAAAAAGTAATTCACAGCCCCTCCCTAACAAGAGCCTCTTTGAATTTCCAAATGTAGCCCTGTCACCATTCCTTCCCACCTCAGCATCTGGTGTCCACCCTTGAGCTATAGGAATGCAGGCAAATGCCCCATTTACACTTCGTCTAGAAGAGGGGTCAGTGGCAGGGCCTCATTACTGCTTTGTGATGCTAAGTCCTGCATCATCAATTCATTAACCATGATACAAACATAAAAAAAAAACAACACAAGAATGTCAAATAGTTTTTCAATGTGTATCTGCTAAAATGAGTGATGTGTAACATTATAGATTACTTGAGTCACAATAAAGGGGAAAGGGAGGAAAGCTAGTTGATGGTGTCAGAATATATCCTCCACATACTTAACCACAAAATGTATCTGACATATCCTAGTAATATAAATACATATTTTCTTAACAAAGTAAATTGAATGGTTTTCCCAAAAAAGAGGGCGAAGGCCCTCACTCTCAGATGTGACATGCTTCATCATCGGGCCCCTCCTTTACAGTGAAAATAGGACTGATACACGTGGTGAGCTCTACCTGGAGCTCTTTAAGTGGACATGTGGGCGAGTGTGCATATTTAGTTGTTTTCATATTCATGAGGGACCATGAGCTTGAAAGTTTAAAGATGTGAAGAGGGGTGAGAGTTGTATAGTTTTAATATTCGCTTGCCTATCAGATTTTTAAAACATATAGAAACCTGAAATGGCTTTATGATGCAGTCCTTCTACATCTTGCCAATTTGCCACCAGTTAAGGCCAGACAGGACCTGTGGCATGACTCAGAGCAAAAGGAAACTTTGTCCAGATAGTAAACCAAATGTGTACTTTGTGTTTTTATAGTTAAAATTATGCGACCGCCTCCAAAGAAAATGGCAATGAAAACTTGTGTTTTGGGACTCCCTTCTATAACTTTGCCTCCCTTTGATCAACCTGCACAAGAATGTACAAAATCAAACTTACATGCATATACACTTTTTGCCAAATTAAGTATACATTTGTGAAATCGGGCATTTCTACCCTTCTCCGAGAGCCCACGGGCAATGGGATTCAGCGATGATCACCGACTTCAGGGTACATTAATTGGTCTCCCGCCAATATCCTGTGCCCCTGCCTCTAAAGTCTTCATGGCATAACATTCTGTCATTTCCAGCAGACACCTGAAACAAAGGGCCTGATACTAAAAGCTGATTGCAAAAAACTGGTTGTCATTTGGAATTAGTAAATAATTATCCGAACTGTCCTCTGTATTAATAGGTCGGTGGGTAAAATTCCGATTCAGAGTAGCAACAATGCAATCTACCGTATGAGGTAGGATGCAAATTTCCACTCACTCTGATTGGTGGCTATCACAGAGATGGTGGCCTGCTAGAGTCCGCACTGACTGTAATCCCCTTTTAATAAAATATATATTTACAATTCAATCCTTTTTCCTTAAAGGAAACAATGATGTGGGTAAAAATATGAGTTTACTGTTTGTTCAAGTTTGTTTGAGAGTTGAAAGTGGTCCCCAGGACCCCTACCTGCTCACCAACATTCTGTTTTAACATTCACATATGGGTCCCTAATGGCCACAAATGGAAGGGACCACTTCCCTTTTGTGATTACTTTACCATTCCAACTTGGGAGTCTGTAATTTTTTATTGTTCTGTGATACCTCTTATACCAAATCGCTGTTTGGAAGGGATGCCTACAATATGTCCTTTCCACGTAGCGATTTGGTACGAAGTCGCCAAGCCATTACAGGAGTCTCCTATGGCTTTAGCCCATTTTAGAAACACTTTAGAAGTGGCAAACAGCGATTCGGCCTGTTTGAGACTGTAAAAACATTTAGGACATCTGGTTCAAACTGCAGCTTGTGGTCGCTGTCTCTAGGACTTCTTGAGTATTTTACCCAGTCTCCAGGGCTTTCATCAGTGTTTTAGCTTCCTATGTGTTTTTAGTTTTTAATTTGTACATCACGTTGGCAATTGTAAAATAATAAAGAGGTTATGAACTGGTTATCAAACCAAGCATCTAAAATATTTCTTTTAAATGTAAAAAGTTTGTTTCACTCATCTAGGATAAAGTCTGTCCTTCTAGTTTGGGGTGTGTTTAATATTTCTCCACATAGCCGCAACAATGTTTTGTCACAACCAGTTTGTTAAACCGAGAGAGATGTTTTACAGACCACCTCTGACAGTGTGTGAAAAAAAGGTGATCAGGTTCATGACCCTTGTGTATTAACTTCTGACTATTTCTGGAAAAAGTTATTATCTAATCGTCAGGAATCTGCCCTATGCCACAAAAAGATTGGGGTGTGCTCTCCTTGTCCTCACCTTTTTCCCATATGGCCGCAGCAAATCTTTTCAAGGCAAATGGGACAAAATGGGCCACTGGCAAACAAATGTTAAATTAGTTTAAAATGTTGGTTTGGTATGCACTCCACCACAACGCCCATCAATATATGGGTACAACATTCTGTTATGAATGGGTAAAGAAGGGCAGGATGGAGTAACACCAGATTACAAGAACCATCAAGATTCAGTGGAACTGTGTGATTGTGCCCCACCGGAGACAGGGAGCGAGTTGCATAAGCCATCTCTCTTTTCTCTGAAAACCTGGAGGGAAGTGATCAGAATTCCGCTCTTTTCGCCCTCAGGCAACCGAATGACAGAGACAGCATTCTGGCAACCTAGGCCCAAATGCCACAGCAGTAGAGAAAACAGCCTTTACAACTCGGGCTGAGCCATGCAAGCCATTTCCCCGTACACGTAACCACGCTTGCCTTTAAGTAAGCATTTAAGGCAGAGCGCGCTCTAGTGTTCAGATGGGCTGGGAGAGGAAAAGGAAGCATCAAAACAGGAAGCTCCGGACGCGAACAGGTAAGTGGGTCCGGGGGCGGGTTTGGGGTGTCGTTTTTAGAGGTGGGGTCGGGTTAGGGCTCGGGGCAGGTAGTTTTTGGAAGCGGGTAGGGTTTTAGGGCTCAGGGCAAGGGGTAAGCGGTGGGCTAGTTTTAAGGGCTGGGGTTAGGTTTGGGGGGTAGTTTTCAGGGTTGAGGTTCAGTTTTGGGGTTCAGGGGGTCGGGACAGTCTTTTTAAAAAGGGGCAGGGTTTTAGGGATCAGGTCAGTTAGGGTGTTGGGGTAGTTTTAAGGGCTGGGTTTGGGGGGAGTTTTTAAGGGTGGGCGTCGGATTTAGGGCTCAGGACGGAGGGGTCGGGGTAGTTTTTTTTAAGCGGGGCTCGCTTTCAGGGTGGGGTAAGGGTTAGGGGTAGTATTCAGGACAGCTTTAAGGCTCAGGGCAGGGGGTTGGGTCAGGGTAGTTTTTCAGTAGGGAGCAGGGTTTTAGGCCTCAGGGCAGGGGTAGGGGGAATGGGTAGTTTTAACGGCTCTGCGGGGTAAGTTTTAGGCTACAGGGTGGGGGCACAAGGTAGGGGGATAGGATGTTAGGGCTTAGGGTTGGGAGGGGGGTTGGGATAATGGTGACCTTTACAACGCATATCCCTTAATCAATCATGCCCTTACAAAGAAATTGCATGGTAAAGGCATGAGCGGTAAAAGCATGCGTAGTAAAGGAAATACGCAGTTAAGACACATTCGTGTTTGGGACCATATTGTAGGGGCACATGTGGTTCAGCCATGCGTTCCCCTGTCATACAACGGCAGAGAGTATTGGGCCATGCCTATTTACAACTGGATGTACTTGTGGGACACCCCCGCGCCGCACGGCCACCAGCTGCTGCGTGTGCCCCCCAGTGCCTGCCTCTGTCTCAGCGCCGGCCTCGCTGCCGCCCTGAGCGATCTCCGTGGTGTTCCCCCGTTTTTTCCAGTAACTGTGCTTGTTTTTTCCTGAATTTGTGCTTGTTTTTTATTTCTTCCCCAGATCGTGTTTCTCTGTAGTTTTGACCCGCTTTTGCCTGAATTTGTGCCTGTTTTTCCCCAGATCGTGTTTCTCTGTAGTTTTCACCCGCTTTTGCCTGTATTTGCGCTTGTTCCCCCCAGATTGTGTGTCACTGTATTTTTTTCCCTGTTTCACTCAGATTAGCGCTTGTAAATTGCCGCTTATCATCGCGCTTTGCCCCCGCTTCCCGCCACCGCCTTAAGCCCCGCCCCTTTTCTCTTCTGTTTCCCTCCCCGCTCCCGCCTCCCAGCTGCTCCGCCCACCCGCGCACTTCGCCTTAAATGGCGACCGTGCGAACGCGCAGCGTTGACGCGCAGCGGGCGCGCCGATTGTGCGCCGAAGGCGCGCCAAAGGTAAGCCCGTCTGCGCCCGTCCGCGCCTGGACCGCGCCCAGTGCCAGGACCCCTGGCCCCCACCGACGGAAGCCGACCCGACGAACCTACAGCGCCGCCGACCTCACCGCACTCAACACCGGCCACATCCCAGGATGTCACCAAGCCGCCCCGAAGCACACCCACGGACCCTTCAGCTGCCTCGCCTGCAAGTTCACATGCATCCGGACCTTCCCTGCACCCGACAAGCCGAACTCCAGCAGCACCCACCTCAAGTGCATCCTGCTCAACACCCGCTCCATCCACAGACACGCCGTAGAACTCTGGAACCTGCTCGACACAACCGCCCCCGACGTTGCCTTCATCACCGAGACCTGGATGAACGCCTCCTCAGCCCCAGACATCGCCATCGCCATCCCAGAGGGCTACAAGATCACCCGGAGGGACCGCGACAACCAGACCGGAGGAGGCATCGCCATCATCCACAGAGACACCATCCGCATCACGACCAACACCGACGACACCCTCACCACCGCTGAACACCTGCACTTCCAGATCCACACCAACCCGAAGACTACCCTCAGAGGCACCCTGATCTACCGACCCCCGGGTCCACGCACACGATTCAGCGAGGACATCGCCGACTTCGTCAGCCCGCACGCTCTCCCCTCCGCCGACTACATCCTCCTCGGGGACCTCAACTTCCACCTGGAGAACAACAACGACCGCAACACCAGCACCCTGCTCGACAACCTCGACAACCTCGGACTCAAGCAACTGGTGACCACCCCCACCCACCTCGCCGGACACACACTCGACGCCGTCTTCTCATCCAGCAAAGACGTCACCTTCAGCCACGCTACAGGACTCCACTGGACGGACCACAGCTGCGTCCACTTCACCTTCAGAAGAACGACGATCCACCACCTCCAGCAACAGGTTGCTCGAAGAAGCTGGAACAAGATCACAGCCGACCAGCTCACCGCCTCCCTGAGCCAGCACCCTCCCGCCAACTCAGCGAACCCCAGCCAGGCCGCCGACAACCTCACGAAGTGGATCAGCAACTGCGCGGACGAACTCGCCCCTCTAAGGACCCCGCCCAGCAGATCCTGCAGCAGAAAAACACCATGGTTCACCGACGAACTCAAGTGCTCCAAGAAGAACTGTCGAGCCCTCGAGAAAGCCTGGAGAAGGGAACCAACGACGGACAACATGACCACCCTCAAGCTCGCCACCAGGAAACACCACCAACTGATCCGCGCCACCAAGAAAAATGCATACAAGGACCGGCTGGACAACAACGCACACAACTGCAAGGAACTCTTCAACATCGTGAAAGAGCTCTCCAACCCCAACGCCGGAAACAACGACATCACACCATCGCAAGACCTCTGCAACTCCCTCGCATCCTACTTCCACAACAAGATCACGGACATACACAACAGCTTCAGCAACCAACCAACGCAAGCCACAACCGCAACGACGCCACCATCCACCACCCTCCGCACCTGGACCCCGGTCAGCACCGAAGACACCATCCGCACCATGAACTCCATCCATTCCGGATCTCCGACTGACCCCTGCCCTCACCACGTCTTCAACAAGGCCAACGCTGTCCTCGCACCCCACCTGCGGGACATCATCAACACCTCCTTCGACTCCACCACCTTCCCTGAGAGCTGGAAGCACGCCGAACTCAGCGCTCTCCTCAAGAAACCCACAGCAGACCCCACCGACCTCAAGAACTACCGTCCCATCTCGCTCCTCCCGTTCCCGGCCAAAGTCATCGAGAAGACCGTCAACAAACAGCTGGCCGCCTTCCTCGAGATGAATGGATCCCTCGACCCCTCACAGTCCGGCTTCCGAGCGAACCACAGCACCGAGACCGCCCTCATCGCCGCCACCGACGACCTTCGAACTCTGATGGACAACGGAGAAACAGCGGCCCTCATCCTCCTGGACCTCTCCGCGGCTTTCGACACTGTCTGCCACCGCACCCTAGTACAGCGCCTCAGCAACATCGGAATCCAGGAGAAGGCACTGGAATGGATCACCTCCTTCCTCGACGGAAGAACACAAAGAGTCCGCCTACCACCGTACAAGTCAGAGGCCACCAAAGTCATCTGCGGCGTACCCCAAGGATCCTCGCTGAGCCCAACCCTCTTCAACGTCTACATGAGCCCCCTCGCGGCCATCGCACGCCAACACAACCTGAACATCATCTCCTACGCCGACGACACCCAGCTGATCCTCTCCCTGACCAACGACCCCTCCACCGCCAGAGCCAACCTGCACGAAGGGATGAGAAACGTAGCCGAATGGATGACGACCAGCCGCCTGAAACTGAACTCAGACAAGACGGAGGTCCTCATCCTGGGCTCCACGCCCTCCGCCTGGGACGACTCCTGGTGGCCCCCCGCCCTGGGCACCGCACCCAAACCGACGGACCACGCACGCAACCTGGGCTTCATCCTGGACTCCTCCCTCTCCATGACCAGACAAGTCAACGCCGTCTCCTCGTCATGCTTCAACATCCTGCGCATGCTACGTAAGATCTTCCGATGGATCCCCACCGAGACGAGGAAGACGGTCACCCAAGCCCTCGTCACCAGCCGATTGGACTACGGTAACGCCCTCTACGCCGGAACCACTGCCAAACTCCAGAAGAGACTCCAGCGGATCCAGAACGCCTCGGCGAGACTCATCCTCGACATCCCCCGACGCAGCCACATCTCCGGACACCTGAGAGATCTGCACTGGCTCCCGGTCAACAAGAGAATCACCTTCCGGCTCCTCACCCACGCGCACAAAGCCCTACACGACCAAGGCCCGAGCTACCTCAACAACCGGATCAACTTCTACACTCCCAAGCGCCTCCTCAGATCAACCAACCACGCCCTCGCCGCCGTCCCCCGCATTCGAAGAGCGACAACAGGAGGAAGATCCTTCTCCTACCTGGCCGCCAAGACCTGGAACTCACTTCCGACCAATCTGCGCCTGACCCAAGACCACCTCTCCTTCAGGAAGAAGCTCAAGACCTGGCTGTTTGAGCAGTAGCGGCACCCCCCCCCTCCCAGCGCCTTGAGACCCTACGGGTGAGTAGTGCGCTCTACAAATGACCTGATTGATTGATTGATTGATTGATGATGGCCTGTGTCTGTAACACTGGTGTCCCTCTCTTCTCACATGGCCCTAACAAGCAACCAACACTGGCTTCTGCTTTCAACTCTCTCTCCAACTTTGTTTCCATTGGTGTGAGGGACCAGTGGTCTCAGCCAGCCATACCTTCAGATTCGTGTTGGCGGATTCGGTAATTAAAACACATATCTGATTTATGTTACTGTGAATGATCAGTGCTTCTAATAATGGCATGCAACCAGCGTCGGCACTGCCATGTCAAACACAAATACTAGGGTTGAAAGCTAGCAGCACTCCTGGGTATTTACTCAAGGAAGTACTCGAGGGTATTGAAAGGTACTCTTCTAAAATAATTGGGCCATTCACCGGTGCAGATGCTGAAAGTAAGAGGAGAATGACACAGTACCTTAGTTATGGGTTTTAAACTTGGATTCTAATAAAACACTATTATTCTTTTCTTTTGTGATGTTACTGTGTTTTCTTCTTTTTAAATCTTTTTGGACATATCTGTTATCTGCTTCAATCGGTTTTAAAGTGCCAGAATGAAGTTATCTGTTGTGAACAGCCCTGTAGTGAACAGCAGAGGAGTGGGAGGAGTGAAAAGTACTTTAAACCGAGAAGCAAAATAAATCAAAATGTCACCTCTTCGCACAAGATACACTCTTGCATTAATCAAGCGGTCATTATCTAACGATGACTGGCGAGATGAGGTAAGATGGATGTGTCTGGATATACCTCTCCGTCTGTGAGTCTCTCAATGCTCTCTCACCTCCATAGAACTTAAATGAAGCAGGCAAAGGATGTCTCCCAGCATGCATGCAGCCAACACAACTGTCACGATACAGAAACAATAAATGGCGATTAGGGGCTCTGTCCACCTTCCCAACTAGGTGTATGCACTGTCCGCATTTCAGGACTTTGAAACACGAAATGAATGAGTGAGGCCTGTATAGTGTGACAAAAGAGTGAACGTGGCATGTATAGTGTGGCAAGCTGTGCCTTGTGATGTCACTTAGTTGCAGAAACCAGGGATGTTGGGTCTGTATCTTGCCACATCCAGTGTACCTGTGTGAAGAAACTTGTCTATGCTGACCCAGCACAGTCAGCACAGACAATCAGGACGTTTCTAACCGTTAATATGTTGATATCTCTGGTGAATACGAGCACTTAGTTGCGTCTGTGGTGGAATATTAACAATCTGGCATGATGGAAGGTGTGCAGAACCGTAACACTACTGGGAGACGTGGAAAACACATGGCGTGAGCTTAGAAGGGTCATAAAGCCTGCCCAGCCTTGCAGCTAGAGGGGTGCAGTTGGAACATACTACACAAGAATTAAGAGACGTGTAACTAACAAGAACATAGCATATAACTTGTATCAACCCTCATATATCTCCACAAAACGTCAAATCTCTGTTTGTCTCCGTAATATTCGAAGTAGGCTTTTGGCGCGCTCAAATGCTTCTTACTAAGAAATACTGTCCTTTTAAACAGGCCTTCTCTATGTGAACTCCTAAGTTATCGACCTCCCTTTCTTCATCCCTTAGGCTTGTCCCCACGTTTATGGATTTGGGGACAAAGCTTTAACTTGTTTGCCTACAAAGGAGTTGTCATAAATACATTGTATCTGTCACTTCCCCCTTTTAATTTTTTACTGATATGTAATTTTAATTATATTTCTTATCTTCTTCAGTGCTCCATCAGCCGTTGACTAGGGTTGAATTATTTATAATTTTTACATACAATTAAATAAATATACGAAAATAATTCCCAAATGAACTTCTAAACTGTATGAGTGTCCTATTACTTCACTAGTACTTCTTCCATGAGGGACTCTTATCTTTCGAAATATAGCCTGCCTCAGGCCACCACTGGTTTAAAGCATAGCAGTACCCAAAGAAAAACACAGCAGTACGAATCAAGTCATTGTGCATCATTTCTTCATGGGCCCAGACACCAAAATATGTCACACACCTGAGAAATTGGCATGTGCTGCTGCCCAGCACATAAGAACAGCATTTTTTTTGATGGAATTCTTTAGAGCAGTCATCTGGACTAAATTGCTGTCATGTCTGAAAACCAGCTCCCTTCGCAATGCAAGCGCTAGAAACACTGGAAGCTGATGCCCACCATGCCTCTCTTATACCAGACTGAGTTGTTCACCCTCTTTTCCAGCTAAGATATTGACCTCTTGGTTATCCTGCGCTGAGTATTCTGGATAATTTTTAAAAGATGGGTAAAGATAAGTTCCAGAAAACTGGCAGATACTTAATTCAGACTCTGTTATCACATCTTCTCAAAGTCTTTTTGTAATTATGTGTCGTTCATGTGTAAATCATCAACGGGTCAGCCTTCCACAAAGCAAGGGTATGAAAAAATCTCTTTCTTCTTAAAAATCTTAAATTGTTGCCTCATAAAGGGTGCTCATTTAGCACCAATGCAAGCGAAAACAGAGCTAAATGAGATTTAAACAAACCTACTAATGTCTATATGGGAAATAAATAGTTCATAAAAGGAACAAGCTCTTTCTTTTCCAGGGCCTGGGGACCTCTAAACACATGCCCCTGATTCCTTTCCCAGCAAATATGCCTAGGAAGATGGCAAAGGTGATACCCAGGTCTCCAATGTGTCCCCAAGGCCTCTGGTTTCCTCTTCTCATGCGCTGGCACGTGGTCCCTCTTTGCACTCTTCTTCAGCCTCTCTAACCAGGTGTGCTGTTTGGACTTCACCATCACGTCAGGACCTCAAAACTGTAAGGAGAAGATTACAGCAGAAGAAGTGTTTCATATGATTTTTACGATTTACACAAGCAACACTAGGTAAGCCATTTTGGATTTTTTGTTATTTTTCCTTAAGGAAGAACTCTTCCTCCATTTCAGAAATCCACTTTAAATAACTGTGAGGACATTATCTGCCACACTTATTAAAGAGGCCATTTCAACAGGAAAAGTATATATTGAGGAAAAATTATTGTAAAAGTCGACAATAGTTTTATTGGTCCTTTGCCGTTTTACGGTTCAGAATTCATTGCAGTTCTTAGACCATAAAGCTCTAGACTTTGTTAATCACTTTCAATTGAAACTGTATTCTACGTGTGCTGAATTTACTCCTGTAAATCAAGGGGATGCACGTAAATTCGGGGCTTGGGGGGCGTGTCCAAGATAGCGCCCGTGTGTGAGAAAGTGCCATCTTTCTTGCATTGGTATGCCCCCACGTTTTGCTGAACTGCTGATGTGCTTTGACTGAGTGTGCCCTTGGCTCCTGCCAACCAGGTACCCAGGGCCTGTGTTCCTTCCCTAAAACTGTGTTGAAACCAAAACCCAATTGGCATCCCTGGCCACCTGTCACCCCCTAGTAAATGGTACCCTAGGTACCCAGGGCATGGAGACCAGAGAAGACCCCTAAGGGCTGCAGCACTTATTGTTCCACCCTTAGGGGTCCTGTACCCTGACACCCACACACTGCCTTTGCAGGCTGAGTGTCTAAGTAAAGAACTAAACAAAGAGTTGACATGGCACACATCCCTGTGTGCCATGCCCACAAGACCCACTGCCCTGACATACCTCAGTCAACCCTCTAGCTGGGTGCCCTATGCCAGTGGTGTGGGCACAGGTGCATGAGCCCTGTGCCCCTACAGTACCCAGGGCCATTCCTGTGCACTGTAAGTGCAGTACTGCCATTAAGAGTATATGGTGCTGGGAGGTCGACATTACGAACTCTGCAGCACCATGATGGCCTCACTGAAGACTGAGAAGTTTGGTATCAAACTTCACAGCACATTAAACCCGCACTGATGCCAGTGTGAGATTTAATGTAAAATGTACCAGAGGGCATCTTAGAGATGCCCCCTGAAACCTAACCTGCAATCTACATCTGGACTGAGAGGCTACCTAGGCTGCCACACAGCAGACATGTTGCTGGACCCCTGGGTGGAGAGCCCCCCGCTCTCCTGGGCCTGCAACAATGCACAACCTGGGCGAGGTGCTAGGTCCCCTCCCCCAGGATGGACAGGGGGAAGCTTCAAAGGCCTGTCACCTCTGTGAGCTTCTCCAGACCATTTGCTGTACCCAGCAACTGGCCCCCACCGGTTCTGACCCCCACTCTGGCGGGAAGACTGGTGGGAAACCCTACGTCAGGAAGGGGGGTATCCCAGTCTGTGCCAACCCCACCCTTCAGGTGGGAGAGGCGAGGTGAAGCACGACCCCGGGCTCCGGCCATCTTGAGGATGGGGAGCCCTGCCCAATCACAGTTAGGCTCCTGCCCCTCTCCCACCGGAGAGGAGCAGGCTAGGGGGTGTACCCACCCCAGGACAGGGACCTATTGGTCCCTGCCCTTGCCCTATCTGTAACGCCCCTAAATTCAGTATTTATGGGCTCCCTGAACCTTCCTTCTGCAGATCTCGATAAGATAAGTAGAAAGAAGATCAAGAAGAAGACCCGCCGTGCAACTGCTAACAACAGGACGACACCCACTGACTTGGCCTCAGCCCTACCGGTCTGTCGATACTGGAACCTGCTCCTGCTTAATCCCGGCGACTCCTGCGGACAGCAACCTTGGGACCCCGGAGGACCTGCCTGCCTTGACCCTCTTGAAGACTGGGACTCCCATAAACAGAGGCTCTGCTTCAACAACCATACCCCTTGTGCCAGCCAGGAAGCACCAGACCAACGCACTCTGCACCCGCCGAGGCCGGCCCGTGCCCGAGTGATCGAAGACCACAAGGACGTCTACCCGGTGACTGGGACCCGAAGTCCAGTGCCCAAAGACCCTCCTCGACGAACCAGATGACGTCTGCAGCCTCAGAACCAGGGACCCCTCCAACCGGGACTAGCCGAGGGTAAGATTTCCCAACGCCCAAAGACACCCCTGCACCCCTGCACCCTGCTAGCCAGCAGCCACCAACCGAAGGCCCCCTGCCTCTCATTGGATAACATTGGGCCTAACTACCTCTGCACCCGGCTGCCCCTGTGCCATTGAGCGTGTACCAACTGTACCTACCTGACCCTGGTGGACCCCTGAGTCTATGCCCAGACTTCACTGGTTGAGTACTCACCTGGAAACCGATAACTCACTTTCCTGCTATAGGATAACATTGACTGGTTTGACTTGAAAAATCTTCTAAGTGTGAAGTTTTGAAACTCTAAAATATTCCTAAAAAATCAGCCGAATACCGAATTCCGAAGTTCTCACCTGTGATCAGGAGAGAAGCCAGTCCTGTACCTTGTAGCCTAGTACTGAACCACAAAAGTAATCCTAGCCGGGTTGGCTAGTAACCTGAATTTTCTCCGTAGGAATCCATTGTCTGCCTTTCTGTGAAATTTCTTCTAAGTGCCTACTTTTGAAAACTTGAAATATTCCTTAAAAATCATACCAACTACTGAAACGTAATTACTTACCTGTCTTAAGTAGGATCCCAGTGCTGGACCTAGGAGCCCAGTACTGGATTACAAAAGTAACGAGAACGTACTTTAGCTGTAATCTGAATTTTCTCCCATTGGATAACATTGCTAGATTTTCACTGAAAAGTTTTTAAGTGTGAACGTTTAAAATACCTTTATATTCCTTAAAAAGCATGGCATTAACCAAAACGTTTTTACTAAACTGTTTTCAGCTTACATCCCAGGACTGAATTTAGGATCCAGACCTGGAATTACAAAAGTAATCTACAAAGTAATTAACTGCATTTTTGTAGAAAAACCCATTGAGCTCAATGTTAAATTGTGTTTAGAATTGTGTTGCCTACTGCAACCCCTGTACTTATTGTGTTTACAAAGTTATTACCTTTCTGCAAAGTACTTACCCAAGATCACTCATAATTGAGAAAAGTATATGTTGATACCTGTTGGTTCTAAAAATAAAACAACTATATCTTTTGATATAAAAACAATGGGCCTGGAGTTCAGTCCTTGAGTGTGTGAAACATTTTGCTGACTGAGTGTGGACAACACATGCTTTACACTGTCCTCTGGTACTGCCTTACTGCTCGACCAAGCTACCACTTTGAGAGTAAGGTCAGCCCTGACTTTAACCTCTGTTATACCTCTGGGGTTTGTGGTCTCTAAACCCACTGTACCTTACTTTGGTCCAGTATATATAAAGCCACTTTCTCACACTGTGTAGTAGCGGATCTTCAGGGCTCTTCCACACCATGTCATTAACTGGTAGATTACGGGGGTCTGGTCTGCCCTGGACCCTTGTTCGGTGAAGTGGCGGTGGGAGGATGTCCGCCAGCTGCCCCTACAGCTGAAAGCGGTGAGGTTCCGCAGGCGAGGAGCTGTTGAGACAAGATGGCGGTTGATGAGAAGCGGAAAGGCTCCTAAGTATCGGACACACTCCGTTGAGCTGCCTGCTCCCCCCCCTCAGACTCCATAGGTGCGTGATGGGGGTCAGCGGCCTGGGAGCGGCACTCCAGCTCAGAGAGGAAGAGGTGCAGTGAAGTAGCGGACGGATTGCTGGGGGACGCCCCCCCTCCCAACAAGCGAAATGACTGGCGGACGACTGAGTACATTCAACCCACTCCCTGCGTTTGCCCCTGGGATGTGAGTACACAACCACTGCCAGCCCCTTATGCCGTGGGGCTGCCACCTCACACAGCAGGTGCCACACATGCGCTGCCATGGAGCATGGGAAACTCCCGAATACCGAAGGCACCAGATGGCAGTGAGGCCTGCCAATAAGCACCCAAGCCAGTAGACACGCTGCCGACTGTTGGATATTTTACTGGCACACTGTGACCGGTGAGTGGCAACCTACGGAGGAGCCCGCGACACCTCCACAGTATGAGTGGAATGAGGCGGTGGCCTAAGTCTGAAGGTTTATCCCTACTCATGCACCTGCAGTGAGCCAGCACACTGGCAGGCAGGGAGAGAGGACCTACAGAGAGATTGAGGCCAGCGGATTGAGATGGAGGTAGCAGCCTCACCACAGTAAGGAGCTGCGGTGATCTGGTAGAGGCACAGAGACACACCCGAAGCACTGTAACTGGCAGCAACTCTGGAGTGTCGATCCCCCCTGCACATCTGAAGCGGAGAAGGCTAGCGGGAGGTAGACAGGGTCCCTTGGTATCTATATCAGAGTAGGCCTGCCCCTGGACGCACGGACCACTGAGACTTGGCTGGCTCCCACGGGGTTTGTATTCCCTCCCCTCCCTCCCACCGTGGTCACATTGGCAGCTGGGAGATATTGAACAAGCATACTGAGCCCGGCGTGTGGAGGAAGCACCCGGTTGCTTGAGTCTCCAGGAGGGCCTCTCCAGCACTGCATCAGTTTCTGCTCCCAACCTGCTCCCACACAACTACAGCAGAAGGCTAAAGAGTCTGCCAGTGGAGTGGATACTGACCACATGACCAGGAGTGAGCCCAACTGACAACGGTGGGGGAAGACAAAATGGCAAATAGCAGGACCAAAAAAGACCCTTCCATCAAAGATTTCCATGCAAAAACTCCCTCCAAGCGTGCAGGACCAGCTCTGGACTGGAAGATATAGAAGAGGACGGCATGGTTACGTGCTGCTTTATGGGATCTATCTTCAGCACCTTGACCCTGAAAACAGAGATGACCAAAGACATGAAGGAGCTGCGCCGTGAAATTGGCGACCCGGAACACCGGGTGGACTCCGACTAAAGATCTGGAGATGCCAGAGAAGAGGAGCTGGAGATGTGCCGCAGCAAAATATTGTAACTTAAGGAGTGCAACATGGACCTCAACTGCCACCTGGAGGATCTGGAAAACAGGTCCCAGAGATCCAATATCAGAACTAAGGGAGTTCCACTACAGGAGGATATGGGCCGCTTGGAAGACTTTGCCACATGACTCATCCGCCAGAGCGGCCCAGAGCTGGAGGGGAAGGAGATCCCCCTCGACCATACACATAGAGCGGGTCGCCAATCCCAGTCGCCCGGGACTCCACAGGACATTCTTACATGCCTTAACAACTACCACCAGAAGGAGCTCATCATGAACACGGTGCATGATGAAACCCATGTCCTCTTTGAAGGGATCAAGGTGTGCCTGTTCCAGGACCTCTCCCCATTACCCTGCAACGACCCTACAACATGAAGCCAATTACGGATTTTTTGAGGGACACAGGGGTGCAATACAAGTGGGGACACCCCTTCAGCCTCTTCTTTGCCTGGAATAGAGAAACATGCTCGACTAGCACACCTTCAGAGGCGGGGGCGATCTTGGGATTGGACCTGGATTAATGTGATCATACAGGGACCCGAGGCTCTCGGCTTCCCCTCTGGGGGCTGGCCGCCAGAGGCGCTCCAGTGCTCGACCCCACAAGAACATGAGTGAGCCGACCATGACAGAGAGTCTCGGGAAGAGATTGGCTTTGCTGCAACACCTCACCAGACGAGACCACTCACCTGAGCAAGGGGATGAATGACTGCCCTGGATTCAGGGGTTAAACTGCTCCCCCTGATATCATCTGGCTTCGTTGAGGTGGCACCGGGCTCCTGGCTGGGCAGGCCATACGGAGACTGCAAGCTTGGCCCCTGGATTTGCACCATCTTTGGATCGAACATTGAATGGCAACGGCGGAGGACTCCACTAACAGCCATCATCGCAGATGAACTACACAGATAGCCGACATCATGGACCCCGACTACGTAACTAATGGTTCCTCGCTGATTGCTGAATCTGTTATTCATGTTTCATTGTTTGTATCTTTTAACACATGCTCTGTGCACTGTCCACATTCACTATAGTTCCGACCCACCACACTCGCAGAGCAGGAGGGATCTCCCAGTTCAACTCTGACCCACCACCGCCATCGGTACATATGCCATGCTATGGTGAAGGTAGTTAGTCTCAATGGGAGGGGCCTAAACTCACCAGCAAAAAGAATAGTGCTATTGTCCAAGGTGAAGGCAACACAATACGACCTATACCTCCTACAGGAGACTCACCACTTGAAAAAGGACTGGAACCGTATGTGGTTGAAGTTGTTTGATGGCCAGTTCTGGTCAGCTGGGCCAGGCATGAGGGTGGGGTGGCCATTCTAATAGCCACACACTTTCAAGGCCTGGTCCTTCAAACACTGTAAAAGGTCACGGACCGCATGCTATCTGTGCAGATCTCCTTTAACCAATACGTTTTTACAGTTGCATGCCTTTATACACCAAACAATCATCAGGAACCCTTTATCCACCAGGCGATTGGGACGATTCTGACCACACCAGATATCAATATCCTGATAGGGGGAGACTTCAACCTAGTACTAGATTCCCCTTTGGATCGGACCCCGCAGAGGGCTGGCCCAGCGGGAGCGTTTACTCAGCAGGGACTCTGGTGACTTACAGATGCAGGGTTAGTTGATGCCTGAAGGGCGCTACACCCCTCCACAAGACCACAAGAAAATACTCACACTTCTCAGCCATGCACCAGTCGTATGCCAGACTCAACTTTTTATCAGTCTCTGCCTCCCTACTCCCGGCGGTAACGAGACGGACATTGAGGTTGCTTCCATCTCAGATTACTCCCCCATCATGCTTACGCTGTGCCTTTCCAATAACAGCCAGGACTCCAGGATGTGGCACCTTAACCCTAAATTGCTTTCTTATAACTCAGGGAGTAATCTTAGACTACCTCGCTATCAACGATACATCACACATTTCAATCTCCACCCTGTGGAACACTCTTAAAGCAGTAGTGATGGGAACCAACATAGCTATAGCGGCACAGCTCACCTGGGAGCATAGCTCTAAGAAAGCGGAGTTAGACGGGAAGGTGAGAGACATGGAGGAGGCGGACAGGATCCTACAAGGCACGATGACAACTACCCATTGCCAGAAAACAGCTTAGGGCCCTAGACATGGACGCAGCAGAATACAGGAAACCATCTACATATTTTTTACATTATTTTTGAATAACTTTTCAGTTTTAATCATGTATGCATATGCAACGTTACAATGATGTTTTATCAATTCCTATTATTGAACAAATGATTTTACCAAATGATTTTCTAAAAACCATAAGATATTAAAATGCACTTTATACTCTGAAGCAGTTGGACACTATTATTGAATACGTTGTGTTTTGCTCACTGAATTACGCCAGTAACTAATGTGTATGCCTGGGTAGTCTAGTTCACACAAATTATTTACCCTGACCCAGGAGCTTGATCCATATCAGGGGGTCCTTGTTTCTTCACATAGCGCAGCAGAATACGCCCCTCTCCGCACAAAACAGAGATACTACACCTGGGGCAACAAAGCTGGAAGACTTCTTGCTCACAGATTACGCACTCAGACCCAAGCGTGCTGCATGCATGTTTAAGTAGACCGAAACCAACACCCCCCTGAAACGAGATGTGGGGATCGCTGCAGAATTTGGTTGGTTTTATGCTCAACTATGTAGGGTAAAGCCCCTGTTGCCCACAAACTGCGCCTCATATATGGAACAGGCTTCCTCAAAATTATCAGAGCACATAGCAGCACCTCTGGGGTAAGACATAACTACACAGGAAGTCAGGGGCGGAGCTTGCCGGAATCCGAGATGGCCGCCTGATCCCGCAGCTCCGCCGTGCTGAAGTAATTATCCTGCAATATTCTGCACCTGAGCGTGTCATTTTGTTCACCACACCCCTTCCCCAGGGCCCGCTGACCACCGGGGAGTCTGCGGCGGTGTTTCCGATCGCGGCGAGGACCTGGTGCCGTTGCTCCGGGAGCGGAGAGGCGCAGCGAGGGGAGGGCCCTGCATCCCCGACCCACAGTGATCGAGCTGCCTGCACGACGTCGCGCGACGTGCGGCGGGCCTAACCTGGGAGACCCGGCCCTGGCGGGAGTTGGGCACCGCGGAAGCCACTGAGGAGATCCCGAGTTGGCGGATGACGCTTGAGAGCCCCACACGGGAGATCAAAGGAGGTGAGCCCTGGCCCTGCAGTCTGGTCGTGGTGGCCCGTATGCCCCCATAAACGATACTGGTGGAGTCCTTCGGTAGGCTGCTGCACCCACTGGGCGCCTGTCTGGACGTCCCCCGCTATCCTTGTTGCCCGAGCCCGGAGGCTTGTAACTGGGGGGACGCATCGGTGAGTTCCCCCCCTCACCCCCCTGGCCGTGCTCTGCGGTGGGGGGCTACGGCTGGCATTGTGGCGGAAGTGCTTCAGAGAGGGGGCATACTGTGTGGAGACCATTGCCTTGTGTCAGACGGACGCATGGGGGAGGAAGCTACAACAAACCTCGCTGCACGGAGGCTGAGATAGGGGGCGGACCCTTCCTGGCTGCAGACCGGGGGAGATCAGACCTGGTTGGTGCAACAACTGAGACCCTATTGACGAGGTGAGCTCTAAGTGGCCTGGTGTTTCTTACGACCCCGAGTGGCGGATGAGTGGTGCCCCCCCCTCTTCACGCTACAGAGACGGAGCGGAGCCTATGTTGGGGGAATAAAACAGAGCACAAGAAGACCCGGCCTATGCTGGGAGTTTACGGCGCACGCTGTGGGTGACCACCTGAACACAGTGGGGGTCCCCGGCCGTGATAGGCTGTGATTTAGTGCTGAGGCCGATCTCTCCGTTGAGCGACGGTGATCCCTTCCAAACCTGAGCCCGCTGGGGCTTATTACTGGTCAGCAAGCGAACACGACGATTCGCCTTTGTCTGCGCCCTACTGCTAATGAGCCCTGAGAAAATGGTCAAAGGGGACAAAACTCAGAGCAAGCTCCCGTTCTCGCAACGGCGATCACAGCACCAGGGAGCTGCAGTGGTGGATCATTCGCCCACGCCCCTGGAGGAGGAGTCTTCGGCTGGTTCGGACATAAAATCCCTCTTGATGTCCATGGAGAAGGGAATACAAACGAGCATCTCGTCTCTGGGCTCCAAGATTGATGCTTTCACCTATAGGATGGACCGTATGGCGAAACGAATAGACAAGCATGCGGAACGATTAGATATGTCGGAACGCAGGCACACAGAAGTAGAGGAGGCCCAATTGGAACTGGATATGGGACACAAGAAGCTTTATAAACTCATGCAAATGCTCCAGGATAAAACTGAGGATTTGGAGGCCCGCTCCCGGCGCTGTAACCTCAGGATCACTGGCCTTCCGGAGTCCACTTCCACAGGCCCCATGGAGGCTTTTGTGGAGAAGCGCCTTGTGACACTTCTGGGTGAGGGCTCTTTTTCAGCGATGTTTGTGGTGGAAATGGCGCACCGTTCATTGGGGCCAAGACCGCGACCGGGGGCTCCCCCACGTCCTATCATAGCGAAGTTGCTTAATTACCGCGACAGAGACACTGCTCTACGGCTGGCAAGATCTAAACCTGCGCTCCAGTATGAGGGATCGTCCATCTCCCTGTACCCAGACTTCACGGCCAGGGTGCAGGAGGGTTGTAAGCCCTTTATCCCATATAATAAACAACTGAAGAACCTGGGTTTGGACTACGCGATGCTGTACCCGGCGAAACTCAGGGTTAATCGCCAAGGCCATTCTCACATTTTCACGGACACTGCTGCGCTCCAACAGGCAATGAAAAGTTGGGCTAAGGAACGGTCCAACAATGCGGATCGCTCGACTGAGGAGGAAGAAGCTAGCAGTCAGCTGGATGAGCAGGAGTAGCTGAACTCCAATGTAGGCGGTAGGATAAGCTTGTGATGCTCGGCACTGCACAATGGTATTGCATTTGATGTTTGATTTTTTGGTACTGTGGGGTAGGGGGGGAAAGACCTCGAGAGGACAAGTGTCATACTCGTGGACTCCTGAACTTGGTTACTATGCTGTGCACTATGTCGCACTGAGATGTTGATGCTGGGTCGGGGGGGGGAGACGTTGTACAAAAGGTGGTGGTTCATTGTTTCACTTTTATGCTCATTTGGTGCTGACCTACATGGTGCGGCGGTAGCGGGGAGGTGGTCCTAGAAACAGATTGTGCATGGAAATCAAGCAGAGGATGCTAGGCGACCTTGGCCCCAGCGCGCATCGCACCACAGAGTTGTTTTTCACATGGTTTGGATTGGGCAGGGAGGGGGTGGGGGCGGGAAGGGAATCGGCCAGGCCAGGTTGGGGGTGGTCTGTAGTGGGAGGGGGGAGGGAGGGTTTTGTTCAGAAGTACAGATGAGGTTGGGATGGGGGGGAGGTTTTGAGATGTAAACTACGCACACTGCCATTGCCTGAAGTACGCCTTGACTTGCCTTGCACACGCTGTCCCCTCTATTGGGATGTCCGTTAATGACACATCGGGCAGCCAAGACTCGGCGCCTCCGCTATGAGTCCTCACATAGAACGTTAGAGGCCTCAATGACCATCGTAAACTTAGAAGAGTGCTGAGTTACCTTCAGCGGCAAAGAATAGATTTGGCTCTCCTACAGGAGATGCACTTGCCAGCAAATAGTAGAATGTACCTCTCGAGGGGCTTAGCCAGAAATTACACTGCAGCCGGATTCACTACTCACTCTAGGGGGTTTTGACATGGGTTAACCCAAGAGCCAGGCTGACTCAGACCCTCTTGAAAGCTGACTCAGAGGGGAGGTTTGTCATTTCTAAGTGCGACGCAGGAGGGTGGGATTTTGTGGTGGTTAATGTGTATGGTCCTAACTTTGATTCCCCGGATTTCTATAGAGCTTTGGCGTCTGCTGCTCGCCCACATGCTTCCTCGCGTATGCTATGGGGAGGGGACTTTAACCTAGTTCTTGATCCGATGCTAGATAGATCTGCAGGCCCACCGCGTAAGCCATCTGCCACGGCACAGACGCTGAGTAGGGAACTAATCACACTGGACCTTGAGGATGTATGGCGCTACAGACATGCTGAGAAGGGAGGGTACACACACTACTCCGCATTTCATAATATACACACTAGAATTGATTACTGGATGGCGACACCTGCATTAATGGGGAATGTCAAGTCTTGCATAGTACTGCCGCGCACCCTCTCGGACCACTCCCCAGTACTTATGGAGCTCCGCTCGCCTGTCAAACATATACCGCCGTTCACGTGGCGTTTCCCACCCTATTCACTGTTAGACGAGAAGTTCAGGGGGAACTGGCGGAGGACATAGACTTTTTTTTATACTAACGTGGGGTTGGTGGATAGTTATCAAACACTGTGGGAGACATTTAAAGTATACATTAGGGGCATGGCTATGTCCAAACATTCCAGTGTCCTCAAATCAATCAGAGGTCGATTGTCGCTACTGGAGAGGCGGCTGTCCGCTCTTGTGCAAAGTCAACACGTAAACCCATCCACTGAGGTCCTGGAGGAAATCAAGAGCCTGCTTACCGAATATCATGAAGAAGCAGACAGGGAGGTACAACACATGGGGAAATACGCTACGGCCAGGACATATGGAGAGGGGGAGCGACCTAGTTCCCTACTAGCTAGACTTCTGAAGGGCACTAGAGGGAAGACACAGAACACAGAATTGAGGACAGCTGAGGGTGGGTTGGTCACTGAGAATGCCAAGATAGCTGACCGGTTCAAAGCCTTTTACGCGGACCTGTATTCGGCTAAAGGTGGGCGCATGGACGACGACATTACTGATTACCTGGAACATATTGCATTACCTATGCTCTCAAATGCGCAGAGGGAATTTCTCATGCTGCCTATCGGCAAGGATGAGATAATGGAAGCCTTGGCGAGCATGCGCTCTGGTAGCGCTCCGGGCTCGGATGGCCTTACGGTGAGCTTTTAGAAAGCGTTCCAAGACAAACTGATCCCACACCTTTCTGCTCTGTTCGACGACATTTGCGTGGAGGGCAGTATGCCGCCGTCGATGAGGGAGGCCCTACTGGTGACTATACATAAGCCTAATAAGCCCCAAGACGAATGCGGTTCGTATAGACCGCTATCGCTCATGAACGTGGATGCCAAGCTATATGCTAAGGTGCTGGCTACTCTTGCACTCCTAGCGCCTGAGCTATTGGCCCCCGAACAGGCGGGATTCATCCCCAGTAGGAACCTCACGTATAATGTCAGGACGGTTCTTGGAGTAATCCAACACGTGAAGCAGGATGCGAAGGCCATAGCCGTATTCCTTGATATGGAGAAAGCTTTTGATTCGGTTGAGTGGTCCTTCATGGTTGGAGTCCTGAGGCCCATGGGGCTGGGCGAGCCCTTCCTCCAAATGATCGGCGCCTTGTACCACAAACTGTCGGCGAGACTGCGAGTGGGAGCCCTGGTAACGGACTCTTTTCCCATCGGCAGGGGCACAAGACAAGGCTGCCCTTTGTCGTCACTGCTCTACGCGCTGGTGGCGGAGCCATTGGCCTGCGCACTGCGCGAATACCATTGGCAAGAGGGTTTTAGTTTCCCGTCTCATGGGATAATAGTTTCTACATATGCGGATGACACCCTGCTCTATGTCCGAGACCCGGAGAATAACCTGTCCTCGGTGTTGCGTGAGGTGGTTCAATTTGGCGCCCTCTCAGGCCTAAAGATCAACTGGTCGAAATCGGTGACCTTTCCCCTAACTCCAGCTACCAGAAGCTTTGAAGAGGAATATCCACTGCAATGGTCCCAGGACTGCACACAGACCCTGAGATCCTAATACGTGAAAACTACGGTGTTGCTTATGATAGACTTGAGGACGATGTGGGAAAGTGGTGCGAACTGCCGCTTTCACTTATGGGCCGCATCGCCATCATGAAAATGGTGGTATTACCGAGTTTTTTGTTTCTGTTCAGTGCCCTTCCGGTGGTCCTGTCCAGACACTTCTTTAAGGCACTCACGCAACTTATGATCAAACTGGCTTGGGGGGGTAAGCAGCCGCGAGTGAAATGGAGTACATTGACGCTGCCGTATGAGATGGGCGGCTTGAATGCGCTGGATCTGGAGCTATATTACAGGGTGGCACAGGCCTCGCACCTCCATACTTGGATACACGGTGAGGCCAATATCCCACATGTTAGGCTGGAACGTCTATTCGCGGACCCCCTCCCCCTTCCAGCTACAGTATGTCTACCGGTTGACCGCAGGACGGGTGTGCTGGACTCCCTGACTTCTACGAACCACGCATGGCACTTTCTATCTAGGGCACGGAACTGTGAAATACTTTATTCCCCAGATATGTTGCCGGAGTGGGGACTATGGCTCCCTCCATTACAGGACAAGGCAGTGACAAAGGCACTGCGCTCGCTGGGTATAGCTAAGTTAGGCGACTTGTTCCTGGAGGGCCGGGTGAGGAGTTGGGAGCAGATACCTGCAGGTGACGGTGCTGTCTCCTTGCTGACAAGGTTCCACTTCCACAGAGTGCGGGGAGCACTGTTGGGTCTTTTGGGCCCTGAGCTCGAGGAACCGCCGGAGGTACCGGAGCTCACGCATACTATCAAGGTTGCGGAGCCCCGTAAACTGGTTACGACATTATACAAAAAGGCTATTATGTATGGGGAACAGGACCTCATGAAAGCTAGGATCGAGTGGCAACGTGACCTTCAAACTCCTATTGACGACGCCATGTGGCGGTACTGCTGTGGAAACCCTAAAAAGATCTCGCTGAATGGGAGGCACAGGCTTATTCATTTTAAGTTCCTGCAGAGGGTATATTATACCCCGGAACGGCTCCACAGGTATGGCCTGAACTGCGGAATGCGAAAGATGTCATGCTCTGGTCGCGGATTTTCTCCATTTGGCGTGACTGTGCCCGACTGTGCAGCAATACTGGGGCGAGATTTTTAGGGAGATGAGCGAAATTCTGGAGCTGGAAATTGCCCCAGACCCTGCGTTGGCCTTATTGGGATACTCAAAGCCTCTACCGGTGGCAATACGAAGACTAGCGGACATGGGTATGTTGATGGCTAGGCGAGTGGTAGCGACCTGCTGGATGAGAGGGCCCCCCGACTGCTAAGAGATGGGCGCACGATATGATTTACTGTTGCACACAAACGGAACACTATAGCGAGCTGCTCCCTCCGACTTCTAGGCTTAAGAATTTCTGGGGGCTATATAGAACACACCAGAACACGAGAAGTGTAGCGGGAGAGCGGGCTTAGTCGGGAGATGGTATACCGGCATCTCCTGAGCCTTCAGCACGACAGAGAGAGAACTAGGTACTTTTTCCGGGACTGGTACCGCGGCGGGGGAGCCTGGTGCGGACGGGTTGCTCTAATCTATTTTCTGGGGATTCCCTTAGTGTTGGTTGACGTACATGGGCGGTACAGATATGTGACTGCGATAACAAGCCCGCAGGGGCAGGTGAAGGCTTCTAGACTTACAGGATTGGTCAGGGCAGGTATGGCGGGGGGGGTAGTTTTCTTTTTGTTTATTGTCACTGCATCGGAGTTAGGGTTTCCTCTTTTAGAGCGCTACTCTACTTCACTATTGCATGCAACCATGACGGGGCGAGATTGCGGGTATGGGAGACCTCTACTTTGCATAAATAGGAACTGTCGCAGGTTTGTTAGATCTGTTGAGAGTCAGTTCATATGAGCATGCTGAAACGCCACCGGACCCCCGGGTTGTCGGTTTTATGACTGTCTTACATTTACATGACGTCTAATTTTTGCTCCCGAGTACTGATGCGGCCGGCCCCCGGGTTGTAGGCCTGAAGCTGTGTTACATTGATTTGGTGACAATAAAGTTCATTGAAAAATAAAAAATAAATTGAAAAAAAACTACACAGGAAGTCCTTGAGGCAATAGGAAGCCTCCATGTGCATAAGGCACCTGGGTAAAACAGGTTCATAGCTGCCTTTCATAAAACATTTGCTGAGAAACTGTACCCCATATTGGCCCAGCTATACAATTCCTTTAGCTCTACGGGCACTCTCACGGAGACCATGAGAACAGCCATTATAACGGTCTTAAAAAAACTGGTAAAGCATCCTCAGCAATACACCTCCTACCACCCCATATCCTTTCTCAATGTGGATGGCAAAATATTTACGGGGATTCTCGCAAGCAGGCTGGGACAGTATATGCCCGGTCTGGTAGACCTAGACCAATCAGGCTTCTTTCCTGGATGCACATTCAGGGACAACACAAAGCTCCTATTTCATCTAATTGACAAAACTAACCGCTCACAGACACCCACACTGCTTCTATCAATAGTCGCTGAAAAAGCGTTCAACCTGGTGCATTGTCCCTTCATGCAGATGGTGTTGCAGACCGTCGGTCTGTGCCCCTGCTTTCGCCATTGGATCTGGGTCAGCTATGCAGATCCAAAGGCCCTAGTTTGTGTCAATAATTCCCTATCTTCTGCATTTCCAATTAAGAGGTGTACACGACAGGGGTGCCACCTTTCTCCACTCCTGTTTGCGCTCTATATGGAGCCACTCGTGCATCACATTCAGGAACATCACTCGGTAAAGGGGTGTGAATGGGCGGTCAAGCACACAAGATAGCATTATACCGGATGATGTGCTGCGCATTGTTATCAAACCACTCCAGTCATTACCCCCATTGTTGGAGGAACTTGCAGCATTCGGGGAGGTATCAAGGTTCAAGATGAATGCCACCAAATCCCAATCCCTTAACCGCAGCATTCTGCGAGATGAGCAAGCACACCTAGCTAAAATATTCCTCTTCACATGGGCCACTCAGGGTATCTGATACTTGGGCATTCACTTATTCTCCACTGTTGACAGGTCCCTGTCACACAATTATTCCTCACTGCTGGCCACAGTGCGCACACTTATCCAGTCCTGG
This sequence comes from Lissotriton helveticus, assembly GCF_964261635.1. NCBI lineage: Eukaryota > Metazoa > Chordata > Amphibia > Caudata > Salamandridae > Lissotriton > Lissotriton helveticus. The sequence continues at coordinate 172,789,723 of NC_136060.1, forward strand.
CATGGGGACCCATCTCTTGGTCGGAACGAATAGCAGCCACAAAAATGTCTCTCCTGCCCAAGATTCTATATCTCATGCAGGCGATGCGGCTACAACCAGCACCCCCGATATGATGAAGAAACTACAATCCTCATTAGAGTCCTTCATCTAGGAGCCAGGATTGCAAGGGAGCGTACATATCTCCCGGTAGCTAGGGTGGTTTGGGTATACCCCATCTAATGCGTTACCACCAGGTGGCACAGTTGAGATTCCTATTGGAGTGGCAACGTCCTGGACTAGGCAGTAGCCGGCATCCATATATGGAAGATACCATGACTCCCCGTATGAACTGCCCCCAGGAGTGTGCAGCTCCCTGGTGGTCAGGGACACGGTCGGGCCTAGAACAGACTGAGCGCCCCTAAGTGCATCTCCACCCCGATCTCTCCCCTTTCCCCAATTATGTGAAATGCAGACTTTCCGCCGGCAATGCACAGACCAGCATACTCCCGCTGGCAGGAGGCCAATTGCAAATGCATTGGGGATCTCTTTGATGAACGGGGACTACTGGACCGTCCTAGGATCCAGCAGGATTTCGGACTCCCAGACTCTGAACGATGGCGGTACGCAGCAGTCCATCACTGGGGGGACCCAGCCAATGGTGCAAGCAGGCCCCTCACACAGTTTGAGAGCTGGCTCCTGTCACTCCTGGCTCCTGTCACTGCTGGATGACCGATTCTGCTGTCAGATATTTATCTCTTTTTAAACACCTCTGCCAATCCCCGGCTCTTGCCAGCCAAGACAAGATGGGAGGCAGAGTGTGAACGCAGGTTCACAGATAAGGAATGGACGGACGTCTTGCACCAGAATCACACGTCAGCCTGTAGCACCGCTGGGAGGGAGACACTCCTTAAGTTACTGCACTATTGGTACTACACACCTGCGCGTCTGGCTAAATGGAGGAAGGGATGTGACGATAAGTGCTGGCGCCATTGTGGCCACTCTGGTACACTATCTCACCTGCTGTGGGATTGTCCCAAACTGCATTGTTACTGGTCAGAGGTGCTCGCAGATGTTAAACAAATATTCAATACCAAGCTACCCCACTTCCCTAGCTATATCTTACTTGGGCTCCCTAACACATGAAAATACCCACTACGTTGCCCCAGGGCGGGGGCTATTACCTTGTCTCTATGTGCAGCGAAGCAAGTCCTGCTATCAAGATGGGGAACTGAGGCCACACCCACACAAAAAGAAAGGATACACAAACTTTGGGACCTGTTAAGTATTAAAAAGCTAACAACGGTAGCAAATCAATCCTGACCTAAGTTCAAGAAGACTTGGGGTTCCTTCCTAAAATACTTATCCAATACCTTCCTGGAACTCACCTGCCCAAAATACCTACGAACCTTGCGCCTCACAGCTGGGACACAACTTGACGCCTAAACAGTTGTATGGTGGGAGCCAGGACAGCATTGACATCATTTCACTGCACACGGACATGGCATGTTTTGTTTATTGAAATTCCATTGATACCTTTTGTTAATTAATTAACTGTTACGCCCCTCCCCCTATTCCTCTCTTTGCCGGCTATTGGATGTAGGTGAATGACATGTATACTCCTCTTGAAACAATACAAATTGATACAACCCTATATTCGGGGCTTGATAAAGGTCACCCTAGAGTTCACCTAGCTGAGAAAGGGATCTGAGGTTACATGCTGATCAACAAAGATTGAAAAAATCGGAGGAAACAAAATAAATGCGAAAAAAACAGCTTCTCTTTGCATTTTATCAATGCAAATATTACAGTATTTTTCGTGAAGTTTCTTTGCTCAATCAAAGCATAAGAGAACCGTGCTTAAAAATTGGCAGGACACTGCTTCACACTCCAGCACTCAGTTTGCCCCGATGCATCATAATAAATGCAGAGCATGATAACACTTTAAAAAATAAATAAGAAAAGTGGTAATGCAAAGCTGAGATTTATAGAGAGTGGTAGGGAAAGGAAGGGTGATTGACAGGTCATTGACTAGCCTGTGTGCAGTTTCTATGACATCATTATGCCACCAGTGCTGGCAGTTTACATGCCTGACAGCGGTAGGGGAAAAAGCACACGCTGAACTTGAGACGATGGCTACAGAGATGCTCGGCTTCCATGAGTGCAGAGTCTGTTGTGCACAGGAGATGGCAATGCCCTCTTTCATTTTTGGACCAACCACATGGTAATTGCGCCTGGCTTCCATTACAAGCAATTATCTACCGCCAGAGCCCGATCAACCATGGGAGTTATTGTTTTCAATAACCACCAGGGAGGCAGGGCTTTTATGAGACAAGGGGGTGTGTTATTGCAGTTCATCTGGACCTTCTGAAGCCACAAACATCAAAGAGGCACTGTTGTGCTCTAAAAACACATTTCCATGTATCTTTTGGGCGGTTCTGTGACCTTTGAGGTTGCCTCAGTATGACAGATGTCCTACTGTATGTTAAGACGTCAAGTACTATGCAGGCTACTTTGATTTATTTTTAAGGGTTCTTTAACTTGATGTATTCACCCTGTCACAAATGTTGCATGATATGTGGACGAACTAGTATGGTATGTACACACTGTAGGGTATATTCATCATAAATCAAGCAACACGGCATGGAAGCTGCAGAGCTTCATTGCGTGAATGATCAAAAATAGCACAGCAACATTCTTACAAAGTGTTGCGTTCCCATGACAATATCAGCGATGGACACAAAAATAACGCTATGAGTACCAAACGCTGAATATGGTTTAACAATGGCCAACGGCACGCAAACAGAATATTTTATAACGATTGCAGGCTTGAATACATTTTGCTTTAAGGGCAACCCTTGACTACATGCATCTTCTTGCAGAGACCACCCAAGGATAAAGTACGTAACAAGTAAAATTTGTAATAAAATTAAACGTGTCACACACTGTAAATTTGTCGCTAGCATTAGACGCAACACTACTTAATGCTACATTGAATGTCTTTTGCAGGTCTGAGTTTGCGTAAAATTCAATGTGAGCTCGTATTTTCCCAACCCGTTCAACTTTTCATGCAAAAAATCGTTTGCCTTGCACACAGCCCACCCATGCTAGACATTACATTTTGGTCTCAATGTTTATGATGTCACGTATGTCAATGTATCTAGGTCTACTACAAACATTTATAGAAAGTTTATACAAAATTACTGCTGCATTAGTTTTTCCAGATTCTATTTAAAGCAAACTAAGACAAACAAGCATGTATGGGAATCACACAAGATGAAATAGTGGTGAGCGGCATAAGAACTCATCAGGCCTTTTCATCACCAGAAAGCTCCTCTTGTAGATACATGCCAGTGCTGATTTAGTCTCCTATATTACCTACCCTTCTCCTGAGTCATGCAAGATACCATATGACATTTGCTCATTGGGTGTCTTCTTACCATTTGCTTGAAGGCAATTTGCACAGTGCAATTTTCTCACTAGATGAATGAATGAATACTAGCTTTGTAGAGCGCGAACTTTGCCTGGGGCGTCAAGGCGCTATGGAAAGGGGCCAGCAGACGATTGTGCGAATATGTACAGGGTTGCAGAGTTGAAAGGGAGAAAAACCAGGTCTTCAAGGCTTTGCAGAAGAGAGAATGAGTTTCCAATCCAAATATTGAGGAAGGAAGGGAATTCCAGAGTTTGGCCGCAGCCAAAGAGAAAACTCTACCCCCCCCCCCCCCCAATCATTTCCTGAAACTCTGAACTATCAGAAAATTCTTGCTAGCAGATCTTAGCTGCTTGGTGGGGACATATCTTCGAAATAGTTTTTAATGCCTTTCTGACCCATTATTCTGGAAATCCTTGTGAACGAGGCAAATGGCTTTAAATACAATTCTCCAACCCAGCGGGAGCCAATGCAGATTACATATTGTGGCCGAGACTGAGTGATATTTGGGAAGACCCATCACCAGCCTGGCAGCAGCGTTCTGCACTAGCTGTCGATGCATGAGCCCCTTTTTAATACCCAAATAGAGAGCATTACAGTAGTCCAATCTGGACAACACAAGGGCCACAACTGCCTGTTTTCGGGAGGAAAAGGAGAGAAATTGGGAGATCTTTCTAAGAGTCCTTATAATCCCAAAGCAGGTGGAAACTGTTCTACTGAGTTGGGGGCCTAGGGAGAGGGAATTGTCAATTATGATGCCTAACTTTTTAGCACTAGACCCAAGGCAGGGGCCAAGTGTATCCGGCCACCAAGCCTCTGACCAGGTATCCTGATGATGTGCAAAAATTAAAACCTCAGGTGTATCCCCATTGAGCCTGAGATAGTTCTCAACCATCCAGGAAGCCACTGCCTGCATGCAGTTTTTAAAATTTGTCGCCGAAGCTTCTACGCTGTCAGTGATGGAAACCATAATTTGAGTGTCATCAGCATAGGATAACACTTACAACCCAAAAGATCTTACAACCCTGGCGAGAGAGGCAACATAAATATTAAAAAGGGTTGGGCTCAATGAGGATCCCTGAGGGACTCCACAGAACAGCTGATTAGAAGCTGAGTAGAATTGGCCCATCTTCACTCTTTGTGGCCGGTCCATAAGAAATGAGGTAAGCAAGTTCAGGGCAGAGCCCTTGAACCCTATTTCCCTAAGCCTGCCGACCAGTCTTAGAGGAGAAATAGTATTGAAGGCCGCCGTACGGTCCAGAAGGATCAGTAGTGTCATATGACTGGCGTCAACCTGACTTCGAATGTTGTTAAGTACAGAGGTTAACGCCGTCCCAGTACTGTGCTCACTTCTGAACCCATGCTGTGATCCATCGAGCAGCTGATGTTCCTCCAAATAGGGACCAAGATGGAAATTCAGCTGTTTCTCCAAAGTTTTTGCTGGTACAGGTAACAGGGAAATGGGACTGTAGTTTTTTCTAACTCAGCTGGGTCCAGAGAGGGCTTTATTAGAAGGGGTTTAACCACTGCAGTTTTCAAAGAGATGGGCTACTGCCAGGATATGATAACAGTGTTAAGTAATGAGGTCATGTGGAAAACAATAACCTCCCTTCCTAGATTCAAAATTTTCAGAGGGCAGGACTCCAGCGGGGAGCCAGACTTGATCCCATTTAGCAACCGATCTGTATCCTCTTGCAATAGAGGAGGGAAGGAAAAGGGATTACCTTCCTCCATTGGAGTTACCAAATGATCCGCAACCGAGTGCAATGGAAGACCTACATTAATTCCTCCAGCATTGAGGAGCTCCAGGGAGGAATATATTTCCTTGATTTTAGATTGGAAAAAACATGCCCTTTTCTCACAAAGACCCTGGGAGAAGTCACTGTAAGCAGTGGCTGAGGGGGCCAGGAGATAATTAATCACAGTAAAGAGTCCCCTTGGAGACCGTAAGGATTCAGTCATCCTATAATAAAATAATACTTTTTCCTCTGTGATAGCATTTTTGTATTCTCTTAATCTAAATCTGTGCAAATCTCTTTCGGTTGGCTTAAGATCAGGGCGCCATTTCCTTTCTTGGTGTCGGCATATTAAGTTTCCTCAGTCTCTCTGAGAACCAAGGAGCCGAGGGCCGATTTCTGGCCTCATAGTGCTTCTCAAGAGGAGCGAGGAGATCCAAGGCTGCTAAAAGCCAGTTAGAAAAATCAGAGTAAGCTGAATTAACGTCCAAATGAGAAGGCCGTACATAGTTGCTAAGTGTGTTAAGAAAGGCCTCCTTATTAATAAGGCTGTTTCTCTTCTTTTACACCCTAATCTTGATATTGGGAGCTATATAAGATGCTGCAATTTGCAGCTGGGATGTGATAGCATAGTGGCCAGACCAACAGAGTTGAATAGGTTCCTCCACCCTATTCCGAGAGTCGTTGGGAAAAATGCTGTCCAGTGTGTGTCCTGCTATATGAGTGGGGCTCATAACCATCTGGGAGAGACCACAATAATCCATAGTTTCTAAAAATACTTGCGTTTCTGTACACAAAGTCTTCTCCAGATGAAAATTAAAATCACCCAGGAGAGTTATGTTAGATCTTGCCAAATAGGGCTCTATTAAATTGCTAAAGTCCTGATTGAACATCACTCTAGGTCCTGGTGGCCGATAGGTCAGTACTCGAATAAAGCTTTCAGTTGGGAGGACCTTCAAAGAGAAATATAGGTCCTGATAGGAGGCGGTAGTAAGTGGCTCAGTGAAGCAAGAATAAATATCTTTATACAATATGTATCACGTAACACTCTTGTGATCATCCGGTGTAAGCCCAGCAGCTGCACTCATGTACCTGCACCTTGTAGAGCCTTACTTTAATGGCACTACAAGAAAATCCGAGAACAACGATAGCCCAGCCGTGGAGCACATGCCTTATGGGCTGGTGGAGTTGTGACTCTTGAATGCCTAGTGAATGAGGGCAGCCACACCAGCACACAGTGAGGGCACAGTGAAGAGAGGGTGAGCTGTGAGAGATGGCGCATCCTGGGATAGGCAGCTCAACAGCCGGAGCCTAAGATCAGAGAATGCACACTCTCGGAGAGAAATGGTAGGTGACAGACCGAAAGAGTGCACTGACCAAGAGTTGGCACGAGTGAGCACATTCTGGAACAGAGCATCAGCAGGGATGGAGGGTTCAAGAAGAGGGAACACCGTGCTTGAAAGGGCAGAGAATATGAAAAAGTGTGCAGACTGACAGTGTGAGAGGGCACAACATGCGAAAATATAGTCAGAGAGGCGGGGTGGGCACAGCGCTAGAGAGATGGCACACAGCAAGAGAGTTACGAGACAAAGAGAGCGCACAGAGTGGGAGAGAGGCTAAATAGTGGGGAGAAAGCAAAGGCAAATAGTCAGATACTGCAAATGTAAATGGAAATAGTTCACAATTCTGGCATGCAAACCTGCCCAGGTGGACTCCGCGTCTGCATGTGCACATACACATTGTGACTTACATGCTTACATGCCAAGGACACAGACAGCGAGTGTGGCGGATCGGGGTGGCCGGCCAAGCACTGGATAGCTTACTATTCAGCTGATATTTAACCCCACTGGATTCATAATGACAGAGGCAGCGTGACTGATGGCAGTCCCTGGATTGAGTTGGTTGCTTTTACTGCGGCCTCGTGTGGCACAGAGGGGGTCAGCACGGGTGAAGGTCTGCAACAGACATAAACAAGAGACAGGCGGAGACTACAAGTAGAGTGAGTGAAAAACAAGGAAGTAGAAAGAGCAAAAGTGGGTGGAGAAGAAGAGAAAAAAGAGAGGTGGGAAGAAGTATAAAGAGATTCATTGTTAGCAGAGTACTATAAAAACGTAAACTCAATGCCAAACATATGTACGCTGAGAGGGATGACTTAATAACCATTGCATGCAAAAATGCAGAGTAGAAAGAATGTAACGACAGTACTGATAGTCCACAGGTAATTGTGTTTTGTAGGTGTTAATATAGCAAAGAATAATAAACGTGTGAATTACCATAATGAAGGAGAGAAGTAGGGAGAGAAATGCACTAGTTTGATAGGAGGTTATAGGAATACATAACAACAAATAATAACAGTAAACTAAAATACTTCAATGAATTCTGAAGTAAAATTTTCAATTAAGCTAATGTAAATGTTCACACACAGTGGCATCGTTAAATGAATGTTTATAGGAGTAAAAGATAAGTGTTGTAGTCTATATTATGAATAAACACAAAACAGATACGAAAATGAATTATAGACAGACCCAAATCTATGAAGGTGATCCTTCCTCTTGCCAGGAGTTTGTCAATCATAATATGTGATCATCATATATTACTTTATTTAATGTTTTGTGTAAATGCATGGTTACCCTACTTATAGGGCGTCCTGGCTCTATCCTGAGTAGTAGTATCACAAAGTAGCAGAAAGAGAAGAGCATCTGGATATATCCGATCAACTAAAATAAATGTGTCTTCAGAAGTTTTTGAAAAGTAAGAGGGCTTTGAAGAGGCATGTCTTGCGGGTAGGCGCCAGTGAAGGGATATCAAATGAGGTGAGATGCAAGCATTCTATGAAGGCCAAGGATGAGGAGAGCAGCACCTTTTGGATAAGTCTGTAAATAAGGTATCCAGTTATACTGAGATGAAGAAAACTACAATAGTCCAGACTGGATAGGATGAGAGATTGCACAACTGTATTTCTGTGTCTGGCTGGGAGCAGATAAATGATCTTTCTCATCAAGTGAAGCTTGAAGCAGCAAGTAGCAAATCGGCTGCTTCGTTGATGTCAGCCTGGTAGTAGTGCTCTGCTATACAGCAGAACTAGATGGCCTTGTGATAGGCCTAAATTAGTTCCTATGTGGCCATAAATGTGACAAAGTTGGATTGGTGAAACGTAGATATAGTGTATGATCTCTTTTGTGGGTGGGGCCAGAGACCAGCTGAATGCGCCCCATGTCTACATAGGAATCCACCTGGTTGTAAGCTTCCTTGGCCTCTGGGAAAAGGATATTAGATTTCTATGACAGCAGAGAGATGTAGGGCCTGATTTAGAAGTCGGCGGAGGGGAACACTCAGTCACAAACGTGATGGATATCCAGTCCGCCGTATTAAGATCACATTCTATCCTATGGGGAACGTAATATGGGGAACGGGGCACCTGTCACGTTTGTGACGGAGTATTCCCTCCACCAACTTCTAAATCAGGCGCTTAGTCTGAAAGGGTGCTCACATATTGCCCAAATTTATCTATAGGTGATAAATGAGTACGAATTTGAAGGTCAAGGATGGGTCACTGAGTCATGAAGTGAGAGACGTTCAACTGGAGGGTTTCAATCCCTTTAAAGTGTGGAAATCTTATAGTTGTCTTTGTTTATTAAAGCTACACTGCCCCCAGCATGGGATTGCTAATATAACTGTATATGTATCTGTATCTAAAAGTATGGGTGGACATTTGCATTTTCGGCAGGGTCGCCCTTGATTTTTTACCTTTTTGCTGAACCCTATATTTGTTGGTTATACAACGTTGCACATGGTACTCATGCTAAGTAGTAGTAAAGTGCCTGTGCTCCCCATTTTGGCATTTTGAAATTGGAATACTCCTGAATGGCATATTTAACTTACCTGTAAGTCCCTAGTATATGGTATAGAGTGTACCAAGGGTATGTAAGTTAACTGTCACTAGTGGGTTGCAGCAGCAATTTTGCCAGCTACGGTCCGTGCAGGTAAGAGCTGTGGGGTGGTGGGGCCGGGTGGGGGCGAATTTCGACAGACGACAAGGGAAATTTAAATAAATAATTAATTTTCCCCTGTCGTCTGTCAAAATCTGCCCCACCTGGCCCCACCACTCTTACCTGCACGGGCTGCGGCTGCCTTGTGCCACCCATTGTAGTGCCCAAACAAACCTGTTTCCAGGCCTACCATGACTGGGGGTGAGTGTTTGATTTGTTCAAACGCTCCGTCCATCATCCCCTTTTGTACCATTGTAGCCTGGCTGTGCAGTTTTGAACTGCCAGTTAAATATGTAAAAATAAACTATTCTTGACAGATCAATACCTTCTTTTTAACTATCTTGCTCGGATGGATTGGGACTTAAAGAATTAAGCCAGAAGGCAAAATCTTTGACCTGAAGGACCAAAAGGATGAACCTGATTAGTATATCTGACCAGCGTTCCATCGCGGTTAGCATAAAACTGTGCCTAAGTCCAGTTCTACCTCGACCATTGACCATCACTGGCACTATATGCTTCTTGGTGCTATTTTTACTTCAAACTTTAAAAATTCATATTTTCGGTTCCTTTTTTTTCAAATTAATTTGGGGATTTCTATTGGTTTGCATTTCTGGCTTTGTTATGTTATGTTACTAGTATTTATATGGCACACAAACACCAGGTCAGTTTCTTAGCGCTTAAGTAACAGAAGCAGAACACCCTGCCCACGACTTTAGTCATAGGCTTGTCAAAAAAGCCATGTCTGAAAGCCATTGCCTGAATCTTATATATCTGGGGATAGATCTAATCTTCAGAGGGATGGAGTTTCAGATGTGGGGAGAGAGTACAGTAAACCTGGACCCACCCGGTCTCTTCTTTTTGAATAAAGGGATTGTAAGGAGATTCATTTGAGTGGGTCTTAGGCTACAATTGGGGGTACAATTATTATTAGTACATAAGTAGTTTACTACTGTTTAGGTACTGCATACATAATGTACACTTTACCTGTAAGTTAAGCCTGTCTACTCTGTGCCATAGATACCAGGGTGTTGAAGTCAGGTTTATTTAGGGACCTTAGTGGTTCACTCTGCCAAGGACTTTGAATATTACTTGTGGTGGGTATGCACCCCCCTCAACTAATAACCCAAATTCGTACAAACGTCCTATAGGAACTGATGTGGGTTACAGAGACCTGAAGAATCTTTTAACAAGCTCTCTTTGATAAAAATCAGGTTGAGGAAAGATTTGAGAATGCAATCATGCAGTACCATGATTTAATAAAATAATGCAGATTCTATATCTATTTCTTAACGGCACACATAAAAAACATGTGGTCCCATGTGCGAGAGGGCGATATCAGTGATCACAGGTTTGGACGATGACATGGTAGTGACTAGGGATGTGAGATAGAGTTACTTTCAGTACAGATTGTCTAAGAAGCTGGTTGCAGGAATACTACAATTGGTTCACCTTGAAGTGATAAAACAAATTCTCTACTTAACTAAACTCAAATGGAAGTTGAGCCACCAGCATTTCCAGCCCTATTACCTGCTGGTATATGGAAAGTTGCAGACAGGCTTAGCATACAAATGGTGAAAGATGCTATATATATCTTGAAAAATGATAGGCAATCATGACAAATTCAGATTTTTTGAAATGCCTGTAAAACCAAATAGTTATTCACCATTTTGAATGGAATTGCGATAACAAATGCACTGTTTGCCACCATGTTTCCAAAGTTTTGTTAGGGAAAGAACCCATGTGCCATCTGTGCTGGTTTGACACACCATGAAGATATTAAAATAGTTCAGAGTTTCCTGTAAACCGTGAGTTTTAGGCCGATTTCTTTGAATAATGTTCAGTAATGGTTCATTATTTGGACCCAAAAATTCTGGTAACGGACCCCTGAAGCACCCTCAAAGAAATTGCCATTGTTAGCTTCACTTTAAAATTCAGGGTTCAGGGGTTATCCCCAATGACTTTCAAAGTTCCCCAGCTGCCACGTGGATACACCAAATACAAATGTACATGTTTGAGAGTTAATCTATGATATAACCAATAGGACATCATCTTTTGTCTACTGGAATGTGAACAGCTGTAAAAAATGCATGTTATTTCACCTTAATAATTGTTATTCACAGGGGTGGGCTTATTTTTCCCTAAACATAATTACTGTATCCCATAACAAAGACTTTGTGAATGTGTCTATTCAGATCTAATGAGATATGACAAGTTAATTTCCAATTTTGTACTCTGTTTACTAATGTCATTTGTTTTATATGTTGAGCCACGATATAGCAGCCAATGCAAGCATCTGTAAATGCATTACAAAATATTTTTCCTTTCTGAAAGAATACCTTTAGGGTGTATTTTAATGAAATTGAAACACTGCTATGGTTTTAATTTATAACAAAAGCCTCTAATGACAATACATTAATAAAGGAAATCATGGCAATTAACATACCATTTATGCTTGTGAATTTTATCATTTGTTTCTTCAGATTATGACCTAGGCAATGCACTTGCATGAAGGTATAAATGCAGATTGCACCACTGACATAAGGGACAGAATAAGTGCAGACACACATATACGACAATGACAACAGGAGAGGGTTGCTATGTGGTCAGTCATGACAGCCCGCCTGTCCTTGGATATTGCCTATGAGTGTCTGCACTGGATGCCTGTGGTGGGCTGGTTCGGATGTAGGAACAGCAAGTAAAACATGCCATATTAAATAAATACATAAGATGCACGATACCATATCCTTTCTCGGCAAACATATGGTCACTTTTAAGAGCTCCAAAACAAGCCCGCTAGCATGACCGTGAGCTTGAGACCTCTGGACTGTGTACAACCAGATCTCAGGAACTTAGGCTTTCTCTCAGGGATGAGCCATGCCTACATCACAGTCCAACATCCGCCGTGCAGTGCAGCCTGGGATTTAGGTGAGGTGCCTGTGCATTGGAGTGGTGGGGCATATTCGAGCCAGAACTCCCAGATCTTCCCACATCTTGACAGATGCAGGTGTGGGGGTCAGGACACTGCTCTAGAATTCTAGTTCACCAACTGCAGATGACATGCAACCATCTAAAACTGAGAAAAACTGAAGACAATTCCGGCAAAGCTTCAACAAAATGACATCAAAGGATGAGATGAGGGGAAAAGGTTGACTTTAAAGGGAATTGTTACCCAGTTACTTTGTCATTCATGTGAATGCACAGTGCATCCACATAAAGTAACAAAGTAACATGTGCTTCTCTTCCACTTACTACACCAGGGAAAAGCTTGGTGGGAGAAGGGAGGTGGCTGCCTTGTGTTATATTTCAGCTGGAAAGAAGTTCCAGAAGTTACTTTGTATGTATCTACTGGAAAATCGCTGGTGTTTTGTATTGTGGGCAATATAAACTCCCAAAATTTGCTTAACAGAAGGTTATTCAGATAGTAAATTTTAGATGCGGAGAAGACACTTACCTATACTTTCAGATTTCCCACTGCTCCTGAATTTTCACCATTCGTGGCACATAAATGAGTAGCTGAGGGTCTTTGAACAGAAATGCGTGGGAGACAGGGGCGGCTCTTCCATTAGGGCGGAGGAGCATTGCCCCACTGCTTTCTCGCAGTGCGAGAAACAGAAACTTAAAATGGTATTTTAAATACAATTTTATGTATCTGCTTTTTGTACCGCGAGAAAACAGAAGGGTATGCCTGGTTGGGGCGGGCGGGTCGAGGAGGACTGGCTTGCCAAATGCTGTGGGCCCTGACTGTTTGGTGGCCCTCTGGGGCCGACCAAACCAGTCATGCGTACTTTGCATTTTCACTATGTAGGCTGCATGCAGCCTACATAGAAAAAATGGTCTCCCCATAGGCGCCCAGCTGTGCGCTGTCCCCACCAATTACAAAGCTGCCATTGCAGCATTGTGATTGGCTTTGGGGAGGGAGGCTGCCTGCTTCCTGTTCCAGGAAAACGCGGGACCCAGCCAGGAGCGAAGGCGGCGTGGGACCCGGTAAGGTAAGTTCTTCTTAATATTCGCCCCCCCCCCCCCCGTACGAACCCCCGCATGACTCCCCCACCCGCGAGTCATGCCGGCCACGACTGGTGGCAGAGGACAAGGCAACGCATTAAAATTAAGGGAAAATCCACACAGTCATAACTCTAACGTATATGCATTTCCAAACTTGCACCACAGTAATTGAAATTAAGGGGAGGTATAAATGTGAGCATGTGAGAAAGTACAAATATATTTTCAGAAGGACTGTATGGAAACTAAGGACTACAAAAATAATTTTCACAGGAAAAGGAAAAAGAAGCATAAGATCATTTTTTAAGTTGTGTAGTTTCATAATCCTACCTATGCAAATACAATACAAAGAAACTCATATTCACAAAGATAGGAGAATGAGCGTACTCCAGAACTTTCAAGTGAGCCTGGTGCTGCTGGTGCAGCTGTGGGAAATGGGCCTCGAGGCAGGCCTCTTTCATTCCCTTTTTTCTTAGCCTATGCATGGCTGCGTGTATATGAAAGGCATAGGCTAAGAGATTTAGCTGAGGACTTCCTTGCTAATGTCGACTAGAAGTTGCAGGGCAAGTAAGAAATGAAGAAGTTACTACATAGCACGTCTTATTAAAATCTGTATTTGTGCTACATTTGATGTTGTGCACCACCACATCATTCTACAAATAATTCATCATCTCAGAATACATGAAACTGCTCTGATATGGATTGCCTCAATCAAAGTCGAACAAACCGGGTGTTCTGATCACCTCTCAAATCTGCCCCCTCACCAAACAGTGGGGTGCCCATTAGTGGTCCATCATAATTCCTCTCTTATTAAACATCTACCTAAATCATATAGAAGACCTGTTTATTGTTCAACCTCACCGGTTATAACTATGCAGATGGTATGCAATCATTCTAAAAACGGACAGCCCATAAGACCTCTAAACATCAAGACTTGATAACTACCTCCATTTTTTTTGTTTAAGAGATTTTTATTGAGTTTTTCAAATACAGAAAATAAAAGAGAAATTGGAAACAATAAAAAAATGGAAGAAGGAGAAGCAATAATAAAATACACATAGCATAATTAAAATATACAAATAAGTAATTAATCTATTGATGTAAGAATCATGTAACAATTGAAGGAAGAAAGGAAGCAAGAAAAGAAGAAAGGAAAAAGGTGAGAAAAAGAGAAGAAGACAGAGAAGAAGAGGGAAATAAAGGACTAAAATTGTACAGGGAAATAATATAAAGAAAGAAAGAAAAGAACTAGTGGATGGGAGAATGAGTAGAGAGATATGTAGTAAAAGGTAGCTAAAGAAGATCAGATTGAATTTTTTGAGTAAGAGAAATAGAGGAAACAGTAGCAATCCTATGTTCATCACAAATAAAGTTCCACCAAGTTACTAAAGATATTTTAGAGTTGTCTTTCCAGGATGAGAGAATAACTTTAAAAGCTAATGCAATAAAAAGGTCAAATAACAGGGAAACAGAGGATGAATCAGCAACATCAGATGATAAAGATCCTGGAAAAATATTTTGTAAGGATAAAGTAACATCGCATTTAAAAATGGACATGCAAATAGTCCAAACGGACTTCCAAAAGGATAAAACATTAGAACACTCATAAAGTTGATGTTTCAACGTGCCCGTTTCAGTAGAACAAGACCAGCATAGCGGAGAAGAAGATGGTGAAAATTTGGAAATAGAAACAGGAGTAATAATAGCTCTATGGTAAATGAAATACAGAGATTGGGTTATACGAGTAGTAGCAGAAACTTTGAATAACTTAGACCACAGCTTGCCCCAGGTTGTAATAGGAAAAGAAACTGACACATCAGTTTCCCATGCATTTTCAATAGAGGATTTGGGTCTTTCAATAACATTTGATAACAATAACCTATATACAAGTGCAGCTTTAGGTCTGTGAGTTGAGAATAAGGGGTATAGGGGAGTGGAAGGGGTTAAAGATGGTGAATTAGTTGGGAGGAGAAAAGTGGCTAGGTGAGATTGTAAGGCATTACAAATGATGTTATATTCAGTGAGACAAGAGTCAGGTAATTGATATAAAACTTGTAAGGTATGAAAGGAAATAATAGAATTTTGGTGAAGTAATTGGTGTACAAAAATATTCCCCTTTTCCTTCCAATATTTGTAGTAGAATGATTTACTTTTATATTTAAGAAATTTATTATACCATACACTGGAGGACAAAAAACATTGAAAAAAAGAAAAATCCTTAGAAGATGTGTTATATAATAGAGTTTAGGAGTATTTTAAAATAGGGTTAGTAGACAGAAAGGTGCAGGTCGACATAAAAATTACATGTTGAAAAGTAAATCCTTTAATAAGGAACGCTTGAATAGGATCCATCTGGTAACAGGAATATCAACAAACTCATAGGCTAAGGCGAAGGATTGCTTAATCAAAAAAGCCAAATGATAGGCTTTAAAGTTTGGGAAACGCACACCACCTTCATCCTTAGAACAAATGAGTTTTTGTAAAGCAATTCGTGGGTGTTTGTTATTCCACAAACATTTTAAAAATAGGTATTGGGAATCCGAATAGGTAGCATAGATAATGTATATAAAACATGAGGTGCAATCATCATTTTAATGGTATCTAACCTGCTCCAAAAGGAAAGATACAGGGGGACCAAGTAAGGAGGAGTGTTTGGATTTTATTTAGTAATGCATGAAACGTGAATTTGATTGTGGCAGGTAGAGATGGAGAAAACCAAATGCCAAGGTATTTAATTTTTGAAGTACACCAGGCAAAGTTAGTGTCATTAAACATAAATTGATAACATTTGGAGTTTAAGGGCAATACTTCTGTCTTTGAGAGGTTACGTTTATATCCGGAAATACTGGAGTATAATCGAACTTCATTCATAAAATGTGGGAGAGACTCAATCGGATTAGACATGTAAATCAATATATCATCTGCATAAGCGGATATTTTAGTTTCTATGGAATTATGTTTGAAGCCAGTGATCTGTGAGTTAACACGAATACGCTCAAGAAATGGTTCAAGGCATAGGATGAATAGTAAAGGGGAAAGAGGACAACCTTGCATTGTGCCTCAGGCCAAAGAAAAAAATTTGGAAAAATGATTATTAACAAAAATACTGGCTCGGGGGCAAGAATACATAAGTTTAATATATGAGATAAAAGAAGGGCCAAAACCATACCATTAGAGAACTCGGAACATAAATTGCCAATTGATACGGTCAAATGCCTTCTCAGCGTCTAAAGACATTGCCGCAAGGCGAGATTTGTATTTTTTACCATAAGAAATTATATTGGCAAACATCCGAGCATTGTCCGAAGCTAGTCTGCCTTTTTCAAACCCAACTTGATCGGTTTTAACCAATAGAGGGATAATAGTTTCAAGTCGGGATGCATTAATTTTGGCAAACATTTTGCAATCGTAATTTATTAATGATATAGGACGATAGTTTTTGCAGTGAGAATGGTCTTTATCAGGTTTAGGGATTATAACAATTAGGGCATCCATTAAGGATCCAGATGCTTTCGCATCCGCAATGAAAAAATTAAAAAGTGCCATAAGCTTGGGGACAAAAATGGAAGTAAAGGAGTTGTAAAATTCTAAAGATAGACAGTCAGGTCCAGGGGCTTCTGATTATTTCAAAGATTTGATAGCATTAGTTATCTCTTGAAGAGTGATGTCTCTCTCTAATGCATTAAATTCATCAGACAGAGATGGTGGGGAAGGGAGACCTGAAAAAAAGGTATTGAGATTTAGATTAATGGGGAATGTATCATCAGAATAAAAAGATTTAAAGTAGTCATGGAAGACCTCAGCAATGTCTTCATCCGCTGAGACAAGCCTTTTAGTAGATTCATTAAGGATAGGACCAATATTTGTATGTTCAGATTTAATTTTTAAATAATTAGCTAACATCTTACCTGCTTTATTCTGATCCCCATGATATTTAGATTTGATTTTTAGCAAAATATTGCATGCATCAATTGTTGCTACTTTGTTAAGATCAGCTTTTGCTTTAATCAAGACATGAAGGGCAGATGACGATCGAGAAGTAAAATATGTGTGTTTTAAGCCTTTAAGTTTTTGTAATTGATCCTCATATGTTTTCCTTGTGGCTTTCTTTTTTTTCGAGACACAGGAAATGGTGAAGGCACGAAAGGCAGCCTTAAAGGCATCCCAGTTATTAGGGACAGAAGTGTCTAGTGGGTTATTGAAACTATAAAATTCATTAATAAAAGTGGTAGCTTCTTTAATAAAAACAGTGTCAGATAATAACAAATTATTACGTTTCCATCTACTAAAATGAGAGGTAAGGGAAAGGTCTAGTAGAGCGTGGACAGGAGCATGATCAGATATAAAAATGGAGCCAATTTCGGAATTTTGAATAGAAGGGAGCAGAGATTTACTGACCATAATATAATCAATTCTAGATCGAGTGTGATGTACATTAGAAAAAAAGTATATTCAAGCACATCAGGGTTACAAGTCTTGCAAACATCATACAATGAACGAGAAGCAATGGCCGATTGAAAAGCTTTATGAGATTTATCAGGCTGAAATTTACATTTGGATAATCTATCAGAAAAAGGGTCCAACCATTGGTTAAAATGCCCAGCGAAAATAATATTAGGACAGTCAATTGAAGAAAGTAGAATTTTAATGTCATTCCAAAATTTAGGATCTGGTTTAACAGGGCCATAAATATTCAGCAAAACTAAAGTTTTATTTTGTACCACAATCTTTGCCATTACCCATCGTCCATCGTCGTCAGCTTGTGTAGATATAATTTGTACCGGCAATGCTTTATGGAAAGATATAGCAACGCCCCCCTTTTTAGGTCTCGGACTCGAAGGCTGCGCTTGCGCAGTCTCGCTCCGAGACTTTATGTCTCCTAGAGTGGGGCTTGAACCTGCCCCTCTTCTCCATTGGCCGGCTTCCTAAACGGAGGCCAGCCATTGGAGGAGAGGGGCGTCACTCCGTTGAAGACAGGGTTCGGGGGGGTGTTTTTTACTTTCTTTCTGTTTTCTTTCTCTCCTCTTCCCATTGGCTGGAATTTTACATTCCAGGCAATGGGAAGAGGAGAGAACGAAAACCACGCCCCCGAATCCGAAAATGTCGGGGCTTTTCGGAAGCCATTCCTGCTGGACTGCCGTGTCCTCCGGTGAGTGCTCGCTTTTCTTGCCTCTGTTCCCTGATTGTGCCCGTTTTCTTGCCTCTTCTTCCCCTCATTGTGCTCGCTTTCCTGCCCCCTCGTTGTGCTTGCTTTCCTGCCCCCTCGTTGTTCTAGCTTTCCTGCCCCCTCGTTGTGCTTGCTTTCCCACCCCTCTCGCTCCTGACTCCCCGAAGGAATGCCTGACCCGTCCGCCCTGCGGTGCTGCGGCCCGCCCAGTGAAGCGTGCCACCGCCACAGCCGCACGTCGGATTTATGGGCCCGGGGTAGGATTTTTGAACAAGAGCTCCGGGTTTATGGAGGGATTTACGGAGCCCGGGCCTGCTGCTGACTGACTCTCTCTTTGTCCCTCAGTAATGGTCCCTGTGGGCACTGATTGTGCACGCTGAATCCCCACTCGGCTGGGGCACCCCTACACGTCTGTCGTGGCACATTTACTGCTCATCTTGAGTGAGGGTCAAACGCATGATCCGTGCTGCCCCCCCCGCTTCCCTCCCACGCTGCTCCTCCCCCCGCTGCTCCCCCCTGCTGCTCCCCCCCGCTGCTCCTCTGTGGCCTTAATTACATGCGCCTCCTCCGCTTCACTCTCCTTCATCTTTCATTTGAGTGTTGTGTTTGCACCGCCTAGTTCCTTCCATGCCCCCCATTACCCTCCTTGTCTCCCCCTTCTCCCTACTCGTTACCCGTTCTTGTTGCATTTCTGCCACTTCTCCTCTTCACCCTTTCTCAGGACAGCAACTTTTAACTGCCTTGGGGCATGGGGAGAGGAACTCACCGACTTAGATCTTGATTGGGGAGGCGTGGGGTGATGGCAGAAATGAGACATGACTGTATTCCTTTATTGGTTGTGAAGCGCCACTATTGCAACAGGGAAGCTTCAGACCTCTAGCACAAAGCCAAAGGTGAAAAGGAATTCCTTTGGCGATGATAACCAGTGTATAGACCACAGCTTCTTTGGAGACGAAGCTCTTCAGCCTATTGCAGTGGTTCCTGAGGTCAGTCCCCAGGTGAAGAGGCCGATCAGGGATGCTTCAGATCTCTAGCAGGATGCCAAAGAATAAAAGGGCACCAGTGTAAAGACCACCGGGCAAAGAGGCAGCCGGCAGGAGAGTTCCAAAGCATGGTGTTTTGAAGATGCATAGGTCTCAGGTCAAGCCATTTGGGTCTAGGTGGGTGGACCAACACGCCATCAAGGGAGGCCTACCATAGGTGGCACAAGTACATCAGTTTCCAAAGGTAGGATGTAACCTCACCCTACAATGCCTCGTTGTTTTTGCTTGCTCTCCTGCCCCCTCGTTGGTTGTGCTTGCTCTCCTGCCCCCTCGCTGGTTGTGCTTGCTTTCCTGCCCCCTATTCCCTCATTGTGAGCGTTTTTTCTGGCCTCTGTTCCCTGTGTGTGGCTCTGTGTGTGTGGCTCTGTGTGTGTGGCTCTGTGTGTGTGGCTGTGTGTGTGTGGCTGTGTGTGTGAGGCTCTGTGTGTGGGGCTCTGTGTGTGTGGGGCTCTGTGTGTGGGGCTCTGTGTGTGGGGCTCTGTGTGTGTGTGTGTGTGTGTGTGGCTCTGTCTGTGTGTGTGTGGCTCTGTCTGTGTGTGTGTGTGTCTCTGTTTGTCTGTCTGTGGGTGGCTCTGTCTGTCTGTGTGTGTGTGGCTCTGTCTGTGTGTGTGTGGCTCTGTCTGTGTGCGTGTTTGTGTGTGGCTCTGTCTGTGTGTGTGGCTCCGTCTGGTGTGTGTGTGTGTGTGGGGCTCTGTCTGTGTGTGTGTGTGTGTGTGTGTGTGTGTGGCTGTGTGTCTGTGTGTGTGTGTGGTTAGCTTTTTTGTAGGTGGCTCTGTGTGTGTGTGGGTGGCTCTGTGTGAATGACTCTGTGTCGGTGGCTCTGTCTGTGTGTGTGGGTGGCTTTGTGTGTGTGGCTCTGTGTGGTTGCAAATGCATAAATAAAAATAATGTCATGAGCAATACCAATAGCTCTAACTTTAAGAATGCCGAGACCATTGCATTATAAATGCTTGTTGTTGGATGTAGGAGAAAAAATAACTTGACCCACTGTAACGGGGTGCCCCCGTATACGCTACCAGTGGTAGGAAACAAACCTGAACGACTCCCGGGAGCCAGGAGCACACCCTCATTCACACCCTCTTCTCTCCCTCAGCAGATGGACTACCGAGGGTGTGCCTCAGAGACCGCATCATACATGGAGGATGAAAGGGACTGGCCCTTTAACGCTCAGACCGAGGACGAGTGGGCGGGGATCCAGAACGACGGACCGCGTCAAATGCGGAAGCCCCGCGAAGAGAGGTGTGTTTGTACACCCGGAGTGGCAAAGAAGAGAGCGGTTGGAGGAAGAAGGAAGCGAGCTGGAGGAACGAGTTGCTGAGAGGAGAAGAGGTCCTGTCTGCGGAGGAGACGCCTGGAGGCCACCGGTCCCACGATCCGCCCAGCCACCCACCCGGGGGAGGTGTGTGGCTTGCCCAGGTGCGTAACACGATCCGGGGCTGGGTGGGACGTAAGGGCGGTCCCGTTGTAAAGTAGCGGTTCCCCTTGTCCCAGTTTCCCCTACCCTGAGCACCCCCCTTGCCGCACTTGTACATAGAGTCGGAGCACGGGTCGGAGTTCTCCTCACTCCCTTTCCCTGAGTGCTGATACGGGTTGGATACCCCCCCTCACCTCCTACTTTTCTTTTGTTTTCTTCCAGTCCCGGGTGTGGAGACGCCATGACGGAACGAGAAGAATCCCAGTCCCGACGGATCCAGTTAGCCTATCGGAGGTCCAGGACAGTCGAAGCCCGCGATAAGAGGAGCCCAAGAAGTCGGTCTCCACGGAGAACTACCTTGCCCAGAAAGACTTGCTCTGATATATTGTTTGAAACAATAAATCCCGTGATAACTAAAACCCGCCTGCTGCCTTTCCCTTCGGTCAGCACGAACACCGGTCCCTCCCAGGTTACAGTGGTGGAGAATGCGGGCATAGACCCCATCTGCGCTCAGAAGATGGATACAGTAATAGAGCAGCTGGCTAAGGGACAGGAAAGGCTAGAGTGGGTCGCCGAACAGCAACTCAACTCCGCCCAAGCCAACCGCGACCTGCTAAAGGAGGCATTATCTACCAGAACCCAGGCACCGTGGGTCGATGCGGCCTCTCCGGGGAGCAGTATCGAGAGAAGCATCCCCCATGGTTCAGCGGCCATCTCGCTCCAGAAATACCAACCTGGTGAAGATCCCGACTCCTTCCTCTTGAATTTCAAGCGTGCCGCTAGGGCCTGTGGGTGGCCCGTTACCAAGTGGCCTTTCTTTTTGGCACCCCTCTTGGTGGGAGAGGCCCAAGCGGCTTACCAGGTTGCAAACCCCACTGGGGATACCCCCTACACCGAGGTGAAGCGGATCATACTAGATCATCTGGGGCTGGATGCCGAGGCGTATCGTCTACGTTTCCGGAAGGAACGAGGAGCTCCAGGGGAGAATCCTAAAACCTTGTTCGTTCGTCTACGGATGGCCGCCGACAAATGGTTGACCCCCGCAAGCAGCACTAAGGAAGAGATAATGGACCGCATATACTTGGAGCAGTATCTGGAAGCCCTTCCCTACGCCACTCAGAAGTGGCTTAGGCAGCATCATGATCTGACCACAGCTCAGGCCATAGAAATGGCTTCGTCGTTTGCAAGGGCACAGCCAAGAACTCCCGGATGGGAACCGGATAAGACCCCCAGACCGACTTCTAAACCTGAGAAAAAACCGCCAAGAATGATAGAGCACCCCAAAGCCCGTCCTTGGAGACCCGAGGGCCCTGTACCCTCCGGGCCCCAATGCTTTGACTGTGGACATTGGGGGCACATTGCCCGACACTGCCCGAAAAGACGACCTCCGGACGAACCCATGGAGGTGGGATACCTCCCTAAGTCCGTCCTCTTCTCGGCTGAGATGGGGGGCTCCTACAGAGTAAGTGTCAGGGTAAACGGGTCCTCCATTCCGGCCCTGCTGGATTCAGGATGTAGGCAATCAGTGATACAATCGAAACATGTCACCCTTTCTCAGTATATGCCCCGACAGATGGTTAGCATTCGGTGTGTGCATGGGGATGTACGCCCTTATCCCGTAGCTAACATTCCTATACATCTTAAAGAGGGGGATACCCAAATAGTCAGGGTGGGGGTGTTGGCTTCCTTACCCGAAGATCTGATTATAGGGACAGACAACCCCCGATTCCTATCCATGTTTAAAGCAAGCCTTGACCACGTAGGAAGTCGTGTCCCCATCCCCGACAGCCCCCGTGAACCATGTCCCGCGATGCTCTCCCCCGAACCGTGGTTACTGGACAAGAGCTTTCGCTTCGCCCAGTCCAACGACCCCACGCTATTTAATGCCTGGGAGCAAGCCCATCAGGCTCAAGGGCAAAACTCGGTTAGGTATCCCAGGTTTGTCATTCACAATGATCTGTTGTATCGGGAAGGGAACCCGAACGAAGAACCTCAACTGTTGGTGCCCGTTTCCTTCCGTAACCAGGTTCTTTTCTTTGCCCACAGTCATTCACTCGCAGGCCATATGGGGGGAGAAAAGACAACGCAGAATATTATCAGGCACTTCTATTGGCCCGGCATCTATAAGGACACCGCCGAGTACTGCAGGGAATGTAGCATATGTCAGAGGATGAACATGACCAAACCCCCGTCAGTCCCCTTACAACCGCTTCCGATCATAGGAAAGCCCTTCGAGCGAGTAGGGATGGACCTTATAGGTCCCCTTCCCAAAACTAGAAAAGGTTACCAGCATGTGCTTGTGATGGTTGATTACGCCACCCGTTTTCCCGAGGCCTTTCCACTGACAGCGGCCACTACAAAACAAGTAGCAGAGCGAATGATCGAGGTGTTCAGTCGAGTGGGCTTCCCAAAGGAAATACTCACCGATCAAGGCACCCCGTTCGTGTCTAAACTGATGAAGGACATCTGTAAAAACCTAGATATCCATCAAATATGCACTTCCGTGTATCATCCGCAAACGGACGGCCTCGTGGAAAGGTACAATAGAACCCTCAAGACAACACTGCGAAAAATGTTGGAGGTCAGTGGGGCTGAATGGGATCATGTACTGCCCCTAGCGCTTTATGTCATCGAGGACAAAGACAAAGCAGCCTTGGCCTCTCCTCATTTGAGCTGCTGTATGGCCGACAGCCCCGCTCCCTGATGGAAATGACAAAGGACGCCTGGGAGAACGAGGTACCAGAGGAGACCGCCAACACCTTGGAGTATGCCCAAAACCTTAAAAACCGGTTGGGGAAATTGAGGGAGTTGGCCTATACCAATCTTGAAACCCACCAGAGAAGGCAAAAACAAAAGGGAAGAGATGGCGGAGTTTAAAGGTGAACGATTGGGCGTTGATCCTCCTTCGCTCTTCCACCCAGAAGTTCAGAGCGGAATGGGTAGGTCCCCATAAAGTTCTGGAAACCATCAGAAAAAACAGCTACAAAATGCAGATGGGACCCCACAAGACTCAAGTGTACCATATCAATTTACTGAAGAAATGGTTGGGACCCGTGCCAACAGGAGCCCACTTAGCTACACCTGTACTCCCCTCTTCCACTAGGGAAGAACTGGTTGTTAATGACGAGATAACCAGAGAGCAGAACGAGCAGCTAACGGAAGTGCTTCTCCGCCACGACTCCCTCTTCTCGAATATCCCGGGGAGAACCACTTTGGCAGAGCACTGCATCGACACAGATCCAGGGAAGAAGATCAAACTCAAACCTTACAGAGTGCCGGAATCCCGAAGAAGGGCTATCACAAAGGAAGTGGAAGACATGCTGGAGTTGGGAGTTATCAGGCCCTCCAAAAGCGATTGGTCCAGTCCGATTGTCATGATCCCAAAACCAGATGGATCACGCCGGTTCTGTATGGACTTCCGGGCCCTAAACGAGATCTCCAACTTTGATGCCTACCCCCTCCCAAGAGTGGACGAATTAATCAAACGTTTGGGGGACGCGCAATATATCACCACGTTGGACCTTACCAAGGGATACTGGCAGGTGCCTCTCAAAGAGGAAGACAGAAGGAAGACCGCCTTCAGTACCCACAAAGGGCACTTCGAATTTACCGTCCTCCCGTTTGGTCTCCACGGAGCGCCCGCCACCTTTCAGCGACTCATGAATACAGTCCTGAAAGACGTATCCGCCTTTGCCTCCGCTTATCTAGACGACATAGTAATCCACAGTCCTTCCTGGTCCTCTCACCTACAACATCTGCATGAGGTGTTTCAAGCATTGGAAAAAGCGGGCCTCAAGATAAATGCTAAGAAATCGAAAGTGGCCTACCAAAAGGTGAAATACCTGGGGTATGTGTTGGGACATGGGATCATAGAGCCCCAGATAGAGAAAATAAGGGCCATAGCCGACACCCCTTTTCCCACCAACCGAAAAGAGTTGAGGGCTTTTTTAGGCCTGATAGGGTATTACAGGCGCTTCATACCCCAATTCTCACACATAGCCGCCCCCCTTTCAGATTCCTTGAGACATCCCGGCAAGTCCACCACCCCCATCATACCCACTGAAGCCATGCAATCAGCCTTCCACCATCTCAAACACATCATAACATCTACCCCCGTCCTGTCTTCTCCTGACTTCACAAAACCCTTCACTCTGCACACGGACGCCTCCGATTATGGTATTGGCGCCGTGTTGTCACAAACCGGACCAGATGGCCTGGATCACCCCATACTGTATATGAGCCGTAAGTTGTTTCCCCGTGAATTAAGGTATGCCACAATAGAAAAGGAGTGTTTGGCAGTTAAGTGGGCTGTTGAGAAACTATCATACTACCTTGAAGGGCACCCGTTTACCCTGTTCACTGACCACGCTCCCCTTCTCTGGATGGCACGGAACAAGTCCAATAACGCTCGGGTAATGAGATGGTTCTTGTCCCTACAGCCCTATTCCTTCACGGTGAGGCATCGAAAGGGCACCGAGAACGTGGGTGCAGACTATTTGTCCAGACATCCGCTCCCCGAACGTGAGCGTCCTAGGGGGGAGGTTTGTAACGGGGTGCCCCCGTATACGCTACCAGTGGTAGGAAACGAACCTGAACGACTCCCGGGAGCCAGGAGCACACCCTCATTCACACCCTCTTCTCTCCCTCAGCAGATGGACTACCGAGGGTGTGCCTCAGAGACCGCATCATACACGGAGGATGAAAGGGACTGGCCCTTTAACGCTCAGACCGAGGACGAGTGGGCGGGGATCCAGAACGACGGAACGCCGTCAAATGCGGAAGCCCCGCGAGGAGAGGTGTGTTTGTACACCGGAGTGGCGAAGAAGAGAGCGGTTGGAGGAAGAAGGAAGCGAGCTGGAGGAACGAGTTGCTGAGAGGAGAAGAGGTCCTGTCTGCGGAGGAGACGCCTTGAGGCCACCGGTCCCACGAGCCGCCCAGCCACCCACCCGGGGGAGGTGTGTGGCTTGCCCAGGTGCGTAACACGATCCGGGGCTGGGTGGGACGTAAGGGCGGTCCCGTTGTAAAGTAGCAGTTCCCCTTGTCCCGGTTTCCCCTACCCTGAGCACCCCCCTTCCCGCACTTGTACATAGAGTCGGAGCACGGGTCGGAGTTCTCCTCACTCCCTTTCCCTGAGTGCTGATAGGGGTTGGATACCCCCCCCACCGCCTACTTTTCTTTTGTTTTCTTCCGGTCCCGAGTGTGGAGACGCCACGACGGAACGAGAAGAATCCCAGTCCCGACGGAGCCAGTTAGGCTATCGGAGATCCAGGACAGTCGAAGCCCGCGATAAGAGGAGCCCAAGAAGTCGGTCTCCACGGAGAACTACCTTGCCCAGAAAGACTTGCTCTGATATATTGTTTGAAACAATAAATCCCGTGATAACTAAAACCCGCCTGTTGCCTTTCCCTTCGGTCAGCACGAACACCGGTCCCTCCCAGGTTACACCCACCCACTGTCTTTTCAACTTAAGAGACTCTGCTTCAGTACAATGAGTTTCCTGAAGAAAAGAAATCTGAGAATTGAGTTTGGATAAATGAGATAGTACCTTTTGCCTTTTGACTGGATTCCCAAGACCACAGACGTTCCACGTGACAAACTTACACATAATGGAGGGCTAGGAGGGAATAACACGGATGGAGCTGAAACACTGCAAGGATACAAGTACAAGAAAAAACACACCACATATGAGAGTTACATATGGAAAAAGTTACAAAAGGACCCACAGTACCAACGGATATTGACAATAAATCAATGACAAATACCATTATTGAACAAATAAAGATAGTGTTAGGAGAAGAAAAAGAGAATATGAAAAATAAATTAGGATGTGAAGAGTAAAAGGGAGAAAAGAAAAGAAACAGGAGGAAAAAAGAAGAGAACAGATCAAGGAATAACATCCGGATCTGTAAGACAAAAAGAAGTCGACAGAGGAAGGGCAAGGAGGCGCCAGTGGATGCGGACCCCATAAATGGAGATAAAGAAGAAAAGAGAAGAAGAACCTCGTAAGTATATGAAGACATGCAAACTGTATAAGGAGTGATTAAGTATATATGTCAAAAATAAGTGACATTCCTAGAAAAGAGAAAAGTCAAACATTAGCATCCATTCCATACAATGGTATATCTTGAAGGTAAAGTTTAAGCATTAGTATCCATTCCATACGATGGTAGACCTTGAAGGTAAGATTTAAGTTATTCCGGATCGTCAAACGAGCGTGATCGACCATCGTGAGTTATCTTGCAGAGACATGGGTGAAAAATTCCATATGGGATGTTAAGTTGGCGCATTTGAGGACGTAAGGCAAGGAATTCTTTGCAACGAGCATTTGTTGCATTGGAAATATCCAGAGAAATGAAAAGGTTATGGCCAGACCAAATAAGACGACGTTTAAGTCTAACTGCCTTCAAAACATGCATCAACTCAGTAAATTCAAGAAAGAGCATTATGATTCCATGTGGTTTAGAAGCATTAGAGTTGAGACGACCCAGACGATGCGCTCTCTGTATGTTGAAGGGAGTGGATGAAGGTTGAAGGTCTAGAAGTTTCGGAAGGAATTTTTGTAAAAAAGACATCATGTTAGGACCTTCAATATTTTCAGGTAAGTCAAAAAGGCGTAGATTATTTCTACGATTACGATTTTCAAGGTCCCCAGTGTGAATTTTTAACTTGTGGATTTCCTGTTCTAGTAAAGGTAGCTTTGTAGAGACATCCTGCAAGTCACTGACCCATTGTTCCAGTTCCAATACCTTGCCCTCCATAATAATCCATCGATCTTCAATCTGTTTCAATTTTTCGTTGGTTACAGACATAAAGGGTTGAAGACCACGGACTTAATCTAATATGGAGTCTAAAACAGGATTTTGAGAAGAATGAATGGGAGAAGGCGGGCCATTTTTATGTCTTTTTGGTTTAGTTCCTGTTACGGAGGATCGAGCAGAATGCAAGTCATTTGCCATTGTGAGACGTAGAGGAAACCACCAGAAAGATGACAGGAAGATAGATGCAACAAGTGTCTTGGAAACGCAAAACAGAAAAATAGTTTGACAGTCAAAATAAGGAAATTGTTCACAATGTAAAAATACCCAATGAAGGTTAATGAAGGATTCACAAAGCATAGAAAAAGCTGAGATGAAAAGTGCTCCAATACCTCAATGTGTCAATACCAGCATGAGGCAAGCTGAAGTGATTAAAACATAAGACCATTGCAAAGCTTCCGGCTAAGACAGAGTTGCCTGTGATCATAATGTTTTCAAAGAAAAGGTGACACTAGTATATTGACAGGAACACCATGTTAATTGAAGTTTTTGGTTGAGCAGTACAGCATACATAAAGCCAGTGACATTTGCAGCAGAGGAATAAAACAATAGTACATTGTATGTAGAGGTTATAGCAGGACTGCTCTCATAGGCGACCTAATATTTAATGTGGAGCACCATGTTAATTAAAACCTAGAGGTTGGTCAGAATAGCATACCTAAAACCAGTGCCTTTTGTAGCAGAGGAGTAGGACAACAGCACATTGTATTATGGGTTATGGCAGGATTAACTTCAGAGGCGGCAAGGCAAAACAGTGGAAAAAGACGTGAGCTCAGCGACCATGAAATGGTGGCCGCTCACGTCTGAGGCAGAAGAAGTTCATCACATCACTGACGGTGAAGAACAGAATTTCCGCACTGATTCTAATGTAAGGTTGCAAATATTATCGAAAATGCTACAATAGCCGGTTACCGTCCGAAAGTAACATTCCCCAGTAGTTATTTCGTTGGGTATTGAAGATTGAGATGGACGCGAGCGCAGCGACCTAAAATGGCGGCCGCTCACGTCCTTGAAATAGTAAAATTTACTGGTGCCGCGAAGAGGTTGGAAATAGGTTGGGAGTCCTTCAGGAAACGGTCCTCGGACTCACCGCAGCATCCGGAGCAGAAGCCCACCACGGCACTCCTTCATAAATGGCACAGGAGGCTCAAAAAGTCACTAAGAGTCCTGCAGTGCAGCGGAGCTCACACGGGATCTGCCATTCCTCCTCGGCGCGTAAGCCACGCCCTCCGTGATAACTACCTACATGACTAAAATACATGGATGATAAGTAACCACCTAAAGCTTAACCCTGTAAAGACAGATATTATGTTTAGGGGTGGGCAGAACCCATGAATTTGAATCAGCGCAATTCCAAGGAGTTACAAATAAACTCTGCAAGAATTCACGGCGTTCCACCATCGGGCAGAAATAGGCACGTCGCACTTCTCACTCTTTGCTTTAGCACTGGGAGCACGTTCTGTACTGAAAAATCTGAGAAAACAGTACCACGCTGGCACTAAGAGGGCTCAGCTACTCGAGTTGGCTTTGCTGTTGCTTGGTTACATTTTCTACTTGAGTGGCAGCCATCTGACAGCGAGCGGTTGTAACCGCCTGCATTGGAAAAATCTCACTGGATGTCCTCTTAGCAACTGAAAACTGTGCTAGAGATGCCAAATATCGCTCCAGCTTCCCAACTTACCATGTGGGTGCAGGTGCAAGAAATAATTCCGCCACATTGCAATTTGTGGAATTTGGACGGAACTCTGCGTTACAAAAGTAACAGGGTGTCGCCAAAATTCCGCCAATTCTGCCGGTGGAAAATAAAATGTTGCCCACCCCTAATCACGACCTACGGACAATGGCACAAAACACTTATATGTTGAAATATCAACAACATAAATATTACACTACCAGATATCATGGCAAAAATATTGAGTACCAAAATACCGACATGGTAAGTTCATATGGGTAAGGATAGATTTAAACTTATCCCTGATAACATATTTCAACTAGCTCACAAATCCACAATTCACATCCTCTACATAACTAAAACACTGCAACAACACTTCTTCCCAAACTTTTGATACAATTGATTCTCACACTCGTGATCTCCAATTTTAACTTTGCCAGCAGCCGTACCTCAATGCCCCCAGTTTCATCATAAACAAAGTACAACTAATTCACTATTTTTCTGTAAGAATCTTTCTCTGCTTTAATCCCACTGAACACTAGACACCAGTTATGCAGTCACTCCACTGGCTACCTGTAGCTAGATAACCAATATTCAAGGCACTTTGCATCCACCATAGGGCAATGCAAACAAAATAGGACACTGTGCTCCAGATTCTCTCCACTGATCATTATACTGACTTAGTTAAAAAAATATATATAGGAGGCAGTGCTTTCTCAGTACAAGCCACAATTCTCTGGAATTCACTACCAGCCAAGATTCGAAACATGCAGGAGCATTTACAGGTCAGAGGATAGGTGAAAACATGACTGTTTCCAAGATAGACACAACGTCCCATAACACAGAGATAGAATCCATGACAATAATTGCACCCTCAAGCACAGTGAAAATAAAAGAAAATGCAGACGGCATTTAAAAAAACATGTGATGACTGAATAGTAAACACAAATAAATTCCACAGCAGCCTGACAGCCAAAGTGCAGTGTAAGATCATGATTGTTCTTTCATGCATGAAGACAACCTAACGAATTCGACGCTGGGCTAGAAACAGAGAGTGATCAGTTACACATTGTTAGATACATTTAAGAACCCTTGTATCTTCTCTCTATAATATATTGCTTGTGTTTCTACCCTTTCTGACCCCAGTACCGCACTTCCCTTCACTACTGAGCTTTTTCACTCTATTTTTGCACTATTATGTTACCAATTGTGAAAAGTAAAAGATAACACCAATTTTGTGTACATACACACATTCCAGGACTTTTTTATAACGTTTTTTAAAAATAAATTCTTAGATGGCGCTCTATTGCCTCATCTACCACAATCAGAAGGAGGCAAACTGATAACCATATAGAACT
Organism: Lissotriton helveticus; assembly: GCF_964261635.1. Taxonomy (NCBI): domain Eukaryota; kingdom Metazoa; phylum Chordata; class Amphibia; order Caudata; family Salamandridae; genus Lissotriton; species Lissotriton helveticus. The sequence continues at coordinate 172,820,322 of NC_136060.1, forward strand.
TAAGGCATATACTAGATCTATCAAAAGCCACTTGTACACAAAAAGTAACACTAAGGTATAAAGTCAGTAAAGATTGTTTCACCAGTGACTCTTCAGATAATGTGATGTCAGGGAAAGTAACTTTTATTTCCTTACACATTACTGATTTCAATGACTAGTAACTTGCACCACATTTACAAATCAGAAAGGGTGGAGTTTCATTAGTAGGCACCGACCCTACATAGTGATATTGCGCTCAAGCATACAATCTCATAGCACTCCACCACTGAAGATAACCACTCTGTTGTACACTTATTTATTTATGCAGAAAAGGTGTATCTTCAATGGTTTATGAAATGGTCTGGTGCTTGTCTCATGGCAAAAGTACAAAGGAAAAGCGTTGCTGAGAGAACATAATTGATTGAGATTTGCATACAATTTGTATGTCAGTTGGAACATGTGGAGGCGGCGTAGGAAGGACAACCTTACGTGTCTTGTGGGCAGTAAGACATCAATAGTTTACGGAAAGGTCATCCAGGATTTATACTTGTTTTTCTTATGTACCCCTGTTTCATTTCCAGTATCACCTTGTCGAACAAGTTACTTACCTTCGGTAACGCATTATCTGGTAGAAACTTTATCTAGATGAAAAATTGCTTAACTTTGAATTCCCAGGTGTCAGCTCGATCCGGAAACTTTTGCTGTGCAATACCCCTTGGGCGTGCCGTCGGGTGGCTCCATTCGGCTCTGTGTGATATCATAGGCATTGGTAGTGTTGGTTATAATGTTGCGGTACCCATATAGGCGCCACCCAGGCACTCCGACATCAGTAATTTTTGTTTTTTCCACGCAAGAAGCACAGAGCCATGAAGTAACTGACATAGCTGTGTGCAAATCTAGGGCCCTGAAAATGGGGACAAACCTTACCCCTACAAAATTAGTCAGCAAAGCGGGGAGGCCTGGGTGGGGCTATAAGGAATCTGCAGCTAGATAGAGTCTCTACTAGATAATGCATTACCAAAGGTAAATATCTTGTTAATCAGATAGAGACTTCTAGCTGCAGATTCCTTTATTTATTTATTTATTGTATTCATTTATATATATTTTTTTTATTTATTTACATTTGAACTAGATGCCCAGGCCATACCATCCCGGCGGTGGATTGCGGACCAATACCTTACACTTGGAAGTCATGGACAGACTGAACGGGCAAATTGCCCATCCCTGCGGACCTGACTGTCCAGGCAGTAGTGCTTGGCAAACATGTGCAAGGATGCCCACGTTGCCGCCTGACAGATGTCCAGGACAGGGACACCCCGAGCCAAGGCCGTAGTTGCAGTCTTTCCCCTGGTGGAATGGGCCTTTACTCTTTCAGGGGGCTGCTTTTAAGCAAGGACATAGCAGATCTTAATGCAGAGAATGACCCAGCAAGAGATGGTCTTTTTCTGCACTGCCACCCCTTCTTAGCTCCTACGTACCCCACTTAGAGTTGGTCATCCACCCAGAACTCTTTTGTGTGGTCAAGGTAGAATGACAATGCTCTTTTAGGGTCCAGTCGGTGGGTTATGTTGCATACAGGTGCCCGATATAGGCTCAGGTAGTAACCAGACCGTTCACCTATATTTCCACTGCCATTACAATACATAACGGTTCTTGGTACTGACCTTTTACCTAGTTACGGTACTGCTTAAATGACATGGGGTTTTCTCTGAAAACAAGCTTCATTCATTATGCATGAGGATTCTTGGAATCTCAGCAGGACTACCATCTCCTGCATAAAAACTATGTATAAGGGTCATTACTTCCGTCATTCCAGTCTGACATGACACTGCAAGGTAGATCACCTGAGGGTACCACTTTGGGTATATAAACACCATATCTTTGCTGAGGCAGGGAGAGGAGAAAAAGAACTTCCATGCTGACACAGTGACACAAGACGCTGAGGTTCCTGCATGCAGACACTCCAGCTTGCAGTGGTCTGACATCCCTCAGAGGGTGTCCATCTCGAGACCAAGATGGGTCCCACAGTCTCTCACTTAAGGTAATGGGGTTGGCTTCAGCCTTAGGGGGATTCTTGACTCTACACCTACATACATGCTAGGTACACTTAGGTACATCGAGGTAGGGTTGCATCGTATGAGTACGCATTTATTACTGTCATGTATTTTATATACTTACCTGTATTCATTGTTTTAAGACAATGGTAGGGATCTACCATCCTTTTAGTCATTGGTGCATATAATCATTTATATCTGTTTCTGTCTTATGGTTGTTTCAGCACACCTATTTTACACTAGAATGATGCTGGTTCAATAAATGCTTATTGAAAATGTCCCCACCGATTATTCTGTATATCTCTCTGTGACAAACTGAGCACGAGTGACTGAGCAAAAAGTACTGTACTGTTTCCACGTTCCTGAGGGTAAGGGTTGACATGTACGATAGTTGCCAAGAACTATTCTTTCCTTGGTAAGAGGAGTTTTACAGTGGCACTGTGAGCTAGCTGGTATACAGGCAAACATTCCCGGTGGGGGGGTCAGGAATAAGTCTGGACACCAATCCCACAGTCTATGTTGTCTAAATGAACAGATGTTATATAGGTCTATAGGAACTATACAACAGGTGGAGATGCTCCTCTTCCTTAGAAGGGTGCGGGGAGCATAGAAGTTTGGCAGTGTGATGGATTGCCCCAGATGGAATGGGGTCACAGCATTTGGCAAAAATGAAGCCCGGGTGCGAAGCACCATTTTGTCTGAAAAATACATCATGTAGGGAGGCGTGCAAGATAGCGCCTGCAACTCACTTACTCTCCAGGCAGATGTAATCCCCACTAAAAAGGCTGTCTTGATGTTAATCAGCTGGAGAGGACTATTGTGTAAAGGCTCAAAGGGAGCAAACATTAGATAGGTTAGGACCAAAATAAGGTCACACTGTGGCATAACAAAGCCGTTGGGTGGAAACAAGTGAGCCAGCCCTTTTAGAAACCTATGTACAATTGGAGACCTAAAGAGGTAGGGCTGATCTGGAAGCCGCAAAAAAGCAGACAGAGCAGAAAGATAACCCTTGAGAGTTTCCAAAGCAGAGCCCTTTTTGGGCAAGGGTTAGAATGAATAAAAGAACAGTGGAAAGAGAAAGGAAACTCCATTGTGCAGTATTGCTAACACTTCGCGTTCTCCTCGGAGGAGAACAATCTAACCAAGGTTCTCCCCCCCGCTGAAAGAGACCTTGCGCCACTGTGACTGGAAATGCCATTTGTGATCTGCTGGGCATCGACGGCTCAGTTCATCTGCCCTGGAATTCAGAGAACCTGCCAGATATTGAACCACCAGGGTTATAACCTGCTGTCCCAACCATGTCCAGAGATGCAGGGCCTTTTGACAAAGGGTTCATGACCCCACCCCGCCCTGCTTGTTGCAGTACCACATGGCGGTGGTGTTGTCCATGAATACCTGCACTAATTTCCCCTTGACAGAGTGAAGAAATGCCTTTAATGCCAATCGAATCGCTTGAAGCTCCAACAAATTTATGTGGAGCCCCAACTCTGCCGGAGACTAGGGTCCCCTGATCTCCACCTCTCCCAAATGGCCACCCCATCCCAGAAGTGGCACATCTGTCACAACTGTGAGATCTGGTTGGGGAAGGGAGAGGGGTCTGCCGTTGACCCGATTGCGGTTCGTCAACCACCTCTGCAGATCTCTCATAGTTCCTTTTAAGATCTGGACCACGTTGGTGAGATTTCCCCAATACTGTGCCCACTGGAACTTCAAATCCCACTACAGAGCCTGCATACGCCACCTGGCATGCTTTACCAACAAAATGCAGGAGGCCATGAGGCCCAACAGCCTCAGAGTCAGTCTCAACAAAATCAAGAATAGAGGCTGAAATATCTGAATCATAACCTGAATCTCTTGGACTCGCTACTTGGTAAGATAGGCATGAAACTGCACTGTGTACAGAGCACTAAGAAGAAAGGGAGCATCTGAAAGGGAGTCAGGTGTGACTTTGGCATGTTTATAGAGAACCCAGCAAATGCAGGAGCTTCACCGTAGTCCCAAAGAGGGAGACAAAAGCCTGGGGTGAGGACACCTTCAACAGTCAGTCGTTGAGGTAGGGGAAGACTGACACCCCTAACCTGCACAGATGAGCTGCAACCACCACCAGCAGCTTGGTGAACATCCGAGGGGCACTGGTAAGGCCGAAGGGAAGCACTGTAAACTGAAAGTGCAGGTGGCCTACCTTGAACCACAGATAACGCCTGTGGCTTGGCAGGATGGGGATGTGACAAACCACATCCTGTATGTCCAACACTACCATCCAGTCTTCTTGGTCTAGGGTAGACAAAACCTGAGCTAGAGTAAGCAGAGAAGATCTGAACGAGAGTAAGCATCTTGAACTTCTCCTTCTTGATGAAGATATTGAAAGTCAGAAGATTTGAAATGGGCTGCAACCCTTTGTTCTTCTTCGGAATCAGAAAGTAGCGGGAATAACAGCCACTGCCTACTTCCGGAGCTGGGACCCTCTCTGTAGCGGCCAGCAGAGCTATAACTTCCTATTGGAGCAATTTCAAATGACCCACCATCAGCCGTTCCTGATTTGGCAGAATGGGAGGAGGAAAAGAAAGGAAAGGAAGACAATAGCCCTCCTGAATGATTTGCAAGAACCACTTGTCTGATGTTATAGAGCTCCAGTGGGGGAGATAGATGATGATGGATTCTCCCCCAACTCGAGTGGTGTGGTCTTGCAGAGTCAGACGAAGAGTGCTTGGAAGCTGTGGCTGCCGAGGGCAGGGTGGCTGAAGACTTCTGGCTCCCATTCCTATGTCAGAATGAACTGCGTCCGTGTTCCTGCATGGCTTGGGAAGCCAGCGCAGGATCGGCGGTTGGGATAGGGCTGACGCGGTTGGAAACCTCTTCCGTTGCCACAAAAGGGGCAAAAAGGAAGACTGGCCACGAGGAGTAGAGTAGAGAGGCCCAAGGATCTAGCTGTAGCTCGAGAGTCCTTGCACCTCAATAGGGCTGAATCTGCCTTTTCACCAAAAAAAGGGTTCCATCAAAGGCCATGTTAATCAAATTTGCCTGGTCATCACCTGACAAGCCAGTTGTCCTAAGCCAGGAATGGTGCCTCAAAGCCACTGTCATGGAAATCGATCTGCCCAGTGAATCTGTCGTATCAAGGCCACACCTTATGGTGAAATTTGCTAAATCTTCCCCTCTCCTTAAATGTTTGAGAGACCACAGCCCGGGCCTCCACCGGGACTTGTGGCAGCATTTGCGCAACTGTCTCCCAACGGTAGTGAGAGGAATGGCCCAATAAGCATGCAGTATTCACCGACCGCAATGCCAGACTGGAGGAAATTAATCTAGCCTCGTGGATTCCCTATCTGGAGGGGTGGACGGAAACGCACCTTGGGAGGTAGAAGCCTGGTCCACCAAGCTCCCAGGTGTTGGGTGTTGACTGAGGAACTTTGGGTCGCCCGGAGTCAGGCGATGGCGGTGTGCAATTGTCCTATTCACAGGAGCCCCGTTGCTAGGCTTGGACCACGTGCCTAGAAGGACTTCAGTTAGTGCTTTGTTAAAGGGTAAAAGGGGTTCGGAGGTGGGGGCCCCAGGTTGAAGCACCTCAGTCAGGGGATTAGTCCTGACCTGCACGGAAAACAGCTCTAGTCCAAGGACCGCGGCTGCCCTTTTACGCACCATGGCATAAAATGCCCCCTCCTCCGTAGCCATAATTGGCGTAGAGAGCATGCCAGTATCTGGAGAAGTGTCCAGTCCACTGGCTTCCCCCAGTTCCCCATACCAGTCCAACTGCTCTGCAGAGTCATTCTGGTGTTTAAAGGTTCCATAGACCCCTCCCATTCCTCTCCTGAGCCTAACACCTTCTCAAGGGGTTCAGGAGACAACATAGAACCCCTGGGTTCAATCTGCACCAGAATCGGCCTTAAGAGACTTAGTTCTGACTCTGTGTTGTCAGGAATAAGGATGGAGCCAGTGCCACTGATGGGCACTGGCGGCACCGAAGACACTGACTTTGTGTCGGACGCAAGAGGAAGTCCTGATGGCACAACTGGCTTTAACCCGGATCTGGGACCGGATCCCTGAGGCCCCACTGGTGCCGTGGCCAGAGCCAACAGCATAGAATCCGATGGGGCCCCTTCTGACCCCACACGACCCATGGGCTCACATGAGTGGTTGGCCACCTCAAATACACAGCACATGGCCTCATAAAACTCTTTCATTTGAGCAGGGGTCGCTCCGGCTCCTGGAAAGGGAGGGAGGCGCGAAGAAGACCCTGGCTCCAGCTCCAGAGCATCAGTTCTTCTTACCTTTTTCGTCAACGGGCGACAGTCGAGGCAAAGATGAAGTCTGCTTGGACTTCTTCTTCTTGTGCCTCTTCCACGAGTGTCCCAAAGTCCTCGAGTGGTATGAAGGGGACTTTGGGCTCCAGGAACAGTCCCACGACCTCCTCTTCCTCGATCAGGACCGGTACCACCACGGAGTCTCGCTGGACGGTGTTAACTGCCAGGCCACAAGGATCTTCATAGCCTGCTCCCGCAAGGCCTTGAGAACCATAGCCCGACACTCTGAGCATGCCTGCGAATCATGATCGCACTAGAGACACCAGAAACAGATGAGTTGGGGGTTGGTAACCAACATCATGTGGTGGCTAGCACCGCACGGCTTGAACCCTTTCTTCCTTGAAGACATCCTCGAAGTTGGAAAAAATTCTGAATTTGACATGAAGTCTTGAAAAAGCCTGTCAACAAGCGAAAGAGGACTAGCTCTTCCCAGATCGGCGCTTAACTGGCGCAAAAAGAAAAAAGCTGACGTCCACGCCCCTAGGTGGCACCTATATAGGTACCGCGACATCATAACTGCCGCTATAGATGCAGATGACGTCACGCAGAGCCAAATGAAGCCCCTGACCGCTCACCAAAAGGGTATTGCTCAGCAAAAAATTCCGTATCCAGCCTGACACCTGAGAAATTCGAGGGTAAGGAATCTGCAGCAAGAAGTCTCTCTAAGATGAATGTATACCAGGTGATCGTCACACACAAATAATTATTGGATTCATGGTAAAACTATTTTTAAATAAAAGACGTCTGTTGCCCTCCAGATCCAGAGGAGAGATATAAAAGAAATGTACATGATACTAAAACCCTTTTTTTAAATAAAAGGTGGAAGCTCACCACAGGGTCCGGAGGAGAAAGGGGCATGGAATATATTTAGGATTGGAGAAATTGCTCATAATTTACTACTAGTAAAGTTTTTTGCATAGATATAATCCGGGGAATTAACCTCTATATTAAGCAGAACTTTACAAGATATATGGGATTAAGTACTCCTACTATAAAGTATAAGGATATTTCAGCCACAAAGGAGTTCAATAACCAATCACACAAACTAGGTCACAGGACGAGTTTGTTTATAGGTTTAGGGAACTCTTAAGTGACTTGCAATATCCTTTTAATGTATGGCAGAGGGTATTTTCTTTCTTATAATACATGGTCATAACATCACACGTCTCACAAACCACTTAAACGTTGGTATCTTGCTCTCTCATCTTCATTACAGAGAAGAATAAAAGCAAAATATGTACAGCAACATCGAACACAATAAAAGGCATTTTGGGCCAGATGTAGGAGCCCCAACACCGCTCGTAACGGCCGAATTCGGCCGTTACCGACCGGTTTTAGGGTTTTCTGATGTAGGGGGCCTATATTTTACCGATTCTGTAAATTTACCGAATCGGTAAATTTACAGAATCGGTAAAATACCAAATCGGTATAATTACCGATTCGGTAAATCCATATGTAGCTTACACTACTAAGAGTGCCACAGGCCCTTAAGAGTCGGTATTTTACCACCCAATCCTATTGGGTGGTAAAATACCGAATTCAGGTGTGCATGCACATCTGTGCATGCACACCTGTGCAATGTGACACACAGAAATGCCCTTAGGGCATGTATGTGTGCCAGATGTCACACAGACCTGTACTTGGGGTGCTAGAGGGTGTCAAAGTGACACCCCCTGCACCCTAGCAGGATTCGGTATTTACCGATTCGGTAAATACCGAATCGGTATTGCCCATTGATTCCTATGGGCTTCAAGGCCCATAGGAATCAATGGGCAATACCGATTCGGTATTTACCGAATCGGTAAATACCGAATGTTACAGATTCGGTAATTCAAAATAATAAATTACCTACATCTCCCTCCTTCTAATTTAACGATTCATAAATTTGGTATTTATGAGTCGGTAAATTAGAGTTACCTACATCTAGCCCTTAGTTATTTTTGCTAGAAAAGATTAGAATTAACCCCTGGCAAAGCACTACGCTACTCTCGGGTAGTTTGCAAAGTTTGCGCAACTTCGCACTACTTAAACTGCACGTAGCACAGTGCAAACATGGGTAGCATAGTACAGCGGTCATTTTTTGCTTGCTTGCGGTCCTCAACGTCAAGTTGGCGACCGCGAGCAAGCAAAATGACATCCTCGTGTGACTTTTTCCTTGTTCACAATCGCGAGCATGGAAAATAAACCTCCCAGCAAGATTCTCAGTGCGGGGAGGTCAGGTTTCTCATTGCGAGTAGTCGCGCATGCTCGCGACCGCTCGCGATGAGAAACTACGAGTCCGCGTTGAGAAAGCTGCAGCTCGAGTAAAAATCTACCGAGCGGCAGAAAAGTACAGCTCACACTGTGCAAGATGCCGTTTTCAATGATTGCACAGTGTCGGATGCTTGTCCGCACTGTGCAATCATTGAAAACTACATCTTGCACAGTGCGAACATGCTACTACGCAGTTCACGTAGTGCTACGCGTAGCTCGCGTAGTGTGAAGTGCACTTTGCGCAGCTACGCGTAGCGCTACTTCGTGAACTACGCCCACCCCTAATTAGAATCAATTTGATGTAACATTAAATTTCTGTAGCTTTGATTATGTAAAATACGTAGAGATCCTAGCATTCCTGCATATAACCATAGCATGAAAGAAAATAAACATGTTGCCCTAAATATCTCCTCTTAGAAGAAGAAAAAGTCAGTTCTATCATGCTCTATGGCCTGCCTTTCACCTTGACTGCTGGCAGGAGAAGTTGTTGTGTTAGAGCATGGGTACTCACAAACTTTCTGTCAGGGGCCAAAATTACAGTGTGGTTTGTGGTTGAGGGCTGCACTAGTAGGGGTGGGGTCAGTGAGGGGTGGAGCTAAAGTAAAAAAATCAAACCTGTTTTAAAACATTAGAGAATGCGACAATGCTGTATTTCAAAAGCAGATGTAACTACAAAGAGCACATTGTGATAATACATTTTTATTAGCAGACAATAGCAATATAAAGAGGCATACCTTCATACACACTTTGACCCCAATTCCATCACAGTCTCCCTCTCTCTCTCTTATTCAGTCTCTCTCTCTTTCTCTCTCTCTCTCTCTCTCTCTCGTCTCTCTCTCAGTCAGTCTCAGTCAGTTTCTCTCTCTCAGTCAGTCAGTCTCTCTAAGCCAGTCTCTCTCTCTGGCAGTCAATCAGTTTCTCTCTCTGGCAGTCTCTCTCTCTCATAGTCAGTCGGTCTCTCTCTCAGGCAGTCAGTTTCTCTCTCTGCCAGTCAGTATCTTTCTGTCAGTCAGTCTCTCTCAGTCAGTCAGTCCCTCTCTCAGTCAGTCAGTCAGTCAGTCTCAGTCAGTCAGTCTCTCTCTCTCTCTCTCTCACTCAGTCAGCCAGTCTCTCTAAGTCAGTCTCTCTCTAAGTCAGTTTCTCTCTCAGTAAGTCTCTCTCTCTGTCAGTCTCTCTGTCAGTCAGCCAGTCTCCCTCTCTGTCAGTCAGTCTCGCTCTCAGTCACTCTCTCTCTCTTTCTGTCAGTCCAGTCTTTCTCTCTCTCAGTCAGTCTCTCTCCCTGTCAGTCTCTCTCTCTGTTAGTCAGTCTCTCTCTCCGTCAGTCTCTCTCAGTCAGTCAGACTCTCTCAGTCTGTCTCTCTCTCTCTCTCTCAGTCAGTCAGCCTCTTTCACCCTCAGTCAGCCAGTCTCTCTCTCTGTCAGTCTCTCTCTCAGTCAGTCTTTCGCTCAGTCAGTCAGTCTCTCTCTCTCTCTCTATCAGTCAGCCTTTCTCTCTCAGTCAGTCAGTCTCTCTTTCAGTTAGTCAGTCTCAGTCAGTCAGTCTCTCTCTCAGTCGCGAACTGCGCCCACCCTTAATTAGAATTAATTTGATGTAACTTTACATTTCTGTAGCTTTGATTTTGTAAAATACGTAGAGATCCTATCATTCCTGCATATAACCATAGTATGGAAGAAAATAAACATGTTGCCCTAAATATCTCCTCTTAGGAGAAGAAAAAGTCAGTTCTATCATGCTCTATGGCCTGCCTTTCACCTTGACTGCTGGCAGGAGGAATTGCTGTGTTAGAGCATGGGTACTCACAAACTTTCTGTCAGGGGCCACAATTACAGTGTGGTTTGTGGTTGAGGGCTGCACCAGTAGGGGTGGGGTCAGTGGGGGGCGGGGTCAGTGGGGGGTGGGGCTAAAGTAAAAAAATCAAACCTGTTTCAAAACATTAGAGAATGTGACAATGCTGTATTTCAAAAGCAGATGTAACTACAAAGAGCACATTGTGATAATACATTATTATTAGCAGACAATAGCAATATTAGGAGGCATTGCATAGCTTCATACACACTTTGACCCCAATTCCATCACAGTCTCTCTTTCTCTTTCTTATTCAGTCTCTCTCTCTCTCTCTCTCTCTCTCTCTCTTTCTTTCTCTCTCTCTCTCTCTCTCTCTCTCTCAGGCAGTCAGTCTCTCTCCCTCTCAGTCAGGCAGTCTCGCTCTCTCTCTCCCTGTCAGACAATCTTTCTCTGTTAGTCAGCCTCTCTCAGTCAGTCAGTCTCTCTCTCAGTCAGTCAGTCAGTCAGTCTCGCTCAGTCAGTCTCTCTCTCTCAGTCAGTCAGTCAGTCAGTCTCTCTAAGCCAGTCTCTCTCTCTGTCAGCCAGTCAGTTTCTCTCTCTGTGTCAGTCTTTCTCTCTCATTGTCAGTCAGTCTCTCTCTCAGGCAGTCAGTTTCTCTCTCTGCCAGTCAGTATCTCACTGTCAGTCAGTCTCTCTCAGTCAGTCAGTCTCTCTCTCAGTCAGTCAGTCTCGGTCAGTCAGTCAGTCAGACTCTCTCTCTCTCAGTCAGCCAGTCTCTCTCAGTCAGTCTCTCTCTCAGTCGGTTTCTCTCTCAGCCAGTCTCTCTCTCTCTCTGTCAGTCAGTCAGTCTCTCTCTCTCTGTCAGTTTATCTCTCAGTCAGCCAGTCTCTCTCTCTGTCAGTCAGTCTCGCTCTTAGTCACTCTCTCTCTCTCCCTCAGTCAGTCAGTCAGTCTCTCTCTCTTTCTGTCAGTCCAGTCTCTCTCTCTCTCTCTCTCTCTCTCTCAGTCAGTCTCTCTTCCTGTCAGTCTCTCTCTCTCTCTGTTAGTCAGTCTCTCTCTCCGTCAGTCTCTCTCAGTCAGTCAGTCTCTCTCTCTCTCTCTCAGTCTCTCTCTCTTAGTCAGTCAGCCTCTTTCTCCCTCAGTCAGCCAGTCTCTCTCTATGTCAGTCTCTCTCTGTCAGTCAGTCTTTCGCTTAGTCAGTCAGTCAGTCTCTCTCTCTGTCAGTCAGTCTTTCTCTCTCAGTCAGTCAGTCTCTCTTTCAGTTAGTCAGTCTCAGTCAGTCTCTCTCTCTCAGTCGCGAACTACGTCCACCCCTAATTAGAATCAATTTGATGTAACTTTACATTTCTGTAGCTTTGATTATGGAAAATACGTAGAGATCCTATCATTCCTGCATATAACCATAGCATGGAAGAAAATAAACATGTTGCCCTAAATATCTCCTCTTAGGAGAAGAAAAAGTCAGTTCTATCATGCTCTATGGCCTGCCTTTCACCTTGACTGCTGGCAGGAGGAATTGTTGTGTTAGAGCATGGGTACTCACAAACTTTCTGAAAAGGGGGTGGTGATGAACAGAGTGCCTGAATTAAGCAGACCACTCTTACACAGTCCAAAGATCAGCTTGTCTCCTTTCTGGTGAAGAATTGGCTTGGTAGTTTGGTCTGCCCTGTTCCCATGATGCACTGGGCCAGGGACAGACTAATTTGCATAAAGCCAGGTTCTGAGCTGGGATGGGGCAGTGAGCTAAATAACGGTGATGGATCAAGCCCTGATCTTTGGACTGGGTAAGAGTGGTGTTGGACCCGGGCCTTAGGGCTGGTTCACCCCTGAACATTTTGCCTTATGTGTGACCCTGTGTCAGTGATTTTTGGGTCTCTGCGCACTTTCCCCTGGGTCCCAGAGTGAAAGTGCGTGCGTGTAGTATGGCTGGCCTGCCCTCCCATAGGAATGCATGGGGAATGTGTGTGTCCCTGGTAGTTCCTGATGCGTGGGGAGTGCAGGCTCGAGTTTAGTATGTCTGAACTCGTGAGAGTGAATGCTGCAAGATGGTGTCTGCGGCATGTATGTGTCTAGAAGGGAAGTGCTACTTCTGGACATTGAGATATGTGTGCAGTGAGGGTGCTGGAGCGTGATTGGCTGGAGCTGGCTGGCATGCCAGGCTCCAGGAAGTCTGGATGGGTCTGCCCGGTGGTGAGTGTGAGATTAGCATGAGTGATGTGTGGGAGGAGTGTACCTGTGTCCTGGATGGGCTGGGTTTTCCCCACACAATGCTGGCTCCGCCCCCCTGTGGTGTGTCTAACGACCCTAGCCTCCCCAGTGAAAGAAATGGGTGGTTGGGCCATCAAGAGTGCTCCAAAGCCAGCTGAAACTGGTTTTCCCCCCACCCTGCACCTTGAAACAACGGATTTTACAGTATAAAGAAGGGGCTGTGTCCCCTTAGAAAATGTTCTGCTTTTGGATCCGGCCAGAGGGGGCTGTTACTGCTGCTGGGGCCAAGAGGACCGCCACTTGGGGTGTCTCCCTGCCTGGAGACCCAGTGTGCTGGCTCTGGCCCAGCCTTGCCCCCCTGCCTGCCTCCAGCCCCTGCTGGAGCCTTGTCCTGTCCTCCAGTGCTGAGGAGCACTGAGGATTCCTTGCCTACAGCCTGAGAGCGCTGCTCTCTGCCCTTCAGCGCTGGGAGCGCTGAAATCGCCTGCCTAGCGCTTGAAAGCGCTGGATTTTGGCCATAGCGCTGTGAGCGCTGTATTCTGTCCTGGAGGCGCTTGGGAGCGCCTGCCCTTCGTTACTAGCGCTGCTAGCGCTGGGTGTGCACAGCCGGTGCCCACCCGGCATCTGACTGCCCCGTGTGGCGAGTTGGCGGCGCGGGTGCCACCCCGCTCATTGCCGCTTTCATTCTGCCCAGGTCCGTGATTTATTGCCACGAGGAAGCCACTCCTCGGATTGGAGCCCGCCTGCCTGCCTAAAAGCGAGCCGCCGCGCTGCCCGCGGCGACCCGGAAGTGGTGAGGCGGCCGACCAATCATAGCGCGGCCCCGGAGAGGCCGACCGGAAGTCCCGCCCCGCTGCCGCGACCCGGAAGTCAGGCAGGCCGGGGGCAAGACAGAGAGGCAACCGGAAGCGGACGGGAGGCCACCCCGCTCTCCGGTGAAGAGAGAAGCCGGCGTCTTCCCGTTTCCTCCCCAGGCTCCCAAAGTGAGGGAGAGCCCAGGGAGAAGTGCCCAGAGAGCCCCGAGGAGCGGGAGCTCTCGAGGAGCAGAGCCTGCCGCGTCGTGCCTGGAGCCCCGGGACGAGAGGAGAGGAGCCCCGCCCGCGGCCCAGCTGATCAGCCGGTGAGTGCGAGGGCGGGTTCGGTGTGTCCTGCGAGCGGCCCCATTGAGGGAGGGCCGCTCCACTGAGAGGAGCCCGTTCTGTGTTCTGTGAGCCCGAGAGGCTCTGGGGGCATTTTCTTGTGTCCTGAGTCCCCCGTGAGGGACTCCCAGACCCCGCAGTTGCTACCGAGCCCCGAGAGGCTCGTGGCCCCCCCCCCTTGGCTCTATGTCCCCCGTGAGGGACCCCCACAGCCCAGTGAGGCTGCACCTTTTTGGTTTTGAGCCCTGAGAGGCTCGAGGTGGCAGATTGCTTTGTGAGCCCAGAGAGGCTCTGAGAGGGTCATTCGCTTTGAGAGTCCAGTAAGGCTCCGCAGTGCCACAGTGGTGGTTCTTGAGCCCAGAGAGGCTACAACTTTGCCCTAACTTTCCCTGCACCAGTTGCCCAGCACTTTGTGGGCAACTGCTACGTTTAGGCCCCTGACATTGGGACACAGGGACTGTCACAGGTGGTGACTGATCTAAGTTTGGCGCAATATTATTGCTACACCTCTGAATGTTAATGCATCATGTGTTATGTTTTTACACCCCTACAGGAATTGAGATGTGTAGGTGGTTGTTTTTCCCCCTAGTACAGGTGGTGCTAGTGAGGTCCTGTTACCAGTGATTACTGGTTGTATGCTCTACTTTTATATTGTGTGCTACACTGATTTTACTTTCTAAAGTGCTATTTCTGAAAGTATTATTTCTAAAAGTGCTGATACCCCTGACAGTGGTCCAAGTGGCCCTGTCCTGTGCAATATCCCTTGTAAATTCCGCCCGTGCCTGTTGGCAGAGTGTAACATGATGTGTGTTTTATCTGATGTATATTTATTATAATACAAAGGCTATTTTTATATAACCTTGTGTGGAGTTTCCTTTGTGGTGGGCCTTTGGTTGTTGTTGCTGGGGTGCGTGCGCAAATACTTAGCCTACATCGCCTCCAAGTTTAGCCTTGCTGCTCGCGCCACGTTACCTAGAGGGTGAGTAGGGGTTATCTTGGCGTGTAACTCCCTTGCCCTGACTTGGGTGTGGTGGTCTCTGACTGACTTTGGCGAAAGCCCTGGCCAGCCGGGGATCCCATTTCCAACATTGGTGGCAGCGGTGGGATAAGGATTTGTGTTTGCGTTGTACCACAGTAGCGGCTGGCCGCACTTCAAAGCTCTACATGTTTAGATAACCACATTTTGGGGATTATTGTTTTTGGTAAAATTCCATTGTTCTTCTCCTGAAGAGTGTCATTTTATAATTGTGTCCTGTACATTTGTCCCCCGCCCTGCTTCCAGAGTTTGGTACCTGTGTGGTCAGGTTGAGAAGTCAGGGGTGGTAGAAACTGCCTTACCGATCCGAGGGGAGGGTGTGTGTGGATGAATGGTGTGTTTTCCTGGACGCATGAGTGAGTTCTTTTTTAAGGAGAGTGTGGAAGTTTTGGAATTGTGTACTCCTACTTCAGATTGCAAGGTCCCTTGTGTTGCACGTGTCTGTGAGCATCCTGTCAAGATGGAATCTCCTTTTAACCTTTGTGGCCTGTTTAAGTACAGTGTGCATGAGTTGGTACGGTTATGTAAGGAGAGAGACATCCCAGTGAGTGAGTCAGACACCCAGTCCAAGCTTAGGGATAACATGATCCTGTGGCAGAAGAGTGACTGGGAGCGTGAGCACAGAGAGAGAGAGAGGGCCCGGGCCGCACACCAGGAGGGTGGTGGGTCTGAGGGGAGCCCTGAAGAGTCTGATGTGGAGAGTGAGTTTGACAGTGGATGGGCGCCAGCAGAGAGTGAGTACCCCCTAGATAGGGAGTCCCTTGCTGGGTCCAGTGTCAGATGTAGCACCCCATCCCTTTCCCTGTCCCCAGAGGAGTGGGTGGATAGGAGAGAAGAGAGGGAGCACCAGCTGGCCATGGAGAAGCTCCGGTTAGAGTATGCCAGAGAGATGGCGCAGCTGGGTGTGAATGAGCGGACTGCAGAGGCTGAGAGGGCCTTGGCCAGGGAGAAGATAGCCCTAGAGTGTAGGTTATCCCCTGAGCGCAGTCTTAATTTTCTGGATCCCCCAGGGAGGGTTGAGTCCAGTGGTGGCAGCTATTTAAATCTCAGTCTAGAAAGTCCCAGTTCCCAGAGTATGGTTCCTGTTTCCCCAGAGGAGGAGAATAGGTTGAGGTTTAGGAACCTTAGGAAACCGTCTCATCAGTCTTGGGAAGACTTTGAGGATGACTGTTGTGGAGCCCTGTGTGATTGGGTACGGGAGCCCACGAAATGTGATTGGGACATATTGTTGATATGTTTCTCAGAGAGCAGTTGCTCAGTTGTTGTTCACCAGGGTTGCGCCAACACCTGTTAGGGTGTGGATTGTCTGAACCATGTGAGCTGGCAGAGGAAGCAGACCGCTGGGAAGGGACCAGAGGTTCTGTAGAGTCATTGGTGAGTGACTCCGAAAGTAGTGGCTCAGGGATCTTCCAGCCCAGCGTGGTGGAAGATGCTCAGTGTAGCCCAGCTAGGTCCCAGTATAGTGAGAAGGGTGTAGGGGCTGACTACCTGGCTCAGTGGAGCAGGAGTCAGTGGGTGGCTGAGAGCCCCCAGAGGCCCGAAGCCCTGTCTCAGAACCTGGGTGGTTTCTTGAGGGAACACCAGGTTGGGGACCTAGGCTGTCCTGTTAGCCCAGTTGAGGAGGATCTCCTAGTGAGTAGAGGACCTGGAGCGTCTGTAACCAGAGCTCCTGTGGTTCTAGAGGCTGGCAGTACCGCTCCGGTAGGGAGGGTACAGGAGTCCAGCGTGAGGAGTGATTGGGGGATGAGTTTCCCAGTGGATGCACCAGTGGACCAGAGACTAGCCAGTTGGGCTAGATCTTCTTGGAGGGACCCGGGTGGTGCCACTTCTGGTCTGGGGGATCGTCACGCACTGTCAGGTGGACAGAGGGCGGGAGATCTGCGCCAGACAGACAGTCACACAACAGATGTGTCATTTGTTAGCCTCAGGGGGATTGTGGGTGAGTCCCCAGAAGTCCTGGAGTGCCAGGCAATTGTTCCACCGAAGGTTGTAGACCGGGGGTTGGAAGGCCAGGTTCAGGATCGGCCTGACCTGAAGGGTAGGACGACTGTAACCAGTGTCCTGACCGGTTCTTCTTCCAGAGGAACTTCTCCAGGTGGGAGAGGGCAGACCTCTGGAAGGGGGTGCAGAGGGTGGGAGAGCCCACCGCTGACCCCGGTGCAACCTGAGGGGTTAAACCCTGGGTTGGCATGGCGTTCTAGGTGTCCCCCTCGCACGGGGAGGAGGAACCCTAAAAGAAGAGGTAAGGGGAGGAGAGCCTTCCCTGAGACTCCTGGTCCACCTGAGGTTGTAGACCCTAGGCTGGAGAACCAGTGGCAGTCTAGCCCTGTCTTGCAGACAGGAGGAGTGGAGAATGGCTACTATGTGCCAGGGGTTACTACCCCCCACTTCATGAGTAGGCAGGAACCAGTGGCACCTGGGTGGCCTAGGGCCTGGTCCTGGCCACGGACAGCTGAGGAGTACCAGTGGGGTAGCCCAGCTGGTCCTTACCGTAGCTTTAGAAGGAACCCTAGGGGTTCACAGTGGCGTGGAACTGGACGGTGTCCCGGCAGTGGCGGGCCCGTGTCCGTGTTCTTTCGCCCAAAGCAGGGAAGCCCATCACGGTGGTGATCGGTCTACCCTGCGTTTTGGCTGGAGGGGGGTTGTGTTGGACCCGGGCCTTAGGGCTGGTTCACCCCTGAACTTTTTGCCTTATGTGTGACCCTGTGTCAGTGATTTTTGGGTCTCTGCGCACTTTCCCCTGGGTCCCAGAGTGAAAGTGCGTGCGTGTAGTATGGCTGGCCTGCCCTCCCATAGGAATGCATGGGGAATGTGTGTGTCCCTGGTAGTTCCTGATGCGTGGGGAGTGCAGGCTCGAGTTTAGTATGTCTGAACTCGTGAGAGTGAATGCTGCAAGATGGTGTCTGCGGCATGTATGTGTCTAGAAGGGAAGTGCTACTTCTGGACATTGAGATATGTGTGCAGTGAGGGTGCTGGAGCGTGATTGGCTGGAGCTGGCTGGCATGCCAGGCTCCAGGAAGTCTGGATGGGTCTGCCCGGTGGTGAGTGTGAGATTAGCATGAGTGATGTGTGGGAGGAGTGTACCTGTGTCCTGGATGGGCTGGGTTTTCCCCACACAATGCTGGCTCCGCCCCCCTGTGGTGTGTCTAACGACCCTAGCCTCTCCAGTGAAAGAAATGGGTGGTTGGGCCATCAAGAGTGCTCCAAAGCCAGCTGAAACTGGTTTTCCCCCCACCCTGCACCTTGAAACAAAGGATTTTACAGTATAAAGAAGGGGCTGTGTCCCCTTAGAAAATGTTCTGCTTTTGGATCCGGCCAGAGGGGGCTGTTGCTGCTGCTGGGGCCAGGAGGACCGCCACTTGGGGTGTCTCCCTGCCTGGAGACCCAGTGTGCTGGCTCTGGCCCAGCCTTGCCCCCCTGCCTGCCTCCAGCCCCTGCTGGAGCCTTGTCCTGTCCTCCAGTGCTGGGGAGCACTGAGGATTCCTTGCCTACAGCCTGAGAGCGCTGCTCTCTGCCCTTCAGCGCTGGGAGCGCTGAAATCGCCTGCCTAGCGCTTGAAAGCGCTGGATTTTGGCCATAGCGCTGTGAGCGCTGTATTCTGTCCTGGAGGCGCTTGGGAGCGCCTGCCCTTCGTTACTAGCGCTGCTAGTGCTGGGTGTGCACAGCCGGTGCCCACCCGGCATCTGACTGCCCCGTGTGGCGAGTTGGCGGCGCGGGTGCCACCCCGCTCATTGCCGCTTTCATTGTGCCCAGGTCCGTGATTTATTGCCACGAGGAAGCCACTCCTCGGATGGGAGCCCGCCTGCCTGCCTAAAAGCGAGCCGCCGCGCTGCCCGCGGCGACCCGGAAGTGGTGAGGCGGCCGACCAATCACAGCGCGGCCCCGGAGAGGCCGACCGGAAGTCCTGCCCCGCTGCCGCGACCCGGAAGTCAGGCAGGCCGGGGGCAAGACAGAGAGGCAACCGGAAGCGGACGGGAGGCCACCCCGCGCTCCGGTGAAGAGAGAAGCCGGCGTCTTCCCGTTTCCTCCCCAGGCTCCCAAAGTGAGGGAGAGCCCAGGGAGAATTGTCCAGAGAGCCCCGAGGAGCGGGAGCTCTCGAGGAGCAGAGCCTGCCGCGTCGTGCCTGGAGCCCCGGGACGAGAGGAGAGGAGCCCCGCCCGCGGCCCAGCTGATCAGCCGGTGAGTGCGAGGGCGGGTTCGGTGTGTCCTGCGAGCGGCCCCATTGAGGGAGGGCCGCTCCACTGAGAGGAGCCCGTTCTGTGTTCTGTGAGCCCGAGAGGCTCTGGGGGCATTTTCTTGTGTCCTGAGTCCCCCGTGAGGGACTCCCAGACCCCGCAGTTGCTACCGAGCCCCGAGAGGCTCGTGCCCCCCCCCCCCCTTGGCTCTAGGTCCCCCGTGAGGGACCCCCACAGCCCAGTGAGGCTGCACCTTTTTGGTTTTGAGCCCTGAGAGGCTCGAGGTGGCAGATTGCTTTGTGAGCCAAGAGAGGCTCTGAGAGGGTCATTCGCTTTGAGAGTCCAGTGAGGCTCCGCAGTGCCACAGTGGTGGTTCTTGAGCCCAGAGAGGCTCCAACTTTGCCCTAACTTTCCCTGCACCAGTTGCCCAGCACTTTGTGGGCAACTGCTACGTTTAGGCCCCTGACATTGGGACACAGGGACTGTCACAGGTGGTGACTGATCTAAGTTTGGCGCAATATTATTGCTACACCTCTGAATGTTAATGCATCATGTGTTATGTTTTTACACCCCTACAGGAATTGAGATGTGTAGGTGGTTGTTTTTCCCCCTAGTACAGGTGGTGCTAGTGAGGTCCTGTTACTAGTGATTACTGGTTGTATGCTCTACTTTTATATTGTGTGCTACACTGATTTTACTTTCTAAAGTGCTATTTCTGAAAGTATTATTTCTAAAAGTGCTGATACCCCTGACAGTGGTCCAAGTGGCCCTGTCCTGTGCAATATCCCTTGTAAATTCCGCCCGTGCCTGTTGGCACAGTGTAACAAGATGTGTGTTTTATCTGATGTATATTTATTATAATACAAAGGCTATTTTTATATAACCTTGTGTGGAGTTTCCTTTGTGGTGGGCCTTTGGTTGTTGTTGCTGGGGTGCGTGCGCAAATACTTAGCCTACATCGCCTCCAAGTTTAGCCTTGCTGCTCGCGCCACGTTACCTAGAGGGTGAGTAGGGGTTATCTTGGCGTGTAACTCCCTTGCCCTGACTTGGGTGTGGTGGTCTCTGACTGACTTTGGCGAAAGCCCTGGCCAGCCGGGGATCCCATTTCCAACAAGTGGTCTGCTTAATTCAGACACTCTGTTCATCACCACCCCCTTTTCTGAATCATTTTGTCCACCATAAGCGTGGAAGGGTATACTCAGACATGAGTCCCTTGCTCACTGCTCCATCAGGATTCAAGCAAGCCGGGCCGACGACGCCTGAAATGGCAGAAACCGGTCCCCGGAAGCTTGTCTCCTTTCTGGTGAAGAATTGGTTTGGTAGTTTGGTCTGCCCTGTTCCCATGATGCACTGGGCCAGGGACAGACTAATTTGCATATAGCCAGGTTCTGAGCTGGGATGGGAACAGTGAGCTAAATAACGGTGATGGATCAAGCCCTGATCTTTGGACTGGGTAAGAGTGGTCTGCTTAATTCAGACACTCTGTTCATCACCACCCCCTTTTCTGAATCATTTTGTCCACCATAAGCGTGGAAGGGTATACTCAGACATGAGTCCCTTGCTCACTGCTCCATCAGGATTCAAGCAAGCCGGGCCGACGACGCCTGAAATGGCAGAAACCGGTCCCCGGAAGCTTGTCTCCTTTCTGGTGAAGAATTGGCTTGGTAGTTTGGTCTGCCCTGTTCCCATGATGCACTGGGCCAGGGACAGACTAATTTGCATATAGCCAGGTTCTGAGCTGGGATGGGGCAGTGAGCTAAATAACGGTGATGGATCAAGCCCTGATCTTTGGACTGGGTAAGAGTGGTCTGCTTAATTCAGACACTCTGTTCATCACCACCCCCTTTTCTGACTCACAAACTTTCTGCCAGGGGCCAAAATTACAGTGTGGTTTGTGGTTGAGGGCTGCACCAGTAGGGGTGGGGTCAGTGGGGGGCGGGGTCAGTGGGGGGTGGGGCTAAAGTAAAAAAATCAAACCTGTTTCAAAATATTAGAGAATGCGACAATGCTGTATTTCAAAAGCAGATGTAACTACAAAGAGCACATTGTAATAACACATTTTTATAAGCAGACAATAGCAATATTAAGATGCATTGTATAGCTTCACACACTTTGACCCCAATTCCATCACAGTCTCTCTTTCTCTCTCTTATTCAGTCTCTCTCTCTCTCTCTTTCTTTCTCTCTCTCTCTCTCAGGCAGTCAGTCTCTCTCCCTCTCCGTCAGGCAGTCTCTCTCTCTCCCTCCCTGTCAGCCAATCTTTCTCTGTTAGTCAGCCTCTCTCAGCCAGTCAGTCTCTCTCTTAGTCAGTCAGTCTCTCTCAGTCAGTCTCTCTCTCTCAGTCAGTCAGTCAGTCAGCCTCTCTAAGCCAGTCTCTCTCTCTGTCAGTCAGTTTCTCTCTCTCTGTCAGTCTCTCTCCCTCATAGTCAGTCAGTCTCTCTCTGTCAGTCAGTTTCTCTCTCTGCCAGTCAGTATCTCTCTGTCAGTCAGTCTCTCTCAGTCAGTCAGTCTCTCTCTCAGTCAGTCAGTCTCAGTCAGTCTCTCTCTCTCTCAGTCAGCCAGTCTCTCTCAGTCAGTCTCTCTCTCAGTCGGTTTCTCTCTCAGTCAGTCTCTCTGTCAGTCAGTCAGTCTCTCTCTCTCTCTCTCTGTCAGTCTCTCTCTCAGTCAGCCAGTCTTTCTCTCTGTCAGTCAGTCTCTCTCTCAGTCAGCCAGTCTTTCTCTCTGTCAGTCAGTCTCTCTCAGTCACTCTCTCTCTCAATCAGTCAGTCTCTCTCTGTTTCTGTCAGTCCAGTCTCTCTCTCTCTCTCTTTCTCTCAGTCAGTCTCTCTCCCTGCCAGTCTCTCGCTCTCTGTTAGTCAGACTCTCTCTCTCTCAGTCTCTCTCTCTCTCTCTCTCTCTCTCAGCCAGTCAGCCTCTTTCTCCCTCAGTCAGCCAGTCTCTCTCTATGTCAGTCTCTCTCCCAGTCAGTCAGTCTTTCGCTCAGTCAGTCAGTCAGTCTCTCTCTGTCAGTCAGTCTTTCTCTCTCAGTCAGTCAGTCAGTCTCTCTTTCAGTTAGTCAGTCTCAGTCAGTCCGTCAGTCTCTCTCTCTCAGTCAGTCAGTCTCCCAGACAGTTTCTCTCTACTCTCTTTCCACTCTGTCTCCACTCTCTTTCTCTCCACTGTCTTTCCACTGTCTCTCTCCACTGTCTCTCTCCACTTTCTCTCTCCACTGTCTCTCTTCACTCTCTCTCTCTCCACGCTCTCCCATCTCTCTCTCTCTGGGGGCACATCGGTTCATTACCTGCAAGGTCTGCGGCCCGCCAAGGAAGGACTGCTGGGCTGCTGGCGGCCCGCAGGCCATACTTTGAGTATCACAGCGTTAGAGGTTCAGTAGCTGTGTCATTTTTTTATGACAGGTGACTAGATATGTGACAAGTTACATACAATAAGGAAACTAGAGGAAGGCTTTTATAAAATGGTGCTGGAACTCATGTATTATCAGATAATGTACCAGAGAAATATTAAAACATAAAAACATTCACAATGGTTTTTGGCTGGCAGGGTATTCCACCACAAACGTGATAGAGTACCCTGTCCAGTAAACGGATGGTCTGCTCTTTATTTAGAGTTGGGCAGACAGTCATGTTTCCCCCGTCATGCTTCCCCAGCTGGTTCGCCCAATCTAAGTATCTCAGTCCATCCACCCTATTTAGAGGGTTGGTCTGACATACTTTTTCAAGTTCAGGACCGCCAGGAAAACAAGCATTGGCATAGCCAACAGGTCTCGCCTTTGGGACCTTATGAGTGTTTATGCTGATCTATTGGCTTTGCTAATGTTTAAGCCAAAAGTGAAACTACAGTTTGTGAAAGGACTAGAAATCAGGGATGAAGGGCTGAGGCAGGACAGTGAGAGTTAACCCCTTCGCTGCTAGGCCTTTTCCCCTCCTGTGCTGAGGCTTTTTTTGGCGTTTTGGAGTAGTGCGCGCTTAGGCCCTTGTAACTTTTTGACCACATAAGGTATCCACGCCAAATTTGCGTCCTTTTCTTCCAACATCATGTGGATTCTAAAGGCGCCCTGGGTTTGTGGATTCCCTTGGAGGGGGCCCAGAAATTTAGCAAAATATAGTGATTTTTTTGTTTTTTTCAGAAAAATGGGAAAAACCGGCTGCAAATGAAAGCCTCTGGGTGTTTCCCTGAAAATGGTATCACAAAAAGGTTTGTGGGGCTGAAATCTCCATTTTCTCAGCTTTCAGGGAATGACAGACTTTTGTCAGAGAACCGAAATTTTTCACTCAGTTTTGGCATTTTTCTGGGACATAGCCTATTTTTGCTATTTTTAGAGCTTTCCACCTCCTTCCAGTTAATGGTAGAAATGAGTTTGAAAGCAATAATGGATCCTGGAAAGCTTTACATTTTCGAAAAGTAGACAAAATTCTGAATTCAGAAAGGGGTCATTTGTCTAAATCCATGAAGGTTTCGTTATAGAAACTAACAGTTAGATATTGGAATATTTGAAATTTTGTTGAAAAAAACAGCCTTTTGTCTCAACGTTTTCACCTATAACTTTTTCTAATTTTGACAGCTCTTGGAAAGCAATATACCGTTACATCCGTTAGACCTTCCTGGTTGTGGGGATATATAGGACTTGTAGTTTCACCAAGAACCCGACGAACCCAGATCCAAAAACTGAGCAGCAACTTGCAATGGTATTTTTTCATTTACTGGGTATAGTGCACTTTGTCTTGGAAAATGTATACATGGAATAATCTGTATGAAAGACACCTATGTATTTCTGAATTGGGTACAAATTATAGACTTCAGAAACAGTATATAATTGCACATTTTCAAAGTTGGGAATACTCATACTAGCATGAGAATTATTGGTCATTTTTCATAAAGATTTTTTTTTTACTCAATGTCTTTCATTCAAAGGGAGAAATGCATGAAAGCTCAATTGGTAATAACAGTTGATTTACAAATCTGAATTACCCCAAGTGTCCCGATAAAAACGGTACCTCACTTGTGTGGGTCGGCCTTGTGCCTGCGACAGGAAACGGCGGAAAATGCAACGTGGTCACACCTAAATTTAGCAGTTACAAATTGACCCTTTTTTGGCAAAGTGCCTACCTGTAGTTTTTGCACCCTAGCTCTGCCGGCACCTAGGGAAACCTTGCAAACCTATACATTTTTGAAAAGTAGACACCCAGGGGAATTCAGGATGGGGTGACTCGACTGCCTACCACCAGGTTTTGTTACCCAGAATCCCTTGCAAAGCTAAGTTTTTCACAAAATAAACACATTTTCCTCACATTTCTGTGGTGGAAAGTTCTGGAATCTGCGTGGATCAACAAATTTCCACCCACCCAGCGTGCCCCCAGGTCTCCCGAAAAAAACGGTACCTCACTTGCGTGGGTAGGCATAGTGGCTGCGACATGAAACAGCGCAAAACGCAGCATAGTCGCACCTCAATTTCCCAGTGAAATTTAGCACGATTCGGACAAAAAGACTACCTTTTGTTTTTGCGCCGTAGCTCTGCCAGCACCTAGGGAAACCTAGCAAACCTATACATTTTTGAAAACTAGACACCCAGGGGAATTCAGGATGGGGTGACTCGCCTGCCTACCCCCAGGTTTTGTTACCCAGAATCCCTTGCAAACATAAAAATTTGACCAAAAAAACACATTTTCCTCACATTTCTGTGGTGGAAAGTTCTGGAATCTGCGTGGATCAACAAATTTCCACCCACCCAGCGTGCCCCCAGGTCTCCCGAAAAAAACGGTACCTCACTTGCGTGGGTAGGCATAGTGGCTGCGACATGAAACAGCGCAAAACGCAGCATGGTCGCACCTCAATTTCCCAGTGAAATTTAGCACGATTCGGACAAAAAGACTACCTTTTGTTTTTGCGCCGTAGCTCTGCCAGCACCTAGGGAAACCTAGCAAACCTATACATTTTTGAAAACTAGACACCCAGGGAAATTCAGGATGGGGTGACTCGCCTGCCTACCCCCAGGTTTTGTTACCCAGAATCCCTTGCAAACATAAAAATTTGACCAAAAAAACACATTTTCCTCACATTTCTGTGGTGGAAAGTTCTGGAATCTGCGTGGATCAACAAATTTCCACCCACCCAGCATGCCCCCAGGTCTCCCGAAAAAAACGGTACCTCACTTGCGTGGGTAGGCATAGTGGCTGCGACATGAAACAGCGCAAAACGCAGCATGGTCGCACCTCAATTTCCCAGTGAAATTTAGCACGATTCGGACAAAAAGACTACCTTTTGTTTTTGCGCCGTAGCTCTGCCAGCATCTAGGGAAACCTAGCAAACCTATACATTTTTGAAAACTAGACACCCAGGGGAATTCAGGATGGGGTGACTCGCCTGCCTACCCCCAGGTTTTGTTACCCAGAATCCCTTGCAAACATAAAAATTTGACCAAAAAAACACATTTTCCTCACATTTCTGTGGTGGAAAGTTCTGGAATCTGCGTGGATCAACAAATTTCCACTCACCCAGCGTGCCCCCAGGTCTCCCGAAAAAAACGGTACCTCACTTGCGTGGGTAGGCATAGTGGCTGCGACATGAAACAGCGCAAAACGCAGCATGGTTGCACCTCAATTTCCCAGTGAAATTTAGCACGATTCGGACAAAAAGACTACCTTTTGTTTTTGCGCCGTAGCTCTGCCAGCACCTAGGGAAACCTAGCAAACCTATACATTTTTGAAAACTAGACACCCAGGGGAATTCAGGATGGGGTGACTCGCCTGCCTACCCCCAGGTTTTGTTACCCAGAATCCCTTGCAAACATAAAAATTTGACCAAAAAAACACATTTTCCTCACATTTCTGTGGTGGAAAGTTCTGGAATCTGCGTGGATCAACAAATTTCCACCCACCCAGCGTGCCCCCAGGTCTCCCGAAAAAAACGGTACCTCACTTGCGTGGGTAGGCATAGTGGCTGCGACATGAAACAGCGCAAAACGCAGCATGGTCGCACCTCAATTTCCCAGTGAAATTTAGCACGATTCGGACAAAAAGACTACCTTTTGTTTTTGCGCCGTAGCTCTGCCAGCACCTAGGGAAACCTAGCAAACCTATACATTTTTGAAAACTAGACACCCAGGGGAATTCAGGATGGGGTGACTCGCCTGCCTACCCCCAGGTTTTGTTACCCAGAATCCCTTGCAAACATAAAAATTTGACCAAAAAAACACATTTTCCTCACATTTCTGTGGTGGAAAGTTCTGGAATCTGCGTGGATCAACAAATTTCCACCCACCCAGCGTGCCCCCAGGTCTCCCGAAAAAAACGGTACCTCACTTGCGTGGGTAGGCATAGTGGCTGCGACATGAAACAGCGCAAAACGCAGCATGGTCGCACCTCAATTTCCCAGTGAAATTTAGCACGATTCGGACAAAAAGACTACCTTTTGTTTTTGCGCCGTAGCTCTGCCAGCACCTAGGGAAACCTAGCAAACCTATACATTTTTGAAAACTAGACACCCAGGGGAATTCAGGATGGGGTGACTCGCCTGCCTACCCCCAGGTTTTGTTACCCAGAATCCCTTGCAAACATAAAAATTTGACCAAAAAAACACATTTTCCTCACATTTCTGTGGTGGAAAGTTCTGGAATCTGCGTGGATCAACAAATTTCCACCCACCCAGCGTGCCCCCAGGTCTCCCGAAAAAAACGGTACCTCACTTGCGTGGGTAGGCATAGTGGCTGCGACATGAAACAGCGCAAAACGCAGCATGGTCGCACCTCAATTTCCCAGTGAAATTTAGCACGATTCGGACAAAAAGACTACCTTTTGTTTTTGCGCCGTAGCTCTGCCAGCACCTAGGGAAACCTACCAAACCTATACATTTTTGAAAACTAGACACCCAGGGGAATTCAGGATGGGGTGACTCGCCTGCCTACCCCCAGGTTTTGTTACCCAGAATCCCTTGCAAACATAAAAATTTGACCAAAAAAACACATTTTCCTCACATTTCTGTGGTGGAAAGTTCTGGAATCTGCGTGGATCAACAAATTTCCACCCACCCAGCGTGCCCCCAGGTCTCCCGAAAAAAACGGTACCTCACTTGCGTGGGTAGGCATAGTGGCTGCGACATGAAACAGCGCAAAACGCAGCATAGTCGCACCTCAATTTCCCAGTGAAATTTAGCACGATTCGGACAAAAAGACTACCTTTTGTTTTTGCGCCGTAGCTCTGCCAGCACCTAGGGAAACCTAGCAAACCTATACATTTTTGAAAACTAGACACCCAGGGGAATTCAGGATGGGGTGACTCGCCTGCCTACCCCCAGGTTTTGTTACCCAGAATCCCTTGCAAACATAAAAATTTGACCAAAAAAACACATTTTCCTCACATTTCTGTGGTGGAAAGTTCTGGAATCTGCGTGGATCAACAAATTTCCACCCACCCAGCGTGCCCCCAGGTCTCCCGAAAAAAACGGTACCTCACTTGCGTGGGTAGGCATAGTGGCTGCGACATGAAACAGCGCAAAACGCAGCATGGTCGCACCTCAATTTCCCAGTGAAATTTAGCACGATTCGGACAAAAAGACTACCTTTTGTTTTTGCGCCGTAGCTCTGCCAGCACCTAGGGAAACCTAGCAAACCTATACATTTTTGAAAACTAGACACCCAGGGGAATTCAGGATGGGGTGACTCGCCTGCCTACCCCCAGGTTTTGTTACCCAGAATCCCTTGCAAACATAAAAATTTGACCAAAAAAACACATTTTCCTCACATTTCTGTGGTGGAAAGTTCTGGAATCTGCGTGGATCAACAAATTTCCACCCACCCAGCGTGCCCCCAGGTCTCCCGAAAAAAAACGGTACCTCACTTGCGTGGGTAGGCATAGTGGCTGCGACATGAAACAGCGCAAAACGCAGCATAGTCGCACCTCAATTTCCCAGTGAAATTTAGCACGATTCGGACAAAAAGACTACCTTTTGTTTTTGCGCCGTAGCTCTGCCAGCACCTAGGGAAACCTAGCAAACCTATACATTTTTGAAAACTAGACACCCAGGGGAATTCAGGATGGGGTGACTCGCCTGCCTACCCCCAGGTTTTGTTACCCAGAATCCCTTGCAAACATAAAAATTTGACCAAAAAAACACATTTTCCTCACATTTCTGTGGTGGAAAGTTCTGGAATCTGCGTGGATCAACAAATTTCCACCCACCCAGCGTGCCCCCAGGTCTCCCGAAAAAAACGGTACCTCACTTGCGTGGGTAGGCATAGTGGCTGCGACATGAAACAGCGCAAAACGCAGCATGGTCGCACCTCAATTTCCCAGTGAAATTTAGCACGATTCGGACAAAAAGACTACCTTTTGTTTTTGCGCCGTAGCTCTGCCAGCACCTAGGGAAACCTAGCAAACCTATACATTTTTGAAAACTAGACACCCAGGGGAATTCAGGATGGGGTGACTCGCCTGCCTACCCCCAGGTTTTGTTACCCAGAATCCCTTGCAAACATAAAAATTTGACCAAAAAAACACATTTTCCTCACATTTCTGTGGTGGAAAGTTCTGGAATCTGCGTGGATCAACAAATTTCCACCCACCCAGCGTGCCCCCAGGTCTCCCGAAAAAAACGGTACCTCACTTGCGTGGGTAAACATAGTGGCTGCAACAGGAAACGGTTCAAATTGTACGGTGGTGAATTTACATTACCTTATTGCAAAACTACCTTGATTTTGGGGGGGGGGCATCTGAGTTTGTGGCCCGGGGCTCGGTGGTATTCTTTGCAAAGTAGCAAACCCAAACAGTTCTGAAAACTAGACACCCGGGGGACTCCAGGGAGGTATGGCATGCATGGGTCCCCCAATGTTTTCCTACCCAGAACTCTCTGCAAACCTTAAAATTAGGTAAAAATTGCACTTTTCCAAACTTTTTGGCGTGGGATCGCCGGGTCGGCAAAAAAGTCATACCACCCTGCGTTCCCCTTGTTCTCCCGAGTAAAAGGATACCTCACTTGTGTGGGTGCCCCAAAGCAGAATACGCCAAAAATGAATTTTGAAAAAAGTA
This sequence comes from Lissotriton helveticus, assembly GCF_964261635.1. Taxonomy (NCBI): domain Eukaryota; kingdom Metazoa; phylum Chordata; class Amphibia; order Caudata; family Salamandridae; genus Lissotriton; species Lissotriton helveticus. The sequence continues at coordinate 172,849,271 of NC_136060.1, forward strand.
GTTTTTACTCATATTTACGTTTTACAAATTAAGCACCCCAGCCTAAGTCACATGCCTTTGGCCCACCCACACAAGTGAGGTATCATTTTACTCGGGAGAACAAGGGAAACACTGGGTGGTAGGACATTTGTTCCGGCAGCGAGATCCCACCCAAAAAAGTATGGAAAAGTGGGTTTTTTGACCAAAATTTCAGGTTTGCAGGGGTTTCTGGGTAGGAAAACATTGGGGGACCCACGCATGCCATACCACCCTGGACTCCCCTGGGTGTCTAGTTCTCAGAACTGTTTGGGTTTGGTAGTTTCCAAAGATGCCTGCCAAGCCCCGGGCCAAAAGCTCAGGTGACCCCCTCAAAAAATAAGATTATTTGGCTAAAGGTAAAGTTTTTGTCTCCACAGTATGAATTGGGCCTTTTCCTAAAGCAGCCGCTATGCCTACCCACGCAAGTGAGGTACCATTTTTATCGGGAGACCTTGGGGAACGCTGGGTGGGAGGTAATTTGTGTGTGCCCAGTGATGCCACGCTTTCCCACACTAAAACGTGTGAAAAAACTGATTTTTTACCATGCAAAAAATGAGGTTTGCAAGGGATTCTGGGTAAAGGAACGTTGGAGGATCCACGCAAGCCATACCTCCTTGGAAGCCCCCGGTTGTCTACTTTTCAGAAATGTGTGGGATTGGTAGGTTTCCCTAGATGGCTGTCTCGCACGGGGCCAAAAACCCAGGTAACCCCTCTTGCAAAAGCTGGTGGACTTAGGGGTTACCTGGGTTTCTGGCCCCGTGCGAGACAGCCATCTATGGAAACCTACGAAACCCACACATTTCTGAAAAGTAGACACCCGGGCGCTTCCAAGGAGGTATGGCTTGCGTGGATCCGCCAACGTTCCTTTACCCAGAATCCCTTGCAAACCTCAATTTTAGCAGAAAAAAATCAATTTTTTCACACGTTGTAGTCTGGGAAAGCGTGGCATCACTGGGCTCACACAAATTACCTCCCACCCAGCATTCCCCCAGGTCTCCCGATAAAAATGGTACCTCACTTGCGTGGGTAGCCATAGTGGCTGCAACAGGAAAAGGTCCAAATCTAACAGTGGTGAATATAAAATACCCTGAAGCAATATAACTTTGATTTTTTGGGGGGGAGGCACCTGAGTTTTTGGCCCGGGATGGGTGGTATTCTTTGGAAAGTAGCAAACCCAAACAGTTCTGAAAACTAGACACCCGGGAGAGTCCAGGGAGGTATGGCATGTGTGGGTCCACCAATGTTTTCCTACCCAGAACTCCTTGCAAACCTTAAAAATAGGTAAAAATAGCACTTTTCCAAACATTTTGGCGTGGGATCGCCGTGCCGGCAAAAAAGTCCTACCACCCTGCGCTCCCCTTGTTCTCCCAAGTAAAAGGATACCACACCTTAACAGAGTTACTCAAAAGTCAAACATTCAAGCACGGCTATCTATTCCTCAAAGACACACACATACAGGTTGGATTTGGCACGAGGGCGAGTGATGGTTCAGTACATAAAATTTTATTAACAAGATATTTCAAAAAAATGAAATGCTCTGTCAATAAATAAATGCATAAAAACTGAACCAGTGACTCGCAACTCGTGAGCTGTAAAGCCACGACAAGGCACCAACCGTTTTACAGGCCATTCACGCACCTTTCATACCTGATACAAACCAGACCATTGACACCATCCGAATGGAAAAGCAACACATAACAACAATCACAATAAGGGGCAAGGTACACCCTACTGCAGAAATTAGAAAAAAAACAATTATTACTGCACACCCATCTAATCCGCAAGCACACACACATACTGGTTGGATTTGGCACGAGGGTGAGTGATGATTCAGTACATACAATTGGATACGCAAGTAATTTCATCAAAAATGAAATACACTGCGTATAATTGAAAGTATGATAAACTGAACCACTGACTCGCAGCTCGTGAGCTGTAAAGCCACGTCAAGGCACCAACCTCTTTACAGGCCATTCATACACCTTTCGTACGCGTGACACATACAAAACATTCACACCGCCAGCCGCGGACCCATCACATTTCAACACTCACACCAGCAAACAGCGCCATTCAAGGGCCCATCACTTTCACACGCCCACATTTCTGACACTGCAACTACACAAAATGATGGACTGTGTGGAGTGTCACTCAACTAGCAGTGTGTGTAGTGACCAACAGAAAGTAACTACTCACACACCGCCTGCCGAGCGCCAGTCCACCCACACCACCATCCAAGCACCAGACCATGCACACTGCCAGCCAAACACCACTCAGCGCACACCGACAGCCAACTACCACTCCACACACACCACCAGCCAAGCATCACTCCACGCACACCACCAGCCAAGCGCCACTCCACAAACACAACACCATCCAAGCACCACTCCACACACGCCGCCAGCCAAGCACCACTCCACACACACCGCCAGCCAAGCACCACTCCACTCACACCGCCAGCCAAGCACCTAACCATACACTCCGCCAGCCAAGCAAAAATCCACTAACCCCCCCAGCACAACTCCAATCCATGCACTATTCCAGCCAAGCACCAGACCACGCACACCACCAGCCAAGCGCCTGTCCACGCACACCAACAATCCAAGCACAATCCTGCACACACCACCATCAAAATTAGAATTTTTTAAAGAAATACCACAAATCAAATGTAGAAACCTACAAATCTGCTAACACAAATTCAAAACCTAAATGCTTTGCACTAATGCAAACCTAAAAGCAAACAAAAAAATATTACAGAAAACAAACCAGACAGTACACTTACAAGCTCAATGAAACTCCCAAAACTTCTTTTGTGTGTGGTACGATTTAAAACAAGCTGGCACACACAATCCAGGATTTGAAGGACAGTCAGGACAGTGCATACGAGACTCCCTCCGCACTTCTCTTCGCCAACAGACTCTACATCTTTTAGTGGGTTTGTCTTTTGCAGTTGTGGGAGGAATGTATTCTGGAAAGTGGCGATCTTTCAGTCTAGCCACTTCCTCCACCACTCCAAATCTTGGCACACTTGCCTGTTCCACTAGTACAAGGCTGCCTATTATAGTCTCCTGAAACTTAACAAAAGGCATCTTTGACTCAGGACAAGATTTCTGGAAAACAACAAAAGCATTAAAGGATGCCAAGTGGAAAAGATGGATAGCCAACTTCTTGTACCAAACGTAAGCCTTTCGAAGAGCAGCATAAGGTTCCAACCTCTGATCTACTCTGTCAACACCACCCATGTGCCTATTATAGTCTAAAATGCACACAGGTTTACGCACTTCAGCAGTCTCACCCCGAACTGGCAGAGCTTCAGTGCTTTCGTCATGGATAGTAGTCAGCATGTAAACATCTCTCCTGTCTGAAAACTTCACAGCTAGAAGCTTCCCACATCGCAATGCAGTAGACTGTCCCCGCACAAGCCTTTTGCAAACAAGTTCTATTGGAAAACCTTTCCGGTTACTGCGCATCGTGCCACATGCAACAGTGCCCACTTTGGCCAACTCCTTGAACAAACGCACACTAGTGTAGAAGTTATCTACATATAAATGGTGGCCTTTGTTAAATAATCGTCTACCTAGTTCCCACACAATTTTCTCAGTCACTCCAAAAGTGGACGGACAAGCAGAAGTGTTAATGCTGGAATCCTTACCGGTGTACACCCTGAAATTATAAACATATCCAGTCTCACTGTCACACAGCATATACAGTTTGATGCCATAGCGTGCCCTCTTACTAGGAATGTATTGCCTAAAAACCAAGCGGCCCTTGAACAACACCAAAGACTCGTCCACAGCTATTTCTCTTCCAGGTGCAAACATCTCAGGAAAACGATCAACAAAGTGATCAAGGACAGGCCGAATCTTAAAAAGACGGTCACAATCAGGGTGATCGCGTGGCAACGCTAAATCATTATCAACAAAATGCATCATGCGAAGAAGAAGCATATATCGATCACGAGTCATAAGTGCTGGAAATATAGATGTTGCCATCAAGGGACTAGTGGACCAATAAGAAGACATTGATGGCTTCCTTAGCAAGCCCATCAAAAAAGTTAATCCCAAAAACTTCTTCATCTCTTCAACATATGTGGGAGACCAATGGGTAGCTCTGGAATGGGGCTTAAGGCTGGCACTGTGGTCCCTCAAATACTGCTCTGCATACAAATTAGTTTGCTCCACAATCTCCTGCAAAAACTCATCGTCAAAAAACAATTGAAAATATTGAATTGGCAAAAAATTGTCAGTATCCACTCTACACCCTGGAACACCAGTGAAGTCTGGCAATTCCGGCTGCACCATGCCAGGGGCAACCCAGACGTCATCACTAACATGAGGAGAAGAAGCCACCCTAGCCTGCAGGCCAGATGCCTCTTGCTGCACTACATCAACGGGAACACTAGCATCCCCAGATGCCTCTTGCCTCACTACACCAACAGGAATACTAGCATCCCCAGATACATTTTGCATCTCTTCACCAACAGACGAACTCACATCCCCAGCTGCCTCTTGCATCTCAACATCAACAGAAGAACTCGCATCCCCAGATGCCACTTGCTGCTCAACAACAACAGAAAGACTAGCAGCACCAGATGCCTCATGCTGCTCAACAACAGGAAGACTAGCAGCACCAGATAACCTTTGGCGCACCACAGCAATGTGAAACCTTTTGGGCGCAGCCTTTACCACACTTGCCTGTTCCTGACGAGAAAAAAAGGGAAACCTTGAGGACCTAGGCTGCCGCTCACATGGCTCTTCCCTCTCTACCGGCACATCAATGTCCCTCTCTACCACAGGCACTTCATCAGCACTAGAAGAAGAATCATCATCCGATGATACCATGCGAAGAGAAAACTCACTGCCTGAATCTTCTGCACCTAACTCAAGCTCCGAATCGGAGTCAGTGTCTGGACCATGGTCAGAGGAAGACTCAAAAAGCAAACTAACAACCTGCTTAGCAGTAATCCTGCGAGCAGCCATTATCCTTACAAATCAAGAAGACTACACACACAAGTGAACAACAACCTACACTGTGCAAAGGAAGAAGTAAACAAGGTAGAGTCTTCACACAAAAATCAATACACTCAAAAACAATTCAAATCTAACCAAATATAAGAAGACTCACCAGCACCTACTCTGCTGAAACACAGCAAAAAGAAAGGAAATCCCACTGGAAAGAAAACAAAACAAGTATAGATTAGACAAAGTACACATCAAGCAGCAATACAAAAAAAAAGTTAACAATCAAGAAACACAAAGCCACACAAACAGCAATAACTTCACTTTTCATAACAACACATTTATCTAGGAAAAATAGTACAAAAAACATTTACTTACCAAGCACATGCAACTACACAAGCTGCAAAACCAGCATTAACCGAACCACAACCTACACCAATACAAACAGCAAAAGCCTGGATCAAAAACAAAGAAGAAAAAAAATAATTTAATACTACATTTCACAAACAACATAACAAATGAATAAACAATACACAAATGTACCCCCAAAATCACATCCACACAGATGGGCCATCAAAAAGGGCAAAACGGACAAAAGTACGGGTTGATTTGCCCACCGGGGGGGGGGGGGGCCAGAACATCTAAATTTAAAATCCGACCCACCTGAAAGCGACCCTTGCACAATGGGTCACTTCCTACAATCTAAAATAAAATCCCTGGTGCTAGTGAGGGCATTTCCACCGCACAATCGCAATGCTGTGCGCGACCGTGAGCCAGAAATGCCCTGCAAAGAGACATCAGAAGAGAGGAAAATCACTTACCTCTCCCCTGAAGCCTCTTTGCAAACCCCCCCAAATATCTCAAAACCAACCTAACACCTCCAGGCGCAGGAAGCAAATGGCTTCCCGACCGCCTGGGAATCCCTGAAGATGTTGGCGCGTGCTGTGCGCGCTGACATCATCAGGGATTCTCATGGGGAGGGGGACAACAGAATTACTGTGGTTAACTGCGATGCTGGACAGAGGCACTTGCATCCTTGATTTTCACAAGCGCAATCCTAAAACAGTTCCTATGACCAGGAGCTTCTTTCTCCCCATCTGCTGCTCTCAACAGGCTCTGACCATTTATACACATAAGAGGCATGTGAACTCACACAGAAGATCCCCTATTGGCAACGCCCACCAACTAGCGGAGTGCACCATCTTTCCTAAATTTACCCACTATGATGGACAGCTCACTCAAGGGACCTGTGCACACATTGGTGCGATGGCATAGTAACACACACGGACACTGGAGACAAAGCAAGCGCTCGAGTTGCAGCACAAATTCAGAAAAACATTCATCAGCCCAAAAACATTTGTGACCTTCCCACTATGATTCACAGCTCACACAAGGGACCCCTGCGCACATCTGTGCAATTGCATAGTAACGCACACATGGACACTGGAGACAAAGATGGGGCTCGAGTTGCAGCACAAACTCAGGAAAGCAATCATCAGCCCAAAAACATTTGTGAACTTCCCACTATGATGAACAAATGGTCTCTGCTTCCAGATATCTAAGAGCGTTGCTAGTTTATTCAGATAACAACCAACACACACTGGGGTCGATTGTGAAAATATGGTATTGTGTACAAAAAAGGGGAGAAATGCTCCTCTTTTAGGTGTCCCCTCACTCACCAGGGTTGCCCCACGGTGACATGCTTCATCATTGGGGCCATCCCAGTCCTCTACGGGCTGGGGCGTGCTGCGACTTGCGAAAGTTACGTAGGAGCACTTTATTAGACTATGTGTGGTGCATGTGTATTTGAGGAGTGGACTATGTGATGTGTGAAATACCTGCCCAGTAGGTTTACAATAAACTTTATTCTTGCCTCTAGGTGGTAATAAACGGGGTGGAAAGATAGGCTGCCCTAAACGTAATGTGTCCAGATGTACCTATCAACTCCTATCGTCGACATGTTTCGTGCATACCCCAAACACTATGATGGACAGCTCACACAAGGGACCCCTGCGCACATCTGTGCAATTGCATAGTAACGCACACATGGACACTGGAGACAAAGATGGCGCTCGAGTTGCGGCACAAACTCAGGAAAACAATCATCAACACAAAAAAATTTGTGAGCTTCCCACTATGATGGACAGCCCACTCAAGGGACCCCTGCGCACATTTGTGCAGTTGCATAGTAACGCACCCATGGTCAATGGAGACAAAGATGGCGCTAGAGTTGCAGCACAAATTCAGGTAACAATCAACAGCCCAAAAACATTTGTGAGCTTCCCACTATGATGGACAGCTCACTCAAGGGACCCCTTCGCACATGGCATAGTAACACACACATGGTCACTGGAGACAAAGCATGTGTTTGAAAAGCAGCACACAAAAAAAAAACATTCATCAGGCCAAAAACACTAGTGAGCTTTGCCTAGGCAGCACAGGTGTGTTTTTTAGCCACTTCAGAAACACACATCAGTATAAGTAATGAAGGACAGAGGCACTTGCATCCTTCATTACAATGAGCACTATTATTTTACTTTATAAATGACCCCCATCGGCATTTTTGTAGAAAAAACGGCCTTTCAACAACATTGCAGCAAAGAGAAGACTTCATAGATAATGTTCCCCCAACAAGGGGAGCGACCCTTCCCCAAGGGGCCGCTCCCCGAACTACGAAATTGATCATCCATGAAAAAAAAAAAAAATCCCTAACATTCCTGCTGCACGATCGCACGATCGTGCAGCAAGAAACCTCTAAAGTGCCCTCGAGGGAAAGGAAAAGCCTTTCCTTTCCCTCGTTAGAAGTGAAAATGCAATCTCCCCCGCCCCAGCCGCAAAACAAACCTCTTTCCCATCCGACGCGCAGGAAGCAAATGGCTTCCCTGCGCGTCGGTAAACAAAAGGAGCCTCCGGTGACGTCAGCGCGCCTCGCGCGCTGACGTCATTGATGACGCGGGCGGGGAGGGCGGGGGGAGGCAGGGGAAGGTCTTCCCCTGCCATCCCCGCAGAAACTAAAAAAATCGGGCTGACTCGGGGGGAGCGCTGGCGCTTCCCCCGAGGGTGGGGCTCATGACGAGCTGGGCTCGTCATGAGCGTGCGAGGAGGCTACGCCATGACGAGCCCAGCTCGTCATCAGCCCCGAAGGGGTTAAAGAAAAGCACTGATTGGACAGCAGACATAAAGAAGGTAAACATTAGGGCAGAAGGGGTCAGGCAAAACAACAAGCCTCTGAGACTGCTTACAAATGGAATACAACTGCAAAAAACACGAGTAACTCCGCAAGCAGGCAAAGTCATGGAAGTAACGTTGAAAGCATCCTGCGTAAGAGCACGCCACCCATCGGCAAACCGCTTCGTCGTATAGTTGGATAGAAAGAAACAAGCAGTCCGTCTTTATGTCACTGATGGAAGATTTTGAAAGGACTGCACAGTGGAGGTAAAAAAGTTCAGACACAAGTGCCTCAGAGGCTGGCACAGCACTACAAACGATTTTGAAAGTTTTTTGCTGCACTTTTTTTGGAACTGGGCAGACTGAGCCGTTAGTTAACCCTGGTGTGAACACCAATCCGAAAACGTGGTACAAGCACAGCAATATGGGCAACACGGCATTAATGGTATTTGGGGGTGCTCGCGCCGCTACCTCTTACCCACTGCAGGGCTCCTTGTGACCTTAGAAGCTGAGCGGTGACAAGATCAGCCTGATGATCCCCAACCCCTTTGAGTATTACCCCTGCCTAAATCACTGCGAGACGGCAGTGGACTCGAGGCACTTACCACTATGTGCGCCCCAGCCAGCTTCAGCAGCTTGGGGCTGATGAGTGGGGACACCATGTAGAGCAGCAGCACAAAGGCCACGGTGAAGGCAGCTACCAACAGCAGCATGGCGGGAGCAGGCACCTCTGGGCCACCGTTAGGCAGCTCTGGGCCACCGTTCAGCAGCTCTGTCAAAAATGCTCAAACCAACCTCACTCCTTTTTTCCTCTCCTTGCTCTATCTCTACCTTTCAAGCATCCATTCTCTCTCTCTCCTTCTCTACTTTCTTCTACCTCTTTGATCTCTTGCTCTCTCTCAAACCCTCTTCCGTCCCTCCATTTATCTGTCTCTAGAAGCCCCCTGTGTCTACTGCAATTATTCTCAGGGAGCTTGGGGAAATGACAGAGGCATCAGCAGCGACCTTGGACTTTCAAAACTGGCCTCCAATTGCTCCAGCCCATCTGATGCAATAAAAGGCCAGTCTGACCCTGCAAATATGCAGGAAATTAGCAAATGTCCAAAGCTAAACTACATATGGATAATGTATGTCATGAGCTCCGTGGAAAAACAAGCATTGCCAAAGTCCATAGGTGAGGCCATGGAACGCCCGTACAATTTACTTTGAGTTTTTATTGAATGTATTTTCCTCAAATCTAAAAAGAAGGCGGCAACACAATACACACCAAATGAAGGTCATGATGGCAGATGTAAAGAGACTTAAAGAGGATACATTTGGTTGTAGGAAGTTAACTTGAGAAGTATGGAGATGAAATATCTCAAATCAAACATGCAGCAGTGTTTGAGTGACATGCAAATGGTGGATAAGACTGCTCAGTAGTGGGAATTACTGTAGTCCATGCACAAAAAGATCATACCTTTACCACTGATACATGGGTGTTTTTGGAAGGTGAGAGGTGATTTGTATCTGCAAAGATATAAAACAGACTCAATAATGTTTAGAGATTTTATGAGAAAACGTTACGGAGTAAACAATGATTCATATCAAATATGAGAACTTACACTTTCTTCAGGTTTAAATTAAGGTCTTTGGACTTCATCCAGATCACTGTTGCAACTAGGCAAGACTGGAGAGTGAATTGACTGTTTCCAGCATCATCATTGATGGACACAATAATTCACTTGTCATCTGCTTACATCATTAGTGAAAGCCTGTAGATTCGATTTAGGAAGGAAAACAATCATGCAGGAAAGTGACAATCTATAAGAGAAAAGAAAGATTGTGTATGATTACAGAGAATGTAAAGGTTCCACTGCTTTACCATGTACAACAGCAGCCTTAAGGCGACTCAAAAGTATGTTGTGAGATACTGTGTTGAAATAGATATAGATGCATTTATCAATAATAGAATCGTCCAATCTGAACCCCACAACTACCTTGACACGCAAGTATCTTGTCAGGTAAGCCCTGCGACCTAGGCCCGGGATTACTGATTGATGGGTCACAAGTGGGAGGGTGTCTATCTGGTAAGCAAACAGTAAACACTCAGGCAGGAAACTCTTGATCAATTCCACAGATAGGCGCAGCTACATTACAGTGTTCAGGGGAGATTGCCCCAAGAAAGCACACATGGCCGGTGGATGTACACACTCCTAAAACACACACCATAAAGTCAGAAGCCACGTGACTTATGAACACTTAGCCAATCAGGGCCTAGCACACGTATTGATCAGGTACTTGTCATGCTAGGCATCTAGACACATTCACTGCTGGCCATACTCTGTCCAGGCAGGTCAAGACCAATGTGTAATAACCATTGACCATTAATTTATGACCTTAATGGCAGCAACCAACATTCCTCACCATATATGGTACGCCGGAAACCTTTATTGCTTGTTGTAATATTGTATATAAAGAGTCCTCAAGCTCGATGTAAATTGAGACAGCCCTGTAACTGTTCTCTTGGCCGAACTGTTTAATTGAACAAACTGTTTTTACCTCTCCAATTTCAGACTTAATTACATACCCTCATTCATTTGTAGGGCTCACTTGGTCCCCCGCACATACCTCGAGGAATAATTACATATTGGTTTGCAGAGAATATATATAAGAACTGTAAATGAAACTAAAATCAAACAACATATTGAGGTTTGGCTACAGATGTGGCATAATCTTGGACCAGAACATGATTCTGTTAACTCAGCTACAAATGGAATTAATTCCTTTAAATAATGAGGGTATGTTAATATGTCCGAAATCGTAAAGAAAACTAGAGGATATTTGAAATATACGATGATTGGAGCATTGACATTGTTAGGTAGACCATTGTTGCATTGTGGGTAATGTGGTCCTTGAGTAGTCAAAGAAAGGAACTACAGTCGGTGTGCCTGAAGTGGAGATGCAAAATGAAATTATAATTGATTTACCAATGCATCGCTTATTATTGAAAGAAAGCCATTGACTGTGTGGACAACTGAAATGATGCAATTGCGAGATGATAGTGGATGCAATTTTGAGTTTGTTGTTGTGCGCCTTTGAAACAATGTACTTTGTCCCTCCTTACTGTTAACTAATATCTGTTTTAAATGAGATCAACAAATGGCCACTGTGTTAAGGCATATGATTAAGACTCATGTGAGTCGAAACTCGTCATGTCATTCATCTCCTCACATAAAAGGTGGTATTTGTTACTGACCGGTTGGAGGGCCCGTTTGTGCACAGTGGAAGGTGTGGTGTGCTCTCATATTGAATATGTTTTTTTATGAAACAGTTTTTATTTGTCAAATAACACACATAGAGCAGGGCTCTGTAACCCAGAGACATCTGCCTAATAAACATAATATTATGACTTTGACTTTTCCATAATGAGATCAAGAAAAAATGAAGAGCAATACAAATGAAAGAAACCATATAGAAACTCCGACACATCAACCCCCACATATGGAATATGTAAAGCGGTGACACCCACTAACAAGCCCCGATACATGATGCTAGGCATCCATTTGCCACTTCCACTTAATTTGGAATATATATATAGATATATATATATATACAGATATATGTATATATCTCTGTATATAAATTACCTACTGGTGGTCGCCAGTAAGTAGTTATAGTTAGAACCTAGTTTTCATAGGAAAATTGACAAATCTTTCTAAAATTCTCCCAAAAAAAAGTCTATCCAGCTCAGCTCCTATCCTAAAAGTTTGGGAGTGATTCGTCAAGTGGGGGCTGAAAAAAAGGGGGGTCCCAAAACACGTTTTCCCATGTTAATTTCTATTAGAACTTTTGCGATGAGCTACAGCCCAAACTGCTGAACGGAATTACCTCAAATTTTGCAGAAAGGTAGAGCTTGGTTCAGAAAGTGACCTTTTTTTTAAATGGCGTAAATCTGTTTAGTAGTTTTTGAGAAATTAAAAAAAACAGGAGTCAAAAAATCATTTTCCCATAGGAAGCTTGTGCAAGGCTGCAGCCGAAACTACTGAACGGAATTACCCCAAATTTGCCAAGAAGGTAGTGCATGGGTCAGAAAGCAAACTTTTTTTTAAATGTTTTAAATCCGTTCAGTAGTTGCTGAGAAATTAGAAAAACTAAAAGTTTTTATATCTGGGTGGAGCCTAAGTCGCGTGCGCGAGCTTCACTGTGATTGGCTGCTAGTATTCCAAACCAGGAAGAGTTGGCAGCCATCTTGTGGCTCGGTAGAAGCGTGTCACCCAAAAAACAGAGAAACAAAGGTAGAAAACAAGGGAAGGGGGCAAAGTAGAAACACTCTGACCCCCTAGGCCTGCTCAGGGGGTCCTAGATGGACCCCCAGGGCCCAAAAAAGTATTTTGTTTTTAAATCAGGGGAATTCATGCTGGGGTTGCGCGTTTTAATTTAATAAGGCCCTTGGGTTGGCTATGTTCCTGGGGCATTGCTTAAAAAATAATAGCAGTGGCTTGCTGGGGTTGTGGTGGCCTGCTGAGTTTCGCACAGCCCCGGGGCTTCAGTCATGGTGGGAGGGGGGTTGCGCGGTCCCCTTCCTGGAGGCCTGTATGTGCTTATAACTTTGGCATTGTTTGACGAATCTTTATGAAATTATCCAAAAATGTTCTCTTTTTTTTATTAGATCCTATATTGAAAGTTTGGGGGTGAATGGTGTAGGAGGGGCTGAGAAAAAAGGGAGTCCCAAAACGTGTTTTCACCATGCAGTTTTGATACAAAACTTTACAGAAGACTGCAGGTGAAAGTGCTGAACAGAATTACAGCATATTTGGCAGGGAGAAAGGTGATGGTCCTGAAAGCATGCTTTTGTTTAAATGGTGTAAATCTGTTCAGTAGTTTTTAAGAAATATCAATTTTTAAAGATATCGATATCTGAAAATTCTGACATGTGATTGGCTGAGGGATTACAATCACGAGCGTGTGGCTCATTGGCTGTGAACTGTTGAAACGAGGAAGTGTAGGCAGCCATTTTGTGATTAATGGCGTTCGCTCGCATGTCTCCGTGTAGAAGCCATCAGGTCCACAGTTTTACCTCTGCGAGGCAACACTGGTATCTGTGTGAGATATGCCTTTCACGCTACCTCTCCTCATATCACTAGGTCGTAGCTATGGCTTAGAAGCCCGTTTGTCGGCTCCCACCTCTTTACGTTTGCAAACTAGTACGTTGCGGTGTTGGGCGCAGGTGTCCCTTTGCGAGACTGGGTGCGAACTGTTGATAAGTCACACTACATGAGTATTGAAAAGCAATTTTGTGATTCAGTCTGTCAGCTGGCATCTGTCCGAGGCATTTCTGAAAACATACCGGAGTTCTTTCTCTGAGAGATACCCCCTTCATGCTGCATCTTCCCACATCACCAGCATACCCCCAACAACCGTTTTGGACCCAGAAGTGTCCCTGTGCGGTTGGACACATAAGAATATTAGTCATGTATAGATTTACATATAAAATATTTTATTTAAACAAAACAACAACAAATAAAACTATGTACAGCCGTGGTGTGTCATCGCTGGTCCATTTGTGAATCACAGCCTGCAAGACAAAAAGAAAGATAAGATGGTGCATCATGCATCCAGGAAAGGAGATAGAGAGAGAGTGAGAGCGAGTGGGAGAAGAAGAGAGAAAGAGTGAGCGAGAGAGGAAGATAGAGAAAGAGAGAAAGAGTGAGAAAGAAAGAGGAAGACATAAAGGAGAGAGGAAGAGAAACAGTGTGCCAGAGAAGAACACAGAGAGAGAAAGAGTGAAAGAGAAGAAGAGTGAAAGAGTGAGCTACAAGGAAGAGAGAAACAGTGTGAGAGAGAAGGAAGATAGAGAAAGAGAGACAAAGAGAGAAAGAATGAGATATGAGGAAGAAAGAAAGAGAGAATCAGTGTGAGGGAGAGGAAGAGAGAGAGAGAAAGAGTGGGAGAGAGGAAGAGAGAAAGTATGAGAGAGAGAAAGAAAGAGTGAGAGAGGAAGAGAGAGTGAGAGAGAGGAAGCCAGCCAAAGAGAGAAAGAGTGACACATAGAGGAAAACAATGAGAGAATCAGTGTGAGAGACATGAAGAGAGAGAGAGATAAAGAGAGAAACAGTATGAGAGAGAGGAAGAGAGAAAGATACAGAGTGAGAGAGAAGAGGAGAGAAAGAAAGAATGAGACAGAGAAAAAGAGAAAGTGTGAGAGAGAGAAAGGAACAGTTGGAAAGGGAGGGTTGAGACTGGAAAAATCTTTGCAGCTCACCTTTGTGCCACCGGTGTGTCTCCAACCACTTGCCGGGAGATAGTGCAGACCTCAAGTTTAGTGATCTGAAAGATAAAGAGAGAAAGAGTGAGAGAGAGAAAGAGTAAGATACAAGGAAGAGAGAAAGAAAACAGTGTCAGAGGGAGGAAGACAGACAGAGAGCGAAAGAGTGAGAGAGAGTGAGAGAGAGAAAGAGAGAGAGAGGGAAAGAGTGAGAGAGAGTAAGAGAGAGAGAAAGAGTGAGAGAGAGGAAGAGAGAGAAAGAGTGAGAAAAGGAGAGATAAAGAGTGAGATAGAGGAAGAGAGAGAGAGAAAGAATGAGAGAGAGGAAGAAAGCGAGAGTGAGAGAGGAAGAGAGAAAGAGTGAGAGGAAGCCAGCCAAAAGAGAGAAAGAGTGAGACAGAGAGGAAGACAACGAGAAAAACAGTGTGAGAGACAGGAAGAGAGAGATAACCAGAGAAACAGTGTGAGAGAGAGGGAGAGAGAGATAAAGAGTGAGAAAGAGGAGGAGAGAAAGGAAGAATGAGACAGCGGAAAAAAAAGTGTGAGAGAAAGGAAGAGATGGAGAGGGAGTGTTGAGACTGGAGAAAATCTTTGCAGCTCACCTTTGTGCCACCTGTGTGTCTCCAACCATGTGCCGGGAGATAGTGCAACCCTCAGGTTTAGTGATCTAAAAGATAGTATAGAATTAGTAATTGTAGAGTACATACAACTGCACACGAGTAATTTTATTTTTCGGTAATGCACAATAAGGGTGGTGCACACCATCCATTCTCACTGCTTGGAGGTGTCTGTGCGCTCTTGTGTGTACAGATTGCTGCACACTATCCACTCCCACCGCCCAGAGGTGACTGCCCGCTGCTGTGGAAAGAAGTCTCTCTGCTCACCTTCCGCCACCGCCGTGTGTGTAAGAGGGTCCACCACGAGCTGAAGCAAACTCCTCCTCTTTCTTGATTAATCTCTTCGTTCAACATTTGGAGATAATTTAGAAAAATTGTACATTCAATGCTATCTTTACATGCATTGAAAGAATCCTCATAGCAGTCACAATGTCCAAGTAATTCCATTTCAGTCTTCCAAGGTTTGAAAAGTTGCAGAAGAGCTAAATAGAAAAACTCTCTTTTATCTGGAGTATCACAACTTAATTTCCTGTGATTAATCAGATTACCTTTGTCATGCTTTACCAAACATCCTACAGATCTAATTACAGCGTATTTTCCTTCATTTATATTTTCTGTGACTTTTTTAAAACTATAATGTTGCAGTATTTCATATAGACATATGTTTTCCAGGTATGGACTTCTATTTGGATAGTACGTATCCAACATATTTGTTTTCTGAATATCTGTACTTTCCTGTTCATTCACTGCCAAGTATTCAATTTCTTGTACAGATTTGAAAACTCGATTTCGTGCTGCAGGAAGATCAAGACTTATCCAGATGATCCCTCTTGACTTTGAATATAAACTTGCAGATGTCAATCGATCCTAACATTCGTAGGATTCAATTTCTCGAAGTGGAAGCATCTTCAAGCTGAAGCTGTACAATTGTTTGCTTAGTGTCCCCTCCTGCGAAATTTCCTCCCACATTTCTTTCAATTCTGTCTTCTCAGAGTTAGTAATATATGACTTGACATAGCGAGCAACAGCAATTGAGTTATCTGCAACATATTGTATGTCCATATTTGCATTCCACATCTTCAAAATCACCGGATTGCAATCATTACTGTACTTCGATTCTTATGTTCTTTTTTAAATTATAAGTATTTTTGGGTGATTTTCGAGTGACGGTATGCCTCACTGCTGACATAAAACTGTTCACTCTTCCTTTGGAAATTGCTGGTCGTGGAAAGCCAAACTGACATTTTGTGTAAAATGTATCCTTTGACTTATATTTCCGTTGGCAATACTTTGAAAATCGATGACTTCCGAATGTAAATGTGCCTCACTAATGGAAGGGAGTCTGGTGCTGTGGTCGCTGCCACGAAGGTGGGGTCACTGCCATTTAAGACTCAGGACACAGTTCCACATGTGGGATCGGCTTGTATGGAACAGGGTTAGTGGTACCTAATGTTGCGCCTTGTGTTGTAAAGGGTTAGTGGCACCATGTGTCGCCGGCCTTTCATATGGAAATATGCCTCACCGATCAAAGGAAGTTTGGTGCTGTGGTCGCTGCCACGGACTTGGGGTCACTGCCATTCAGAACTCAGGACACAGTTCCACATGTGGGATCGGCTTGTGTTGAACAGGGTTAGTGGCACCACGTGTCGCAGGCTTGTGTTGAACAGGGTTAGTGGCACCACGTGTCCAAAATTTAAATTGCGAGCTCTGCTGCCCGCAGTGTAGACTTGTATTGAGTGTTCGTTTGGACTTGAAGATGAATTTGGTGATTGTACTAAAGCTATAACTGATTAAAAAAGTTCTTGAAGCAAGGATACTAAAAGAATATTATGTAGGTTTTAGACATGTGATAGTTAATTGCCTTGTGGAGTCTGTAATTAATGAATCAGGACTTAATTTTAATTGTGAGCCCTACTGACAGCAGTGTAGGCGTATCATGAAAAGATTAAATATGTATAGAATACACTGTTGAAGTGTTTTATTTTCAGAGTACAATCTTTTTGTTAGAAATTAGCATTTAAAATTCGAATTGCGAGCTCTGCTGCCCACAATGTAGACTACTATTAAGTGTTCGTTTGCATTTGAAGATGAATTTGGTCATTGTACTAAAGCTATAACTGATATCAATAAGTTCTTGAAGCAAGGATATTACAAGGATATTATGTAGGGTTTAGGACTGGGATAGTTACTTGCATACTGGACTCTGTAATTAATGAATCAAGAATTCATTTTAATTGGGAGCCCTGATGACCGCATTGTAGGCCAGAAGTAGCGGTCAGCAAGGGCCCATAGCTACGTGGCATTGAGTTGGGGTGCACAGTTAGTGGCCCAAGAAGTATTGAGACGGTATGAGCCTATGATGATGCTTGGTGCAGACAGGGCTCATTGGAGCAATGTCTCTTGTCTACTGAACTGTGTCATCTGCAATCGCGACTCTATCTGAATTGTGAGCTCTGCTGACTGCAGTGTAGGCCAGAGGTAGCGGTGAGCAAGGGCACACAGCAACGTGCATAGGTTGGTGGCCCCACCGGCCTGCGTAGTTAAGGTTCAGTGGCACCACATGTTGCCGGCCTTCCATATGCAAAAATGCCTCACTAATCGAAGGGAGTCTGGTGCTGTGGTCGCTGCCACGAAGTTGGGGTCACTGCCATTCAGGACTCAGGACACAGTTCCACATGTGGGATCAGCTTGTGTTGAACAGGGTTAGTGGCACCACGTGTCGTGCTTTGTGTTGTACAGGGTTAGTGGCACCATGTGTCGCCGGCCTTGCATATGGAAATATGCCTCACTGATCGAAGGGAGTCTGGTGCTGTGGTCACTGCCACGGACTGGGATCACTACTATTCAGGACTCAGGACACAGTTCCACATGTGGGATCGGCTTGTGTTGAACAGGGTTAGTAGCCCTATTCACCCCAGTGGAGGTAGGAGGCAGTGGTGAGGAAGGGCCCACAGGCATGTGGCGTTGACTTGAGCAATGTCTGTTGCCTACTGGACTGCGTCATCTGCAATCGCGAGTCGCTCTGAATTGTGAGCCCTTTCATACTGTATGTAGTTGTTTAATATTTTAAAAACAAGAAGACATTATATAGGTTAAATAATACATTAAAAAAATTACAAAAACTATTTTTAGGATATTAAAGTTACAAAATATAATTTTTTTTAAATTACTGAGAAA